>NC_066619.1:217625857-218285857 GCF_025201925.1 Gopherus flavomarginatus
TTGGCCACTGTCCAGAACAAATGGCTCTTATGGCATACTGGCAATGGTACAAGCAGAAGAGTCAGCTTGCTCACCATCTCCTGCAAAAGGCAGAGCACTAGGGTCTAGAGTGCCCATTACATGACTTAGTATTCCAGTCATTAGCAGAGGAGCCAATGGTAGGATCAAGGTCAGGAAAAAGTGCTGTTGATGTGAAGACATTTTCTGGTTCCTTTTCAGGGTTATGCCAAAAAATAGGGCTTCTGGGTCTCCAATTAACTGTGGCAGTGGAAGTGGTGTTGGAGAGGAAGGGGGAAATCACTTTACCTCTTCATATACTTGTTTGTTCTAAAACTGTGTGCTGGGGAAAGGGGAAGAGGGGGTTGAAATGAGTTCTCATCAGTTGTCATTTATGAATTGCCTATATAGGGAAAGCAAGAAAGAAAAATTGAGAGACCTATTTATTTTTCCAACTTATAGAGTGCACCTATTGTCGTGTATTTCTAGACACAAATAACAGACATTTACAAATATACAATAATAAATCCAAATTGACAAACTCAACAATACTTGTAAAGGAACTCTGTGAGGTTTCAGATGCATCAAACAGATTATAACGTACAAATACAATTAATTAACTTATCAGCAAAATAGCTAGTTAGTAAGTGTTAAGCTAAAGCTAGCTATACAATCATTTCCCAGGGTATTAGCACACTTCATTTTACTCAGTTGTATTAGCACCTTGGCACCGAGTCGTTCAAGGGCTCCCAAATATTGTTACATCACGACTCCTGGTGTCAAAGACTTAGTATAGTAATATGTAAAGGACTATTTCCTCAGAAGTTCTTCATGTGAACATTCAGCATACAGACAAAACAGTACTTGTTCAAGTTTCTAAAGGTTAGCCACTATTTTATCTATACTGTAAAAACTCCTTCAATATTGTTGGCAACTGAAGTTGGGGGAGAAGATGCAGTCTTGCTCTTCCTATGCAATTTCGGATACATAGTCGGCAGAGTTGGCAAAGAGAGCATGGGGTAGCTACAAACAGATAAGAGATTTAATTAAGTAAATGTTCGGTATTCTTAGGAGTTTACAACATGGAGTATATTTAATATTATTATGGGTACCTAATAAACATGCATTTTTAAAAATTCTGTATATCAGTCTTATTGACCTTTCACAGTATAGTTTCTCAAAGATATATAACAATAAAAATTATGCTATTCAAACTTTATTAATGATCAAAGAAACAGAAAGAGCAAGGAAACTTATATTTAAACTAAATATCCAGAAGAATACATATTAATTAACTCATGCTGTTATGTTTATATAGCTACTAATTTTTAATTAAAAAAAACTGTGTTCGTGAAAGATCCTCTGCTGACAATTCTAGAGACTGAAGTTCTTTTTATTTATAGTATAGGTACAATATATGCTACACAAATGCAAGTTTCACCATCAATATATTTCAGCCCTTCCCTGTAGGGACCACTTTTCAGAGTTAAAGGGAAGTTAACCTTACATGCCTATTCAGTTTTGGCCTCTTTGCTGAGGCTTCCAAAAATGCTGTTGGCTGTGATTAGTGTGTGTAAAGGACATCTGACTACTAAGAACTAGACCAACAGCCTTCAGATGGTGATACTGGAGCTGAATTAGTGCCAGAGACACAAAGCTCCCTCAGTCGTCACCATTAAAAATGCATCAGTTTTCCCTTCTAGAATTAGCTACTCCTTTGGGGCACTGTGTTACAAAGAAAAGGTTGGGGGATTGATTTGATCACAGTCTAAGAATCTGCATGGGGAACTTATAGTTGGTAATGGGCTCTTCAGTCCAGCAGAGAAAGACATCACAAGATCTGATGGCTGGAAGTTGAAGCTAAACAAATCCAAAGGGGAAGAAAGGCTGTTTTGTTTTGTTTTGTTTTACAGTGAGAGTAATTAACCAATGGAACAATTTACCAAGGGTCACGGTGCATTCTCCATCACTAATAATTTTTTAATCAAGATTAGATTTTTTAAAAGAAGATATGCACCAATTCAAAAGAATTATTTTGGGGAAGTTCTGTTGTCTGTCAGATACATCAGGGATCGGCAGCCTTTGATACATGGCCTGTTAGAGAACTCCACTGGCGGGCCAGGCTGGTTTGTTTACCTGCGGATGCTGCAGGTAAACAAACCGTCTTGGCCCACCAGCATCGTTCCCTGACAGGTTGCATGCCAAAGGCTGCCAATCTGTGGTTCCTTCTGGACTTGGAATCTGAATCTATGACAGGGTGTAGGGAGAGCAACCCTATGTGCAAGGATAGGAGTTTCACCTGGCCCTCACACAGACTATGCAGAGAGGAAAGTTGAGGCTACTTGTACCCTCTGTTCCACTGTTCTCCACATATAAAGGCTTGACAGAATCTGGCTCTGCGACATTATTGTTATGACGTGTCATAGCTGGAGGTTCATGTTAGATTATCACTGATCTTTTCCCTCAGTTTTGTGGTTCCATGGCAGACCTTTAACATCTATTTAATGTAGTATTTTTGGCAATGATGTTGTACTTGTATTTATTTAAGCTGTTAAAGTTGTATTTATCAACTCTCCTTTCTCAGATAGTTAAATTCAACTATAAACATTTATTCCATAGAGAAAGTTAGAGTCCAAGACTGTAATCTAAAATAATATTCCACACAGGGCCGTTTTACAGAAAAAAAAATAGGGCCTGATTCCACAGTCTCTCTCAGATGCATAGTCTTTAAGAATAATACATTCGGTGGTTTTAAAGCTACACAACAATTTATTAAAGTCATATTTTTGTGCCCGTATGACTCAAAAATAAGTCTGCTCTAAAAAAAAATTTAACTCGGTACTGCTTACTCAGTCATAGAGTTGTTCCTCTTCCCATTCTCTAAACAATTAAATGCAACTACTTAAGAATAAATTTCTAACCCATATGCTGGAAGAGACCTATACAATGCATCTTTTTAAAAAACAACAACAACAACAACTGAGTTTTTATCTAAAAATACAAAGCACTAAACTGTGCTTTCAATCTCTTGGACAAATGACATTTCAAATAATTCTTTAGGAAATTATATTTTAAAAGTAAATAAAAATGGGATAAGCAAATAGAAGAATTTGAGGAAATAATGTTCTATTTATGACACAAATCAATAAATGCCAGGACAACGAACAGCAAATTTTCAAGACAGGAGGCCCAAAGCTTGTGCACAAATGCACGCAGAATATGCTTGAACTTGTTTGGGCAATGTGATTACACACAGATAGCTAGGGAACTTAAATAACCGTTTATAAGTGCAATCATATGAATTGCACACACAAATTTAGACATGTAAATCCATGTAAAACCCAGGCCTCCTGCTTTGTAAATATGCCCTAAAAATTAAGTCTGGGCACACATCTTTCCATGAACTATTTTTTAAAAATGAAATAAAAAAAATCCATAAATTGAAGCTATTTGTTTTTGTTGGTTTGTACCATCACCTGTTAAACAGAGGAGTCCATATCTTCAGCTGATATAAATTCAATAGTGCTCTGTCAACTTATGTCACCACCTGAAAAACTGGCCTATTTAAAAATATTTTCAATACTTTACACAGCTGGAGGTAGAATTTTTAACTGAGTGTAAACAATCATTTTATAAACACATTATCAGACAACTTCTGATTCAAGTTTGTCCAAGAACAAAAACTATGTATAGAATGATGAACAAAAGTATATTTGTCCCACTTACCTTCATGCAGAAGCAACATTCTCTCCACCAAACTGCTTGGGGCAGCTAAATCTATGGGCCGTTCAAAATCTGTATTCTTGGCATTAATGTTGGCCCCAAATTCAAGAAGTAAATTTACTATCTCTGTACTGGGTTGCTGAGCCGCCGCATGTAGTGGAGTGTCCAAATACTTTCCTTTCTGTATATTAGCGCCTATATAAATATATTGGAGAGACAGAGACAAATAGAATTAATGTTTTCAGTGCTAACAGTTAATGCTTTAAAATCTGGAACAAGATTTTTTAAAATGAGTGTTTGAAGTTACATTCCTAAATTTATAAATAGATATCTAAATAAACGTTCAGAATTTCAAAAGTTCTAAGCACTCAGTGGTCAATGTGAGCTGCTGCGTTGGGTCCAGGCTGGGTCTCACAGCCCCTTATATTTAACTAGTTTAAAAAACATTCTATGGGTTTAGAACCAAATTCCTTTTAACTCTTCTCTTCCCTTTCTAGCTCAGCCTCTGTTCTTTGTCAGCAGATATACTGGTATAGAGAAGGGGCTGGAAAACATTGCGAAAAGGGCAATGGCAGCTTATGGCTCTATATACACTTTAAACTTTCACTTTCATAGAATCAGAGAAATGTAGAGCCCAAAGGGGCATTGAGAGATCATCTAGTCCTGCTCCCTATTCTGAGGCAGGAGCAAGTATACTTAGACCACCCCGATAGGTGTTTGTCTAACCTGTTCTTAAAAACCTCCAGTGATGGGGATTACTTATATCCAAGCTAATCTGAGAGCTACTTAACTTTACTACCTTCATTTTTACTATAGAGTGAAAAGAAGGAAGTGGCCAGTGGTGCTGAAAATGCTTGATATCAGACCACTCAGAGTTGATGTTTTCTTTCTTCTACCGCACATACTGTAAATCAACAACCAAAAGGTTTCCCCTAACAAAAAATATGTCTTAGCATAAAGTTAAAATTTGAGTCCTGCAACAACAAGCTGTGATAAATGAATGGGGGGAGGGGGAATAGTTCCCTTTTATGGACATCCAGCCAGCCAGTTAGCTATAAAATCCCTCTTAATAGCTGTTCTCTCTACTTGCTTTACCTGTAAAGGGCTAAAAAGTCTCACTGCTATGCATAGGTAAAAGGAAGTGAGTGGGAACCTGGCCAAAAGAGCCAATGGAAAGGCTAGAACTTTTTAAAATTGAGAGAAAACCCCTTTGTCTGTCTGTGGTTGTTCTTGGGGAAAGGCAGACAGGGAGCAGTTATGCTGTGAAAAGCTTGGGCCAGGTATAAAAATTTCTCAGTATCATACCTAGAAGCTATTCATCTAAAACTCCAGATATGTAAGTAGATCAAGAAATGTCTAGGAAGATGCAATTAGGTTTATCCCTTTTATTTCTTTATTGTTTGTGGCTTCCTTTGTGCTAACCTCAGGTGCTTTTGTTTTGCTTGTAACCTTTAAACTGGACCTCAAGAAAGTTATTCTTGATGCTTAATCCTTGTAGTTTTTTTTTTAAATCTAGCAAAAGTCTAAGTCTCAGATGTATTTTCTTCTTTTTTTTTTTAATAAAATGTACCCTTTTTAAGAACAGAATTGGATTTTTGTGTCCTAAAAGGTTTGTGCACATGTTGTTTAATTATCTGATGGCAACAGCTGATTTCCTTTGTTTTTCTTCTCAGCTCTTCTCCGGAGGGGGGCGGGTGTGTGAAAAGGCTTGAGGGTACGCCACAGGAAGGAATTCCCAAGTTCTCCTTCCTGGGTTCTCAAACAGATTTTGCACTTGGGTGGTAGCAGCATCTACCAATCCAAGGTCAGAGAAAAGCTGTAATCTTGGAAGTTTAATACAAGCCTGGAGTGGCTACTATTAATTTTTAGAATATTTGTGGGCCCCCACCTTCTGCACTCCAAGTGCCAGAGTGGGGAATTAACTTTGACAGAAGCCTAGTTTTGTTTATCTGAATACATCTTACTGTAAAAGTGTGCAATATAAGAATATATTAATATTTTAGGTAAATCAACTTGTACCTGCATAAAGAAGTTTTCGAATGCAATGGATCTGCTGTGAAACACAAGCTACATATAGAGGTGTTCCCAGATGGGGAATGTCTTGGTCAACATCTATGCCCCAGGAGATCAGAACTTCCAGACATTCACTGTGACCTGCCAACAGAGTATGACATAGTTTGCTTGCCTCTTCAGTTAGATGTTCCATTTACGAAACCTGATACATTTCTTAACACTATATAATGTTATTTGTCAACTATTCTATGTATGCTCAGAAGCTAGTTTTTTACCTCTACTGGCTGCTTCGTGAGTCGGTGAAGGGAGACAGGACTCCCACTGAGCTTTGGCACCATACTCCAACAAAAGCTCTGCACAAGATGCACTGCCTCTTGAACATGCATTAAATAATGGGGTTACTCCATCAATTGTTGTAGCATTTACCTAGAATAGAAAAGAGATGTCTAAGATGGGAACGAAGTAAGGGATGCATTCTTAACTGATAAACTGATAGTGTTTTAAAATAAGATATAGCTGAAATATGCTTGATGCATCAACAAATACACTATTTACCATAACATTGCTTTATTGCACTCAACTTCTGTACAGTTCTTATCTTCCCACCCCACCCCTCGTTATTTGCATAATGGTACGCTAATTTAAACATGCTAAACTATATCCAAGAAAACATAACTGACCATAATACTAAATCTAAATAAATGGCCTGACTTTCAAAAGTGCTGAGTGCTCAGCAGTTCTCATTGACTTCGAAGTTCTAAAGTCTTCTTTTCATTATTGAAAATTCCATTAGCACTCCCAAATCTCTATCATCACATGATTCTTTCTTGGTGCTTCACAAGCTCTAAAATTACCATATAACCATGAAGAGCTAGTGTTCTACTCCACCCCCAAAAACCTCAATTTAAAATAATTTTATTTTTTTTAATTTTTAGATACAGTGGACTCTCTTTAAAATGTTCCTCATGTGCTAGTCCCCATTTTAAGGAGAGGGAATTTCTGTGGAAGCTTTACTACTGCATAGTTGTGTGTGTAGAGATAGCATGGTACCGTTGAGAAATGCAGAAGCATACCTAAATACTGTAATTGCATATGCTTTTATTTGTCAATCTTGTGCTCCCTTTTCCTGTTCCCCTCACTGTTTGTTTGTTGCTCTCTCTTGTTGTGTCTTGTCTCATATTTAGACTATATAAGCTCTCTGGCACTGGAAACATGTCTTTTTCTCAGTTTTTGGGGAAAAATGTATGGGTTCTGTAGAAACAATAAACATGTGTTCTGTAGAAATAATAAATATACCTTCAATTTACAGTGCTTACATTGGCCATAATGCCTCAATTATATGTCCATTTCACTCTTGCTTTCTCTGGTTTTCTCATTTTTCTCATCTATTTTCTGTTCTGTCTTCTGCCCATCCTCTGTGTGGTGTCTAATCCTACCCCTACATTTTATGTGATCTTTTCTCTCTCCCCTCTACTTCTTCTGTCTTCTCTTTCCTCCATTATGCAACAATCCCATCAGTCTCCTTTGTTGTCAATCAGCAAAGACTTTTAGTTGATTATTTTATTACTTAAAAAAACCCAAAGGCAAACCTACTGTTGTTAACAAACCAACATACTATGGGGCAGGAGAATGTGGAGAGCTTTGGATGAAAAATCAAGGAATAGATCCCTTTCAATTAGATAAGGTCAGTGCAGTACTTTACATATGAAAAAGATACTTACATTTGCCCCTGCTTCAAGAAGGATTCTTGCACATCCTACATGATCTCCTAGGCAGGCTTCATGCAGTGGAGTGACTTGGTCAATTGTCAGAGTGTCCACATTGTAACCCTAAACAGGATAGGAACCACACATAATGGTAAGAAAAGCTATTCAAAGCTGTTAAGTCTTCAACATTGTTAGTTGTAAGCAGCACAGTTTATTAGAGCTGGGTGAATAATGGATTTTTCAGTTCACTGGCAATTTAAAAAAAAAATGTTTAGCTTCAGGTTGAACCAAAAATGACATTTTAAAAAAATTTTCAGTGAATCAAAAAGTAATTTAGTTTTGACTCAAAAATGCTTTATTTCAGTAATGTTGAAACAAAATTTTTTATTTTGTTTCACCCTGAACATTTTTGTTTCAATTTTCAGGCATTTTGGTAAAAGCAAAAGAAAGGAGAACTAGATTTACAAAATGGGGAGAGGAGAAGGTGCTGCTGTTGTCAGTGTCCCTTATAAGCTTTAGTCCAGTGGTTAGGGCAGTCACCTGGGATAGAGGTGACCCAGGTTCAATTCCCTTCTCTGCTTGATGTGGAGAAGGGATTTGAATTTAGGTTTCCCTCATAGAGAGAGAAAGTCCTAGCCACTGGGCTATGGGATATTCAGCTATGGGGGGGCTTTCCTAATGTTGAAGCTGTTCCACTTTTTATAAATAATTAGTCATTTGAGCAGGGACTTGAACTTGGTTCTCCCACTTACCAGGCAATAGTTGTTTTTACTATTTCTCTGGCCCAATGACTATGCATTGCAATTCATAGTCACTCATAATGACAATGGATAGTCATAGGGCCAGAAAGATAGTAAGAATGACTCAATAGCCTGGTAGTTAGGTGACCCATCTCCCAGGTGAATGCCAAAACCACTAGACTAAAGTCTATAAAGGAGGCAGAACTACCACTACCATCTCCTCCTGCTGCTGTTTCTGCTGCCACCATTGTTTTATGACTCTAGTCCTTCTTTCCTTTGCTTTAGCCAAAATGCCTGAAAATAGAAACAAATTTTGTGTCAAAATGAAACATTTGGATCGTACCAAAATGTTTTGACTTTTTTCAGTTTGGTCTAAACCAGATGTGGGCAAACTACGGCCAGCCCATGGGACCATCCTGACAGGCCTCTGAGCTCTCGTCTGGGGAGCCCCTCCCCTTCTGTCCCCCCTCCCCTGCAGCCACGCTGCCGCATGGGCCACACTCTGGCCTGCCGCTCCCGCTGGGCAGCGTGAGGAGCGCAGCTGTCTCTGGTCGGGTGTCGCGGCTGTAAGGGGGCGTGGAGCGGGGGGGTTGGGTAAGGGAGCAGGAGGTCCTGGGGGGCAGTCAGGGAGGAGGGAGTGGTTGGAGGGGGCAGAGGTTCTTGGGAGGGTAGTCAGGGGATGGGGAACAGGGAGGGTTGGGAATGGGAGTCCTGGAGGGGCCTTTCAGGGGGCAGGGCTGTGAATAGGGGTCAGGAGGACAGTCAGGGGACAGAGAGCAGGGGGGTTGGCTAAGGGGGTGGGATCCCAGAGGGCATTTAGGGGCAGGGAGTCCCGGGAGCGGGTGGTCAGGGGATGAGGAGCAGAGGGCAGTTGGATAGGAGGGGGGAGTCCCAGGGGTGGGGGCTGTTTGGGGGCAGGAGTGTGGATAGGAGTCAGTGCAGTCAGGGGACAGAGAGCAGGGGGATTGGATCGGGGTGGGGGTCCTGGGATGGGGGCAGTCAGGGGACATGAAGCAGGGGGGATGGGATGGGTTGGGTGTTCTGAGAGGGGCAGTCAGGGGGCGAGAAGTGGGAGGGGGTGGATAGGGGGCAGGAGGCAGTCTTCCCTACCAGCCCTCCAGCGCAACCTTGATGTGGCTCTTGGGCCAAAAAGTTTGCTCATTCCTGATCTAAACTATTTGGTAAACTAGACATGAATGTGCAAATAGTTTTGGTCAACCCAAATTTGCATTTTTTGGTGAATAAACTATTCATCTGAAAAGTTTCACCCAGCTCTATTTACAGTATGCTATACATAATATACCTTATGTGAGCACAAAAATGAATGCATGCAGAATCTTTCATTATTTGATTTAGAAAAGAGTAAGAAAAATAGCTTCTAAACATTCACATAGTGGTCTACACTTCACATTTGAAATACTTAGCCTTCTTAGAGCCACAAATTCAAATTCCAAGAGAGTAAACTCAGTCCTTCTTCCTTATGAGATTGATAAAATGACTGAGCTCCGTGCAGTTTTCTGTGGATAGTTTTTTTTAGATACTTGACAACTAATATCTTTTTCAGAGTCATAGAGTTGAAGGCCAGAAGGGACCACCATTTAGTCTGACTTCCTGTATATCAGAGCCCATCAACACTACCCAGCACCCACACACTAAACCCATCAACCAAAAGTAGACCAAATTACAGCCCACAGGAGACTAGATTGTTATGTGCCACAGGGAGAGAATAACAGGGACTGAGATGCACCAATGCCTGATGACCCCACAATAGCAGGAAAAAAAGAGGATGATTAGTGCCACCCCAGAGAACCGGCCAACTCCATCTTGTGTCCCATCTCCAGCTATAGCTATCTCTGATGGTTCAGAGGAAGGAAACAAAAAACAAAACAAATCATCAAGAATAAATTGAGGAGGTGGGGGGCTGGAGGTGGTTGGCTGAAGACCTGAAGCATGAGCTTTTAGGAACATAAGACATAAACCAGAAATGACCCCCAGGGCTGCTGTGTCCTGCCCCCTACCATCACAAGCAACCTCATCATACAACTGCACTCAAATTTGTCCAGCTCTCTCTTAAAACTAATTAAATTGTTTGCCCTCACAACTCCTGTTGGGAAGCCATTCCAGAATCTCACTCCATTAATGGTTAGAAGCTGTCTTCTAATTTCCAGCCTGAATTTGTTCATGGCCAGGTTATATCCATGTGTTCTTGTGCCAGCAGTGTCCTTTAGCTTAAATTATTCACTCGCCTGATGCATTTATAGAAAGCAATTATATTGCCTCTTAGTCTTCTTTTTGCTAGGCTAAACAAACCAAGCTCTTCCAGTCTCCTGTTATAAGATAGGCCCTCTATTCCCTTGATCATCCTAAAAGCAGCAAAGAGTCCTGTGGCACCTTATAGACTAACAGAAGTTTTGGAGCATGAGCTTTCGTGGGTGAATACCCCTTCGTCGGATGCAGGACTAACAGACGTTTTGGAGCATGAGCTTTCGTGGGTGAATACCCACTTCGTCGGATGCATCCGACGAAGTGGGTATTCACCCACGAAAGCTCATGCTCTAAAACGTCTATTAGTCTATAAGGTGCCACAGGACTCTTTGCTGCTTTTACAGATCCAGACTAACACAGCTACCCCTCTGATACTTGATCATCCTAGTATCTCGCACCTGTTACAGTGTGAATTAATCTTTCTTGAACATGGGTGACCAGAATTGTACACAGTATTCCAAATGAGATCTTACAGTGCCTTGTACAATGGCATTAAAACTTCTCTGTTTCTACTAGAAATGCCTCATTTGATACATCCAAGGATTGCATTTGTCTTTTTCATAGCTGCGTCACATTGGTGGCTCATAGTCATCCTGTGATCGACTCCCACACCCAAGTGTCTCTCCTGCATTGCTTCCAAATGATGAGCCCCCCCACTTAGCAACAGAAATTCTTATGATTAGATCCTAGATGCATGATCTTGCACTTTGTACTACGGAATTTCATTCCATTTCTGTTACTCCAGTCTTCAAAGTCATCCGGATCTTCCTGTATAATATTCCGATCCACCTTTGTGTTGACAGTGGTACACAGAAGCTAGCTTTGCATCATCAGCAAATTACTACATTGGCTTACACAATATACGTTTTGTAGTACCATTTAACAATGTTCCAGCAAGGGCTCTTATTTGATACCGTATTATAGTACTTAACTGCCAAATAACAGGTATGCTGTTACACTAACAGTAAACTCTTGATTTTACTTTATCCCTTTGCTGTTACAAAATAATATTCAGTGTGTCTTTTTGTTATTATCATTGCTGCTGTTCACTGGGCTATTTTCAATTAATTTTTCTGAAGAACTCCCAAGTCCTTCTCCTGATCAGTAGACAGGATGATTGCTTTGTTTAGTGTGTACTAATCCGTTCTCTCACAGTAAGGGCTAGATATTCAGCTGGTGTAAATTGGCATAGCTATATTGATGTCAATGGATCAACATCAGTTTACATCAGATGAGAATGGAAGTCAGTGCAACTATGCTGATTTACACGAGCTGAGGATAAGGGTTATGTGCCTGTAGGCACAGCAGAGACTAAGGGCTGGTGTATAAATTGTACCACCCAAGGAGTAATCCCAGCATGCACTGTACCTCTAAGGCACTATTCTTCTTTAATTCTCCAAAGCAAGTGCTTTACTGCTCTTTTTTTACAAAAATAAAGAAATAGCATCATTCTAGCCCTTAGAAGCAACCCTAAAGGAACAACAACATTTACAAGGAAACAGTTTTCATAGGTTTAATCTACCAAGGCTTCACAACAAATATATTTTAGAAAATGCCTTTAAAACCAGTAGGAAAATATCTTGAAATGTCTTTAAATTTTATAGTATCAAAGCTCCCAAATGAAAATACTTCTGCATTATTCACATGGAGACCGTAACAGAATAATTGTGCTGTATTTACCTTTTGCTAGGTTGTCATTAAATAAGATAAAAAAGGGAAATGTTTTAAGAACCACATGGGCATTACCTGTGACAGTAAAGTTTTTAGAGAAAGGAGACGTCCTTGACTGGCTGCCTCATGCAGTGGTGAACGATCTGCCCAAGAACCTACAGAATAATAATATTTATTGAAAAAATTACAGCAATTAGAGAGATCTTAGTATGCGCAGAACAAAACAGAGGTGGTTATGCAAAAAATAAAGTCAAAGGTTTTATTAAATGAATTATTCTCATTTTGGACTAAGTGTCTTAAATATATGTCTTCTTTCCTGGACACTAAAAAGAGCAGACAGGCTACACTGAGTAATTCTGCAGTATGAAGGAGAAAAAGTTTCTACGTGGTATTTTTTATTAATGCATTTTAACAACTTCAGCAATATTCATGGTATTTGTCTACCAGAGCCTTTTATATTTTCTACAAAATGTTGTCTAGGTACATCAAAATCTACCAGCTTCAACAGGAAACAGAGACATATCGGACTGAATATTTGAAGCAAAAAATGAGGACCACACACACTTTCAGAAACATTCCTGAAAAAAAGGAAAAGCTGTTCTAAAAAAAAAAATTAACAGTAAAATGTCTCTGGTCGATAAAACCAATCTGAAGCCTCCAACCCCCACTTTCCCCATGAAATCTACATGTAAGTCTCTGAGAAGAGAGTTCCCATGGTAGAAATAGGTTTTTAGGGCTAAATCCTTCCCCATGGACCAAATCCAAGTAGTTGTGCTTCTTGATGCAAGAATATTTTACAGGGCTTGGAAAGAAAACTCTAGCTTCTGCTCCAAGCCACAGAACCACCCTGCTTCTTCTACTGAAGCCCAGTGTGCCCATGCTGTTGTGACCCTGTTCTAGGGGGTTCAGCTCTACTTCATGGGTTTTTGCAGGGAATCCCATACAGGTGGATTCTCCAGTATACAGGCAATGAGAATCCCTGGCACAGGCTCTCAAAACTACTTGTTTTCCTCATCCAGCACAAAAGTTCCACTATATCTTAGGCTCTTTGTGGCTGAAGAGAAAGAGGTGGGATTTGCCCCTTGGTTTCTAAATGGGAAGGAGTAATTGAGGACCCACTTTACCTTTTTTTATGTACAACTTAGAGATGATGCACAGTTTGAGGGTTCTGTGAAAATGATGCTCATACTCTTATTGAAGAAAGGCAGACCACTGACTTAGGGGCAAATCCAGCCGTCACCTCCACAGCCACAGAGGGCCCTGGCAGCAGAACTGGTTCAGTTCTATTTCTTTGTGTAGGAAGTCAAGATTTGAGGGGCTCTGTAGAAATCCTCCTACACCTTTTTGTGGATCCTCTGCTGATTACTTCTATAAGAGGGCCTCAACTTAGGAGAGCTGCAGAATGCTCATGTACCTACTGGCCTGCAGCAACATTGCAGACACTTACCACATAGGGAGAGGATTCTTTTCTGCTTAATTGTCTGGGATAGATGTAGGATTTAGAATTTTGTTGTTATTATGCTACATCTTGCAGGAAATTTAGGTTTGATTCTCAGTCCCATTTTCTTACTGCCTAGGCTCATTGATGCAGGAATACCACAAAAGCAGTTGCTCAGCACATGGGATCAGAGAGACCACCATGTCATTGTCATTTAATAACAATCCCTTGATGGATTGATTTTATTGAATAGATGCTGTGACTACTCAGAGAGTATTGCAATCAGTGTGAATTGCAATGGAACTTCAGCTCAACCCGTTGAACTATTCTATGGATTTGTTTGGTTATTGTTGTTATACAGCGTTGAAACCACAGAAAGTTTGCAGCCTGTAGAAAATAGAGTTCCCTCTCCTCCATCACACTTTTTCCTCTTTCAATTCTCCCTCTGATCATCCTGTTTCTGAGTGATAAAGTTGTTATTGTAATTAATTGTATGAGAAAGGAGAACACTAAGTTCTAGACACAAGGTTTTGTAATATTACTATACTGCATCAGATATATTCCAGACATACTTTTCATTAAGCTGAATAGTTAATGTTGTCTGTCTTAAAATGGGAAGCTTCTATAAATTACCTGCCCATTTTTACTTTTTATGTAACTACTTAACAGTTGCAAAGGAATATGGTGCATTACCAGTCTGCTAGGATTCTTTGAATGTGTCAATAACATAGTGAATAAAAGTAAACCGGTTGACATAATTTATTTAGGCTTTCAAATGACCTTTGACAAGGTCCCTCACAGGAGGCTATTAAGAAACAGTGTAGTTATGAGTAAGAGGAAATGCATTACCATGGATTAAGAACTGGCTAAGAGAGAAAAAAAAAGTAGAAATAAATTGTCAACTTTCATCATGGCAAAGGTTAACAGGAGGGATGCCTCAAGATTCTGTTCTAGGATTGGAGTTTAATATATACATTAATGATCTGGAAAAAGACATGAGCAGAGTTCTGGAAAAATGTGCATATAACAAAATTTCTTCAGGCTTGTCTACACTTAAAACGCTACAGCACCACAACTGCACCACTGTACCGCTTCAGTGTAGACACGACCTATCCCAACACAAGGGATTCTTCTGTTGGCATAGGTAATCCACCTCTCTGAGAGGCAAAAGGTAGGTCAACAAACAAATTCTTCTGTTGACCTAGCACTGTCTACACAGGGACTTAACTACACTGCTCAGACGTGTGGATTTTTCAGACTTCTGATGGATGTAGTGAAACTGAACTAATTTTCTAGTGTAGCTCAAGCTTTAGCAAAGTCAAATCCAGAAAGGACTTTGAGAAATTTCAGAGGGCACTACCCAAGCTTAGTGAATTGGCAACAAGATGACATATGAAACTGAATGTTGATAATATGCAAAGTAATACACGTTGGAGGAAAAATACAAGCTGCTGAGACATCTTACTGGGGTCCAAGTTAACTGTATCAACTCAGGAAAACACTTGGGGATCACTGTAGACTGCTCAATTAAGATCTTCGCTTTGTCTACACTAGCACTTTTGTTGGCAAAACTTTTGTCAGTCAGGGATGTGAAAAACACCCCCCTCCCGACCAACATAAGTTTGGACAGCGCTGTGTCGGTACTTCTACACTACGGGATTATTCCAATTTTACATAAACTGGTTTTATAAAACAGATTGTATAAAGTTGAGTGCATGCGGCCACACTAAGCACATTAATTCAATGGTGTGCGTCCATGGTCCGAGACTAGCGTTGATTTCTGGAGCATTGCACTGTGGGTAGCTATCCCGTAGCTATCCCATAGTTCCCGCAGTCTCCCCCACCCCTTGGAATTCTGGGTTGAGAGCCCAGTGCCTGATGGGGCAAAAATCATTGTCGCGGGTGGTTCTGGGTACAGCCTCACCCCTCCCGTCGTGAAAGCAGCAGACAACCATTTCACACCTTTTTTCCTGGGTGAACTGTGCAAACGCCATAGCACAGCAAGCATGGACCCTGCTCAGATACCGCAATAGTGGACGTTGTAAACACCTCACGCATTCTCGTGCAGTCTATGCTGAACCGGGACCTGCAAAGCCAGGCGAGGAGGAGGCGGCGGCTATGGCAGAGCGGCGACGAGAGTGATGAGGACATGGACACAGAATTATCTCAAACCGCGGGCCCCTGCGCTTTGGAGATCCTGCTGGTAATGGGCAGGTTCTAGCCATTGAATGCCGGTTTTGGGCCCAGGAAACAAGCACACACTGGTGGGACCGCATAGTTTTGCGGGTGTGGGACGATTCCCAGTGGCTGCGAAACTTTCGCATGCGTAAGGGCACTTTCATGGAACTTTGTGACTTGCTTTCCCCTGCCCTGAAACGCCATAATACCAAGATGAGAGCAGCCCTCACAGTGGAGAAGTGAGTGGCAATAGCCCTCTGGAAGCTTGCAACGCCAGACAGCTACCGGTCAGTCAGGAATCAATTTGGAGTGGGAAAATCTACTGTGGGGCTGCTGTGATGCAAGTAGCCAAAGCAATCATTAAGCTGCTGCTACGAAAGGTTGTGACTCTGGGAAACGTGCAGGTCATAGTGAATGGCTTTGCTGCAATGGGATTCCCTAACTGTGGGGGGGCAATAGATGGAATTCATATCCCTATCTTGGCACCGGAGCACCAGGGCACCCAGTACATAAACCGCAAGGGGTACTTTTCAATGGTGCTGCAAGCACTGGTGGATCACAAGGGACATTTCACCAACATCCACGTGCGATGGCCAGGAAGGGTTCATGACGCTCGCGTCTTCAGAAGCACTGCTCTGTTTAAACTGCTGCAGCAAGGGAATTACTTCCCAGACCAGAAAATAACAGTTGGGGATGTTGAAATGCCTATAGTTATCCTGGGGGACCCAGCCTACCCCTTGATGCCATGGCTCATGAAGCCATACACAGGCAGCCTGGACAGTGGTCAGGAGCTGTTCAACTACAGGCTGAGTAAGTGCAGGATGGTGGTAGAATGTGCATTTGGCCGTTTCAAGGCGCGCTGGCGCACATTACTGACTCGCTCAGACCTCAGCCAAACCAATGTCCCCTTTGTTATTGCTGCTTGCTGTGTGCTCCACAATCTCTGTGAGAGTAAGGGGGAGACCTTCATGGTGGGGTGGGAGGCTGAGGCAAATCACCTGGCCGCTGATTATGCGCAGCCAGACACCAGGGCGATTAGAAGAGCACCCCAGGAAGCAGTGCACATCAGAGAAGCTTTGAAAACGAGTTTCATCACGGGCCAGGGTACGGTGTGACTGCTGTGTTTGTTTCCCCTTCATGAATGCCCCCCCCCCTTTATTGACTCCTTCCCTATAAGCAACCCACCCTCCCCCTTCGATTACAGCTTGCTTAAGGAAATAAAGTCTCTATCATTTAAAAATCATGTATTCATTATTAAAAAGTAATTATAAAAAGAGGCAGAGAACTGACAAGGTATCCCGGGTGTGGTTTGGGAGGAGCATAGGAGGGAAGGAAAAGGCCATTAAATACATTTCAATGTAATGACAGCCTTTTGGTTGGACTGTCCACTGAGGTGGACTGGGCGGGTGCACGAAGTCTTCCCCCATGCGTTCTTACACGTCTGGGTGAGGAAGATATGGAACACGGTGAGTGGTGAGGGTGGTTACACAGGGGCTGCAGCGGCACTTTGTAGAACTGATAAATGAAATTGTTTTCAGGTGTTCACTTTATTAATGTAACTTCTGTTCACCATTCACTACACTTGCCTATACTGTAACTTCTGTTCCATATTGTAATTCAAACCCCATTTTAAAACACTCACTCCATTTTGTAAAAGCTTCCTCCAATCTTCATTTTTGCAAACCCTGCTGTAATCTTATTAGTTTAGTTTAGATGTGTGAATGAGGTATGTATGAATGATGGAATCAACCTCCAGCCCCAGCCTGTCCTGATGAGATAAAGTTCAAATACCAACGGCTGAAGACCTAGACAACAGCCCTAAACAAAGTAAGAAGCATCCACCCTAAAAAGAAAAGGACAACAGAACAACAGAAGGAAGATCAAAGCCAGGTTCAAGGCTGAAAGTCACGCCTGCAATTGATGGGTGATCAATCTAAACCCAGAGGCAGCGTGACACAGCAAGACCTATAGACTTTGAATCCAAACTAAAAGCCTATAAAAAAGAAGGGTGAGATGAGAGACTCTGGGTAACACTCTGCTGCCAAATGGAAGAACATCGGTGCCTGCCCAACAGAGATCCAGCTCAGCCTTGTGCCCAGCTTTCCTGGCCAGTTAGCTGCCACAAGCTACGAACCCAAGCTGCAAAATCAAGCCATGAACTTAAGCTATCTTCAGGACTGGTAACTATGCAGCAGCTGCAGAACACCTGATGAATGTGGATGTGTGTGTGTGAGTGTATGTGTGTGTATAGGTATTAGGTATAATGTGAATGTGTGTGTGTGTAGGTAATAGGTATAATGTGTATGTATAAGAATTAAGATATTAGTTATTAGTCATAAATTGTTATCATAATAAATGTGGCATCTTTGCCTTGTCCCCTTTAATAAGATCCTGCTGGTTTTTACTGGTCTAATATAATTGGTATAACACTTTGTGACCCCGCTGCTCTTCTTGAAGATCCACCAGACGTCGGAGGATATCAGTTTGATCACACAGCAGCTCCAGCGTTGCATCCCGCCACCTCTGATCTTCCTGCCGCCACCTCTGATCTCGAGGGTTGGTCGCTCCTATCCTCACGTTGGTCCCTCCTATCCTCACGTTCACTGGCATCTTTCCTGTACTTTGCTACCACGTCCGTCCAGTCATTCAGATGAGCTCTTTCATTGCGGGTTACTTCCATGATTTCCGAGAACATTTCGTCTCGCGTCTTCTTTTTCCTCCGCCTTATCTGAGAGAGCCTTCGGGATGGAGTAGGGAGGCTTGAAAAATGTGCAGCTGCATGAGGGAGGGAAAAAAGGGAGAGAAGTATTTAAAAAGATACATTTTACAGAACAATGGTTAAATTCTTTCACAGCGAACAACACTATTCACCTTACATAGCACACGTGATTTCACTACAAGGTCGCATTTTGCATCTTAATATTGAGTGCCTGTGGCTCTGGTGTTACAGATCTCACAGACGCAGGTCTGGGCATCACAATTCAGCTTGCATGCGGACATGGTAAGACATTGTCTTTCGGCTTCTCCAGCCTTCATATACACAGTGCCCTCTGATGCTTCTTCCTGATAACATGCAGCAGCAGAAACCAACCCCCCCATCCAATTCTCTAGGATGATGGCTTTACCCCTCCCCCCACCGCTTGGCTGGTATCATGGAAGATCACTGCTAATCACCACCCTTCCCCACCCTCCCACTGCGTGGCTGTTAGCTGGAACGATTCCTGCTAGCCAAATGCAAAAAAGCTTAGCGCTATCCTTCCTCCCCTCCCCCCGCTTGGCTACGTGCAAGGAAGGATTTCTTTTAAGCAACAGCCCAGTAAGAAAACGTCCATCTCTGTCCCCTTAATTAAATTCCTGACTTTCAACCAGGTTACCATGAACGATATCACTCGGCTGAGGATAACAGAGCTAGATAAAGAACGGATGTTTCTTGAATGCCAGCAATCACCGGGACCATACGCAGCTATGCTTTGTCATGCAGTGATACCTGATTACTTGCCTACCATGGTGGACGGAACAAGGCTGCTTTGCCCAGAAACCTTCTGCAAAGGCTTTTGGAGTACCTCCAGGAGCGCTTCATGGAGATGTCCCTGGAGGATTTCCGCTCCATCCCCAGACATGTTAACAAACTTTTCCAGTAACTTTATTGGCCACGAATGCATCCCAAGCCCTCATGGCAAATCAATAATTAAAAAACGCTTGCTTTTAAACCATGTTTTATACAAAAGGTATACTCACCAGAGGTCGCTTCCATGGCTTCATTGTCTGGGCTAGTGGCTTGGGAGGGTAATTCTGTATGAGTCACAAAAAGCTCCTGGCTGTTGGGGCTAATGGAGTGCTGTGTGCTCACTGCAAGGTCATCCTCCTCTTCCTCTTCCTCCTCCTCATCTTCCCCCTCCGCAGAATCCTCAGCCATGGTTGAGATTACAACACCCACCTCGGAATCCACGGACAGGGGTGGGGTAGTGGTGGCGCAGCCCCCTAAAATTGCATGCAGCTCAGCATAGAAGCGGCATGTTTTTGGTCCTGCCCTGGACCTTCCATTTGCTGCTTTGGTTTTCTGGTAGGCTTGTGTGAGCTCTTAACTTTCACTCTGCACTGCACTGAGTCCCTAGGGTGGCCTTTGGCCATCATAGCCTTGGAAATTTTTTCAAATATTTTTTCATATCGTCTTTTGGAACGGAGTTCTGTTAGCACTGAATCCTCTCCCCATATAGCGATCAGATCCAGTACCTCCCGTGCGGTCCATGCTGGAGCTCTTTTTCGATTCTCAGGAGACTGCATTGCTACCTGTGCTGATGAGCTCTACGTGGTCACCTGTGCTGATCACAGCTCCACGCTGGCCAAACAGGAAATGAAATTCAAACGTTCGCGGGGCTTTTCCTGTATACCTGGCCAGTGCATCCGAGTTCAGACTGCTGTCCAGAGTGGTCACAATGGTGCACTGTGGGATACTGCCCAGAGGCCAATACCGTTGATTTGTGGCCACACTAACCCTAATCCGATATGGTAATACCGATTTTAGCACTACTCCTCTCGTCAGGGAGGAGTACAGAAACCGATTTAAAGAGCCCTTTATATCGATATAAAGGGCCTCGTAGTGTGGACGAGTCCAGAGTTAAATCGGTTTAACGCTGCTAAAATTGGTTTAAACGCGTAGTGTAGACCAGGCCCCAGTGGAAGATGCTCTCCCACCAACATTGCTACTGCCGCTTTTTGGGAGTAGTTTAAATATGCTGGTAGGAGAACGCAATCCCACTGGCATAGAGTAGCTATACAGGAGACCTTACAGTGGCACAACTGCAGCGGTACAGCTGTGCTGCTGTAAGGTCCACAGTGTAGACATATGTGCAGCTGTAGTGGGGGGAAAAAGCCAACAAAGTATGAGGATACATAAGGAATGGAATGGAGAATAATATGAAAAATATAGTGCTATTATATAAATCAGTGGTGTGCAGTACTTATCACTCCATCTCAAAAGGATATTGCAGCTTAAAGGGAGTTTTGTGGTACATGATGAGAATGACTACAGCCCTGGAAAAACTCATACGAAGAGATTGAGATTGCTTACTTTAGAAAGAAGATGAATAAGAGGGAACGTGACAGAAGCATATGAAATGAGTGGTATAGAAAAGGCAGATCTGGAGTTTGTGTTTTCCTCTCATAACATGAGAGCAAGGGGACATTCAATGAAACTGAAGAGTGGATAATTCAAAACTGATAAAAGGAAATATTTTTTCATCCAACACATGATTAGACTGTGGAACCCTCTGCCAAATGATAGCACTGAGACCGAGAACTCAGCAAGATTCAAAAAGAAATTGGATTTTTAGATGGATAGCAAGAATATTGAGTTATATTAATAAATACTAATAAACAAAGTTTTACAAGTGATATAAAACCTCATGCTTCAGGTCTTAAAATTGTCTTCAACTCATAGGAATTAGGAGGAGACTCCCCTATTCAACATCAACCTACTGTGGGACTTCTTTCACCTTCTTTTGGAGTATGTGGTGCTAGCCACTTCCTGAGACAGGATGTTGGATCAGATGGACCACAGGTCTGAGCCACTGTGGCAGTTCTGATTTTCCTATTAAGACAGCCATACTCTGCTATTCGTTTTGGATGATTTGCTATAATTGGTGATACATATCCTCCCTCTATATTATTTGATTTAAAGTTAAACTCATTTTGCAATTTTTATTTTTCATGACAACAGCCAAGAGTTAAAAAAAGGTGACTAGTGATTTTAGATGCTTTAACTTTTCAGTAACCACCGTGGAGACACCTTGAAGAGTTCTGGTTTTCAGAAAGTGCTGCCTGTTCACCCCCTCAGACTCCAGCTCTTGTGAGGTATTTAAAATAGGGTACACAAAATCACCATTATTTTTGAAAATCTTGGCCAATATTTTTCTTTTTTTTTGTAGAATAAACAACTAGCACTAAAGTGAGTCAAGATCTCTAATAATGGTTACACCCACAAATCAGGTAGTAAGTAAAAGTTCTCTTCTTGTGGCTGAAAATGATTGTGCAAGAAAAATCAGAAGCCCGCATTTAGAGGCTGCTTTCAAAGGTCTGGCCTTATATCTCCATTTAAGAAAATTCTCTACTCTCTTTTGGTGGCCTAGTCCATTGCCAATTTAATATGAAAGAAAGAAGTAAGAAGTACTGCAGTACTGTAGAAAAAAAATCAGACAAAACCATACATTGCACAAAGCATAAAAACATATTAAAAATCTTTTAAGAGATTTCTGATTGACTGATGCTATGGACATTTTAGATTTACAGCTGGACACAAAACAGAATATGGATATGCAAGTAGAATCTCTTTCTACAATCCATGTTTGCCCTCATTTTTGCTTACCTCACCTCCCTCTTCACATGTGCCCTCTTGGATTGCTTAGGAGAATGCCTGCTAATGTCATTACTTCAGTGACATGTGAGAATCAAATGATACTAGATTACATTCCAAGTTCTATTTTGCACCTAGACCTTCCCTCGGTTGCTGCCCACAAGAACAGTGAAATCCAACAGCTGATGGCTTCTGCTAAACCCATTAAATATAGAGTGCTTAGTTATGTGATTGCTTCCATTGTAAACAGTGTACAGATATTAAAATCACTGCAGAAATATTCTGTGCAAATTAAGTTTAGAAAAATTCTTCCACTTTACAAGGATCTGCTTCTGCTTCCATTGAAGTCAGTAGGAGTTTTGTCTTTAAGTACGAGAACAGAATCAGCCTCCAAATCATTATCAGCCCAGCAAAATTGGGCCTTCCAGATAAAATATCAAAAGATGTCTTTAAAAAGCAACATTCTAACTTATTTAACTCATTGCTTTCTGCTGATTTCCAGTTTTGCAATTTCTGTTATCTAGAAAGTGTTAAGAACACGAACAAATGTACTAATTCATAATGCTGTTTAAGAGCAATATTAGCAAACAGATCCTATTCAAAATCTTTTAATCTATCAGGCCTCTACTATTGTGGTCTGTTTTGATGCTAAACACAAGCTACCTCTCACTATATTTGGAAACAGCACTAGTTCCAAGCCATCTGGTATATAATTTACAGGGAACAGCAGCCTACGCTGTTTGGTAAACATGAGAGAGAAATAGAGTAAAAAAGAATTCATATTATTAACAGACAAGAACAAAGAATTATTTAAAGATTTCATACAGTACCTAAATCTCCATCTCCCCATGGTACTTCCAGCCAATTGCAATTATAAATTCTACTCATTTCTTTCAGTGTGAAAATAAAAATCCCTCTCCACTTGCTGGGGCCTGTTCTTAATACACTTCAGCCATGTTTGCAAGGAGATCA
Source organism: Gopherus flavomarginatus (assembly GCF_025201925.1). NCBI lineage: Eukaryota > Metazoa > Chordata > Testudines > Testudinidae > Gopherus > Gopherus flavomarginatus. The sequence goes on from NC_066619.1 coordinate 217,648,913, forward strand.
GCAGCTCCTTGTAATATGAACTTTCACCTCTAAAACCTTTCATCTCCTAAACACAGTTCTGGAGGCATCAGCTTACATGGGCCACCAACTTTTTTTCTTATTAAAAAGCAGCAACTGCCATTTAATATAACTATATAAAAATGTTAACATATTGGGAATATTATTTTCCATTGGCCCTGATCCTGCAACATCTACACAAGTGAAACTCCGAATGAAATCAGTGGAAACTTTGCCTGAATAAGGACTGTAGGATCAAGCCATACTTACCGATCTTTTACCTTATGGAATGAGATGAACTTATGAATAATAAATTATTTTACAGATATCCACTCAAATCATTATAAATATCTAGCCTAGTGCGTGAAGATAAAGGCAGTGATCACGCAGGCTGCTTTATTATATTGAATTAGTACATTTAAAAGCAAATAAGAAAGTTACTGCTAGTTTGTGAGCTAGCACAAGCAAATGTTGTTCTCATCAGTAAGAAAGACATGATTTTCTCCACCACCACCCCCCGCACTTTCTGGCTATCTTCTTGCAGCTCACTACTGACTGGTAGAGGATCTTAATTATTAGGTTGTTAAATTGTATGTAGAGCTACGTTTAGTATTCTTTTTCCAACTCTGAATGAACGAAGCAGCTTGACTTTTTATGGAAACTGATTTGAACCTTTTCTTTTTCACATACCCAGTGATGAGCTGCCAAAATATTAACAACAGGTTTTCTCCTCCTCACCTCACGAGGGGGTTGTGCCCCCCCTGGGGGGTTGTGCCCCATCCAACCCCCCATGTTCCTTGACACTCTGCCTGGGGACCCGTGACCCATCCCCCCCTTTCCCTGTCCCCTGACTGCCCCCTGCTGCCCCATCCAACCCCTCCTCTCATTCTTGATGGCCCCCTAGGACCCGTGCCCCATCCAACCACCCCTTCTCTCCGTCCCTGACTGCTCCCCACCACCTCATCCAACCCCTGCTCCTTCCTGACTGCCCCCCGGGACCCTTGTCCCCATTCAATCCCCCTGTTCCCTGCCCTCTGACCGCCCTGACCCCTATCCACCCCCCCACAACCCACCGAACACCCCCTCCCTGCCCCCTTACCACACTGCCTGGGGCCTCGACCGAGTCCACTTGGCTGGGACTGTGACCTGTGCCCGACTCCCCAGGCCGGGGCGGGCTGGGCCGGAGCCGTTCGGCCAGCACCGAGGGGACCGTGCCTCCCTGGAACCCCCCTCCCAGCTTACCTGTCTGTTCCTTGTTTCAGGTTTCCCGCGAAAACATTTGATTTGCGGGAAGCAGGGGAGGAGAAGGAGGGCGGAGCATTCAGGGGAGAGGGCGAGGTGAGCTGGGGCTGGGGGCCGGGTGGACAGCTGCCCGAGCCTTTGTTAAATTTAAAAGTTTCTTTAGAACTGATTGTCCTGGAACAACCAGTTCTAAAAAGGCTATTTAATTTAACAACTGGTTCCTGCTAACCGGTGCGAACTGGCTGCAGCTCACCACTGCACATACCAAAGCTTGAAAAAAAATTCGAGTTAGCCAGTGTGGCATTTTTCAAAAATTATCATTATGATTATTAGCAATCAGGTGGTACCCACAATGGGCTAGGCACTGTCCAGACACACGGGAAGGAGCGTTTATAATCTAGTAATACATTTAAGGAGAAACAAATGTATTTTTCAGTGGAATCTGCTGTAGTAAGCAATCTTGGTCTAAAATGTTAGTGAACAAAAGGTAGTTGGAGGAAAAATGGGATTTGGTTTTATGAAAAACAAGTGGCAGTTCTGAAGCCATTCAAACGCTAATGGCAGAAGCACTATGAAATAAATCATCACTACTTGTTCTAATGTAAAACCTGATCCAAAGCTCACTGAAATCAATGGAAGCCTGTCAATTGACTTCAACAGGCTTTGTGTCAGGTTCACACTTCCAGTCATTGCAGTTCAATATATTCTATTATTCTGTTTAATGGTTTATTAAAATGTGATATCTAAAACTTTCATATCTGTCTTATGGGTTCTCATATGCAGGGTTCTCATATTAAACAGGATGCTGCTTTAATGCACAAGGCAAAATTTTAGCATGGAGGCCAGGAAGGTCACCACCTTCAAAATATTTGTTGGATTCCTCATAAAAATATTTTGCATGGCAGGGCTAACCACATGGTTTTAAATCTTTTTTCATTTGTGGACCTCTAAAAAATTTCAAATGAAAATGCAGACCCCTTCGGAAGTCTTGGACATAGTCTGCGAAACCCCAGGGGTCCACGAATCACAGGTTGAAAACTACCGTTCTATGGTAATGACAACCTTTGCAGACCTCTTAGACATAGCCATCCGTGGACTGCAGGTTGAAAACCATTGGGCTGGATCATAAATATACCACAATTCCTGGGTAAGGGGCAGCAAGGTTCTTTCCACTCCCCATGTCTGCCTGCCCATATGAATGGGAGTAGTGTCATCACTAGGGCTTTGCTCCCCACTGTGGTGTGAGCAGCCCAGATAAGACATAAGGTAGCACCAATCCAAGGCCAAGATTTGGCTCTTAGTGCCTTCCATTAGAGTTTCTCCGTCATTTTACAAGCATAGACCACAAAACTCAAAATAACTTGGGTTATTATACACATTTTTAAACAACAGTTAAAGAGATAGGCGTAGAGAGATTAACTAGTTTGTCCAAAATCAAACCAGAGGACTATGTCAAAGCGAAAAATATAATATAGGTCTCCTGACCTCCAACTCTGTGCCTAAACCACCAAGACTATCTTTTCTTCCCCAACAAGTACCTGTTGATTCTTCCTAGTACTGGCAATACAGTGGATTCCTCTTAATCCAGAGGTAAACTATCCAGACACTCCAGATAAAATTTCCTTATCCTAACCAAACCATGTTTCTGTGTTTTGGCCTTATGAGATTAAGACTGGATGGACAGCCTGCAACTTTCTCTGCTTCTTGCCCACTCCTCAAAGGCCACACCTAACCTGGAGAATGCAGTATCTCATCACAGAGATGGGTTGAAGTAGCAATGTCTGTCTGAACTTTGCCAAACTTAAGGGATGTTTGAGTATGGGGTTTTGATTTGGTTGATTTCAATGTTTGCAGTCTGTGATCAGAGCTCATAAGATATGAAATGTCTTGCATTTGGGGCTCATTAGAAAGGGGCTTATATGTGCTGGACTCCACTAGCTGAGCATTGTGGGGCAATTGGGATTTGTTGGGGCGAGAGCAAAATTGCCTGAGAAAGTACAGGGGAAAACAAAGGTGCAAAAGAAAATCAGAGGGATATCTTCCATTTAAAACACTTTGCTTTACCATTATTATACTTTGTAGTGATGTAATTACTAAAGGATCAGGTCACAGCCCCACTGTGCTAGGTTCAGTACAAATATAGTAAACAGCAATCCCTGCTCCAAAGAGCTTACAGTCTAAAAAGTAGTCCGTCTTAGCCATAGCCATAGTGTTTAAAGCCAGAAGGGACCACCAGATCATCTGGTCTGAGCTCCTGTATATCACAGGTCACCAACACCACCCAGCACCCAAACACTAACTTATCTAAAGACGGGCCAAAGAAGTAGTGTTTGGATCTCAATTAGTTTGAGCTGATGTTTGGGCTTCAGGATGGAGACCAAACTAGGGCTGTTTCAAGTATGGATCTGACTGTGCTGTTCTTACAAGATGTTGGCACTGAATGTGGAAATCTCACAAAATCAGATCATCTAGAATGGTGGAATTCTCATGAGATTAGTTATTCTTGTAAGACTTCTGCTATCTTAGTATGAAATCTCCCTAGAACTACTGTTTTTGCAAGACGCCACACCTATCCAAACTGAACAAGTGAAAAGAGCCTCTTCGACTTTTGCATCCAAACTTTTAGGCCAATGCTGAGCACTTTAAAAAAAATCCCGTCCTATATTGTATAAGTGGTGTCCGTAGAGTCAATAGAAGATAGTACAATATAAGAACACAGAAAAGTATTAGTGCGCTATATAGTTTATAACCGTGGGATAACAGTGTGATGCTCGCAGACCAGGTGCTAGCTCCTGCCAAAGCCCTAGGCCTCTCTGAACACTTACAAATGCATAGCTGAAAGCCAGGCTAATTCACTTGTGTACTATATAAATAAAAGTGATGGTTAATTGAATAAGAATGTATTTGGTGTTTAAACTTCATGAAAACTAGTGGGATGTTATGTGCATTATTTTCACTTACTTGTATCCTGCTATAATGTAATAGCAAACATTTCCCTGTAACTAAACAACTCAGCAAATGAGAAAGAAGTCTTGTATAATGCAAATGAAGAACTTTAACAGGAAAGTATTAATTCTTGTGCATTTGAAGCAAGTGGTCATTGTGTGTGATGCTCAGAGATCAACGACTCTGAATGTGCTCCTCTCTCTGCCAATCAAAGAAAGAGTCTAAGTGGATAGTGACCCAGTCAGTTTGTTTTCTGTGAGAAGAAGCTCTAAGTATGCACTCAAGGGGAAAATTCTTCATCTCTGGACTGTTTGGAGATTAACAGGGCAGAATAACTGAGTGAGAAGATGAAGATTCCCAGAGTTATTCTGGATAGCCCCAGGAGCAGCGCCACAGTTTTTGCCACCCTAGGCAGCAGCGCTCCTCCTCTGAGCATTCGGCTGTGGGGGTCCTTCTGCTCCACGTCTTCGGGACACTTTGGCGGCGGGTCCGGGAGCGAGTGAAGGACCCGCCGCCGAATTTCCACCGAAGACCCGGAGCGGAAGGACTCTCCGCCACCGAATTTCCACTGAGGGCGGCAAAATGCCACCCCCCAAAACCTGCCACCCTAGGCGACCGCCTGGGTCACCTAGTGGGAGCACTGGCCCTGGATAGGCCCTCAAAGACTTTTGGGAAATTGGCAGATTACTACTTCTCTGCTACCATTTGAAATTATAGACTGTGACTCACCTGCTTTAACTGTTCAATAACTCTCATTTCTTTTTCTTAGATAAAAACCTTTAGATAGTTTAGTATGGAATTGACTACCAACATTGTCTTTGACGTGAGATCTAGGATGCAACTTGAATGATTGGTCTCTTGGGACTGTAGTAACCTGAAATATTTGTGATTTTTGGTGTAAGTGACCATTTATCACATAGTCCAGCTTGCCTGCATGGCAAGATAGACTGGAGAGTCTAAGGTGACTGACTATGACTCCATTATAAGACTATTGTGGTACTTTGAGAGTTTGCATTTGGTACTGGGTTGGCAAAATATAAATATAGAACATACCACCATTTTAGGGTGTATGTCCTGAGACAGGCACTCATGGTCATGAGCCACTCCAAACAGTGTGACAAACAGTATACAGTATTTTGGGGTTATGTAATTCAATGTTTCTTTCTACATAATTAACAAATAAAAGCTGGTATTCAGCTGTTTTTTCCTTTTATCTCCTAGGAAAAGGTGAGGTGTATTGCATTTTTCAATTTATAGAAAACAGAAGTAGTGACTATAGCAGAAACAGTGAGTTGTACTTCTGTAGTCCATAAGAGATCAATGGAATCGTATTGGTGTAACTGTTAGTTGAAGTTGGCCCAATATTTTGTACTTCATTTTGTTGGAATTAATTTACTGCAGGTTTTACTTTATTACAATTGCACCACATACATTCAAAATTACCCTTTTCAAAAATATCGTCAGCATATATTCATGATTGAGTTTACATATTTTATATAACTATTACATCCACAATCTATGTTAAAAATATTAAGGTTGCAAAGTCAAACAACCAAAAGTTAGAAAATGCCAGATTGCCTGTGTATTTCTTAATGCAGTTCTACTGTGCATATGCATTGAGATACAGTCTTTAATTGCACCATCACATACTGTACTATTTTTTCCACTGCTGCATTCAGTGAACAGGCTGTTTGTTTGTTTGTTTTTCAATCCTCCACATTCAGTGTGGCCCCAGGTTTTATTTAACACACACCTTCCCTGAATACAGAAATATTTATTTTCTCCTGCTGTGTTTCTGTGGTGCTCTCCCCATAATATCCAAGTCCTTCACAATCATTAATGAATTTAACAACCCTGAGAGAATATGTGGTGTTATTTTCCCTATTGTACAGGTGGGGAAGTGAGGCAGAGAGACATTAAGGCCAAAATTGCCAAAAGTGTCCACTAATTTTAAGAGCTCCACCTGAGATACCTATGGTCTGATTTTTTTCAGAGTACTTAGTATTATGTTGCACTTTATATATTCATCACACAGCTCCAATCAGTTTCAATAGCACTTTGGCACATCTGGACCCAGGTATATATTGCTGGGCACCCAGAAAATGAGGAACACACAGTTACTGGCCAGCTGTGAAAATACTGCTTTAAGTGACTTGCCTAGGATTATTGTGGCAGAGATAGGGATAGAATCCAATTCGCCAGGATGGCATTCAACATCCTTAACCATTCTTTCTCTTCCAGCAAAGCCCTTCTTCATTCTTTATGCACCTTCCAAATTCTTCAACAAATGAGGCAAGTTTACAGCCTCTTTTACTACACAATCCTGATTTGTTTCTAGAGCACTATCCAACCTGTGCACTGAATGAAATAGATGTCCTGTGGGGAAAATAGTATGTGATCATGTAATTAAACACTGTATTAGAATGTACGTGCACAAAGGGGTCAAATAAATGTTATACAGGCAACCTTAAAACTGGCATTCCTAACTTTTGAGTGCTTGGCTTTGCAACCTTAATGTATTTTTAACATACTGGGTTTTTTTTTAATGTAATCTATTTTTTAAAACCCTGGAAAATACAGAAATTCCATCCTGTGGAAGTATACTGACCCCCAACTTGGGTAATCAATAGGATTGGGACCTTTAGATCCACAGTACAGGCCTTAAGCTAATGGAGACACTGCTAGCAATGGTCGTAGTAGGCTATCATCATCTATGCGGACCAGTCTTTGGAGGGGGAAGAGACACTTTGCCTGTGTGTTTCAAAGCTATTTGCTGATAGCAGAGACAAGTTGAGACTGAAGACTCCTAGGTTCAATTTCAGGTTCTGGAAGGGAGTGTGGACTCATGGCTATAGACCCTTTGGCCCCATCCCCCTATCTGTCTCTGTCTCCCTCCCCTCCTATCCATCCTCCCATTGTGGCTCCTGACTCCTTGCCGCTTTGCTCCTTTCCAGTCCCCACCCTGACTCCCTCCCCTTCCATTCCTGTATACTCCATATCTCCTGGATCCTGTCCCTCTCCTCCTCTGCATCTACATACTACCCTGCCCCCTGGACTCTGCTCCTATCCAACAACTCCCCTTGCTCCTGTCCCCCCTCTCCTCTGCTTCCACCCTACATCTGATTCTTGCAAACTCTCCTTCTGCCCAAAACCCCCTATGAATTCCACTGTTGTTGCATCTTCCTTCTCTTCCTCACTACCTAAGCACCAGCAAAAGAGTAACAAAGGGTAGTGGTCCTGCTCTCAGTTCCAGTGTCCATTCTACAGTGGCCTGGAAAAGCAATTCTTGGGAAAGTCATGCTCTGCCCCTGTAACCCTAGGCTGGAGCATTCACTCTGTGGGGATGGCACATGCACAGTCCCTCATGAACTGTGAGAGGATGAATCATGCTCAGTGTAAATTAAATTTTCAGAATATTTAGCTGCCAAATTATAACTAGTGTCTACTGAGCATGTGCAAACTGCAATTTTTCAAAGACTTATAACTTGGCCAAGTTTGGGTGAATTTTCACAGTGATTTGAAAAGGTACACCTTCCCATGCCAAACTTTAAGTCCGTGCTCCAAACCATGAGGGCAACTAAATTGTTGCGACATTTTTTTATAAAATATATTTTTGCTAACCTCATTCTAAATCTTCTGAACCATTTTAGCTGAAATTTTCGTAAATAAGTCACCTTGAGGCAGATGCCCAGCATGGGAAATTTCAGCCCAAATGGTTAAAGTTTGGCAAAGTTATGAGCAACTGAAACAGGGTTTCATAATGGCACGTATCAGACAACCCTAAGAAAAGCAGCCTTACCAGCTCTACTTTGTGGGAGATAAATCTGTATATAATCTATTGCATCATTTTCAGATGTAATAAATAAATGGATGTTTTTCTGATGTGTTTGTGACAGATATGGAATATCCTTGACAAATCTTACTGAATTAAGTTAAAGATATCACGCTCTGGAGTGGCTCATAACTGTGAGTGCCTGTCTCAGGGCAGACTGTCAGAAAACAAGAGCAGCCACCCAAAACTGGTGGTAAATTCTAATATTAGAATTCACCAAGCCAGTAGCAAATATCAACACCTGGATCACTATACCAGTCTTACCAAGTAGTCACAGACAGTCCCCGTAGCCTCTCCAGCATATCTTGCCACCCAGACAAACTGAACTAAGTGATAATGGTCACATAAACCAAAAAAATCACACCATATCAGGTTTCTCCCAGTCTCAAGACACCAATCACTTACCCCTGATCAACTGATACTTCAGATCTTACACCAGAGACAACACTGGCAGCCAATTCTATAGTAAACTAATAGGATAAGTTTATTAGCTAAGAAAAAAGAATGAGAGTTATTGAGAGGTTAAAGCAGGTAAAATATAATAACAGGTGAGTCAAAGTTTGTAAGTCTAAAATGATAGCAGAGATGTGGTAATTTGCAAGTTTCCCAAAAAGTTTTCTCAGAACTACCCAGAATAACTATGGGGATCTCAGTTTTCTTGTTCAGTTATTCTACCCATTAGAATCCAAATAGTTCAGAGATAAAGGATCTCTCTTTGAATCAGTACTTCTAGCTTCTTTTCACAGACAACAATCTGACAAGTGTCTGTACCCACACAATGGCCTATTGCTTTGAATTCATTTGCATTCAATGAGTTGTTTAGTCAGAGGGATATACATAATGTAAATGCCTGCCATTATAATAGGAATAGATAAGTAAAAACAATACAAGTAACATTCCATTAGTTTTCATGATGTTCTAACACACTTAAATCTAGGGTTATTTAATTACTAGGCATGCATCATATAAATGTAATGTAACAGAAAACAGCAGGATATAGATCGGCAAAAACAATACAATTAACATTGCCTTTGATCTCTTAACACACAAGTGAATTAGCCTGAACATCTACTAATACATTTAACTTCTTTGATATTCACACATAAGTGAATTGGCCTATGGGTCTGGCCTGAGCTGGTCTGTCAGCATCATAAAAACTATCTTAGGGCTATCTTAGGTCATTGTATTAAAATGCAAGTGTTTAAGTATTATTATGGGATAATTCAATGCCATGTAATGGCAGATAGCTAAAAAGTGATAAGTTTTTAAAGTGTTTATATACCAATGCTAGAAGTCTGGATGAAGTAGAGTGCCTTGTATTACATGAGGATATCAATATAATATGCATCACAGAAACTTGGTAGAATGAGGATAATCAATGGGACATAGTAACACGAGGGTTCAAAATATATTGGAAGGACACAACAGGTCATGCTGGTTGGGGAGTGGCACTATATGTGAAAGAAAGCATAGAATCAAATGAAATAAAAATCTTAAATGAACCAAACTGTACCAAGAGGTGAATATAATTGGACCACTTGGTAATAGTGACTATAATATAATTAAATTTAACATCCCTGTGGCAGGGAAAACACCACAGCAGCCCAACACTGTAGCATTTAATTTCAGAAAGATGAACTACACAAAAATGAGGAACAGGAGTACTTGTGGCACCTTAGAGACTAACACATTTATTTGAGCATAAGCTTTCGTGGGCTACAGCCCACTTCTTCGCATAAAATGGGCTGTAGCCCACAAAATCTTATGCTCAAATAAATGTGTTAGTCTCTAAGGTGCCACAAGTACTCCTGTTCTTTTTGCAGATACAGTCTAACACAGCTGCTACTCTGAAACAAAAATAAGGAAGTCACTTAAACAGAAATTAAAAGATACAGCGCCAAAAGTGAAATCCCTGCAAGCTTCATGGTAACTTTTTAAGGACACCATAATAGACACTCAGCTTAAATGTATACCCCCAAATAAAAAAACATAGTAAGAGAAGTGCCACTGTGGCTAAACAACAAAGTGAAAGAAGCAATGAAAGGCAGGAAGGCATCCTTTAAAAAGTAGAAGTTAAATCCTAGTGTGGAAAAAAGAAAGCATAAACTCTGGCAAACAAAGTGTAAAAATATAATTAGGAAGGCCAAAAAAGAATTTGAAAAACAGCTAGCCAAAGATTCAAAAAGTAATAGCGAAATTTTTTTTTAAGTACATCAGAAGCTGGAAGCCTGCTAAACAACTGTGAGGCCACTGGACGATCAAGATGCTAAAGGAGCACTCAAGGACAATAAGGCCATTGTGCAGAAACTAAATGAGTTCTTTGCATCAGTCTTCATGGCTGAGGATGTGAGAGAGATTCCCAAACCTAAGCCATTCTTTTTAGATGAGAAATCTGAGGAACTGTTCCAGATTGAGGTGTCATTAGAGGAGGTTTTGGAACAAACTGATAAACTAAACAGTAATAAGTCATCAGGACCAGATGGTATTCACCCAAGAGTTCTGAAGAAACTCAAATGTGAAACTGCAGAACTACTAGCGGTAGTCTGTAACCTATCATTTAAATCAGCTTCTGTACCAAATGACTGGAAGATAGCTAATGTGACACCAATTTTTTCAAAGGGCTCCAGAGGTGATCCCGGCAATTACAGGCTGGTAAACCTGACTTCAGTACCAGGCAAACTGTTTGAAACTACCGTAAAGAACACAATTGTCAGACACATAGACGAACATAATTTGTTGGGGAAAAGTCAACATGGTTTTTGTAAAGGGAAATCATGCTTCACCAATGTACTAGAATTCTTTGAGGGGGTCAACAACATGTGGACAAGGGGGAACCAGTGGATATAGTGTACTTAGATTTTCAGAAAGCCTTTCACAAGGTACCTCACCAAAGGCTCTTAAGCAAAGTAAGCTGTCATGGGATAAGAGGAAGGTCCTCTCATAGATTGGTAACTGGTTAAAAGTTGGAAACAAAGGATGGGAATAAATGGTCAATTTTCAGAATGGAGAGAGGTAAATAGTGGTGTCCGCCAGGGATCTGTACTGGGACCAGTCCTATTCAACATATTCATAAATGGTCTGGAAGAAGGGGTAAACAGTGAGGTGGCAAAATTTGCAGATGATACAAAACTACTCAAGATAGTTAAGTCCCAGGCAGACTGTGAAGAGCTACAAAAAGATCTCTCAAAACTGGGTGATTGGGCAAAAAAATGGCAGATGAAATTCAGTGTAGATAAATGTAAAGTAATACACATTGGAAAACATAATCCCAACTATACGTATAAAATGATGAGGTCTAAATTAGCTGTTACCACTGAAGAAAAAGATGTTGGAGTCATTGTGGCTAGTTCTCTGAAAACATCCACTCAATGTGTAGCGTCAGTCAAAAAAGCGAACAGAATGTTGGGAATCATTAAGAAAGGGATGGATAATAAGACAGAAAATATCATATTGCCTCTATATAAATCCATAGTGCACCCACATCTTGAATATTGCGTGCACAGTATGGTTGCCCCATCTGAAAAAAAGATACATTAGAATTGGAAAAGATTCAGAAAAGGGCAACAAAAATGATTAGGGGGTGGAATGGCTTCTATATGAGGAGAGATTCATAAGACTGGGACTTTTCAGCTTGGAAAAGAAATGACTAAAGGGGGTATGATAGAGGTCTATATAATCATGACTGGTGTGGAGAAACTAAATAAGGAAGTGTTATTTACACCTTCTCATAACACAAGAACACATTTCACCAAATGAAATTAATAGGCAGCAGGTTTAAAACAAACAAAAGGAAGTATTTCTTCATAGAACGCACAGTCAACCTGTGGAACTCTTTGCCAGAGTGTGTTGTGAAGGCCAAGACTATAACAGGGTAAAAAAAGAACAAGATAAATTCATGGAGGATAGTACCATCAATGGCTATTAACCAGGATGGGCATAGATGGTGTCCCTAACCTCTGTCAGAAGCTGAGATTGGGAGATGGGGAATGAATCACTTGATGATTTCCTGTTCTGTTCATTAGCTCTGGGATACCTGGCATTGGTCACTGTCGGGAGACAGGATACTGGGCTAGATGGACCTTTGGGCTAACCCAGTATGGCCATTCTTATGTTATGTTCTTATGATGGTATGCAACTTCTTTTAAGAGAAAGGCAGGACTAATGTAAACACTAGGAAGTATTATGTGCTTCAAAGGCGTCTTTAAAATAGTGGAGCAAAGAAGACTGAACTTTCAGTTGAGTGAGGTTCCTAGGAAATACTTTGGAAGAAGGGAATGGAAATTACTCCGTTTCGGAGCCATCCTTTTGAAGCTGCTCCTTGAAGAGAAACCTAACTGTCTGGCTGATTACCTATTCATGATCTCTTCCAAGGCGCAAACTGGATAAAGGAAGGATACAGTAACTCATGGGGTAGCTAGTCCTGAGAGAAAGCTGTTATGAACTGGTGACCACAGGAAAAATCCCTAATCACCAACCAGGTCCCTTCTTGGAGTTAGAGGGTGGTCTCTGGTTAGGTTATTCACATACAAGTAGGTTCTTTTGTTGTTTTTACTGTTTTCTGTCTAATGCTTTTGCCTTTAAGAATAAAAGTGCTCACTTAGGAAGACCTGTGTGGTAACTTAACTGTTGGGAATTATATCATTAGTCGTCTGTGAAGAGAAAGCATAATGCAGATGCAGGCAGTGTGCCTTGCTGGAGGATGTCACAATATAGTCGGAGGCCTGCGCAACCTGAAAACACTCTTGTCAAGAGGCAGAGAGATGCAGATCTGTGACTCTACCTCAGAGAGGTGATGGCTGAGGAACCTAGAGTGGATGCCCTTGTTGAACCACAGGGTGGGAATACAGGTACATTTGCTCTGAATTGCCCTGACAGTGTTTATATACCTTAGTCCAAAATATCTATCAGGAACATTGAATTCCCTTTTCGAGGTTTCTACATATGTACCACCAATGGACATATTATTAGTAAATACTCATTAATTATTATTATTATTTATTTTGTTTATTATTATGCTGTTGCCCTTAAATAAATTAGAAAGCTTTCTTTAGTATTTAGAGAAAGTATAGTTACTGCTTCTTTTATTCTTGAATATATCTTAATTCTCAATATCGACAGTAGTGAAGGTTATCACCATAACACTATTTTAAGTATTCTTCTTACCTTTTGCTCCACTTCACAACTGTGTTTTTTACATATATATTCCAAATGTATTTGATATCTCCTTCAAGGTGTAAATTAACTGTCACTACTTTCCATTTTCCTTTTGTGTCCTTTTTCTCCATTTTTTAACGTATTCTGTTCTATCAAATGCTTGCTGTTTTTTTTTTAAATCAACACTGCTAAATTTTGATGTCCTTATTCTCCCTTTTTTATCACTTTGATCCTAATTAGAGTACTATTACTATTTAAAAAATATTCTACCATGTTTATGCCTCCAATCATATATGTTAGTCCAGGCTCTCTCTGATAAGTGTTTCATTTTTCTAATTTCTGCTTTAACTATCATGTAACAAAGCAGTTCTATAATATTCCCATCATGTCCTTAAGCTTATTGTTTAAAATATCCCTCTCAAAATGTTCCAATGTATGTCCAGGTAATTTTAAATGCCTCTACATTCTATTTTTTTCTTTTCACAATTTTTCTTTTAATTTTAGTATTCAGCATCTTGTTACCTTTGAACAGACAATCTGTGACAAAATCCTAAAATTAACATACTCTCTTTGGTATCTAATCTCCAAAGTGTCCTATCTTTTAGTTACTCCAAGCCTCTCTTTACGTGTAGTTACTTATCCCTTTACATTATCTGATCTCTTGTAAACAGTCAGCCGTCAGCATTTAGTTACATTGACTTTTATTTCCCTGCTACAATTTGCATTAAACCTTGAACACCTGCACCACAAATAAGGCAGATAAACAAGAAAACGTATGGTGGATGAGTTTATAACATTACAAAATGTACAATCAAAAATTATAGCTGCATTATCTCTGTAGAAACTCATGCAAGAGTGATGCACTACTAGTAATTATTATAAGCATGCCTTTATGTTAGAATCAGATTACTGAAAAAATTCATTTTAAAGTTAGTATGCTGCAAAACTGGGTCAACCTGATATATTTTAGTGCACTGTCAGCTTGTGAAATGGCTGCTATACTAACCTTGGCTGGTCAGAATACCCCAGCAAGCTTTTCGTTTTGCAGGACACTCCCCTATACTTTCTAGGCTTCTTTTTAGGAGATTCTGGTTAGTGCAGCTTCTCTGAATAGCAGTACTTGTGATCATAATTTCTTATTTTTTTCTCCTGTGTATCATTAGTGCAGGTGCTCTAGTCAGAGAAACATTCACAGATGTCAAGTATCAGAGGGTAGCCGTGTTAGTCTGGATCTGTAAAAGCAGCAAAGAATCCTGTGGCACCTTATAGACTAACAGACGTTTTGGAGCATGAGCTTTCGTGGGTGAATACCCACTTCCTCAGATGCATGTAATGGAAATATCCAGGGGCAGACTTCAAAGAGAAACTGCTGAGCTTCAGTTCATCTGCAAATTTGACACCATCAGCTCAGGATTGAACAAAGACTGTGAATGGCTTGCCAATTACAGAACCAGTTTCTCCTCTCTTGGTTTTCACACCTCAACTGCTGGAACAGGGCCTCATCCTCCCTGATTGAACTGACCTCGTTATCTCTAGCTTGCTTGCTAGCACACATATATATACCTGCCCCTGGATATTTCCATTACATGCATCTGAGGAAGTGGGTATTCACCCACGAAAGCTCATGCTCCAAAACGTCTGTTAGTCTATAAGGTGCCACAGGATTCTTTGCTGCATTCACAGATGGATTTGCAGCTACTTCCCCCCCCCCTTCAGATTTTCACAAAGGATCTCGTTGTACTTACTGTAGAAAGCTACAACACTGAAATCCACAGTGAGTGCACAGTGGGGGAAGGGAAGGATAGCTCTAGCATTTTCTATTTTTAAAATGGAGAAAGAATCAGCTTAGCTACAGCATGAACCTTAACTATTTACATGATTTAAATGGAAAGAAGGTGGGTTTGTTTGTTTTTTAGTTAGACCAGAAAAGCAACTGATTCTTAAAAGACAACACAGTCCATGCTTTAATATGAGGATTGCATACTAAGCAGCTCAAAATAGAAAAATATTATGAGTATGTTAATAAAAGAATTATGGTTCTGATAAATAACAGCCTTAAACAGTGAACCCACCCCCCTCGTAATAATACTGCCTCGTGACTGGCTTCAGTCACCTACAGCTCTGCAGTTGGTAAAGAATTTACTTAGAACTTGAGACTTATCCAACAAATGGAACACTAATTGTGTATGTGGAGCATAGTATTGTACTGATGTAAACTAGAAAACACTTCCTGAATAAACAAATGCGTTCATATGGCAGCAGAAACAGTGTAATTTATTATTTTGCAGGTTGTATCCAGATATGAATGTAAGGTTGTAATCATTTCAAGGAGTCCTGAGTCACTAGTTTTTGACAACAGGGTAAATAGTAACAAGGACAACAAACTTGGAGCAAGACTCATTTATGCCTACTGGCTTGTAATGCTGGAAACAAATCTGCATGTACAAGCAAAAGGACGCAACAGATCCCCAATAAAATGACAGCATGGATTAACTAGAGTAGTGCTCTTATTACAGTAGTGATATGTTGACATGCTATTTTAAAAAAAACACTTTTCTCACCATCTTGTTTTATTAATGACTAACCCATTTATCAACACTTTTAAAATAACACTACTACTTTGCATGAATATTCTGTCTTATCTGGGAATCTCAAGGTACTTTACAAATATTAATTAATTAAGCCTCAAAACACCCCTGAGATGTCCGACTCAAAGAATACTTTCAGGACAACATTGAGCAGCGCACTGATACACAGGTACCCTCCCACCAACAGCACAAGAAGAAGAACTCCACATGGACTCCTCCTGAAGGTCGAAATGACAGTCTGGACCTATACATTGAATGCTTCCGCCGATGTGTACAGGCAGAAATTGTGGAAAAACAACATCGCTTGCCTCATAACCTAAGTCATGCAGAACGCAATGCCATCCACAGCCTCAGAAACCACCCTGACATTATCATCAAAGAGGCTGATAAAGGAGGTGCTGTTGTCATCATGAACAGGTCTGACTACCAAAAGGAGGCTTCCAGACAACTCTCCAACACCAAATTCTACAGGCTACTTTCCTCAGATCCCACTGAGCAATACACTAAGAAACTGCAACATCTACTCAGGACCCTCCCTACACTAACACCGGAACAAATCAACATACCCTCAGAGCCCCGACCAGGGCTATTCTATCTACTACCCAAGATTCACAAACCCGGAAATCCTGGACGCCCCATCATCTCGGGCATTGGCACTCTCACTGAAGGACTGTCTGGATATGTGAACTCTCTACTCAGACCCTATAGCACCAGCATTCCCAGCTATCTCCGTGACACCACTGATTTCCTGAGGAAACTACAATACATTGGTGACCTTCCAGAAAATACCATCCTAGCCACCATGGATGTTGAGGCTCTCTACACGAACATCCTGCACACAGATGGAATACAAGCTGTCAGGAACAGTATCCCTGATGATGCCACAGCACAACTGGCCGCTGAGCTCTGTGCCTTTATCCTCACACACAACTATTTCAAATTTGATGACACTATATATCTCCAGATCAGTGGCACCGCTATGGGCACCCGCATGGTCCCACAATATGCCGATATTTTTATGGCCGACCTGGAACAACGCTTCCTCGGCTCTCGTCCACTCACGCCCCTTTTCTACCTATGCTACATTGATGACATCTTCATCATCTGGACCCATGGGAAGGAAACTCTGGAAAAATTCCACCATGATTTCAACAGCTTCCACCCCACCATCAACCTCAGCTTGGACCAATCTACACGGGAAGTCTACTTCCTAGACACCACGGTGCAAATAAGTGATGGTCACATTACCACCACACTATACCGAAAACCTACCGACTGCTATGCCTACCTTCATGCCTACAGCTTCCATCCCGGGCACATCACACGATCCATTGTCTACAGCCAAGCACTGAGGTACAACCGCATCTGCTCTAACCCCTCAGACAGAGACCAACACCTACAAAATCTCCACCAAGCATTCTCAAAACTACAATACCCGCACGAGGAAATAAGGAAACAGATCAACAGAGCCAGACGTGTACCCAGAAGCCTCCTACTGCAAGACAAACCCAAGAAAGAAACCAACAGGACTCCACTGGCCATCACATACAGTCCCCAGCTAAAACCCCTCCAACGCATCATCAATGATCTACAACCCATCCTGGACAATGATCCCACACTTTCACAGGCCTTGGGTGGCAGGCCAGTCCTTGCCCACAGACAACCTGCCAACCTGAAACATATTCTCACCAGTAACTGCACACCACACCATAATAACTCTAGCTCAGGAACCAATCCATGCAACAAACCTCGATGCCAACTCTGCCCACATATCTACACCAGCGACACCATCACAGGACCTAACCAGATCAGCCACACCATCACTGGTTCATTCACCTGCACATCCACCAATGTAATATACGCCATCATATGCCAGCAATGCCCCTCTGCTATGTACATCGGCCAAACTGGACAGTCTCTACGGAAAAGGATAAATGGACACAAATCAGACATTAGGGATGGCAATATACAAAAACCTGTAGGAGAGCACTTCAACCTCCCTGGCCACACTATAGCAGACCTTAAGGTGGCTATCCTGCAGCAAAAAAACTTCAGGACCAGACTTCAAAGAGAAACTGCTGAGCTTCAGTTCATCTGCAAATTTGACACCATCCGCTCAGGATTAAACAAAGACTGTGAATGGCTTGCCAATTACAAAACCAGTTTCTCCTCCCTTGGTTTTCACACCTCAACTGCTAGAACAGGGCCTCATCCTCCCTGATTGAACTACCTCATTATCTCTAGCTTGCCTGCATATATAACCTGCCCCTGGAAATTTCCACTACATGCATCTGACGAAGTGGGTATTCACCCACGAAAGCTCATGCTCCAAAACGTCTGTTAGTCTATAAAGTGCCACAGGATTCTTTGCTGCTCCCTGAGATGTTGTAATTATACCCATTTTACACATATATTCACAGAAATAAAAATAATTAAGCAAGTTAGCACATCACAGTTCTCTATCAAATGTAGAAACATAAGATCATGTCCAAATTAAAGTATATGTGACTATCCTACCACTCAATGAGCTGTTCATATCTGTCTTGAAATTAAATTGTTTAGAAATGTCAAATTTAATTTTTGCCTCTTTTTTTCCTATATTCCCCTCAAACAGAACTTCTAAAAATAATAAAAAATAAGGGCTAGATTAAAGGTATCTGGTACAAGAGAGTAAGGGGTAGACATGGCAAAGGGCACAAGGGATAGATCCACAAAGGGGAGTGGGTCAGTCTGGACTTCTGTGTGGAGCCCCAGACCCTCCACCTGACTTGGGCACCCAGCCCAGGCT
This sequence comes from Gopherus flavomarginatus, assembly GCF_025201925.1. Taxonomy (NCBI): domain Eukaryota; kingdom Metazoa; phylum Chordata; order Testudines; family Testudinidae; genus Gopherus; species Gopherus flavomarginatus. The sequence goes on from NC_066619.1 coordinate 217,667,460, forward strand.
TATTCCTATGCTGTTGTTGATGGTGGCACTGTCTTCAAAGCTGGGTGGCCAGAGAGCAGCAGCTGCTATGGGAGGGATAAAGCAAATTTTGGGGTGGCCCCGGCAAGCCTCCCCCTAGCACCGCCTGTGGCTGCCTTAGGCAGCCAACAGGAAATTGGATTGCTAACAATCCAGGAATGTCCTAGAGTCTCCCAGAATTAAATATTAACCTTTAATTAAAAATTATGTCATGTGATGAATACATCCAACCAAAACTGGCAACCCTAATAGGAAATGCAAAGAGAGGGAGCCAAAGTCCTATCCCCAAAAGGAATTAGGCATGTTCTAGAGGTGCCTCTCTCTGTTTGGGATTCACAGCTGTGAACCTCCTCCTGTTCTAAGATGGCTAAGCCAGATCAGCCCTTTTCAGAAAAAAACAAGGTAGTGGTAATACCCCATTGGTTACAGCCCTGACCTAGAATATATGTGGCCTGGGTTCAAATCTCTGTTTTGCCTGATGTGGAGCAGGGATTTGAACCCTGGTCTCTCACCTCCTAGGAGGATGTCCTAATCATGGAATTATAGAGTACTCTGGGGTAGGTCTCTCTCTCTCTCTCTCTGTCACTCCTGTTGATGCTGTTCTGTTTTGTATAAAATATTTAAATAGTCATGGGCCAGTGTGAGTGGAATGAGAGTGATTATAGGCTGGTGGTTAGGGCACTCGCTAAGGAGGGGAGAGACCAAGGTTTAAGGCCCTGCTCCTGATCAAGCAGAGGAGGGATTTGAATGCATATCTCCCACATCATCCTGGGGTACTGCTCTAACCACTGGACTATTAGGTAAAAAGGGACAGCACTATCAGTATTTTCAAAGAGGCCCAATCCAGTAGGTGGCCTCTGAGCACACCCACCCCACTGGCAAGATACAAGGGGAATGCTTAGTTTGTGACTCCAATTTGTTTTGTGCATATCCGCAGGTAGAAATTTAGGCATCTAGGGATTTTATTGACAGAAACATAGGCACTTAGAGAATTTATGCACTGGTCAAGCAGAGATTTTCAGGACCTACATTTTTTATTAGATTCCTGAAGTGGCAGTTAAATGCCTAAATCCCTAATGGATCTTCCTAGGGAGCCTTGCACATTTGCACTAAAGGTATGTGCAATCTTGAGCCTTGCATTCTTAGTACACAAGGACCCCAGAGGAACTGGAAGTGAGAGAGACTATTCCTCCCGTGTTGGCCAGCAGAGCAAAGGTAATGCAGAGGAATGTACATGCTTCATTCTCTCAAAGATGTTGCTGCTTCTGCACAGATGTTTTCCCCTAAAGGTGCTCTTACTGAATGAGGAAGAATGCCTAGGGGACCTCACACAAAGAAGGTCATACCTCCACATCCCACAGACAAGGGCTTTGACTATAAAAGCCAGAACAAAGCCCTATACTTGAAGGAAGGTAGGTGCTTTATAAATGTAATTTTAATATGAATAAAGTTTCTTGTTAAATTGTTAATATTCTTCAACAACCAACTGAATTATACATGAGAGAGAGAATGTCAATTATTTCCCCATATTTCATGACTTTGGGACTCTTCTCACTTTCACAATCACTTTTGACAAGTGCTTTTGGGAGGAAGAGGGGACCTGCAGGTGAATTTGTCATCTGGGATGGGATGCTGTTGTTGAGGAGGGCTGTTGGTTAGGAAAGAAATCCAGTCTTACATGCTTTTGGAGAAGTATTGAGTGCATTTGTCAGCTGAGAATGAGGTTGGCTAGCTTCTCAGGGCGGTTGAGCAAGTAGATTTGTCAGCTCGGAAGGAATTCAGGTTATCTTGTTTTCCATAGATGTTCTAACCCTCTGCTATGTTATCTATGTCATCATCAGCAGAGGATGTGGCTAGCAGTAGCAGCAGCAATGAAGTCCACAAACACTGTAATGTCTACAGATAGAACATGTCAAGCAGCTGCTGCTGCTTCAGAGGACTTGATTCAGGGGAAGTCAGAGAAGCACCTGCCCTCTCCCCCAAAGAATTTGGGCAAAGGAGCGGGAAGAAATTATGGGGGAAGGGAGGCAGGACAGCTCAAAAAGCTGGCATCCTGAAGCAGGGAGACTGAGAGGGATATCTCCTTTCCCATAAATACTCGATTAGTTAATTGATATGACAGTCATTATTTTCTACCAACTTTATCCACATATTTTAAGTACTCCGGAATAGTAGTTCTCAAACTAGTGCCGCCACTTGTTCAGGAAAAGCCTCTGGCAGGCCAGGCCGGTTTGTTTACCTGCCGCGTCTGCAGGTTCGGCCTATCGCAGCTCCCACTGGCTGCAGTTCACCACTCTAGGCCAATGGGGACTGCAGGAAGGGCAGCCAGCACATCCCTCGGCTCTCGCTGCTTCTTGGAGGAGGCACAAAGAAATGCAGGGGATTGGGCTAGATGACCTCCTGAGATCTCTTCCAACCCTAATAGTCTATGATTCTATGCAAATATTCTCCTTATTGCTTCACAGGATACAGAGTTCATCTCACACAGTATCCTGGATTAAACTTTACACAAGACCAAATGGGTTAGTGTACAACTGTTTTTGCTTATGGGCAACAGCCATATCGAAGTTGTGAAATGGATCTTTCGAGACTGGCATCAAACTCTTTTCAAAAATAAAATTTAAAGGGAAGTGACTAGTAGTCTAAAGTTTTCAGTTGGAAATATAAAAGAAAAGCATACAGGTGATACGTGTATAGAGGAGAGATGGGCTTGTGGTTAAGCACTGGGACCCAGGACACCTGGATTCCATTCCCAACTCTGCACACACTATGATCTTGTGCAAGCTCCTTCTCAGTTTCACTATCTTTAAAACAGGAATAATATTTCCCTTTCTCATAGGGCAGTTATGAAGATTAATTCATGAATGTTTGTGAGGTGCTGTCACAGGGTTGGTGCAGGCTTTCCCGCTCTTGTACCTACACCCTGTGTTTAGGCTGGTTTAATAAAGAGGTCCCCGAACAGTTAGTGCCCCACAGACCCTCCCCAGGGTCTCCTGGCTTTTGAGGCTTCCTTATTGGCAAGGAGACAGAGATACTGCCCTCCTGTCTCCTGCCAGGCTAGTCTCCCCACTGAGGTTTGCCCAGGGCTTTTATAGCCCTCTCCTGCCCCAGCCCAGCTGTCACTACTTAGCCCAGCATATTCGCCTGAGTCAGCCTTTGTTCGGGCTTGCAGCTGAGCTCCCTGCTGAGTACCTGCATCTCTACACTTGGCCTACTGGCCAGAGAGCAGGCTGTAGCCAGCATTTTGGCAGGGCTTTAAAGGGGTTTTACCCCTGCCCTGCCACAGGTGCTTAGATACTACTATGAAGAGTGCCATATAAAAGACACTTAAACATCTTTGAAATCCTTTAACAAAAGCATTTCATTAAGAATCCATTTAGGAGTACAATATGTTCAACTGTGGTGTTGGACAAGCAATTAACTAATTATTTTTATGGCAGGGTTGTCTATGACAGTGATGCTGTATCCATCAGAGCAAAAGAATCTGGGGGAAGGGGCAGAGACTATAACATGTGAATATGGAAACTGACTAGAGGATGTTATTCATAGGTGTGGAATTTTGACAGTATTGATTTTCCTTATCTAACTTGTAGACATGATATAATTCCCTGGCTCATATTCCTCTCAAAATATTGGCTTCATTTCATTTTCTTAACCCAAATGTGAAACTATTAGAAAAAAGTGAAGGCTTCTTAAATCAAGCTTTTTTTGTATAGATTGTTATGAAAAAGAAATGCCAGTGCCAGTTTCAACATTTCTATGGAAGCAGAAAACTCATACGTTTATTTTATAGATGCAATTGTGTTCCTGTCAACAGCTGTGAAGTTATAAAGAAATGATTTCCCATCCATTTCAGTGGGAAAAGCATTCTAGTTTGAAAGAAATATTTAAGACAAGCTTCTACAAGTGTTTAAAAGTCCAAATTTTGTTTTGGTATAACTGTATAGGAAAATGGAAACTTCTACTGTTTTAATAAAAATAACAAAGGATGAATTCTGTAAAAGTTTCTAGCATGCTGATTGCTGCCTTATTCTAACTCCAAATGAACAAATGCCATTGAAATAAAGTGAGCTTTCTAAACAGAGTCCTTTAGACGAGCTATTAAGATCAAAGCAAATATAATTTAAAATACTTTTAATGTTTATGGTATACTCCTTGTAAAAATCTGAGTGCTTTATAGATATTCAAGAATTATGCCTCATAACATCCATGCAAGGTAAGTATTAACCCAATTTTACAGGGAGAAAAACTGAGGCAAGGAGACATTGAGTCTTGCCTGTGGTCACACAGAAAATTTGAGGCACAGTTGGGAATAGAACCTAGGTTTCTCAACTCCCAAAAGATCATTATTCTTTTTTAATAGCAATGACACATTGAATTTACATACCACCAGCATTGTACCTAGCCAAGGAGTGAGATCTCCTGATCCTGGGGTCACTGGGCACTGGCCCACGGGTCTAGTACGTGACAGACAGCCTTAAGGCTTTTGGGGATCTATTGGACATATGGTGCACTGGCCATGTCCTCTTTTCCCAAACTTATTTATCTAGGTATTTCGATGGCCTCCATGACCGTTGTGTTTGAGTATCTTGTGGACTGACCCCTGAGGGAATCAAGCACCCAGTCTACCTGTAGCAGGCTCTGCTAAGGAGAATGAGCCAACTCAGATCCACCTATAGCTGAGCAATAGTTCATTCAGTAAGGAGCAACTTCAATGAGAAAGCCTCAGAACAGGAAGCTCTTGAGGAGTGAGAGGGGAGCTGGTTAGGAAGCAACTCCTATTGGTGTCTCCCTGGAGAAGAAAGGCTGATGTGGAGAAGGAATGGGCCCAGAGAGAAAGTGTTCCCAGGCCAGGGACCAGAGCAGCTCAGGAGAAGGAACTGAGCATGGGACCTCCTGGGGATGTATGATGGACTGGCAGAGCAAAGAGGGATGCACTGTCAAGGGAAGAGTGGCATACAACCAAATGCCCAGCAGAGGCCCAAGCTCCAGGCAGGGAATTCAGCCTGACAGTGCTTCAGGGCAAGTCCTAAGACTAATTAACCCAGGGCAGAGAATTTATGATGGAGTAGCTTACTGAAGATTTTATTTTTTTTCATATTATTCCTTTCTGATAAATAAATAAGACCCTCCAAAGAGAGTGCTCTCTAATAGTAGAAAAGACTGCTTGGACTCATTTATACTGTGGGTGAGGGGAAACTGAGCCAGTTGTTCACCTGCAGTGCCATGCCTGACCACTCGGGGGTGTGCTGGGGTGACTTCAATGGCATTACACTAAGCCTAGGTATATTAGTGATTTTATCCTCACAACATCCCGGTGAGGTAGGGAAGTATTATTATTTCTACTTTGCATACGGATAACCAAGGCACAAAGAAAATAAGTGGTATTTCCAGGGCAACAAAGGAAGTCTATGGGAAGGAAGTCTAGAAATTAAACTTAGATCTCCAAGTACCTTAACTACAAGACTGTCCAGGAAATGGATAACATAGAAGCCAAAGATCTCTCTCGTGAAAACATAGAGGAAACATCAGGTTTTGAGATCGGTTAGTTTAGGGCCCCTTTGCACTGCTGGATGAGGACAAAGTGACTAGGGCCTCAGTCTGCAGCTTAGAGGGAAGAATTTCATGAAAGCCCAACATTTAAAATGTTGATTATAAATATTTTATAAAAATCTCTGACACTTGATCTGCCTAGAAAATTAGCAAAAACAGATTATGTAAAAGCTGCACCATATATTTAAATAAACACATAACATGAGCTTTTTCCAGTGAAATCAATGGTAAAGAATTTTTCTCTCTCTTGCTTTCTGGAAATCTTTTCATAATGACAAATACATGACTGTTTCTGTTGAACAAGTGGGTTTTTCCAATATGTAATGGTATGTTTTATTTTAACAGACCTTTGTCATTGTTGGTAATGCAAGAATGTGGGTTCTGTAATTTATAAAATTTCAGAAATTTTCTTTTAAGCATATAGTAGTACATGAAAGTTAAAGTTAGGAGAACGGGCACACATTTAAATTTTTTATTATATGAGGGAATTTAAAATCCCAATACATGAATGCATCACAGTTTTGACTCAAATGCTAGCAGACTTGGTTGTATGTTATAGAAATAACTCAGTGATCAAATCGGTCAACGAATCAGTGAATTACTCCCAAATTGTAGAATCTACATTTCAAAGTACTAAATTTAAACAAGAAATTAATAACTGTGCATTTTACATTTAAAATTGTAACCTGCATGGAGTAGAGCTTTCAGAGAAAAAAAAAGCTTTGCCTTGACTGTTACACATTTAAACATATATGGTATATGATGGCTTATTTGAAAATATCATTCCTAAATGCTTAGTGCCATACAGATTGCATTTACTGTTCTCTCCTAGTACTGAATCAAATGAATAAGAATTGGAAGAGAGAAGACAAATTTGTGAGTGTTTGATATAGTTACATTTTAAAAATCTTATTTAGCACTAGATTATTTACTTGGATGTCGGATGCTAAAAGTGGTTAAATAAGGTAGCAGTAGCTTCACAGGACAAACTGAAACTTCCTATAAATCAAAATGTTCTGCTGTCAAAACTGTGATATTCTTTCTTTAAGTATCATATTAAGATTAAAAGGGGTAAAAGCAGAAATCCTTTCAACTGTACAGTAAATCCTGGACATACGGCCCTCAACCACAAGACTTCTAAATATATGCAACAGCTGTACAAAAATCTCATCTTCACAATAACATGCTACCAATGTTTTGTCAAGGTGATCTCTCATAAACTTTCTTGCTTGCACCCAGATCCAGCAAGCACTTAAGCATGCAAGTAAACCATTTGAAGTAATGAGGTTATTCATGTGCTCTCATAAGCACTGCTGCATACATTGATTTTAATTGTCCATATAAAGCTAGGTCTACGCTACTGAGTTAGGTCGATATAAGGCAACTTACGTCAACCTAACTCTGTAAGTGTCTACACTACATTGCTCCCGTTGCTGTAAGTGCCCCACTACACCAGCCTAATAACTCCATCTCCATGAGAGGTGTAGCACCTAGGTCAATGTAGTTAGGGTGATACAGTGTCTGTATAGACTAGACACTGCACTACTTACATCGCCTGTCAGCTCTGCGCCCTGCCTGGGGCTGAGAGACTTGGCCCTCATCTTGGCACAGAGCTCCAACCTGCCTAGTTCTGAGCACCTGGGCTCTCAGCTCCTCAAGGAGCTCCCAGCTGAGAGCCTGGCTGCCAGGCACTGAAAGCTCTTAGCAAAAGCTCCTGGTGAGGACATGCACTTAGGGTTGTCAGCTTCCTAATCGCACAAAACCGAACACCACTGCCCCACTCCTGCCCTAAGGCCCCCCCTTCACGCCCTTCTCCGAGGCCCCGCCCCTGCTTATTCCATCCCCCTGTTATCTGGGGTGGGGCAGAAATGAGGGGTTCAAGGTGTGGGAGGGGGCTCCAGGTTGGGGCAGGAGGTTGGGGTGTGGGCTCTGAGGCAGGGTCAGGGATGAGGGGTTTGGGGTGCAGGAGAGGGCTCTGGGATGGGGGGTGGAGCTGAGGGGTTTGGAGTGTAGGAGAGGGCTCTGGGCTGAGGCAGATAGTTGGGGATTCAGGGCAAGTGTGGGCTGTGGGCTCTGGGAGGGACATTGGGTGCAGGAGGGAGCTCCGGGCTGTGCCAGGGGGTTGGGGTGCGGGCTGCATGAGGGGGCTCAGGACTGGGGGCAGGGAGTTGGGATGCAGGCTTGGGGAAGGGGCTCAGGGTTGGGGCAAGGTGGCAGTGCGGGAGGGGATGCAGTCTCCAGGAGGGAGTTTGGGTGTGGGAGGGGGCTCCAGGCTGGGGCAGGGGGTTTGAGTGAGGGAGAGGTTGCAGGAAACAGGCTCTGGACAGCACTTACCTAGAGGGGCTCCCCGGAAGTGGCAACATGTCCCTCAGCTCCTAGGCAGAAGGACCAGGCAGCCCTGCGCGGTGCGCAGTGCCTCCACTCACAGGCGCTGCTTCCACAGCCATGGTTACCAGCCATTGGGAGCTGTAGAGCTGGTGCTCAGAGTGGGGACAGCACACAGAGCCCCCCTGGCTGTCCCTTCACCTAGGAGCTGAGGGACATATTGCCGCTTCTGGGAGCCATGCAGAGCCAGGTGAGAGCCTGACAGCCCTGCCAACCAGATTTTTAATGGCCCAATCAGCAGTGCTGACTGGAGCCTCTGGAGTCCCTTTTTAACCCGGCTTTCTAGTTGAAAACCGGACATGTGGCAACCCTACATGCACTACTGACAGTAGGAAGGCAGTGTGGACATGAAAAACTGCAGTAATTACTGCAGTAGCTGTAAGGCGACCTAATATAGGTCAACTCAGTAGTGTAGCGTAGATAAGGCCTAAATCCATAGAAAGATTTGTACTTTGTTCCTAATATAGCAGAGTGTTGAACTTGTACACTTTGAAATGGATTGTGGTGTGGGAAGCCCTTTTAGCGTGGTCTGGAGTGTCTTCCCTGGGAGATTTTTCTTTTGTTAAATGCTTGATACTTGGTGCAATCTGGTTCACTCCAGAAACAGATTGCTCTCTTAAGAAGTATTTTTGAGTGCCAGTCTTGTCTGGCAGGAGTGATTTAGCAGTGTCCAGAGAGGGTGATGAACTCCATTAAAAAATCTCCCTATTTCGATGTTTTATTCAATTTGGTGTCAGATTTGTAAAAGGGAGCCACGTTGTTCAGCAAATCACTGATTCCTAAATTACATTAAATACTTTGACACTACTGACTATAATCTATGAAAAACAAAATGCCAACTGTTGGTGCCTTATACCGAGCAGTGTGATGAATAGGTATTCCATAGAACATTCCTTTAATTACCAAATGAATCTCTATTGTATCTAGGAAGCTAGTAAAGGTGTTATATGGCTTTTATTAATAGAATTATGATCTGTGTTGAATGTGAGTTGAGATGATGCCTTGTGCTTGTTTTTCTCCCCTACCAACTGTTGCTAAATGACGTTATCATTTGTGAATTGTTAGAATAGGGTAGTAGGAAAACATTACTCTGTTCAATCATTCACTATGGTTTAAAAGCAGTCAACCTTTCCAGACAATGGATCTCCAAAAATGAACCACAACATTATTTCTGATTTATGACCTATGGGGGAAGGAAAGCTGCTAACATGTCTTAAAACTACTTTTGCATTCTTATGATCCTGAGAGGAGCAGTGGGGCTCCTAGTTTAAATCAGAGCAGTCTCAGGCGTGATCTAACTTTGCCTCCTTGGCACTTAGGTTTACAAAGAAAAACTTAAAAACATGAACTGAGTGTAAACTGATTCAGCCTTGTCTACCTGATTATGCAGAGCGTGCTGCAATCGCTCTGAAAAGTATGGATAAAAAACCCCATTTATCTCAGCGGGATGTCAACTTTTAAATTTTCATTGTTAGTTTTCTGTTACGGAGAGAGGTACTGGTGAGTGCTTGGACCACAAATCTCTTGGAGATTACATGTGAATGGCACCCTTCAATTAATCCACTTTCACAAGGTAGTCATACATTTTCAATCCAAAATTCTACAGCACATTAACATTTTAGGGGCACCTAGTTTAATGTAAAAAGTAACCTGCAAAGAACTCCAAAAGAGAAACCAAAAGAACCCACAGCCAGAAAAAATATAGGATGAACCTAAAAATAGCTGTGGAAATCTCCTACTATAACTTGTATCTGCAACTGCTGCTTTTTGTATCTGCAACTGCCGCTTTTACCTTTCTGCCCCAGTATGTGTCATGAGTACAGATGACAGGAGATTTTTTATCAAAGTGGTTTTTGCTCAGAAAATGCTGTTTTGATTCAATACAATTTTTTCCACAAAACTCATCAATTTTGGAAAAAATTTCTGATGAGACAAAAAATAACTTCTTTAATTTAGGAAAACTTCATTTCAGAAAATTTTCAAAATCTTGTTTCAAAAAAAAAATTCATTTTAAAATATATTTTAACTTGTTTTTAGTCTTATTATCTTTACATTATTCCATGTCATCAGAAGTAGTACATGTTATATCATGACATTATGAAATGATGTCAGGTCATAATATGCACTACTGGCATGTCACAAAATAATGTGAAATATAAAAAATAAAATAATTTTCAAAATGTTTTTGAAATTAAGTTTTCCTAACCTAGCATTTTTCGAATTTCCATTTTATAACTAACATTGAAAATATTATAGTTTGTTCTGATCTGGGATAAAAACAAATTTTGATACTTTGAAATTTCCCATGAAACAGAAATTCCAAGTTCAATCAGCTGTAATTATGAGCCTACTTCCTGATGCAATCATTATAAAAATAGAAGCCTCTCCCCGCCCCACCACATAGATCACAGCTGCTGAATTTATATTCACTGATGAGTTTCAAACATTTAACGCTATTAATATTGCTTATATATTCTAATTAAGTGATGTCTTCTTTAGTAGTCTAAGGAAATACTAAAAATATAACTTCAGTTTTCCCTTAACAGATAGCTATGCCGCTTCTAACTGTTAAGGGAAAATGTTTTGGGTTGACCCAGAATGGATTTGCTTGTTTGTTTTTTCTTGGCAAAATGAAAAACACAAATAAAATGAAAAATTTTGTTTAACCTAAAATGAAACATGGTGTTTTTTATCCTTTTAAAAATCATTAAATCTAGCTACATTTCAAAATTTTAGAATTTCTTTTGATTTTTCAGTTGAAACTATTTGCCAAATTCAACTATTTGCAAATATTTTGTCAACCCGAGTTTGCATTTTTTGCAAGCTATTCATCCAAAAATTATGCTCAGCTCTACATCAATCGCATATTTTATTTCTCTTTCCCTAATTGTCATTTCTTGCTTTATTCTTAGCTTATGAGCTCTTAAAAGAAGGACATGCTATTACTTTATATATGGATAGTTCCTAGCACTGCACTTTAGGCACTACAATAATAGAAATAACTGTTAGCTAAATTTTCATAGGTACTGAACATCTACAGATCTCATGTACTTCAATGAAGTCAACAGGGATCTACAAGAATGCAACAGTGTTCCCTCATACAGTCACTCTGGATTGGGGTTTAATACTTTTTTTCTTGTTTTTTGTTTTTTTTTTTGGTAGATGACCAGGCTAGTCAGCATTCAGCAAACTTTAGTTCATTTACATGCTGCCATAATTGTTTTGTTTTTCTGGTTACATCTTTAAAATATAGGCTAAATGATCATGATGCAAAGCCTTATAATTTTTATTTGCTAACTAGCTGTGGCATATTTAACAATTAAATTGAAAAAATACTTTGTCAACATTTTATATAACCAATGAAGGAATCATAAGAAAACACAAACTATTAAAATGTTTTTGAGTACAGAAAAATAAAGAATGTACCTTCTGGGATAATTTCAAGAACAATATTAGCAAATAGTTAAAATGAAAATATACTGTAATGCAGGAAGGTGCTTATGGCTGCCATTCAGCAGGTCTTTGATCAACAAATCACAGACCTGGTTAAAGTCAGTGGGTGTGCTAGCTACCCTTTGTTCTGGCTAAATAAAGGAACAGTTAAGCCCCTTAACAGCTGAAAACAATAGAAGCCACTGCCCAAGGCAATGGTCTGCATGACAAAGTCTGATGAGAAGTTAAGTTGCCTAGGATCAGGGGTTCCCTTGTTGCAGCAGAACACATAAGAGACTTTCTGGTTAGGAATCAGGAGTTGTTCTCCCTATCCAGCAGAGATATAGGGTGTACTGCACTGGTCCAACATAAGACTGCTGCTGGGGGAAAGGAGCCCATTAAACAGCCACCTCACTATTAACAAATTGCAAAGAGAGAAAGGGTTTTACCAGCCACTGTAGAAATTTATCAGAAAGGCATAATTGAAACTTCAATTAGTCCTTGGGCCTTATCCATAGTTCTAGTTAAGAAAGAGATGGCAGCACTAGATTCTGCATGGACTATAGAAAACTAAATGAAGTATTCTTTATCTATTACTGTGAATGGATGAGATCTTGGATGCTGTAGCAGGTTCAGTCTGGTTTTCCACACTGGATATTAAAAGTGATACTGGTAAGTGGAAGTGGATCCAAGGCACAGGCAAAAGACTGCTTTCACATCAGGGCAAAGCCTGTGACAATTTAAAATTATGGCTTTTGACTCTTGTAATGCACCAGACACATTTGAGAGGCGTCTGGATAAGGTGTTACATTGCATATTTATTATACCTAGCCATCTGCGCTGGATTCTTCATAAAAGGGGGAGGGGCATGAGGCCCAGCCCCTCTGTGGCCTCTGCTCCCTCTTTCCCCTGAGGCTAGAGCCTGGCCGGAGGAACAGCCACCCAGCCCGCTGTGGGGAGTCCCAGCCCCTTCACCTGCTCTGGGTGGGAAGCCCGAGAGCAGCCCCTGACCCATGTCCCCGCCCATGGTAGGTGGAGGGTCCAGGGTTCCGCACAGATAGCCAGGGCTCCCCGGGCAGCTCTTACCACTCAGCCTAGCTCCGGTAGGGGTGGGGACTCGGGCCGAAGAGCAGCAGCCAGGCCGAGGTAAGAGCTGCCTAGAGGGCCCAGGCCACTGTGGGGAGCCCTGTACCTTACACCTGTCCTGGGCAGTGCACCCCAGTGGGCGGGAACATGGGCCAGGGGCTGCTCTTGGGCCCCGCATCCCTGGCCCAGATTTGCTGGTGAGTCTAGGGCTCCCTACAGCTGCCTGGCTCCAGCTTCCAGCCTGGTCAGGGGGTGGGGCCTTGGGTGGAAGAGAAGGGGAAAGGGGCTGGGGCCTGTCCTGAAATGTGGACGGGCCAGGCTCTCACACTTTCAAAAGTGGGAGGTCCATGGCCCCAACTGGCCCTCCTGTTCCAGCCCCCTGCACCTAGATCAGCGGTTCTCAATCTTTAGCAACCCGAGGACCCTCATTTTGATTTAAAACTTTTGGGGGACCCCCAACCCTCCCTCCAGCCTTGGCCAACCCCTTCCCTGAGGTCATGTCCCTGCTCACTCCATTCCCCGCTCTCTCCATTCCTCACTCTCCCCCACTTTCACCAGGCTGAGGCAGATAGCTGGGGTGCAGGAGGGGGTGCAGGCTCTGAGACGGAGTTTGGGAGCAGGAGGGAGTGAGGGGTGTGGGCTCTGGGCTGGGAGTTTGGGTGCTGAAGGGAGTGGGGTGTGGGCTTTGGGGCTGGGAGTTTGGGTGCAGAAGGGAGTGCAGGTCCTGGGAGGGACTTTGGGTCCTGGAGGGGGCTCAGGAGTGGGGCAGGGAGGTGGGGTGCAGGAGGGAGTGAGGGGTATAGGAGCGGGTGCAGGCTTTAGGGGGGAGTTTGGGTGCAGACTCTGGGCTTGGGCAGGGAGTTGAGGTGCGGGAGAGGGAGAGAGGGACTGTGCTTACTTCGGGCAGCTCCCAAAAGCAACTGGCACATCCCTCTGGAACTAAGGGGGGCTAAGGGGTCTCTGTGCGCTGGCCTTGCCCGCAGGCACTGCCCCTGCAGCTCCTGTTGGCTGAAGTTTCGGGCCAAGGGGAGCTGCAGAGTTGGTGCTCGGGATGGGGGCTGAGTGCAGAGACCCCCTGTCCCACCCCCTCTCCCTTGGTCTCAGGGACATGCTAACTGCTTCCTGGAGTGGCGCAGACCCAGGGTCTCCATTCCTCCCCCTCCCTCCCAGTGCCTCCTTTACACTGTGAAGGAGGCCCTGGAAGGGAGGAGAGGAGTTGGTCAGCGGGGCCCGCGGACCCCCTGGAGTATCCTTGGGGTCCCCCCAGCGGTACACAGACCCCAGTTTGAGAAACGCTGACCTAATAGTGTGGTGCGTGCTAAAACCTTTGAACAGGAACTGATACATTTACAAACAATCTGTGATAGGTAAGGCTAAGATTTTGTCACGGATATTTTTAGTAAAAGTCACAGACAGGTCACGGGCTATAAAGAAAAATTCACTGAAGCCTGTGACCTGTCTATGACTTTTACTGAAGCCTGTGACCTGTCCGTGACTTTTACTAAAAATATCCATGAGAAATGGGAGCTCAGTTAGGCAGGTGTGGGGACCTGCTCAGAGCTCCAGGGTCCCCCTGCCACCTGTGAGCTCTAAGGTACCCCCACCAGGCAATGAGGGTACCCCGCAGCTCCTAGCCGAGGCAGGCTGAAGTCATGGTGGTCGCTGGAAGTCCTGGATTCCATGATTTCCACGACCTCAGAGTAAAAATCATAACCTTAGCGGTAAGTTTAAGACTGCCAATCTAAAACTGAACCCAAAGAAATGTGAGGTGTTCCAAAAAGAAGGAACCTACCTTGGATATACAATCTAAATTTCCACCACTAAGAAGAAAACAGACTGTGCATAATGGTCAATCCATCAGCACTCACAGACATGCAGAGTTTTGTAGGCCACTCGTCCTATTACAGAACGGTGGTTCTCAACCGAGGTACATCAACTCATGTAGATATTTGCCTAGTTTTACAGCAGACTACATAAAAAGCACTACTGAAGTCAGTACAAACTAAAATTTTCATACAATGACTTGTTTATATTGTTCTATATATTATACACTGAAATGTAAGTACAATATTTATATTCCAATTGATTTATTTTATTATTTTATAATTTCAGGTGGTTGAAAGGAGATCAGGCTGGGGAAAAAAAGCCCATGTAGATCTGGGTGGGAGTCAAATCATTTTGGAGTGGTGATGTGAAAAAATCTTGACAGAAAAACATTCAGTAAATATGTAAATAGTCAGGTTTGTATATATTTTAATTAGTTAAATTTCTCTTCTTTCTTTCTGTCTGGCATGAGTCATTCAGGATGTCGTCTTTTTTATGGTATTATTGGTTGCCACTGAGTGGGTCTTTGATCTATAAACAGTCATAGATCTGGCCAACGGCTGTGCTAACCACCCAACTTTCAGATTAAATGGAAGGAGCAATTATGCCTCTATATGTAGTGAGATAGCGGGAAACAAAGTCTGACAGGAAGCTAAACTCTGATGGTTGAGGGAGTCCCTGGTTGCAAATGCAGGATTAGTGTGTGTCAGAACCAGAAAAAACAGAAAAGTCAGTAGAGCGGGAGAGAAGCAGTTCTGAGGGTTTATCTACACTACAAAATTAAGTTGACTTTATCTAATTCAACCTGGAGCCTTCGAATTAATTAAGTCGATTGCATGTGGCCACACCATGCTCATTGTCTTGATGGAGTGTGTCCTTACTAGCAGTGCCTGCATCAATGCACAAAGCAGTGCATTGTGGGTAGCTATCCCAAAATGCAACTTGCCACTGTGTGTTTTGGGAAGTTTGTGCAATGCGTCACGGGACCAAAACATTGTTGCAGGGGAGAATGGGAACATTGCATAGGCATCCCATGATGCACTGTGCTCCCTGCCCTCATATCAATGGCAAACAAGCCGGTGTTTTTTGTGCCTTAAAACCGCTGCACGTACGCCATAGCCCCAGAAGCATGGAGCCTGCTCAGGTGTGTGCTCTTGCTGTGAGCATCTCAAATTCCTCGCACCTTCTCCTGCAGTATTTTCAGAGCCGAGGTAGGGTTCACCTTGTGGAACGTGATGTCCTGCAAGCAGCCCTGCTGCAAGCCATTTAAAAAAACAAATCACAGTTGCTGGTGGCAGTCACAGAGCAGCTGCATTCTATTGAGCTCCGTTTCTGGTCCCGTGAAACAAGCACTGACTGGTGGGACTGCATCGTTTTGCAGGTATGGGAAGACAAGCAGTGGGTGCAGAATTTTCGAATGTGGAAGGCCACCTTCCAGGAACTTTGTGCAGAGCTTTCCCCTGCCCTGCAGTTCACCAACACAAAAATGAGAACTGCTCTGACAATGGAGAAGCGAGTGGCAATTGCTATTTGGATGCTTGCAATGCCAGACAGTTACCGGTCAGTGAGGAATCAATTTGGAGTAGGTCAATCAACCATGGGATCTGCTGTGCTCCAACTGTGCAGGGCCATTAATCGACTACTGCTACGAAGGGTAGTGAGTGTGGGAAATGTGCAGGACATAGTGGATGGTTTTGTCGCAGTGGGGTTCCCTAATTGTGGTGAGGCGGTAGATGGCACACACGTCTCCATCTTGGCACCAGACCACCTTGACAAAGAGTACATAAACCGAAAGGTATACTTTTCAATGGTGTTGCAAGTGCTGGTAGATCACAGGGGGTTTCACCGACATCAGCATAGGATGGTCAGAAAAGGATCATAACGCACGCATCTTTAGGGACTTGGGACTGTTCAAAAAACTGCAATCTGGGACTTTCTTTCCAGACCACAAAATGAACATTGACGATGTTGAGATACTGATAGCTATCCTGGGGGACCCAGTCTACCCCTTGCTCCCATTGCTCATGAAGCCATACACTGGCTGTGTGGACAGCAGTAAGGAAAGGTTCAATTATAGGCTCAGCAAGTGCAGCATGGTGGTTGAATGTGCCTTTGGTCATTTAAAGGGGCGCTGGAGAAGTTTACTGACAAGGTTGCACCTTAGTAAAGAGAACATCCTCATGGTTATAGCTGCCTGCTGTGTGCTCCATAATATCTGTGGGAAAAAAGGGGGGAAATTTTCCACAGGGGTGAGACAGATCGCATGGCAATCATTTTTGAGCAGCCAGACACCAGGGCAATAAGAAGAGCACAGCAAAGGGCTCTGCGTATCCATGAGGCTTTGAAATAACAAGTCACAGTAATGTGAGCTGCTTGTCCCCACTGTGCTTTCCCAAACCTTGACCTGGCTTGCATCACTGTCCCCGTAAAGCCAACCCCCTGCTTAAGCCCACTGCTTCTACTCAATAAAGAACATTTATTTCTCAAATCCCTTTACTTTATTTAACAAACATAAGTAAAGAGGAAGAACAGAAAAAAAGGTAATCTTGGGGAAAAGGGGTTGTAAAGCTGGAATGGAATGAACATTTTCATCTGTGTAACATAACACTGCATTCCAGACCATCAAAAGTCTGTGAAAGGGCGCCTTCTGTTTCTGTATCAGAGGGGTAGCCGTGTTAGTCTGGATCTGTAAAAGCAGCAAAGAATCCCGTGGCACCTTATAGACTAACAGACGTTTTGGAGCATGAGCTTTCGTGGGTGAATAACCACTTCCTCAGATGCATGTAGTGGAAATTTCCAGGGGCAGTTGGTGGGAGGGCACCTGTGTATCAGTGCACTGTTCAGTGTTGTCCTGGAAGTATTCTTTGAGTCGGAGACGGCGAAAGTAGGCTTCCAGATCGCCACAGAACTGTATCATGTTGGTGGGGGTGGCCGGGCAGAAAGAGAGTGCCCGAGATAGGACAGACTTTTCTTCTGGGCTGAGTGTGTAGTTGGATAGATTGACGATATTGCTGGGTGGGTTAGGGGTACCTAACCTCAGAAACCACCCTGACATTATCATCAAAGAGGCTGATAAAGGAGGTGCCGTTGTCATCATGAACAGGTCTGACTACCAAAAGGAGGCCGCCAGACAACTCTCCAATACCAAATTCTACAGGCCACTTCCCTCAGATCCCACTGAGGAATACACTAAGAAACTACAGCATCTACTCAGGGCACTCCCTACACTAACACCAGAAGAAATCAACATACCCCTAGAGCCCCGACCAGGGTTATTCTATCTACTATCCAAGATCCACAAACCCGGAAATCCTGGACGCCCCATCATCTCGGGCATTGGCACTCTCACTGAAGGACTGTCTGGATATATGTACTCTCTACTCAGACCCTATGCCACCAGCACTCCCAGCTATCTCCGTGACACCGCTGATTTCCTGAGGAAACTACAACGCATTGGTCACCTCCCAGAAAACACCATCCTAGCCACCATGGATGTAGAGGCTCTCTACACAAACATCCCACACACAGATGGAATACAAGCTGTCAGGAACACTATCCCTGATGATTCCACAGCACAACTGGCTGCTGAGCTCTGTGCCTTTATACTTACACACAACTATTTCAAATTTGATGACAATATATATCTCCAGATCAGTGGCACTGCTATGGGCACCCGCATGGCCCCACAATATGCCAATATCTTTATGGCCGACCTGGAACAACGCTTCCTCAGCTCTCGTCCACTCACGCCCCTTCTCTACCTACGCTACATTGATGACATCTTCATCATCTGGACCCATGGGAAGGAGACTCTGGAAAAATTCCACCACGATTTCAACAGCTTCCACCCCACCATCAACCTCAGCCTGGACCAATCTACACGGGAGGTCCACTTTCTTGACACCACGGTGCAAATAAGTGATGGTCACATTAACACCACTCTATATCGAAAACCTACCGACCGCTATGCCTACCTTCATGCCTACAGCTTCCATCCTGGGCACATCACACGATCCATTGTCTACAGCCAAGCACTGAGGTACAACCGCATCTGCTCTAACCTCTCAGACAGAGACCAACACCTACAAAATCTCCACCAAGCATTCTCAAAACTACAATACCCGCACGAGGAAATAAGGAAACAGATCAACAGAGCCAGACGTGTACCCAGAAGCCTCCTACTGCAAGACAAACCCAAGAAAGAAACCAACAGGACTCCACTGGCCATCACATACAGCCCCCAGCTAAAACCCTTCCAACGCATCATCAAGGATCTACAACCCATCCTGGACAATGATCCCACACTTTCACAGGCCTTGGGTGGCAGGCCAGTCCTTGCCCACAGACAACCTGCCAACCTGAAACATATTCTCACCAGTAACTGCACACCACACCATCATAACTCTAGCTCAGGAACCAATCCATGCAACAAACCTCAATGCCAACTCTGCCCACATATCTACACCAGCGACACCATCACAGGACCTAACCAGATCAGCCACACCATCACTGGTTCATTCACCTGCACATCCACCAATGTAATATACGCCATCATATGCCAGCAATGCCCCTCTGCTATGTACATCGGCCAAACTGGACAGTCTCTACGGAAAAGGATAAATGGACACAAATCAGACATTAGGGATGGCAATATACAAAAACCTGTAGGAGAGCACTTCAACCTCCCTGGCCACACTATAGCAGACCTTAAGGTGGCCATCCTGCAGCAAAAAAACTTCAGGACCAGACTTCAAAGAGAAACTGCTGAGCTTCAGTTCATCTGCAAATTTGACACCATCAGCTCAGGATTGAACAAAGACTGTGAATGGCTTGCCAACTACAGAACCAGTTTCTCCTCTCTTGGTTTTCACACCTCAACTGCTAGAACAGGGCCTCATCCTCCCTGATTGAACTGACCTCGTTATCTCTAGCTTGCTTGCTAGCATATATATACCTGCCCCTGGAAATTTCCACTACATGCATCTGAGGAAGTGGGTATTCACCCACGAAAGCTCATGCTCCAAAACGTCTGTTAGTCTATAAGGTGCCACAGGATTCTTTGCTGCTTCTGTTTCTGGTATCCTCCCCCAGAGTTAAGTGAAAGGGAAAATGGACTTTTCGCCCATGCCTCAGGGAACACTGGGGTAAGGGTGATTCTGCGCCAGCCGATGCTGGCTGGCTGTCCACCAGGGTCTGCAGAGGGACTCTACCCTCCTGCTTCTGTTCGTGCAGTTCAACCAGATGCTTCAACATGTCTGCTTGGTCTCTCATAATCCGAAGCATTTCATCCTGCGCTGCTTGCTCTTGCTCACTGGAAGCTTTCCTTCTCTCCATGTCCTTTTCTAACTTCTCAGACAGTGAAAGCCTCCATGCTGTCAGCTCTGTGTCAGCTGTCCCAGAGGCGTTCGTTATCTCGGTGAACATGTCCTCCCACATTCTTTCTCCTCCTAATCAGCGAAAGTCTGCTTTCAGGTGTTGATAACACGCCAAAGGACACATTTCCAGCTGTTAGTCATGGGAAAAAATAAAGGCGTCATTGTACATGAATAAAATGTTTCCATAGCAAGGCCGTTTTCATAAAACAAAAAACCAAAAACCCAACCTTTATTACACTAGGTGTAAACCATAACATAATCGGAATCCGTAACCATTCACTGTGACATTTTGCTGTTCCAGCCATGGCGAATAGCCCCCACCCTGGTCATGGGTGAGTGCACTTTTAATGAAGTCTATGGCAGGCTCATGTCAGGAGCAGAGGTAGCTAGTCGAACTATGGCCCTTTCCCATAGCATCATGGGAAGCTGTTTATGAACGGGGATGGGGGAATGTTTTCCCTCCCAAGTTGCAAATCTCTCATGTGGGTTGCCAGTTCCCTATCAGCCACTTTAAACTACTTGCCAACCCATGCCGAGCACAGTAAAGGCATATTAGCAGCCGTGTGGTTTGGTGATCCAGAATGTGGAGGGGTGGAGTGGGTCTACATGTCCTTTTTTTTCTTGAAAGATCACTTTTAATGAGTGCCCCATTCCCCCTAGGTGATTCTATGTGATATCAGTCTCCTGAGGGTAACAGAGGCGGAAAGGAAGGAGATGCTGAAACGTCTGGGTATAGATCCAGTCCTGATGATGCATTGCTGTACCGCAAGGATGCCAGCAGACTTAATTCAGGAATTGCGTGGGAAAGTGTCCTACCATGGTGGAAGAAATAAGACTGCCCTGCCCAGAAACCTTCTGCAAAGGATTACAGAGTACCTCCATGGAGGATTCCCGGGCTATCCCAGTCCACATAAACAGTCTTTTCCAGGGGCCACTCTCTGCATATCTGGAGCGGCCTCTTGTAAGCAAAGAACCACAGCACCTCGCTTTTGGTGTCATGTCCTGCGACCCACAGGGCTCCAGGGTTAAAAATATTTCCTGGCTGTCAGGGAGAATGGATCCAACGCTCACCTGTCTCCCATTTTCCTCCTCCTCTTCTTCCTCATCCACCATATCATCTTCCTTGTTGTCCCTAGACTCACACACCTGTGAGATATCCACTTTGCTTGTCGGGGTGCTAGTAGAGAATTGCATGCAGCTTATTGTAGAACAAGCATGTGTGGGGTTCAGCACCAGAAGGCAAGGGAGGCACAGAAGGCAAGCATGTGCTTCCCTTGCCTTCCGGTACGCTTGGTGAAGTTCTTTTATTTTCACAGGGCACTGCTGTGTGTCCTTCATGTAGCCCTTCTTCCCCATTCCACAAGCAATCTTTGCATAGATGTCAGCATTTCTTCTGCTGGATTGGAGCTCTGCCTCACAGACTTTTCTCCCCAGCGAAGAGATCCACCACTCCTGTTCAGACCAGGCTGGAGCACGTTTGGGGCGTGTAGTATCTGTGATCAGCTGTGCTCAAGCTGGCATGCTCCCAATGCTGATCAAACAGGAAATGGGAAATCAAAAATTCCCAGAGTTTTAGCAGGGGAGGGGCTATTTCCTGTGTACTTGGCTGCAGTGCAGCAGAGTTGAGAATGATCTCCAGAGCAGTCACAGATAAGCTTTGTGGGACACCACCTGGAGGCCATTTAAGTTGAATTACACAACGCTGTGTCTGCACTACCTCGCAGTCAACCCATGAAAATCGAATTAAGTGCTATGCTTCTTGCAGAGGTGGATTACTGAAGTCAACATTAGAGGCGACTTAGGTTGGTGTAAAGGACCCGGTAGTGTAGACACATATATTAATAGGTCAACATAAGGCAGCTTCCTTCTACCTAACTTTCTAGAGTAGATCAGGCCTAGGTACGGCCCTGAGAAGATGCAGAGAGACAGAACTCCTCAGGGCACAAAATTGACTGGAGAGGCTGACTGCTGTTGCTACTGTTTGCTTGTACTGTGTTTAGGAAAACAGGACTTTATATATATATTTTTGTAAATAAACAGGATTGCACCGAGAATATACCTGACTTCTATCATCATTTTTCCTCTTAGAAATAATCCTGCAAGGTCCCAAATACTGGCAACTGCTAAGGCCAAGGGAGCAACAATATCTACACACAAGGTAACTGAGGTCGCATATTAATGACACCTATGTCTTTCTTGAAAAAAAGTCATAAATTAGTATTTTTCATATAAAGTCATGGCAGTCCACTAATGAGCAGTACTTTTTCCATGATTATTATACAAAAGTGGCTCAATTATGTCAATTTGGTGGAATATGAGATTTTAAAATGGGATAAAACTTTGTGTACTATGACTTTTTGTTTTCTTTTGTAACTAGTATCATGACTTTACACATTTTTGCCAACCTTAGGTACACTTCACCACGAGGAAGAGGAAAACTAGGCGTAATCATCTAAACGTATAGGTGGCCCTGCAAACAGTTAACTAGTTAGTGCTACATACCTGAGCAGTCCCATTGAGTTCAGTGGGACAACTATGAGTATAAAGTAAGCATGTGAGTGTTTTCAAGAGCAGGGCCAAAGTTAAAGAATAATTCAGTTAATAGGAACTTTGTAATAGACCCGATTCTTTCTCTCATTGAAGCCACTTTTTGAAATGGGAGTTTTACCATTGACGTCACTGGGAAAAGAACTAGGCTCTTAAATCTTATTTTAAGACATGAACATTGCCATTTAAAATGGATGACTCAGAAAAGAAAAAAGTATTTTTAATTTCTTATTTACATTTGACTCCTAGAAATAGAAATTTGTTCTGTCTGTGACTATTGTAGTTTATACATGCATATTTATTTTTTTGAAACTCTGATGCTGAGCACCCAGATGAAGCCGAGATTTTTCGCCTTCCCCTGCAGCATGGGGTATGGGCCACTTGCTGGTGGATTCTCTGCAGCTTGAGGTCTTCAAACTACAATTTGAGGACTTCAATAACTTGGACATAGGTTAGGGGTTTGTTATAGAAGTGGATGGGTAGGGTTCTGTGGCCTGCTTTGTGCAGGAGGTCAGACTAGATGATCACATTGGTCCCTTCTGACCTTAAAGTCTATGAGTCTATGAGTCTATAAGCCCAGAAGTCCCAAAGCAACATACATTACACATTTATTATTTTTAACTCAGAGACTACCTTCCATTTTTTTAACAAGAGACCTGCCCTCTTTACCACAGCCCCTCACCATCTATCTCTTTTCATTAAAACAAATCCACTTTAACTAAATTTAACATCACTGAACTTTAAATTACAGAATTCACATTCTCCCCCACCAACCTCCTGGAAATTATTTTTTTTTTTATCAACCCAAAATCACAGCTAAGTTGTTTTGCAGACAAGAGCTAAGAAATCTAAAGTTAAGGATGACATATTGTTCTTAATAAAAATCAATGTTATATAAAATAACTGCTCAGTGCAACAATGTGAATTAAGGACATCATCCCTAACCTTAAATATACATATTCCTTCAGGGCTTTTCTTTTTTTTTTGGTCCATCACTAGTGATACATAAAAAAATAAACTGAAAAATAGAAGTTCCGTCACGTAGAACCATATTGACACACCCTCCCCCCCGCCTTGGTCACCTGCAGAACTGGGACCTTTAGATCAGGACAGACCTCTTTGCCACTTGAGCTAACAGTCATTTTCAGCAGTAGTAAATCCTTATCCTCTATGGACCAGCCATATAGGAAGATGAGACCCATATTTTGCCAGTGCATTTCACAGATGTTTGCTTATAGCAAAGGAACAATAAGATTCAGGACTCTTGGGTTCAATTCCAGATTCTGTAGAGGAGTGTGCTATAATGGTTAAATATTCTTACTCTGTTCCTCCAAGCC
This sequence comes from Gopherus flavomarginatus, assembly GCF_025201925.1. Taxonomy (NCBI): domain Eukaryota; kingdom Metazoa; phylum Chordata; order Testudines; family Testudinidae; genus Gopherus; species Gopherus flavomarginatus. The sequence goes on from NC_066619.1 coordinate 217,691,017, forward strand.
TGATTCCTTCTACCCCTATGCACTGCAGCCTTTTCCAGTCCTCCTCTTTCACCAGCTCCTGTTTCAGTCTTCCTCACAAGCTCCTCACCCCACTGGATTCAATTCAGAGTACAGTACTTTCTTTTCCTCCATGCCACATGGGTGCTAGGAGTGACCCCAGATAGATGTAGGAGCATTGGAGGGAAACTTCATCCCAGAAGTCCCGAGCTGAGCAGGAGCATGCTCATACACTCTGTAGGGATGCTGCATATACAGTCTGGTTGGCACATAGAAACAATGTGGAGATAGAACATGCTTAGTACAGATGGACTCTTTGAAGAATAATGCTGCCAAACTAACAAATGTCTGCTTGAGGACATGCACACTGTACTTTTCAGAGGCTTACAACTTGACCAAATATGGATGGATTTCTATGAGGATGCCAAAAAGCCCATCTCTAACACCTGGGTGACCTTCCTGCCAAATTTCAAGTCCCTATTCTAAAGCATGAAATTCTAGAGCATCTCAAAGAAATGGTTGTAATAATTTTAACATGGGCAAAGCAACGTATTTTTCCTTATTTTTGTTCAGAGAAATGTATGAACTGATTTTGTTGAAATTTTCTAAAAAACTCTTCCTGAGTCAGACAACTGGCACAGAAAATTTAAGCTCAATAGTTGAAGTTTAGGAGCATGTATGCAACTGAAAGTAGGGTCTTATAATGGAAAGTGTTAGGCAGTTTTTAACTATAGGAGTCAATAGCAATGCTGCCTATAATAATTCAGTTTTATACAGTACCTCATATTATTCTACAACTTATAAACCATGTTTTCTAATAGATATGTTTCTCTGGAGCTTTCCTTCTTATACATTTTTTGTTATAAACTATATCAAAGATATAAAGAGAGCTAACGATTAGATTTTCTGATCATAGTAGAACAGATTCCACTGCCCATACTCATAAGGTGTAGAGCTTTTCATGGAGAAAAATTCTACTTAAAGTAAAGATGGAAGAATATGGCCCAATATAAACAAACTAACACTGTTGTAATATGAGCTATCTTATATTGGAAAAAAATCACACACAACTTGACTTAATGGAAATATTTTTTAAAATCACAAGAGCAGTTAAATAATTAACTGCAACAATAATAAACCAATGGCAATAAACTAAGGTACAGTAATAAGTACACACATACCTTGCCCTTGAGGAATTCCATAAAATTCATCAGCTATCCTTGCTGCCTCCTTACGGTTCCCCTTTACAATGTAGAAGTGACTGAGAATGGCAAGGCTGATTTTCACAAAAAGTTTAAAACAAAAAAGTGAAAGTATAGTAAAGTAGACGTTGGATAGTTGCTGGGCAAAAGGGCGATTTTCCTCTATGACAGACATTATTGCACCAGAGTGTTTGTCAGTGTTTCGGTACAATTCTCAAATGTGTTGATAAGGTCATATGGCTCCAGTTAGGCACTCCTCAGTGCCAGGAACAGCTGGTCCCGAGGAAAGAAAATATCAGCTGGTCATGATGCTTGCTGCTCAAAATATGAGGATTATTTATACTGTACATAGTATTGAGTTCACTACAGCTCGTGCTGACCTGATGGTATTCAACTGGAGCGGAATATCCACAAACACAGTTTCTGACATTCACAGTTTCCAAGATTCTTCCATTTAAAAGGTCTGTTTCATTCCAGAATTTACATTTTGATTTGTCTAGTTATTTCTATTTTTACTTATTAAAAAACACTGTCAAAAGTATTATTTTAAGATTCTTTTGTTACTCAATTTTGCCAACAAAAGCTCTTTGTAACCTGGAATATGAAATCAATTTTCCCCCAGATATGTTCTCTCTTTTCCTCATGTACATTTATTTATTATTGTTAAGTTTCTAGGATATTAGACTGCTGCCATAGGTTTTTCTGACAAAATCATATCCTATCAGTAAAGCATTTTTTCTGAAATACATGGATTTTGCAAACAGATAAGAAAATGAAAAGTAGAATAAATTTGGGCCATACCAGTTTAGTGTCTCTTTAATTCAGGAATGACAGGAATAGTGACACGCTGCTCCAAAGTACCTGCTGTGCATCTAGTATGTATGGTTTACATAACTGTTAACTGAAATAATATCAAATAGCTGACAGGAGAAACAAATCCCACATTGCTTTTACGGTTAGATCTGTTGCACAGAATATTTAAAAATTCACAGGACAAAACCCCAGTAAATATACTATAGGGAATAATCCCGCACTGGCAGAGAGAGTAACTAGATGAGCTAATAAGTCTTTTCTATCTCTAATGTCTATGATACACATTTTTATTATGCTGTGCCATGTTATTTTATATCTATGATGTGACAAATTTACATCTTGACCTGTTTTTAACTCATTCCTTACATTCTTCAAAGAGAACTGATTTGCTCATATACCATAAACCCATTATTCAGACTGATCAGCAGTTCCGTTAGTATGAGTAACTGCTCACGAGGAAGCAATGACTTCACAATATGAGACAAACTGAAGAGCAGCAGGATAACTCAAGATTTTTCTAAGAGAGACACAATCCAAAAATAACATACGAGGACAGAACAGCTGAGGATCTCACCCTACTTTCTCTTTGTAAATGTTTGAATAAAAAAATGAATTCATATCTTGAAATGTGATATGAAATTATCAACCCATATATAGACTGTAACTTCCTACTCTTTCAGAAATGTTAACAAAGGCCTTTTGCTAAAGATATTAGGTCAGGTTACTCCTTTAATTTGCTCTAATTTGATGCACATAATATGGAGAGACTAGTACCACTGACTGGAATCTGTCACACTGTAGTATGTGTGAACTTCCTCATATGATCTGCCAAGTTATATTAATCTTAAAACTGAAACACCCTTTCTATTCCATTCCAGGCTCTTTTGCACAACAATTACAAATCATGCAGTATCCTGTATGAATTTTAGAATGGTGGCAAATGTGGAGGAGGGACTAATGGCATAATCCAAAGCCCACTCAATTCAGTGTAAAGACCCCCACTGACTTCAGTGACCTTTGGATCAGGCCTTTCAGCAGAACCACCAAAAACATTGTCATGTGCAACTCAAAATAGGATTTCAATGCATATTTCCAGACAAAAAATGGCAAAATAATGTATCTACCATAACACCTAGCTCCTGAACTAAGTTGTTAAAGTGAAAAGTGTAGTGGCTTCTGAAATAGGGTTGCCTATTTTCTAATGGCAGAAAACCAAATGCATTTGCCTCACCCCTTCCCTGAGGCCTCACCCATGTCCTGCTCCTTCTCTGAGACCCTACCCCTGCTCACTCCATCCCCCTGACCACCATTACTCACTCTGCCCCACCCTGACTCACTTGCTCATTTTCACTGGGCTGGGGCAGGGTGTTGGGGTGTGGGAGTAGGTGAGGGCTTGGGCTGGGGGTGCGGGCTCTGGGGTCAGATCAGGGATAAGGTGAGTGGAGTGCAGGAGGGGGCTCCAGGTTGAGGCAGGGTGTTGGGGAATGGGAGGAGATATGGGCTCTAGGCTGGGGTGTGGGCTCTAAGATGGGGCCAGAAATGAGGGGTTCAATGTATATGATGAGGCTCCCAGATGGAGTAGGGAGTTGGGGTGTGGGAGTGGGTGAGGGTTACAGCTGGGAGTGTGGGCTCTGGGGTGGGACCAGGAATGAGGGTTTGGGGTGCAGAAGGGGGCTCCAGACTGGGGCCGAGGGGTTCAGAAAGTGGGAGAGGGCTCAGGACTGGGGGAAGGGATTAGAGTGTGGGAGGGAGTTCCGAGCCAGGGCAGGGGTTGGGTCATGAGAGGGGGTGTGGGGTGCAGACTCTGGGAGGGAGTTTGGGTGTGGGAGGGAGCTCAGGGCTGAGGCAGGAGGTTTGGGGAATGGGAGGGGTTTCGGAGTGCAGGCTCCAGACAGCAATGACCTCAGGCAGCTCCTGAGAAGCAGCAACATGTCCTTCCAGCTCCTAGGCAGAGGCTCGGTCAGGAGGCTCCGCGCACTGCCCCTGCCCCCAAGCACCACTCCCCGCAGCTCCCATTGGCCATAGTTCCCAGCCAATGGGATCTGTGGAGCCAGTACTCTGGATGGGGGCAGTGCGTGGAGCCCTGTGGCTGCCCCTGAGCTGGAGGGACATGCTGGCCGCTTCCCAGGAGCTGCACGGAGCCGGGCAGGGAGCCTGCTAACTGTGCTGTGCCGCTAACCAGATTTTTAACTGCCCAGTTAGCGGTTCTTACCGGAGCCGCCAGGGTCCCTTTTTGACTGGGTTTTCCGGTCTAAACACGGAGACCTGGCAATCCTATTCTGAAATCTCATGTGTGAAGAAACCTCTGTGGAAAGAGGGGCGGGAGGAGAATGTCTGTTTGAGAATAGATGTCAAGCCTTTTCTCTACTTTTAATTTTATCTTAAAGAGAGCAGTTTTTTGTTTTTTTCTGAAGAAATTTGAATGTATGCAAAAATCACAGGAATAATTAAAGAAAGCAATGTACAAATAGTGCATTTTATATAGAAAATTATACTCTGAAAGTATACTTCAGTTTCTTCTTAAAGTTTGTTCATAAACATTTCAGCAACCAGCTAGCATAAGTATTGCTTTCCTACTAATATAGTGAGAAGTATCGGTAAGTATTTGGGAAACTGCCAGATGAAAATCCCTCTTTATATTTGGCATATTGTTATCTGACACTGAATTGAAGTGGCATGTTTTCCATAGGGATAAATGTGCACTATGTTCTTAACCACAGTTGCCAATTTCCGCTTCAATCATTAAGAAACAGAAATTATATTTTCCTTAATCATACATCCAGTGTTTGATGTTTCATACTCTCCTCCTCACCTTTTCATGGTGTTATAAAGAATGTAGTCAGTCAGATAATCAGTAATGTGAGTTTGTCATGGATTCTGTGACTTTCTGTGACCTCTGTGACTTCTGCAACCGCTGGTGCTGGCTCAGGGGCTGCCGAGGTGAGCAGCGCGTGGGCCAGCAGCAGCAGTTTGTGGGAGGGAGAAGTGTAGGAGAGAGCTCAGGGCTAGGGGCAGGGGGTTGGGGGCGCACTTACCTTGGGGTAGGGGGATCCCCAGCTCCACTAGCATGCCCCCCGCAGCTCCTAGGCAGTGGAGGGGCCAGGCTGGGTCAACATGCCGCATGCTGCCTGCGCCTGCAGGCCCCAGCTCCCACTGGCTGCAGTTACCAGTCAATGGGAGCTGTGGCAGCTGGCGCTTGTGGCAGGAGCAGTGGAGCCCCTGCCCTGACCCCTGCCTCTGCTGCCTAGGAGCTGCAGGGACGTGAAGCCAGATAATCCTACCAGCCACACCAAACCCCCACCCCCCAGCACCAGTGAGGGTCCTGGGTCACCTCCCCCAGCACCCGTGGTGCCCCCAGACCACCCTCCCAGAGCACCTGCGGTCCCCTGCCCAAGTTTTAGTCAGGGAGGGTTTTGGGGTAAAAGTCATGGACAGGTCACAGGCCCATGAATTTTGGTCCACGGCCCATGACCTGTCCATGACTTTTACTAAAAATACCCATGACTAAAATGTAGCCTTACGTGTCAGTAATTAATCAGTTCAGTGTTTTGAAGCACTTCTATTTTTCCAATTCTCCATTCAGAACAATGAAGAAACACAATTTGCTGATGAAGAGGATCGTTTTCCTCCTGGTGGAGCTTTTCACTTTACACGATAAAGTTGCACCCCATGTGTACTCTTTATCATCCCAACTTCTCCCTAATTTCAAGCTATACAAAAAAAAAAAACCATAGTATTCTGTTAATAAGCAAAAACCCAACCACAATAGCTGCTGACTATAAATGGAGCTAGTAGTGACATCTGCAGTTAAAGTTGCCTAACACTTTCCATTATAACACCCTGTTTACAGGTGCTTGTAACTTTTTCAAATTTAAACTCTTGGCTTGGAATTTTCCATGCTGGGTGTCTGCCTCAGACTCAATTTTTTGTGAAAGTCTCAGCAAAAGTAGCTTAGCCCATTCCAAGAATAAAGTACAGGATGGACTGTGCTCCAGCAATGAATCAAAGTTTTGGAGTTAATGAAGGTGTTGTGTTTTGCCTTATTTGTTGCAAAAGCTGAAAGTGTTCAGGGGGACTACATTAAGAGAAAGTATGGTCTCATAGTTAAGGCAGCTGAATGACACCTTGGAGAATTACACTTTCCTGTTTCTACCAGAGTTTCTACGAGATGCTGGGCAAATCTTTTAAACCATATTAGCCAGTAATTCTGTGTTCCTCATTTTATGAGTGCCCAACTTCTAATATCTGGGGCTAGATTTGCAGAAGTGCTTAACACTCACAACATTAACCGATGTCAATGGGAACTCTGCTCTGAACATATGTTCTGTAAAATGCTAAGCACCTTGAAAACCTGAAGTGTCTCTATTTGGACATTCAAGTTTCTTGAACATATGGGACTATTTTGACCTTAATCTCTCTGTCTCAGCTCCCCATCTATAAAATGGGAATAATAATATCACCGAATCTCACAGAGGTTGTTTTGAGGATAACTTTATTAATGTTTGGCCATAGAACAGTGTCACCAACCGGTCGATCGTGATTGACTGATGGATCCTAGAGAATCTCCCAGTCGATCGCAGTCTCCGGCAGTGCACTGGAGCTGCCACTAAGGCAGGCTACCTGCCTGCCCTGGCCCCACATTGCTCCTGGATGCAGCCAGTGCAGCCCTGGGGGCGGGGGTGAGCAGGGGTTGCCCTCTGCACGCTACTCCTGCTTGCAAGCACCACCTCCGAAGTGCCCATTGGCCGGGAATGGGGCACTGTGGCCAATGGGAGCTGCACCCCAACATTCTGCCACAGCCTGGAGCCCCCTCCTGCACCCAAACCCCCTTCCAGAGCCCACACCCTCTTCTGCATCCCAACACTGTGCCTCAGTCCAAAGCCTCCTCCTGCACTCAAACTCCCTCCTAGAACTTGCACCCCTCACCCCCTCCTGTAAACCAACCCCGTGCCCCAGGCTCAGCCTGGAGCCCCCTCCCACACTGCAAACCTCTCGGCCCCAGCCCAGAGCCCGCATCCCCTCCCGAACCCCAACCTCTTACCCTAGCCCAGTGAAAGTGAGTGAGGATGGGGGAAGAGTGAGGGACGGGGGGATGGAGTGAATGGAGCAGGGCTTTGGGGAAGGGGCAGGGTAGATCCTGGTTTGCCTTTAAATTCAAAAAGTGATCTTGAGCATAAAAAAGTTGGAGATCACTCCCATAGAAACACCCAGGAGGAAATTAATGATTTTGTGTTCAGTGTAGAGCTTTGATGATGTGCATTAAATACAGTGTAGGGTTATAAACCAGATGTCAAGGATAAAAATAAATTAAACAACTACTTGTTCACTGACTGTGCAGGAAGCCTATGGAAAAAATATCGTGTCATGCAATTAAAGACTGTATAATTCACAAAATGGGGTTGAATTAAAAAAGTTGCATGGGTAACTGTAATTCTGGCATTTCCTATCTTTTGAATGCTTGTCTTAACATTCTTTTAACATAGTTTTTGGGGTATGTAATTTATAAAAAGGTTGATCTAAGCAGGTCATGTAATATAACAATATTGTCATTTGCAACATGAGTGACAGAAGTAATCAGTTTCAAATAGTGATCCTTGCACCTATACTAATAAAATCATGAGTCAACTCTCCAGAGCCCTGAAATGTATTACTGATTAAAGTGTCTTATAAGAGGTTCAGAGTGAATGATAAAACAGTATTGAACCTCTATTCATTACTCCTTATGGACCAGAATCTGATGTCTTCAATTACAGAAAATAATATCTTTCTCCTCCATCAGTCTGATTGACTTCAATGGGCCTGCTCCAGGAATAAAGTACTACTTACTGTGACAAAGAGGATCAGAATCTGGCCCTATGTATACATATGAGCCTAGAGTTAAACTTCCCTTAACTCTGAAAATATTGGGCACTGAGCTAGATTTTATGCTAAAAATCTCTGATTAGATAGTGTGGTCCTTCTAGATTTATTTTCTTTTCCATTCTGTATCTTTCATTAATGCAACTGTGCAGTGTTGTTGTAGCCATGCTGGTCCCAGGATATCAGAGAGACATGGTGGGTGAGGTAATATCTTTTATTGGACCAACTTCTGTTGGTGAGAGAGAAAAGGTTGAAAGCTTGTCTTAGTCCCAGATTTGGACCTTAGCGTCCAAAATATGGGGGTTAGCATGAAAACCTCCAAGCTTAGTTACCAGCTTGGACCTGGTACTTGCTGCCACCACCCAAAAAATTAGAGTGTTTTGGGGCACTCTGGTCCCCCTGAAAAACCTTCCCTGGGGACCCCAAGACCCAAATCCCTTGAGTCTCACAACAAAGGGAAATAATCCTTTTTCCCTTCCCCCCTCCAGGTGCTCCTGGAGAGATACACAGACACAAGCTCTGTGAATCCAAACAGAGTGACTCCCTCTCTCCGTTCCCAGTCCTGGAAACAAAAGCACTTTCCTCTTCACCCAGAGGGAATGCAAAATCAGGCTAGCAAATCCAACACACACAGATCTCCCCCTGATTTCTTCCTCCCACCAATTCCTTGGTGAGTACAGACTCAATTTCCCTGAAATTTCCCAGTAAAGAAAACTCCAACAGGTCTCAAAAAGAAAGCTTTATATAAAAAAGAAAGAAAAATACATACAAATGGTCTCTCTGTATCAAGGTGACAAATACAGGGTCGATTGCTTAAAAGAAATATGAATAAACAGCCTTATTCAAAAAGAATACAAATCAAAGCACTCCAGCACTTATATTCATGCAAATACCAAAGAAAAGAAACCATATAACTTACTATCTGATCTCTTTGTCCTTACACTTAGAAACAGAAGATTAGAAAGCAGAAACTACTTCTCCAAAGCTCAGAGAAAGCAGGCAGACAGACAACAAAGACCTCAGACACAAAATTCCCTCCACCCAAAGTTGAAAAAATCCGGTTTCCTGATTGGTCCTCTGGTCAGGTGAAAGAGACATTAACCCTTAGCTATCTGTTTATGACACGCCCCCCAAATTGCAGACAGTGGGGAAGCTCACTGGCGGCGATTTCCTTCTAGAACTTTAAAATAAACAGATTACTACAACACATGCACCTTTACATATACTACTAAGTATATAACTAACAGACTTCTACATTTTAAGAACACTTTTTAACTACTGAATTCTGGGAAACTCTCACGGGAGAGAGCATCAGCAACTTTGTTAGAAGCTCCTGTGATGTGTTGAATTTCAAAATCAAAATCTTGGAGAGCTAAACTCCAACGAAGAAGTTTCTTGTTGTTCCCCTTGGCAGTATGAAGCCACTTTAGTGCAGCATGGTCAGTTTGTAGTTGGAACCGCCATCCCCAAACATATGGGCGTAGCTTTTCCAGGGCGTACACAATGGCATAGCATTCCTTTTTACTGACTGACCAGTGACTTTCCCTCTCAGACAGTTTTTTGCTGAGAAACACGACAGGATGGAAGTTGTGATCTGTTGCTTTCTGCATGAGCACTGCTCCTATACCACGCTTAGATGCATCCGTGGTTACTAGGAATGGCTTGTCAAAGTCCGGGACCCTGAGTACAGGGTCAGACATGAGCGTTGCCTTAAGTTGGGTAAAGGCCTTTTGACACTCATCAGTCCACTTAACTGCATTTGGCTGGGTCTTTTTGGTCAGGTCGGTCAGTGGGGCAGCGATTTGGCTGTAGTGTGGTACAAATCGCCTGTAGTATCCGGCCAAGCCTAAGAAGGATTGGACCTGTTTCTTTGACCTTGGGACAGGCCACTGTTGGATAGCATCCACCTTGGCCTGTAGGGGGTTTATGGTTCCTCGACCCACCTGGTGCCCCAGGTAAGTCACTCTGTTTTGGCCTATTTGACACTTTTTGGCCTTAACAGTTAGTCCGGCCTGCCTGATGCGCTCAAAGACCTTTTCCAGGTGTAGTAGGTGTTCGGGCTAGGAGTCTGAAAAAATGGCCACATCATCGAGGTAGGCAACTGCAAATTCTCCCAGTCCAGCTAGTAGACCATCTACCAGCCTCTGGAAAGTGGCGGGTGCATTTCGAAGGCCGAAAGGAAGGACATTGAATTCATACACCCCCGCATGGGTGACGAATGCTGACCTCTCCTTGGCAGGTTCATCTAGCGGTACTTGCCAGTACCCCTTGGTTAAGTCTATTGTAGAGATGAACTGGGCACGTCCCAACTTCTTCAATAGCTCATCGGTGCGTGGCATTGGATTGTTGTCCGGACGAGTTACCGCATTTAGCTTATGGCAGTCCACGCAAAAGCGTATTTCCCCATCTGGTTTGGGTACCAGAACCACTGGAGATGCCCATGCACTGGTAGATAGGCGGATTATACCCATCTGTAGCATGTTCTGGATCTCCCGTTCTATAGCAGCTTGGGCATGAGGAGACACCCGGTAGGGTGGGGTTCTGATTGGGTGAGCATTACCTGTGTCAATGGAGTGGTATGCCCGTTCAGTCCGTCCTGGGGTGGCTGAGAACAATGGGGCGAAGCTAGTGCACAGCTCCTTGATTTGTCGCCGCTGCAGACGTTCCAGGGTGGTTGAGAGGTTCACCTCTTCCACGCCACCGTCTTTTTTTCCGTCGTAGTAGACACCGTCAGGCCACTCAGCATCATCTCCCTGGACTTTAAACTGACAAACCTGTAAGTCTCTGGAATATAAAGGCTTGAGAGAATTAACATGGTAAACTCTAGGTTTTAGTGAGGTATTGGGAAATGCTATGAGGTAGTTTACAGTTCCCAGGCGCTCTTGGACCGTGAATGGCCCTTCCCATGATGCTTCCATCTTATGGGCCTGTTGCGCCTTCAAGACCATAACCTGGTCTCCTACCTTGAAGGAACGTTCTCTGGCATGTCTGTCATACCAGGCCTTTTGCTCTTCCTGAGCATTCTTTAGGTTCTCTCTAGCAAGGGCTAAAGAGTGTCGGAGGGTGCTTTGTAGGTTGCTTACAAAGTCCAGAATGTTAGTTCCTGGAGAAGGCGTAAACCCCTCCCATTGCTGCTTCACCAACTGTAATGGTCCCTTAACCTTGTGACCATACACAAGTTCAAATGGTGAAAACCCTAAACTGGGATGTGGTACAGCCCTGTAGGCAAACAGCAACTGCTGCAACACTAGGTCCCAATTATTGGAGAATTTGTTGATGAATTTTCGTATCATGGCCCCCAAAGTTCCATTGAACCTTTCCACCAGGCCATTGGTTTGATGGTGGTATGGGTGGCAACCAAGTGATTCACCCCATGAGTTTCCCACAGTTTTTCCATGGTCCCTGCCAGGAAATTAGACCCTGAATCTGTAAGGATGTCGGAGGGCCAACCTACCCTGGCAAAGATGTCTGTTAGGGCCAGGCACACAGTGTTAGCCCTGGTGTTGCCTAGAGCTACTGCTTCTGGCCATCGGGTAGCAAAGTCCACTAAAGTCAGTACATACTGCTTTCCTCTGGGCGTCTTTTTTGGGAAAGGGCCCAGAATATCCACAGCTACTCGCTGAAATGGGACCTCAATTATGGGGAGTGGCTGGAGAGGGGCCTTGACCTGGTCTTGAGGCTTTCCCACTCTTTGGCACACCTCACAAGACCGGACATACTTGGCAACGTCCTTGCCCATCCCTTCTCAGTGGAAGGACTTCCCCAACCTGTCTTTGGTTCTGTTCACCCCAGCATGGCCACTGGGATGATCATGGGCTAAGCTTAAGAGCTTCCCCCGGTACTTAGTTGGAACCACCAACTGGTTTTGCGGCTGCCATTCTTCCCGGTGTCCACCAGAAAGAATTTCCTTGTATAAAAGTCCTTGGTCTATAACAAACCGGGATCGATAAGAAGAGCTGAGAGGCGGTGGGGTGCTCCGTGCCGCCGCCCAAGCTTTCTGAAGGCTGTCATCTGCTTCCTGCTCAGTCTGGAACTGTTCTCTTGAGGCTGGGGTCACCAGTTCTTCCTCAGACTGTGGACTTGGGCTTGGTCCCTCTGGAAGCAATGTAGGTGATGGGGTTGTTTCCGTTGCTGGTGAACCGCTCTCCGCTGGTGCACCTGAGGTTATTTCAGGCTCTGGCTGAGCCTTTTGGGTATGGCTGTCTGTTGCTTCTGCCAGTTCTGGCTCGCTGGCGCCCTCTGGCGTTGAGTTTGAAGATGTGGTTGCACTTGCTGGTGCTGGTTGCTGTTCCAGTTCCGGGCCTGGGACTGGAGGTGTTGTGGCTGTTTCAGTGGTTGGCATGGAATCCGGGTCCACTACCTCTGTCTGGGTCTCTGGTAACCCAGACGGGGCGTCTGTGGACGGCTCAGGAACAGGAATAGGTCTGGAAGCTTGCCTGGTTTGGCTACGTGTAACCATTCCCACTCGCTTGGCCCGCTTCACCTGGTTGGCCAAGTCTTCTCCCAGTAGCATGGGGATAGGATAATTGTCATAGACTGCAAAAGTCCACATTCCTGACCAGCCTTTGTACTGGACAGGCAGTTGAGCTGTAGGCAAGTCTACAGCTTGTGACATGAAGGGGTAAATTGTAACTTTGGCCTTTGGGTTGATGAATTTGGGGTCAAGGAAGGATTGGTGGATAGCTGACACTTGTGCCCCCGTGTCTCTCCACGCAGTAACTTTCTTTCCGCCCACTCTCAAATTTTCCCTTCGCTCCAAGGGTATTTGAGAGGCATCTGGGCCTGGGGATCTTTGGTGTGATGGTGGTGTAATGAATTGCACTCGCATGGTGTTCTTTGGACAGTTGGCCTTGATATGTCCCAGTTCATTACACTTAAAGCATCTTCCATCTGATGGGTCACTGGGCCGAGGTGAGTTACTGGAGACTGGTGAAGTGGAAGAGTAGGGTGTCTGTGGCTTTACTTGGGTGGTATGTGGGGTCTTTGGCTGTCCTCGGTTGTAGGGTTTATGGTCGGTGTGCCCCCTGGGGTAATCATTCCCCTTGACAGTAGCTTTCTTGCTTTCTGCCAGTTCCATCCATTTGGCTCCAATCTCCCCCGCCTCAGCGAGATCTTTGGGTTTTCCATCTTGTATGTACCGTGTGATGTCTTCAGGAACACCATCCAAGAACTGCTCCATTCGTATGAGGAGGTGCAGTTCTTTCAAGGTTTTAACATTGTGTCCTGATATCCAGGCCTCATAATTTTTTGCAACGTAGTAGGCGTGTTTGGGAAATGACACATCTGGTTTCCACTTTTGGGTTCTGAAGCGCCGACGGGCATGATCTGGGGTTATCCCCATTCTGTATCTGGCCTTGGTTTGAAAAAGTTTATAGTCATTCATTTGCTGCTTAGGCATTTCAGCTGCCACCTCTGCTAAAGGTCCACTGAGCTGTGACCTCAATTCTACCATGTACTGGTCTTCGGGGATGCTGTACCCAAGACAGGCTCTTTCAAAATTTTCCAAGAAGGCCTCGGTGTCATCCCCTGCCTTGTAGGTGGGAAATTTCCTGTGCTGTGGAGCAATAATTGGCGCCGGGTTGTTAGGGTTGGCTGGCACATGCAGCCCAGCTTTTGCCAAGTCCAGTTCATGTTTTCTCTGTTTTTCCTTCTCTTCATTTTCTTTTTGTTGTTTTTCCATTTCTTTTTGTTGTTTTTCCATGTCTCGGTGGTGGGCTGCCTCTTCTTCTTCTTGCTTCCTTCTGTGGGCCAACTCTTCTTCTGCTTGTTTCCTTCGGTGGGCCACCTCTTCTTCTTCTAGTTTTCTTTTGTGTGCTGCCTCTTTGGCTGCCTGTTCTCTTTGGTAGGCTGCCAGTTTGATGCTTTCTTCCTTTTCTTTCAGCTCCACCTCTTTTTGTCTTTTTTCCAGTTGTCGCCTGTGTTCAGCTTTTTTGATTTGTTCTTCGGCCTCCATTTTTGTCTTGGTAGACATGATTTCTGTTTTCTTGTGTTGGGGTGCCCTCCGGTGTTTATCTTCAGAACTGCAGGTTCTCTGTTGCCTCCTGAAGTCTGCCTAGCAACAGTGCTTATTTCCTTTTCTTCCTCTAGCGTAAACTAGAAAAACCACTTTATTTGCATGTATATAGTGCTGGTACTTGCCTCCTAATGGGAGGGCTATTGTGTGACAAAAGACCCTTAACAGTCTGGTAATGGCTTCTTGCTTAACATGCAAGCCACAAACTGCCAGAGAGAGCGGAAAAAAAAATTCTCTTTTAAACCCAAACTGTTTCTCTCTGCTAAAAAGCCCTTAGCAGAGAAGAGAAAAAAATAATATTCCTACTGGCTTCTGGATTTTGTCTATCCCGTAACCGCTGCCACTCATATCATAACTTTAGTCCCAGATTTGGACCTTAGCGTCCAAAATATGGGGGTTAGCATGAAAACCTCCAAGCTTAGTTACCAGCTTGGACCTGGTACTTGCTGCCACCACCCAAAAAATTAGAGTGTTTTGGGGCACTCTGGTCCTCCTGAAAAACCTTCCCTGGGGACCCCAAGACCCAAATCCCTTGAGTCTCACAACAAAGGGAAATAATCCTTTTTCCCTTCCCCCCTCCAGGTGCTCCTGGAGAGATACACAGACACAAGCTCTGTGAATCCAAACAGAGTGACTCCCTCTCTCCGTTCCCAGTCCTGGAAACAAAAGCACTTTCCTCTTCACCCAGAGGGAATGCAAAATCAGGCTAGCAAATTCAACACACACAGATCTCCCCCTGATTTCTTCCTCCCACCAATTCCCTGGTGAGTACAGACTCAATTTCCCTGAAATTTCCCAGTAAAGAAAACTCCAACAGGTCTCAAAAAGAAAGCTTTATATAAAAAAGAAAGAAAAATACATACAAATGGTCTCTCTGTATCAAGGTGACAAATACAGGGTCGATTGCTTAAAAGAAATATGAATAAACAGCCTTATTCAAAAAGAATACAAATCAAAGCACTCCAGCACTTATATTCATGCAAATACTAAAGAAAAGAAACCATATAACTTACTATCTGATCTCTTTGTCCTTACACTTAGAAACAGAAGATTAGAAAGCAGAAACTACTTCTCCAAAGCTCAGAGAAAGCAGGCAGACAGACAACAAAGACCTCAGACACAAAATTCCCTCCACCCAAAGTTGAAAAAATCCGGTTTCCTGATTGGTCCTCTGGTCAGGTGCTTCAGGTGAAAGAGACATTAACCCTTAGCTATCTGTTTATGACAAACCTCTATTCATTACTCCTTATGGACCAGAATCTGATGTCTTCAATTACAGAAAATAATATCTTTCTCCTCCATCAGTCTGATTGACTTCAATGGGCCTGCTCCAGGAATAAAGTACTACTTAATGTGACAAAGAGGATCAGAATCTGGCCCTATGTATACATATGAGCCTAGAGTTAAACTTCCCTTAACTCTGAAAATATTGGGCACTGAGCTAGATTTTATGCTAAAAATCTCTGATTAGATAGTGTGGTCCTTCTAGATTTATTTTCTTTTCCATTCTGTATCTTTCATTAATGCAACTGTGCAGTGTTGTTGTAGCCATGCTGGTCCCAGGATATCAGAGAGACATGGTGGGTGAGGTAATATCTTTTATTGGACCAACTTCTGTTGGTGAGAGAGAAAAGGTTGAAAGCTTGTCTTTCTCACCAACAGTTGTTTCAATTAATGTAAATGATGGACATCTGAAGCTAGTGACAAATTAAGGAAACAGGTCATTCCTTAGGATGTACTCTTATTATATGTTCAATCCACTTGCATTTCCTTCTTCATTTTATTCTGTTTTGTTTGAAAAGGCCAGTGTGGCAATCTTAAGGGTCAGTAAGGTGAGACATGAAGAAAATAACTTAACAGACATAACATTCATTCTCTGAAGAAACTTAGGCCTGGTCTACGCTACGTGTTGAAACCGATTTTAGTAGCATTAAACCCGTCCACACAACGAGGCCCTTTATTAATATAAAGGGCTCTTAAAACCAGTTTCTGTACTCCTCCCCGATGAGAGGAGTAGTGCTGAAATTGGTATTGCCATGTCGGATTAGGGTTAGGGTGGCCGCAAATCGACGGTATTGGCCTCCGGCTGGTATCCCACAGTGCGCCACTGTGACCGCTCTGGAAAGCAATCTGAACTCAGATGCAGTGGCCAGGTAGACAGGAAAAGCCCCACGAACTTTTGAATTTCATTTCCTGTTTGCCCAGCGTGGAGCTCTGATCAGCACAGGTGGCGATGCAGTCCCAAATGCAAAAAGAGTTTCAGCATGGACCGTACGCGAGATACTGGATCTGATTGCTGTATGGGGAGACAAATCTGTTCTATTAGAGCTCCGTTACAGAAGACGAAATGACAAAGCATTTGAAAAAAATCTCCAGGCTATGATACAGAGTCTACAGCACAGTGCTGTGTGACAAGTGTAATGGAAAGCCAAAGAATCAAATGGATGCTCATGGACAAAAGGAGGTGGGACTGAGGACTCCAGCTATCCCACAGTCCCCGAAAAGTATTTGCATTCTTGGCTGAGCTCCCAATGCCTGTAGGGTCAAACACATTGTCCGGGGCGGTTCAGGGTATATCTCATCAATTTACCACCCACCCCCTCATGAAAGAAAAGGGAAAAAAATCATTTCTTGACTTTTTTCAGTGTCACCCTATGTCTACTGCATGCTGCTGGTAGACGGGGTGCTGCGGCACTGAACAGCAGCATCCTCTCCCCTCCCCTTCCCGTGGGCAGACAGTACAGTGCAGAAGGACTGGTAGCCGTCCTTGTCATCATCCCGTGAGTGCTCCTGGCTGGCTTCAGGTGAGGTCGGCTGGGGGCACCTGGGTAAAAATATGAATGACTCCTGGTTATTGCCGGCAGATGGTACAGAACGGCTGGTAACCGTCCTCATCATAGCAACTGGGGGTTGAGCTCCATCAGCCCCCCAGCTTTCATGTCTAAAGAAAAGATTCTGTACTGCCTGGACTATCATAGCAGCGGGATTCTGGGCTCCTCTCCCCCCCACCGTTTAATGTCCTGCCTGGACTATCATAGCAGCTGGAGGCTGCCTCCCCCTCATTTTATCTCACTAAAAAGTCAATGTTTCTTATTCCTGCATTCTTTATTACTTCATCACACAAATGGGGGGACCCTGCAACGGTAGCCCAGGAGGGTTGGGGGAGGAGGGAAGCAACAGGCGGGGTTGTTGCAGGGGCACCCCCTAGAATGGCATGCAGCTCATAATTTCTGCAGGATCTGACACGGAGCGGCTGTGCTCTCTGGTACACTGGTTCTCTAGTACACTTGCCCCATATTCTAGGCAGGACTGACTCTATTTTTAGATACAACATAAAGGAGATAATGACCCAGGGAGTCATTCCCATTTTTGTCTTTGCGCCCCCTGCCGACCTCAGCAAAGGTCAGCCAGGAGCACCCATGACAGCAGCAGATGGTACAGAACGACTGATAACCATCATCTCATAGCCAATTTACAATGGCGCAGCAGACGATACAGAACGACTGGTAACCGTCTCTGCTACCTTGCAAAGACAAATGAATGCTGCTGTGTAGCGCTGCAGTACCGCCTCTGTCAGCGGCATCCAGTATACATACGGTGACAGTGACAAAAGGCAAAAGGGGCTCCATGGTTGCCATGCTATGGCGTCTGCCAGGGCAATCCAGGGAAAAAGGGCGCGAAATGATTGTCTGCCATTGCTTTCATGGAGGAAGGAATGAGTGACGACATTTACCCAGAATCACCCATGACACTGTTTTTGCACCATCATGCATTGGGATCTCAACCCAGAATTCCAATGGGCGGGGGAGACTGCGGGAACTATGGGATAGCTAGGGGATAGTTACCCACAGTGCAACGCTCCAGAAATCGACGCTAGTCTCGATACATGGACGCACACCACCGAATTATTGTGCTTTGTGTGGCCACGTGCACTCGACTTTATACAATCTGTTTTACAAAACCGGTTCATGTAAAATCGGAATAATTCTGTAGTGTAGACGTACCCTTAGGAACACAAAAAGACCCCGTATAACTATCCATTTATTAAGAAAAATATTTCTCTGTTCTAGGAGCTCTTTCCTCAGTTCTGGAAAGGTTTGTTCAATTGTAATTATACATAACAACAACAGTTATGTACAGCTGCTCTGAGAATGCCAGTTGTGCAGAAATGAGGCTCCTCAGATATTTTGCAAGTTCTTTAAAGATGAGCTTTAAATGTTGTTTAAATATTTTTGATACATAACTAAAAGGGTTCAAAGTCAAAATAGCCACACACAAAAAATGAGAACCACAAAAGGAGTTCTATACAAGTAGTTCTAATTGCAACCCTTCCTCCTCTTGACAGATTGTCATGTTTTTTAAAGTCATTGTTTCTTGACAAAGAGTTCGATCCTACAAGGTGCTGAGATGCCTCAACTCCCACTGAAGTCAATATCTAGCCTAGTAGGAACTGTTATCTCTGCCTAATGACTTGCTGACTTGTATTTTATTATGTGTATAGGATGTTAATCCCTGATACTTAACACCTTATCTGACTTATTTCGTGCCATAGGAATCTGCTTCTCATTTACTCTGATACATTTTCTTGCAGCTATTTGCTCTTTTGCTATATTTTCTTTTTAAACATTTGTCTTAAATATATTACTTTTAGATACATTCTTTTAAAAACTGTCTTTGCACCTATGTATTGCAGCTTTGAGAAAAGAACTTCCATCATCCTCAACTGCTTTAAAATGTCTTTTCTTTCAGATGATACTAAGTTTAAATGAAGAACAACAACATGAGTTGAATATATTGCCATTTTTTAGAATAAGTTTTTTGTTTTCTGTCCCTCTTAAACAAACCGCCACGTCTTCTTGTTCCCTGGGCCAGACCAAGTGCCAGCTCATGCCAAGACCTGTAGGCTTCAATGAACACTGACAAATGTGTACCTTGAAACCAGTTTGGCTCACCTATATGTTAGTATTGTTAAAAGAGGTATTAGATTTATAAAAATGTCTGCAGACTTTATGAAATGCCTGTGGGTTGTTGCATGTATTACTTATTTATCACATCTGTACCCTATGTTATAAGCTAGTATTAAAGTGTTTGCTCTGTAACTAGAGAAGTATTTGCTCTAAAACTGTAAACCTCACAATCAGGAGAGAAAAGGGTTGCCAGGCGTATGGTTTCTGTTAAAAGTCCAGTTGGTGGCACAGCAGGGGCCTGGGGCTAAGAAAGGCTTGCTGCCTGCCCTGTCTCTGTGCGGCTCCCAGAAGCAGCCACCAGATCCTTGCGGCCCCTAGGCGCATGGGCAGCCAGGGAGGCTCCGCGCACTGTCCCCACCCCAGTGCCAGCTCCGCAGCTACCATTGGCCAGGAACTGTGACCAATGGGAGCTATGGGGGCAGCACCTGTGGGCGCAAGGGAGGCACGCGGAGCCTCCCTGGCTGCTCTGCATCTAGGGATCGCTGGTATCTGGTAGCCGTTTCCTGGGAGTTGCAGTAAGCGCTGCTGGGACTCCGCACCCCCCACAAACCCCAACCTCCTGTCCCAGCCCTGAGCCTCCTCCTATACTCCAAATCCATCATCCCTGGCCCCACGCCAGAGCCCGCACCCCCAGCCAGAGCCCTCACGACCCTCTGCACCCCAACACCCTGGCCCAGCCTGGAGCCCTCTCCTGCACCCCAAACTCTTCATCCCCAGCCCCACCCCCAGAGCTCCCAGCTGGAGCCCTCCCCTCCCCTCAACCCAATCCCCTGCCCCACCCCAGAGATCCCTCCTTCTCCCTAAACCCCTCATCCCGGGCTCCACCCCAGAGCCCACACTTCCAGCTGGAGCCCGCACCCACCTGCATTCCAAACCCCTCAGCCGTAGCCCAGAGCCCCATCCTGCACCCCAAACTCCTTGCTCTGGCCCATCCCAGAGCCTGCACCTCCAGCCGGAGTCATCACCCCCTACACCCCAACTCCCTGCCCCAGCCTGGAGCCCTCTGTCGCATACCTGACCCCACCCTTAGAGCCCTTCACCCCAACCCCTTACCCCTGCTCAGTGAAAGTGAGTGAGGGTGGAGCAGAGCAAGCGATAGAGGGAGGGGGGATGGAGCAAGTGAGAGCAGGGCCTCAGAGAAGGGGTGGAGAAGGGGCAGGGCAGGGCCACAGGGCAGGGGTGTTTGGTTTTGTGCCATTAGAAAGTTGGCAACCCTAGGAGAGAGGCATTACCAAGTATGAAACACTAGCTCAATGGTAGGCAGCCTATGGCATGCATGCCAAAGACGACATGCGAGCTGATTTTCAGTGGCACTCACACTCCCCGGGTCCTAGCCACCGGTCCAGGGGGCTCTGCTGCCAGCCTGGGGTCCCGACCGCTGGCCTGAGGCTGTGCAAGCCACCCTCAGCTGTGGCCCACTGGCCCCAGCCTGGGGCAGCGAGGGGTGCAGACAGAGGTAAGAGGGGGTGCAGCTCAGCACTCCCACCTTAACAATTGTTGCAGCACCACTGTACTGGGATATTTTAAAGTCTGGATTTGCTGCTTACATCACTATTACTCCACGTGGAATAGCGCACTGCGTTTGACATTGTGCGTACTATCTGCCATGATTTTTTTTCCCACTGTAAGTTGAGGGATACATTTGACAAAATGTCAGCTCCTAAGAAAACAAAGTTAGATGTCCATTCATTTCAGCCTTTTTGGACAGACACATTTGGATTTATTCAAAGAAGGACTGTGCTGTTTGTGCTTTCTGTTGTGAAAGTGTTGTTTGTCGCACATCAAGTGTTCGATGACATTTTCAAACGAAGCAGACAAGACTGAATCAATCAAAAAGGCAGTAGCAGGATATGAGAAGCAAAGCAGTGTTTCTAAAAGCTCAAGTGTAAGTAAAAAACAAGCCAAAGAAGGAAGATTCAAGATTGCACAGTGCATTGCAAAAAAAGGAAAGCCGATTACAGATGGGGAATATATAAAAGAAGTTTTTTTCAGCAGTTTGGCGGTTTTGTTCAATGATTTGCCAAATAGGATTATATCTGTATCTAGAATAAAAGAACTGCCTGTCTCTGCCAGAACAGTTGAGAGACACGTAAGTGAAATGGCAGAAAACATTAACAAAAAGCAGATGACTGCGTTAAAAGAAACAGCAGTGTTTAGCATTGCAGTTGATGAGAGTGTGGATATAAATGATCCACGTTTGGCAGTTGTTTCAAGATATTGTGCTTCTGATTAAATCCAAGAGGAACTTTGTTGCCTAAAACCCCCGAATGACACAACAAAGGGGGAAGATATAGTGGAAAGTTTTGTAAATCATTTTGAAGGAGGAGTTGACATCAGAAAAATATTTTGTGTGACAACAGATGGTGCTCCTACTGTGGTCGGAAAACAGAAGGGATTTGTAAAATTATTTGAAGATCAGATTGGCCGCCTGACAGTCAAATTTCACTGTATCAACCATCAAGAAAACCTGTGTGCTAAAATTTCTAATTCAGAGCTTAATAATGTGATGAATACAGTGGTGTGAATTGTGAATGTTCTTGTTGCTCAATCTGCTTAGATTCACAGACAGTTTCAAGCACTGCTAGAAGAGATGGACAGTGCTTATAATGACATTCCACTTCACAGCAACATTCAGTGGCTAAGTCGTGGCAAGGTTTTAGTGGGCTTTGTAAACTGTTTTGATGCAATCAAGGCCTTTTTGTCGGAAAAAGGACAAAACCACCCCAAACTGGATGATGACTGTGACAGGGTACTAAGCAGAAAGCTGCTTAGTCAATCCTCTGTCACTCCAGCTCTAATTAAGGGAGGTAAATTGGAGCTGGGTAGATCACCTGGCCCTGATTGGGGAAGCTGGAACAGCTGCTGCCTCATCAGGCTGGAGGTAGATAAAAGCCCCAGAGGAAGGAAACTGGGAGCAGCTGGGAAGAGGGGAAGCATCACTAAGGGAGAAGTAGCTTGTCCCCTCTCTCCTGCTGGTAGACAAGCAGAAAGGGATTGTGTGTATTGTGGTGAAACGGTGGTGGGAACACTACTTGTAAAATAAAGCACCAGGTGAGCATTGCAACAAAGGACTCTGAGTGACTTTCTCAGCCCAGCGGGGGCAGGAGCCAGGTGGGCCCAGCAGGGACACTGCTACAATGACAAATGTATGTGTAAATTTATGTTTCTAACTGACATCACCTCTCACCTAAACAAACTCAACCTCTGTCTCCAGGGTTCAGAGCAAACAGTTCTGGATCTTTATGAAGCCTGGAAGGCATTTGTTGTAAAACTAGCAGTTTTTCTCGGGATATTCAAACTTCAACTTTCCGCTACTTCCACCAAATAAAAGAGCTATCAACACTTTGCACTGTCAATGTCGATGAGATTGGAATGTACATACAAGAACTGGAATCAGAATTTTCTGACAGATTTCAAGATTTCCAGTAATTTGGTCCAATGCATTTTAATTAAACCTGACAAGTTCAACGAGAGAGACTTGGATTTGTCTGTATTTCAGTGGATAGGTGCTGATGATTTTGAAAGGCAGCTCATTCAGTTAAAAAGCTCAGAATTGTGGGCATCAAAGTTTGGAGATCTGCGGACTGCACTTGAAGCTACCGAGAGAGATCATGGGGCCTCTATTCTGATCTGCTGGACGTCCCTGCCAGTGAAATTTAACTGTTTGAAGAAAATTGCGTTTGCAATGCCTTCAGCATTTGGATCCACATACCTGTATGAACAGATATTTTCACACATGAAATCTGTCCTCTGTCCCTCTCGAAGCTAGTTAACAACCGATCACTCATAACCCTGTGTGCAGCTTGAAGTTTCCAAATAAGTTCCAGGCATTGGAAAACTCAGCAAGGAAAAACATGAGCAAGGATCACACTAAACTGATAAGATCTGCATTTTAATTTAATTTTAAATGAAGCTTCTTAAACATTTAAAAAACCTTATTTACTTTACGTACAACAATAGTTTAGTTATATATTAGACTTAGAGAAAAAGACCTAAAAACGTTAAAATGTATTATTGGCATGCAAAACCTTAAATTAGAGTGAATAAATGAAGACTCGGCACATCACTTCTGAAAGGTTTCTGACCTCTGTACTAGCTTACCACAATTGGTATCATCTCCTCTTTAACAAAAGAAGGCTCATAGACACCAGACAAGCCACTGTGGAACATCAGTGAATAAGACTTTGTTGATTGCTCCTCTCACACACATGAAGAAGAGATGTGCACAAGCATTTCTCCCTTCAGTTCAAACTCTGAGGGAAAATGGAATGTAATTCTTTGTCAAGAAGAAATTGTTATCCCTATGTTGCCTGAGCTCTGAGGGGCAAAGGTTCCTAAGCATAAGCAACAGATGTCCAG
Organism: Gopherus flavomarginatus; assembly: GCF_025201925.1. Classification (NCBI taxonomy): domain Eukaryota; kingdom Metazoa; phylum Chordata; order Testudines; family Testudinidae; genus Gopherus; species Gopherus flavomarginatus. Next base: position 217,714,227 of record NC_066619.1, read on the forward strand.
TTGTTTAGCCTGGATTAGCCCTAAAGGACATATAGAGCTTCCACATTACAGCAGCTTCTATTACTTTTTGGAACGTAAGACTGTAACTCATTTGTGTGTGTATATTTTCCTGCTTTAACCTTGTAAATAACTCTAATTTCTTAGTGATTAAATCTTCAGATAGTTTAATATAGGGTTGGCTACAAGTGTTGTCTGTGGTGAGAGATTTGAGGTACAATTGACTGGGGTAAAGAACTGGTCCTTTTGGGAGTGGGAGTAACCTGAATATTGTTGTGATTTTTGGTGTAAGGGACTATCTATCACAAAGGCAAGTTTGCCTGGGTGGCACGATAAACCCGAGTACCTAAGGGGACTGTCTATGACTCCATGTTAAGGCCCTTATAGTACTTCTTGAGGAGTTCACACTTGATAGTTGGTTGGTGAAATCTAATTATAAAACACACAACCCGGATTTGTAACAGTTTTCCCTGGGGTTGACGTTCACAGCCATGAGCCGCTCCACACAGCTTGACAGGCACATTCTCTAAAGCCTGTTGAAACACCAATATGTATGCAGAGATCAGGAAAATACCACCTATGCTGCAGCCCTTGCAAAAATCATGTCATCAACAGCCACCCCTGCCTCTCTAAAAATCCATTGTCATGCAATTTAAATGAGTAAAAGTTTTTTTTTTTACTGTTTATTATACATGATGTTTAACTGTAGCATTTTCAGTGTTTAGTACACCTTAATGATATAACTTATTCTGTCTACTATTCTTCATTATACCTTCTTTCCCCTTCCTGACTTCACTCCATTTTTTTTTCCTATTATAGATCCTGTTGACCCTTCTTCTGCACTGTTTTGTGTGTGCTGTTCCCGATCTTCCTTCTCTGTCCATCCACTTTTGGATATCCTTTCTTCTTTCTTTGTCTGAGTTCGGTTTTCACCTGTTTCACCTGCTTTTGGATGGGTGCTGTCATTAAGGGAGTTTTTGCCCTTTTGTGTATAGTTTTAAAGATCTAAGCATCATTAGAGATTCAATCAAATTAAGTTCTCTTGGCGCTTGAGCAAAATGGCTGGCGCAGAAGTCTTACTCCTGGGGAAATTCTGCACCACTTTGTTCATGCAGAATTCATGTCCCTAACAGATTTCTTTGCTTCTCCACAGAAAAAGGGGAAACAAAGGGAAGCTGCAAGAGCGGTCATGAGCCCCTCTTCAGCAGAGTGCGTCATTTCCAGTGCCTGGAGCAGCCAGCAGAGAGGTAAATAATCGCACAATGGGGTGGAACTTAGGGTTGCCAACTTTCTAATTGCAGAAAACCAAACACCCTTGCCCCACACTCACCCATTCTCCAAGGCCCTGCCTCTGCCCACTCCATCCCCCTCTCCATCACTCGCTCTCCCCCACCCCCCTGCTCAGAGGCAGCTCTATTTGCCATGAATCCTGGACACATGGCTATGCCAGCACACTGAGGAAAAAAGTTTTTCTGGTTCTCTGGAATGCAAGGGGTGGGGGGAGAGGGAGAGACTTCCCGGCAAGTGACACACACACACATATACCCCACTGCTGCACTGACTGACTGTGCCTCCGGTGTAGCCCAAAACACAGCAGCACCAGGGAGAGAGCTGTTGCAGACCTCCTCCTCCCACTATTTGCAGTGACCCCCGGCCCCTCTCCTTCTTCCCCCCGAGCCTGGCCGTTGGCTGCTGCCTCTGCGCCCAGCTACTGCTTGACTCTGCTCAGACCCGTTCCTGGCGACAGCAGCCTAACTTTAGCCTCATGCTTCCACACAGCCCATTCATCCCTGGGAGGAGACTGACAACCCCACAGCCCCTTACCTGCTGGTTGCATGGTCCCGAGATGAGCCTACCCTGGCCCCCTCCCTTGAAACGGGCTGCATGCAGCCTGAGAGGAGCTGGGCCGGCTCCTCTTTCTGCTCCCACCACCCAGGGAGCAGCAGGCCGGGGGGGGAGGCGAGGGGGAGGGAGGACTGAATGAACTTCCTAGATGCCACAAGCCAGCTCTGCAGGAAGCCCCGGGCCACCAAGGTGGCTGTTGCCCAGTGTTAACCCTGCTGGCCCCAGCCTGCAGCTGAATGCCTTTCCCAGACTCTCCACTGGGATCCACTCCCTGCCTGCCGGGGCTCACATCGCCCCTAAGCTCCACAGAGAGAGCTGCTACAGGCCCTCTCCTCATCCCTCCACCACCAACCGGACTTGTAACATCCCAGTGCTGACAGGGTCCCTTTTTGACTGGACATTCCAGTTGAAAACAGGACACCTGACAATCCTAGGCTGGGGACACCCATGGGCATAGTTTGAGGAAACAGGGAGTACATTGCCCCCCAAAGAGAGGTGAGGTGCCACTGCTCTTCCACCCTATTTGTGTGAGCACAGAGCTGCCCAGATGAGGGAGGGTGCTGCTCCAGCTCGCTAACTCTGCAGCTGGCATCCCTTTGGCAGCAGTAGGGGCTTCCCATTAAGCAGGTCCAATGAGAGCCCCCCGCACCCAGACCCCCACCCCACTAAGACCCAGACAGCTGCACCCAGACCCCCAGCTGAGCGCCCCATACCCAAACCCTCTCTGCTGAGCCCCATCCCCCCGCAACCCAGATCCCCACCCCAGAGCCCCAACCACTTCACCTGGACCCCCCTGCAGAGTCCCATTGCCCCTATACCTGGACCACCCTGATGAACCACCTGCACCCAGACTCCTGCCTCACTTCCCCAGCACCCAGAACCCCCAGCTGAGCCCCCCACACCCAAACTCTCTCTGCTGAGCCCCATTCCCCCACACCCAGACCCTCCCCCACTGCGCCCCAACTACTTCACCTAGACCCCTCTGCGGAGTCCCATTCCCCTGCACCTGGAACCCCACGAAGAGCCCCTGTGCATCCAGATCTCTTACTGAGCTGCCTGCTCCCAGACTGCCCCACACAGAACCCTCACACATGGATCTCCCCTCGTTAAGTCTCTCCACTCTTGGATTCTGCTGAGCTGAGCCTGCCTGCCCAAATTTGGTGCACCTGGCATGGAGGGGTAGGACACTGAGGTGTTTCTGGGTCAGGCCCAGCCTTTGTTGTGTGTCAGCATTAGATGCAGCCTCCCTGCCAAAGTCCCTGACCTGGCGGTGGAGTAGGAGGGGGGTTGCAGGGTGATCTCCCACTTCTGTGCAGCCAGTGGCCTGTGCTCCCCACTGCCATGCTGGAGCCTCCACATTTATTTATTGATAAATAAAACTTGCAGAATTTTAAAATATTGTGCTCAGAATTTTTATTTTTTGGTGCAGAATTCCCTCAGGAGTAATTCTTTGTCCAACCCGGCTTTCATTTGTGAGAAATAATTAAAAATTTACAATTTCATTTACAGTTCAAATTGAATTTGAGTCAGTTTAATTCACTTGACTTTTCATGCTGTTCCTGCTTATTGTTAAAAATATTGTTGCTTATTTTGTTAGCTTTAATATGTAGATGATCATTCCTGGGGACAAAAACAATATAGTTCTGACTTAAATAATTATATTCCAAGAAACGGTGTTACTGTCATAGAGGATTTAGATATCCTATGGCATTTCTAAGTCATTACAATGTTCTCTCATTTAATGAACATTCAGAATAATAAAAATTAACTGAAATACTTTTGCAGGAATCAAGTTCTAGATTTCATATTTCTCCAGTTCTTATATACCACTTTACAGTATTTTTAAAGTACCACCACTTCACACGATACGCAGTGGATAACTGCCAGTCACATTGTGACAGATTCCATCATAACTGTTGGTCTAATATCAAACAGTCCCTGCTATCAGCAACGTCATCACATGAATGTGTTTGGTCTGCTTAACAACTCTATCTACTCATTTACAATAAGATCGTATAACATGGGCACTGAACTTTTGTCTGTGCTAGAAAACTGGATTCGTTAAATTGAACTGGTTGTATTTAACCAGGTTAAGCAAATGGTTAAGTGTATCCATACTAACCATTCTGAGTTATGTTAACAACCTTTGCAGGTATGGCCCAAGCACTCACCTAAACCATTGCTCTCTGGATAGTTATTGCAGCGCAACTCCCAGAAGTAATATATTCTAGAAGATTTATAAAAAGCTACCAGTGCACTGAGATATTAGTGAAAAGACTAGAACGGTTTCAGCTAGTGTGCATCCACACTAGAACTAAAACAAACAGTTCAGACTAACACAGTACTTAAATCCACTAACACAGTCTTATCCAAATGGTATTAGTACACATGTTAAATTTTGGAACACTTTGGCCATGGCTACACTTGCAGATGTAGAGTGCCAGGAGTTAAACCAGCCCTCAGAGACCTCTGCAGGAAAAGCACTACCGTGTGTTCACACTGTCAGCTGCAAGCACAGTGGCGCGGCCACATTTGTGGCACTTGCAGCAGCATTGGGAGCGGTGCTTTATGGGCAGCTATCCCACAGAGCACCTTTTCCCATTCTGGCGCTGTGGTTTGTGGGACAGGGGAGGGAAGGCACGGGGCATCCTGGGTCCTGTCCCAATGCCCCGTGATGCAATGCTTTGCATCCCAGCAATCCCTGTGCTTCTGTCCACATTTGGTGCCATCTTTCAACCATTTTTGTACTGCACACTCTGTCTTCCCTTTCGGTTTGCGGGAGTGGATCTCGAACTTGTGAGGAATACGCTATGGGTCTCACCAGCACATTACAAATTGCAGTTGAGTTACTCTTTAAGCTTCAAAGTGACAGTGAGGAGTCCGATGTCGACACGCATAATGCATATGACACGAGATTGCTTGTGGCATTCACAGACATGCTCACCACAGTGGAACGCCACTTTTGGGCTCAGGAAACAAGCACTGAGATGCAAGTCTGGGATGACGAGCAGTGGCTGCAGAACTTTCGGATGAGGAAAATCACTTTCATGGGACTGTGTGCTGAGCTTGCCCCCACCCTGCAGCACAAGGACACGAGATTGAGAACTGCTCTGCTGGTAGAGAAGTGCGTGGCTATTGCAGTCTGGAAGCTGGCAACTCCAGACAGCTACTGATCTGTCGCTAACCAGTTTGGAGTGGGAAAGTCAACTGTTGGAATCATGTTGATGCAAGTGTGTAGGGCCTGTGGAAGAAGGGAAAGAATTGACAAGGATTTGTAGGGGATCTTAATGCATGTCAGTCTGTTAGCAAGAGTTAGGCAAGCTGTAACCCTAATGACGTGAGATTTGTAGAAGCGAGGATAGTGTGAGGCGAGTAGGAAAGAACTGTGTGAGAAGTTATCACGACCTTGCACTGATAATTAAATACATAGACTGGCGCCCAACATGGGGCAAATAAGATAGCAGGATAGCCTATGTATAAACAAAATGCAGCTGTTGCTCATTATTGTCTGTATTATTGCTTGTTATTGTCTGTGACAAAGGTATAAATGCTTGCTGTAATTGTTTACCTGTTGAGAGACCTGTCCGGAACTGGGGCGACCCAGTGTTCTAGAGCACTCCCTCCCTCTATTGCAATTGCTGGAGAAATAATAAAGTATTTGATTTTGCTGCACCCACACAAAAAGCGAGAACTGAGTTTTTCTCCGACAGGCCATTAATCACATCCTGCTTAGAAGAACCAAGACTCTGGGCAACGTGTGTGACATTGTGGCGGGCTTTGCACAAATGGGTTTCTCTAACTGAGGAGGGTGATATATAGGATGCATTTTCCAATTCTGGCACCAGATCACCTAGCCTCTGGGTACATAAATCAGAAGGGGTATTTTCCGATGGTTCTCCAGGCACTTGTGGATCACCGTGGGTGTTTCATGGACATTAACGCAGGCTAGTCTGGAAAGGTGCATGATGCATGCATCTTTCAGAACACAGGCCTGTTAAGGAAGCTGCAAGCTGGGACTTTCTTCCCAGACCAGAAGATCACCGTAGGGGAAGTCGAAATGCCCATTGTGATCCTGGGAGGCCCCGCTTACCCTCTAATGCTGTGGCTTATGAAACCATACGCAGGGAGCCTTGACAGCAGCAAGGAGCGGTTCAACAACAGGCTGAGTCGGTGCAGAATGACTGTTGAGTGTGCTTTTGGCCGTTTATAGGGCCGCTGGCGCTGTTTGTATGGGAAGCTGGACCTGGCCAATGACAACATCCCCACAGTTATAGCTGCGTGCTGTTCCCTCCATAACATTTGTGAAGGGAAGGGTGAAAGCTTCACTCAGGCATGGACTGTGGAGTTTCAACACCTGGAGGCTGAATTTGAACAGCCAGAGACTAGGGCTATTAGAGGGGCCCAGCATGGGGCTGTAAGGATTAGAGATGCCTTGAGGGAGCAATTCGATGCTGAAAGCAACCAGTAATGTTTGGAGCCCTGAACGGGAGTGAAGTGCAGCGGTTCCAATGCTAGTAGGCATCTGCGTTTGTTGTTTGTATGATGCACTGACTTGCAGTGCCTGTTGCTTTCCTGGGCTACACTATCTTTTACTTAATGCAATAAAGACTGTTTGCAAAGCCAAAAAAATCATTTATTAAAAAGAAACACAACTGCTGGGGAAACACACATGGCATGACACATCTGTGCAGTGTGGGAGAAGGGAAGGGGGTGGGGTGGAGAACGGGACAATCACAGATTTGCATATATCCTGTTATCATATTCAGCCTTTCTGTCTGGAGTGCCATGCATGGTGATGGGGTTGAGTGCAGTGGGTAAGGGCATAGTTTGCAGAGCTGGGTGATGAAGCTACAGATGTTGGAGGCAGCTGGTGGCAATAAGAAACCAGATGTTGGGGAAAGTGGGTTGGCGGTAACATGGGTGCACAAGGGAAAGAGTTTTAGGACAAGGGCTGCAGTGGGGGGAGGGGAGGCGCAGATCTGCTCCATCTGCAGTGTTGTGAGCACCTGCATTGAGTCTGCTTGGTGCTCCATAATGCTTAGGAGCCGCTCCATGGTTGTTGCCGGTGATCTGCATTCTCCTAGAGGAGACTTTCGTTTTCCCGTGCTTTGTGGTAGGCATTCCGCAGCTCCTTCACTTTAACCCTGCACTGCATCCCAGTCATGGCCCCTTCCTATCATGGCCCTTGATATCTGCCCGTAGGTATCGTAATTTCTACGGCTGGAACACAGCTGGGACTGGACAGCTTCCTACCCCCAAACACTAATGAGGTCCAGCATCTTGCCATTGCTCCATACTGGGGATCGCCTAGTGCGTGGAGGCATAGTCATCTGGAAAGATGTGCTGAGAGCGTTACTCACCTTTCTGAGCAAACAAGAAGGGCAATTTCAAAATTCCCAGAGAATTTAAAGGGCGAGTCTGATGGTTGGTCACCTGATGGCAGGGCAGTAGAGTTCAAAGAGAAGACCAGAGTGGCTAGAACAGGCATTGTGGGACACTTCATGGAGGCCAGTCAGAGCACTTTAATAGACCAGGATGTCCACACTGGCACCGCAGTGCTCTAGCCAGGGTGCAGCAAGCTTTATGCTTCTCGTGGAGGTGAATTATCAGGGGCGCTCCAGCTGCAGAGTCCGGACACTCTATGTGCCTTGCCAGTGTGGACACCTCAGGAGTTAGGCTGCCCGGGGCTGATTTAATGTGCTCCAACTCACATGTCTAGCCACAGCCTTTATGTTTGATCACTTGTTTTAGAGGGAGCAAATAATACTGAATAAAGTACATTTCTCTAGAGTAAACTTAACATGAGATGAAACCCTTTATGGTCTGATTTTCAGATTGTACATTTTTAAGCTTGAAAGCATGTAGGTTTTTTCTGCAGCTCATCCATCAGGATTGTTCTTTTAAACTGTTATAAGGTTAGGTAATTTGTTTCTCACTTGAAGCTGTCCATTTGTTTTAAAAAAATGAGTAATATTTGAGTCATATATATTTGCACTGTATTACTGTACTGCCAAGGGATCCCAATCAAATTTGGAACCCTATTGTGCTGGGTACTGTATAAACATAAAATAAATGACATCCTATTTACTTTAAACTCCTCTTCCTACAGGTACTTGCATTCACTATTTATAGGTGGTCTTGAAACAATGTCCACAATAAGGAGTTTGAAATGGGTATCGTTTTATATTTGAGTAATTGCAATTCCATCTGCAGAGGGACAATTTCTAACCTACCTAGATCTCCAGATCATTCTGAATCTCTAAATATTTTGATACTTGTACTCCTATGTCACTTTTTTTTAATGTCTTAATGGTTGCTAATCATCCCAGTGACATTCTATCCTGTCAAGCATTATTTTGAGTGAAGCACTTAATTGTGACAAATTAGGGGTGAATTTGCTTATTTAAGTTCTCATGTCCATAAATCTCCTTGTTTTGCAAGTCTTTCCATTTATGCAGCTGCCTCCACCTTTCATGGGTCCTTTCAAACTCCTCTGTCACTTAGTCCAGCCTAGTGATCTAAATTTATGCAGCTCTGTCTGGCATTTGTTACTGTTCAATTTGAGGTTATCATCTTTGGCAAACTGCAGAACATTACATACTCTCATTGTGTTAATTATTTTCTTCCCAATAATCAGCAGATCATCAACTATTATTTCCACCTTTTCCAGATTCTGAAAGATAGAGGATATGGTGCTTTGCCTCCACATGAGGTATATCAATCTATCAAAAGGAGAGTTGAAGGTGAAAAGTTTTATATTTTCTGTTTCAAGTCAGGGCTGCCAAAAACTTTGGCTTGCAACCCAAATGGATACTAACTACTCTGGTGTTTTGAAGCCATGACATGACCGCCACAACTATTTCCTCACATTTGTTGGCCTTATTAAAAGCTTTTGGACCTCCAACAATCCTTAACTTACTCAGTTTTACTTAGTAGGTCTTTTAAGATAATTGGCAATGGTCTCATCTTGTATATGGGTTAATGTAAAGTAACATTTTTGATTGGTTCAAATTATTTAAAACTTTTTAAATAATTTGTCTAGTAATTTGCAGTCCTTCATGATCCTATTGGAATTTATCGTACATTTCCAATAATTCTGTTAGATCTACCACATGTAGGAGGGGGCAGGATTTCAATCTCTCTGATTTCTCCTCAATATCGCACATTTTCAGGAAAGTGAAAGAATCTTCCAATTCTCAGTCATGTTATCTTCCAGAGTGACTGAGAGAAAATGGTGACTACATTTACCCATGTTTGCCAAATATTTAGTTACATTTATTGTGTGGTGTCAGAAGTTATGATTGGTGCTGGTAAGCAGCTCATTTTTATTTCCTGGCCTCAATTACATGACATGAGTTAGACTTAAAAGATTATACCACAGTCACATGGTAGGGTAGTTATCGTACTATTAATGTTTTTTTTTTTAAATCCCTCCCCTAAGAAGTATCAGTTAAGTGATGACAGACCCAGCAAAACATAGTCTGGCTTGAGAAAAGGAATGGCAATCTCTAGTTAAAAGCTATTGGTACTTTGACAAGAGACATAAAAATACACCATGACAGAGAACAAAGAATTGACTCAGGGACTGAGATAAAACCAGAGCGAGGGAGATCAGTGAGTCAGGGTTCTTGCCATGGAATGCAAAGCACAATGAAGTGTGAAGGTCTCAGCTAAACCAGTGAGGTATAAAAGCACTTTACCTTATAAAGCTTTGTGTGCCATGTAGTGGGCAAAAACAAATTAACCTGATGCCAAAAATGTGCTGTCTTTGGCTCCAAAGCATATTTAGAATCAGTTTTGGTCAAGTTATTTGATGTACATTGTAAATCTGGAATTAAAAAAAAAAATCCCAACACTTACTGGCCACAGGACTAAGCATATTAGCCCTGGTGAAAACCTGTGCCACCATGCTCTTCTCCCAAATAAATCAGTGCTCCCATACCCAGTATCTTTTTCCAGAGTATCTTCCTGATGTCTGAATATAGCACCAGCTGCCTGCTCTGCCTCCCTCCTTTGAGTAGGCTGAGCTTTTCTTTACAGGCATAAGGAGGCCACAATTTCTCTTCCACCTAAATAGGTGCTCTCCTATCATTCTCTGCATTCTCCAGCTCCACGTTGAGAAACAAAGTGGGGCTGAGAAGGAGGTAGGAAGCAGAGAATTCCCCATACAGCCCACGGAGAGGACATGGCCATCTGCCTGCCCAGCAGCAGCTTAATTGCTGCTAGGAACAATTTCACTACACTAGAACCTCAGAGTTATGAACACTTCAGAATGTTATGGTTGTTCTTTCAAATGTTTACAATTGAACATTGACTTAATACAGCTTTGAAACTTCACTATGCAGAAGAAAAATGCTTAATTAACCATCTTAATTTAAATAAAACAAGCATAGAAACAGTTTCTGAAGCTTGTCAATTTTTTAAAACTTTCTCATTTTTTAGTAGTGTACTGTATTTGCTTTTTTGTAATCTGTCTCTGCTGCTGAGTACTTCTGGTTCTAAATGAGGTGTGTGGTTGATTGGTTAGTTCATAACTGATGTTCCTAACTTTGAGGTTCTACTGTACTTTACCCTTTCCACAGCTTCTGTTCTGGAGTCCTCTTCTCCAGCTGCTCATAGTATTCCAAACAACAGCAAAGTGAAAATGTGATATTATACTTGACTATTTCATTTCTACCCATAGGGTTCTAAATAGTAGCAGTGAAATTGACCATAGTCTTGTTGGTTTCACTGATGTTTAGTGGGAAAGCTGTAAGTAGGGCTCCGTTTGTCAAGGAGGTAGCAGAAGTCACGGATTCCATGACTTTCCGTGACCTCCGTGACTTCTGCAGCGGCCAGTGTGGCTGACCCCAGGGCCACCTAATCAGCTGGCTCCAAGGTCAGCTGCTCAGGTGGCCCTGGGGACAGCCACACGGGCTGCTGCTGGAATGGCCCTGCAGCCAGTGGCTTGGGCGGCCCTGCAGCCAGCAGCACTGATCACCTGAGCAGCTGGCACTGGGGTCCACCCAAGCAGTGGCCATTGCTGCTGGCCCCAGTGGCTCCCAGCAATGGTACCCGGGGTAGCTGGAGGAGCCACAGCTTCAGCAGCTCCCAGGGCAGCCACTGGCTGCTGCTGCTCTGGGGGCCTCAAGCAGCTGGTGCCGCTGGGCCAGCTCTGTCCCTTCCCCCACAGCAGCAGCGGCTGCCCCAAGATTTAGTTGCGTATTTTTTTAGTAAAAGTTACGGACAGATCATGTGTGAATTTTTGTTTACTGTGACCTGCCCATGACTTTTATTAAAAATATGCGTGACTAAATCATAGCCTTAGCTATAAGCAGCAGCAGAGCCACTGCAGCTGTCTGTCTACACATACAAGACAACATTGCTTCTGTTCACATTTAGAAGGTCATCTTTGCAACCAGAAAGGCTAGAAATTTAGACCTTTTCAATCCTTTACAGGGGAGGTTTCCTACTTGCCACTGCCAAATGGGCCAGAAACTTTTTCAACCACTTTGAAAACAGAATCAATTTTTCAGTACATCATTGGAAGACTTCAACACTAAACTACTACTACTACGGCACAAATCCTCACCCAAATCAACAGCACTCAGGACAATAGACCAAAACGATACCAAATCAAAACTAACAAGCTTGACTGCTACAGTGCCACCACAGTAGGATCCAGGCTTAACTTGTAAGGTGTTAAAGACTGCTTTTCCTGCTTTACTCAAGTTTCATCTAACTGTAGGTGAACAGGTACTGACACCTGCTGCCAGATACAAGTATTTTTCCTACTCCAGGCCAGGCCTAGCTGACTTCCTTAAAAGCAGCAAAGAATCCTGTGGCACCTTATAGACGAACAGACGCATGCATCCCACGAAGTGGGTATTCACCCACGAAAGCTCATGCTCCAAAATGTCTGTTAGTCTATAAGGTGCCACAGGACTCTTTGCTGCTTTTACAGATCCAGACTAACACGGCTACCCTCTGATACTTGACTTCCTTAGTAGCACAATGAAACATGCAATGCTAGCACACTCTCCAGAACAAAATCAGCCTGTAACAGACACCCAAACCGTAGCGAACAGAGAAACAGCTCTGCCATCAATGCGACACAAGAGAGCCGGCCGGAGCAGGACCCTCCCAAACCCAGGGGAACGAAAGACTGGCCATGAATAACACAGGCACTCAACGAGGACCACCCCTAAAGCTAGCGGGCAGGCGCGTAGGGCAGAGCATGGCGCGAGGCGTGCAGCCGGAGGGTAGGTGCTGTTGGGACACGGGCACGCGCAGGAGATGCCGGGCAGCTCCCGGCCGGGCTGGGTGAGCGGCCGGGGCCTGGGCCGGATGTCCCGCCTCCCCAGGGGGCGGTCGCGCGGCTCCTCCCCACTGGCTGGGCGGGCTCAGGCACGTCCGGCTCGGCCTCGCCTCTCTGCTGCTGCCGGTGGCTCACGCAGAGGCGGCTGCTGCTGCTCCTGGCCCCGCAGAAACCCGCCGGCGCCTGCCCCAGTTGCCGGGCGCTGCCGAGCCGGCTGCCCGCGGTGTCCGCCCGTGGGGTGCGGCAGGGAGGGGCCGGGCGGCCGGGGCCTGCGTGGCTGAGCGGCCGGGCCGGGCGGAGAGATGAACACGGTGTTGTCCCGGGCCAACTCGCTCTTCGCCTTCTCGCTGAGCGTCATGGCGGCGCTGACCTTCGGCTGCTTCATCACCACCGCCTTCAAGGAGCGCAGCGTGCCCGTCCGCATCGCCGTCTCCCGGGTCATGCTGTGAGTGCGGCCCCGCGTGCCCGCCCCGAGCCCGCCCCGAGCCCGCGGGAGGTTTGGCGCACACAGGGCCCCGAGCCAAACTCTGCCTGCGGGGAGGGGCAGCAGCCGGCGCCCCCTGCCCGGGGTGGTGGACCAGTGGCTGCGACGTGACCGCACCCAGCACCTGGAAACGAGGGGCTGCGGTTTGGGAATCTAGGGGCGCTGCCTGCCCTGATTGCTTTACGGAGACGTTAAACAAATCTTTGGCCACATCAGTGCCGCCCGCAGCTCCCCACATCTGCTCTCTGTAGCTTGGGCCTAGAATAAGTACAGTCAGTGTCTGCCTCTGCAGTTTCCTTCCGGCTCTCTCACTTCCCCGTGTCTGGGCCAATGAGGGAACCCCACGACAGTGAACTCTGCTGTACTGGTGTCCTTTCTCCTCCTCTCTGCCAGTTCTCTGTGTGAAAGCTGTTGCAGTGCATAAATTGCACACAATCACACACACCGGGACTCCTGCTTTATATGAAGGCAAGACATGTTGACAAGGGGCACTATTCTCTTTTGAATTCAAATTCCTTGATTGGCTTCTGTCAAACTTAATGCTAGACCTTTTCCAACATGCCACCTTCCCTTCTTTAATCGCTGTCTTTTAAAAAGTGTGATTGGCTATATAAACATGTATTGACAAACTTTAAATGTCATTAAACATCCTTCATCTCTGTAAGCCACATTTTTTAAAACCGAACTAGTAACCCAGTCAGAATGGAATTGGAGCAGCATAATGAGGCTCTCTCTATTTGCATCTTTTTTCAATGGTTTCTTTTGGCCAAACTCCAGTTTAATGTGTGGATTCTTCCCGTAACAGATTGACAGTGACTCTGTGCACCTGTCATGTAGGTGCATATACTGTGAAGATATGTTTGTTTGTGTGAAGGAGCAGTCTATAGTCAGTCTTCAAAACAAAACTGTGGGGTTTCTTAGCATCTTTCTTTTTGAAGTAAGGAAGGCACTAATCAGTGTGGCAAACTTAATTTTTTGTTTTTAAAGCTCGGGCCTGTTTTTTCTGTTTTTATGCATTGAGATTTGAATAAGCTCAGTTTCGGTCTGGAGCAAATCTTAATGTCAAGTTCAACATTCCTGAAGTTTTGGTGGTGAGGTTTATCCATTGTCAACCAAATTATGTCATGATTAACTGCATGATGACTTAATATTGTGGAGAGAGCATAAACTTTCAACCAATGTAGTATTTTTTTGTTTGAGGACTGAACCTGCCGAGGGAGAACTTTACAATGTATGTATGCAGCACAAATATGAAATCAGGGCTAACATGGCTAATGTAGATGGGCTAAGCAGCTCTTTATGATGTAAAATCAGTTGGTATGACTGAAAATAGTAGTACAACCAGAATGACTGACTTTGCTGCTGCAGTTGTTCAAATTGGCATTGAATTAGTTGGTGATGGCTACATATCCTTAACTAAAATCAAATGAAGTACGGTTGAGCTGCCCATGTCTCTGTAGGCAGGAAAAAGTCCATACATTATTACTGTTATTTTATCATTTGAATTCTAGTAGTGCCTAAATGCACCAATCAGGATAAGGGCCCCATTGTGCTGGGAAGTGTACAAACAGTAAAACAGTGTTCTTGATCTAAAGTGCTTACCATCTAATTAAGACAAGATACAATAAATGGGTGTATCAATCAATCAGAATGGTGGAACGTGTACAGTAAGAATGTTCATTGACATAAAACAAATAAGTAATGCAAACTATGCTAATTTTGTTTTTTTTTTGTTTTTTGTTTTTTTAGAAAAAATGTGGAAGACTTTACTGGGCCTAGAGAAAGAAGTGATCTTGGATTTGTTACATTTGATGTTACCGCAGATATCCTTTTATAAATATACTAATGCTTAAAATATAAACTCTGCTGTATTGTTGATACCGCTTCCGTAGTGGTTATGGTTGTAATGTATGAAACCAGTCCTCAAATATTTAAACCAGAAGACCTTAAGAAAATAAAAAGTTTGAGGACAACCACCAATATCTCTGGAAAGCAATATTTTAAAGTAAATGGAATTAGAGAATGTATTGGCTGAGGAGAGAAATACAGTAGAACCTCAGAGTTAGAAACATTTCAGAGTTACAAACAACCTGAGGTGTTCGTAACTCTGAAACGTTCACAACTTTGAACAAAATCTTATGGTGGTTCTTTCAAAAGTTTGCAACTGAACATTGACTCAGTATAGTTTTGAAACTTTACTATGCAGACGAAAAATGCTGCCTTCCTTTTTTATTTAAAGCAGTTTATATTTAACAGTATTTGTACTGTATTGGAATTTTTTTTCGTCTCTTCTGCTGCCTGATTGTGTACTTCTGGTTCCAAATTAGGTGTGTGCTTGACAGGTCAGTTCATAACTCTGGTGTTTGTAACTCGGAGGTTCTACTGTAGTTCTTATTGGATGAGCAGCTTACCAAGACAGTTTATGGCAACCTCATCAGCAAAGTGCAGAGTCCTCCAACCACCATTAAATCTGGTGAGAGTGCAGTTATCAGTAATGTGTGATGTGTTTGGCCACAGCCACATTTAGGATTCTTTGTTGGTCACAGGTGTGAAGGCTGGCTGCCCATTTACCCTGGCCTGTTTGAAATCAGGTCAGAAGGCCCATGAGCAACGTGGCAAATAAAGCTGGGTACATACATGGTTGGGTCAAGAGACTGGTATCTGACATCAGCTGCAACCCATTCTTCATACACATCAACATCGCAGAGAAATCTGGGCAGGACTGATAGGCCCACAACAGTTGCCTCAATGACTAGCATGCTCTTGGGTGGTTGAAGTCCTCTGTATATAGTGGTAGGCGCAGGATTAGCTCTGATCATCTCAATCATTCTTGTAGCATCCTCACGACAAATATTGGAGGAGTGATATTGCTTAATATGGAGAGCCATGGTATGGGTGTAGGTCGGTAAGGAGGGAAATAGTTAATCATAGGGATTGCTTATGTAATGTATATTTTATGAATACTTTAAAGATCTGTGACACGGGTTTCAAACTCATTCTGTTAGGAAAACCTGGATTATAAAATTATGGACCTATAATATGGATGTCAGTGGGAGTATTTTTGTTAAAAGATTGAGGGCAAACATGGTCTTTATTTACTAAATAATTTATTGAGCAGCATACACAATTATATCAAAACTTCTGTCCTCTGTTTTTCTCCCCATCTTACTTTCTCCCCTTTCCCTCCATCTTTGATTGCATGTCTCTTGTTTTTGTGTTTCTTTTATATTCTTCTTCACTTTCTTAATAGTTTCTACTCTGGCTCCTCCTGTCTCTCCCCTTCTGGCTCCTTATCCCACTCTCTTTTGCCCAGCCAATCCCAGTTCTCCCCCTGTGCCCCAGCTCCTTGCAAGAGCTGTCTCCCCTCTACCTCACACCTAGTCCCAGTCTCTTCTGTGACTTCTGCAGCAGCCCGTGCAGCTGGCCCAGGGGCTGCCTGAGCAGCTGAAGCAGCCTCGGGCCCAGTCCCACTGGCTGCAGCTGGGGCAGTCTGGGCCACCCCTTCCACTCCGAGGAGCAGAATGAGACTTTTTGGTGGGGGGCTGGGTGTTGGGACATGCGAGGGGGTGAGGGCGCTGGGCGTGCTTCCTTTGGGGGTGCTCCCCAGAAGTGGCAACACGTCCCTCTCTCAGCTCCTAGCTCCACGTGCTGCCTCCTCCCACAGGCATTGCCTCTGTGGGTCCCGTTGGCCGTGGTTCCCAGCCAGTGGATTTTTGTTTACTGCCTGTGACATGTCCATGACTTTTTTACTAAAAATACCAGTGACTAAAACATAGTTTTACTCTTAGACATGTACAAAAAACTATTTCTCATGCTTTTAAAGAGATCCTGATTACCTTTAATTTTTTTCATATTGACTAAAATATATTAAAGTTCCTGCTAGAACACCTTTTAAGTAGTATGCCCCAGAGAGCAGATAACATCAGCTATGATGAAATGTAGAAAAATATCTTAAATGTTACAATTACATTGTACTTAGATTATGAGATGATCTATGTTGGAATTTGGTAGAAATAACATTTAAAAATAAAATTGGTATACCATTTTTCTTAACTTGCTCACATCTGCAAACTATATTTGATTGGAATGTTAAACAGTTATTTCTGTATTTATCTGCAGAATATTCAACAAAAAACAATGTAAGTATGAAATAGAAAATTTAAACAATTAACATTATTTGGTTTAGGTGCTATTTAATATGCTGTAATCATCCTAGGAAAGATTATGGTACGAAAATTTCATACTATGACATTCCTTCAATCTTTGACTTTTGCTTTTGCTGATATTTAATAGTAAGAATTTCAAATGTTATGTCTTTTGACTTTCTCAAATAGTGACATAGCTAAAATGCCTTACAGCTTTTGATAGATAGTCCTTTGGCGCCATTATCACTTAAAACGGCTGTTCTCAATGGTTTCAACTGGTATGGCTATTCTGCCACTGTAGAAAGGTCAGAATTTTCTTAAAGTGATTTTTAAAATTCATTCTCAAGACTATGTCACTACCTAATCTGCTTTTAATGACCATTTAAATAAAGTAAAATTCATCTATGCGGGTAGCACAACTGCACTTGCTGGATCAATTTTTAGAATTCTGTTTCCATTAGTTAGGCTTTAAGAGTCCATTATCTTGTTTTATATTTCATAAATTCAGTTTATAAACAGCCAGCTCTTATAAATTGGTACATTATAATGGTATATTTTAGTCCCTTGTTTAAATTGTATCAGAAGACACCATACAAAATTCTGAGTTCCCCATATGGCAGATCATCATTGCTGACTAAGTAGTTCAGAAGAGATGCCTAAAACCTCTTATGAATTCAGGACACCTTACTGAGGTGTAGTTATTCTTTTGAAATTATATTTACAAATCTGAATACCATAATCTTTCATTTAAAAAAAAGTAAAAATTTTGAACAAAATAATAGGGTTTGACTTCAGTACAACGCAAGTCTTTCATCCTTGAGTTTAAAATCACTTTTTTATTTTTACAGTTGTAATTACAATTAAAAACTAGCATCCTTGATCCATCATACTTTTTACTGGTATGTCTTTAAAATCTTAAAATAAGGTTCTGTCAGATTTGTTATCTCTATCATATTTAAATATTTTAGTGATAAACCTTTGTTCTTGTGAGACATAATTCTGTTACACTTGCAATCCGTAAAACAAAGTTTATGCTCTGCAATTTCAGTTTCCTGAATCAGTAATACTTTTGAATTTCCGTGATCAGATATACTTCATTGTGTTAACTCAGTGATTAATTGTAGGCCCTGAACCAGGTTGTCCTTTGGGACAAGATCATTTTGAGAGGAGATAGTCCAAAGCTGTTACTAAAAGACATGAAATCAAAATACTTTTTCTTTGATGATGGAAATGGTCTCAAGTGAGTAAATTACATTTCTTTATAATGTAGCTGTTCTGTACTCTGAATATTTGTGTGTTGCTGAGGTAGGAGTGGGAGAGAGATAGGTAAGGGGGAATATGAATATTTAACAGCTCATTACATTATTTTAAATCTTATAATTGTTTCAAGACAATTATATCTTCAGAAAGCAGCTGATGAGATGTGCTGTGTGGTAGAGATCCCGATCTCCACGATCTGTCCCCCAATTCAGTGGGCTAAAAGCAAGTGGCTGCCAGAAGCAGTTGGCTGCCAGGTTTCAGTCGATGCCTGCAGAGCTAGAGTCATGTCCTGCAAGGTGTGGAGAACTCCCAACTACTTTTGCAGGACAGTTATCGGACTCTAGGTCATATTCCATGCAGTCGCTTTGTGCAAATACTGTAAATGAATGCAAACTGTGTAAATTTAAAATGCTTATCATTTCTGGCTCACAGAAAAGTATTCATATTCAAGATAACTTATATCTTTATAAGTTGAATATTTCTTCTGATGATCTATTTTGATTTTACAGGGGAAACAGAAATGTCACTTTGACTCTCTCGTGGAACGTTGTACCAAATGCTGGCATTCTACCTCTTGTGACAGGATCAGGACATGTATCTGTTCCATTCCCAGATACTTATGAAACAGCAAAAAGTTATTAAATTATTATACTGAATCCTAAGCAACATATTTTTATACTTGTACATTATGAATAAATTTTATCACTTTCTCCTCCTATCCCCTGCAGTTCTCCAGTCAAAGGTACTTGATTTCTTTGGCTCCAACTGAGCAGGAAAAAAAACAGCTGAAATTTAGACTTTTTTAATTATTATTTTAAATAAAACATTGATGCTGAAACTTACAGGAAAGGTAAACTGATAGTTTAAAATTTTTAAATTAACTTTTTTTGTTGGCCATATGGGTAGAAAAATATGTTTCTTATAAATAAACATTTAAAACCAGAACATAGTCTGATTATTTTAAAATTTAGAATAAAAGTGTTTATGTAATCTATCTAAAGCGCAATGCACAAATTTTGGTGTTCTAGTAAAAAATGTAGGAGTACTTGCAGTTTGATAGGCATTGTGCTTATTGTATTGTATTCTTCAGCTGCTGCTAAATAAGTGAGTTTAGAATGCTGCATTAAGGTAGATTGTTTCCTTTCTAGTAGAATCAAAAGCCACTCAAAAATGTTGTTCTTCATTATCCATGAGCCATCAGTCAGGAGTATTTTAATACTGTTCTAGCTCAAATTTGAGGTTGGTTGAACAGAACTCCTTATTTGAAAGATTTATGTAATATTGATTTAACAAGTGTGTGCCATTGATTTAACAAGAATATTTGGTGTTGAAAAAAACCCACACAAATCTTTTAAGAGCTGTTTACAACACAGATACCAGTAGAAATCATAAGCAGGATAAAACAGTCGAAAACTACCTCTAACATATAAATTGGCAATTTTTTTGCTTATTTGGAAAAGCTTAATATTAACCAAGTGTGCATTTTTCTCACACTTGTACAAATAAACATTTTGAGTTAGTCAGAAGATAATCTCAAAGCATTTAGGATGTGTTGTGCAATATACAAAATAAAAATGTTCTTTTTAAAAAAAAGATATGGGTAAGAATGATCCAAAATTAAAAAGTACTTACAAAATATATGATTTTCTTGTAAAATGTTTGGAATTCTTGACTTTCAGTATTATAGACAAGTAAAATTAAAATACAGTAAAATTCTGAAAATAACAAAAATTAGACTTTCATAGGGATAAATTAAAAGGATTGGGATTACTTAGCAAAGAGACAAATAGGTTGTAGAATAGTATACAAGGCCTGATCTACACTACGTGTTTAAAACGAATTTAGCAGCATTAAACCGATTTAACCCTGCACCCTTCCACACAACAAAGCTCTCTATATTGATATAAAGGGCTCTTAAAACCAATTTCCGTAATCCTCCCTGATGAGGGGAGTAGCGCTGAAATCGGTATTGCTATGTCAGATTAGGGTTAGTGTGGCTGCAAACCAACGGTATTGGCCTCCGGGCGGTATCCCACAGTGCACCATTGTGACCGCTCTGGAAAGCAATCTGAACTCGGATGCAGTGGCCAGGTAGACAGGAAAAGCCCCGCGAACTTTTGAGTTTCATTTCCTGTTTGCCCAGCATGGAGCTCTGATCAGCACGGGTGGCCATGCAATCCAAATCCAAAAAGAGCTCCAGCATGGACTGTACGGGAGATACTGGATCTGATCGCTGTATTGGGAGACAAATCTGTTTTATCAGAGATCCGTTACAGAAGACGAAATGCCAAAGCATTTGAAAAAATCTCCAGGCTATGATACAGAGTCCACAGCACAGTGCTGTGTGACAAGCGTAACGGAAAGCCAAAGGTTCAAATGGACGCTTATGGAAGGGGGGGGGTTACTGAGGACTCCAGCTATCTCACAGTCCCCGCAGTCTCCGAAAAGCATTTGCATTCTTGGCTGAGCTCCTAATGCCTGAAGGGTCAAAAACATTTTCCCGGGTGTTTCAGGGTATATGTCATCAATTTACACCTTCCCCCCCCCCCAAAAAAAAAGGGAAAAAATCGTATCTCGCTTTTTTTCAATGTCATCCTATGTCTACTGCATGCTGCTGGTAGACGGGGTGCTGCAGCACTGAACACCAGCATCCCCTTCCCGGTGGCAGATGGTGCAATATGACTGATAACCGCCTTCATCATCAGCCTGTGAGTGCTCCTGGCTGGCCTTGGTGAGGTTGGCTGGGAGTGCCTGGGTAAAAATGGGAATGACTTCCGGTGTTTCCCGGCAGATGGTACAAAACGGCTGGTAACTGTCCTCATCATAGCAACTGGAGGCTGAGCTCTATCACCTCCCCCCCCCCCCCCCCCCCGCTTTCATGTCTAAAGAAAAGATTCTGTACTGCCTGGACTATCATAGCAGCTGGAGGTGTCCTTCCCCTCATTTTATCTCACTAAAAAGTCAGTGTTTCTTATTCCTGCATTCTTTATTACTTCATCACACAAATGGGGGGACACTGCCACGTAGCCCAGGAGGGTTGGGGGAGGAGGGAAGCAATGGGTGGGGTTGTGGCAGGGTCACCCCCTAGAATGGCATGCACTTCATAATTTCTGCAGCATTTCTGGGGCTCTGACATGGAGTGGCTGTGCTGTCTGGTTCTCTAGTAAACTTGCCTCGTACGCTAGGCAGGACTGACTCTATTTTTAGACAAAACATAAAGAACGGAATGACTTGGGGAGTCATTCCCATTTTTGTCCGTGCACCCCTGGCCAACCTCAGCGAGGCTAGCCAGGAGCACCCATGACAGTCGCCGACGGTACAAAACGGCTGATAACTGTCATCTCATCACCAGTTTACAATGGCAGACAGTGCAATAAGGATGGTAACCATCTCTGCTACCTTGCAAAAGCAAATGAATGCTGCTGTGTAGCACTGCAGTACCGCGTCTGTTAACAGCGTCCAGTACACATACGGTGACAGTGTTAAGGCAAAATGGGCTCGATGTTTGCCATGCTATGGCGTCTTGCCAGGGC
Source organism: Gopherus flavomarginatus (assembly GCF_025201925.1). Lineage (NCBI taxonomy): Eukaryota > Metazoa > Chordata > Testudines > Testudinidae > Gopherus > Gopherus flavomarginatus. Next base: position 217,735,788 of record NC_066619.1, read on the forward strand.
CATCCAGGGAAAAAGGGTGGGAAATGATTGTCTGCTGTTGCTTTCACAGAGGAAGGATTGAGTGATGACATTTACCCAGAATCACTCGCGACACTGTTTTTGCATTGGGAGCTCAACCCAGAATTCCAATGGGCGGGTAGACTGCAGGAACTATGGGATAGCTACCCACAGTGCAATGCTCCAGAAATCGACGCTAGCCTCGGTACATGGATGCACACCGCCGAATTAATGTGCTTAATGTGACCGCATGCACTCGACTTTATACAATCTGTTTTACAAAACCAGTTTATGTAAAATCGGAATAATCCCGTAGTGTAGATATACTCAAAATGAGTTGTGTACGGAAGGTAAAGTGGCCACTGTCCTTCACTCTTTCACAGTACAAGCACAAGGAGACATTCAGTGAAATTGGAAGGCTACAAATTAAAAACCTGATCGAAGGAAATATCTTGTACAATTTATAGTAAGTCTGTGAAGTTCATTACCCCAAGAGCTGAGGGCAACAGCTTAGCAGAATTTAAAAAAGGATTAATCATTTATATAAATATAAAATCATATTCAGTTTTACTAGATAAGATAAAATAATATAAAACTGCCTGGGATATTTGGGTTCAGCAAGGAATATCCTGTTTTTGGCAGATTATTCCATAATTGTCCACTATGAAATATATTTCTCCATCCTCTAAAGTATCAGATAGCTGTAATTATCAAATACAGGACAGTAGATTGGGTTTGATCAGATCCTCTGTGATAAACCTACGTAGTAAGTGAGTTGACTCCAACTTTTATTTTTTAAAAGAGGCTTTCAAACAGTTTGCACAGGGCCACCTTTTCCTCCCTGCATCCTGTTCCTTGTAAGGAGGGATAACAGCATAGCCTGCCACCCACATACCCTTAGGATGTGCAGAAAATTCTTGCTCTAATTCTGTGAATCGTAGGTCATCCATGTGGAGTGGCAATAGGGTGACCAGGTGTTCTGATATATTGTACAGACAATCTTGATATTCCGGGCATTGTCTTGTATAGGTAGCTATTACCTCCCCATCCCCAGTCCTGATTTTTCAAACTTGCTATCTAGTCACTCTAAATGGTAACTTCGTGTCTGCGCTGTTACTGGCTTTTCCTGTTGTGTGGCTCCTTCCCCTTGTGAGAAGGGTAGAAAGTGGATCATACCTCGATGCATACAATTAATAGCATTATTTAAAAGGGCACTGGACTATGTGATAAAAGCAATCTGCATAAGAGTCTACATAGGCCAAGATTTTTAAAAGTGCCTTGATTTTTGGATTCCTCCTTTTTGTGTGTTCAACTTGTGACACTTTAAAGAGCCCTGATTTTTCAAAGGGTGGGTGCTCAGCACTTTTCATTTCCAAGTATCAGGCCTTTTTAAGATATCTCAGGTTGGGTACATGCAAAATTGTTGCTCTTGAAAAGCTTGACCATACAATGTAAAGCAGCTGATCTGTAGCTCTGCGTTCAATTATACAATATATCTTCGTATTCACCTTTTTTTGGGGGGGGGGGGAGGGATTGTTAGTGGGCTTCTGTCAACCTGATTTCTTAACTTAAATGTTTTTGCTCTTGTCTGCTTTGCCGCAGAGAGAAACACCCCACAGTTTGGGTCGCTAACAAATTTTGTACTGTGAGCATTTTTAAAAATGCATTTTAATAAACTGTTTTAACAGTATTCCTAAGTATAAAGAATCTTAACTTGTTGATACAGAATCTTGTGATTGCTAAAACTGATAGACGTTAATGAAGTTAAAGCAATGTGTAAAAGTTTCAATTATGTTGTCTCAATTATATGAAAATATTTTGCCCTTTTTTGGTGGTAAAGGAATATTCACTTGGTCTCTGCCTCTGCCATTTGTTAACTAAGATTAACATTTACACATCTGAACAAAAAAATCAAATTGATAAACATGTCTATTCTCCTGCTTTCCTCAAGGATAAACTGTCCTTTCTGTGTATCTGAGCTTCTTTCCTAAAATGGCTTCAGAATTTCAACTTAAACAGGAAGCTTCCCATTTCAGTTTCTTTCCTAACTTGAATTGCAGGAAAGAAAAGTCTTGTCATATCTAGATTACTATATAGGTCATAGCCTTTCTATAGGTCATAATTTTCCAAAGTGTTAGGGAGAGACTTAAGGCTTCCTGGCAAAGTGGTTAAGAGCTTGCATTCAAGAAGCTTCAAGTTAGCTGTAGTTCTCTGAAAAGGATCAAAGTATATTCCACCAGGTCTCTTATTTGGATTGAAGTTGTGCCTTTAGAGGAGGTCTGCAAGATTACCATTTAGAAGTACTTTATGCAAGTGTGTAAAGTGCACAATTTGAAAGTTATAGCAGCAGCTGTTGCATAGTGCTCAGACCAGCAATCTAGTCTGAAGCGCCTTATCTCAGAAATTGTTCTTTCCATTCTCTCCAGTTTTGGCATATTCCTGGCTTTTCTTCTCCAGTACTTTTATCTAGCCTCTTGTCTCTGGTCTCTATTATACCATTATTTTTACTGGGAGTGATTTACCAAATCTACTAATTGGTGTCAAGAAACTGGTGCCAATTTTATTCCTTTACCTGTTAACTTGATTTGTGGCCTGGTTGAAATAGCACATGTATCCAGACAGGAGGAAAGCACTGTGGTTGAGACCCAGCCATGATCTAGTTGTAGGCTGTGGAAACTCTCATCTGGGTTCCATCAGCACATATAGTAGAGAGATGACTCTGGAGCCAGAAGAATCCATACTACTTTGGTATAGCTTGCCTGGTATCTACTGAGGAAGAGGAAAACCCAGTAGTCTGTGCTGTTTCAACCAGGCCACAAGAATCAAATGAACAGGTAAATATAAATTACTTTTTACACTATCCATCTTGGAACAAACAAAATAGAAATTGCAAGTCTTGTCTTATGTTGAGTTGTAATCTTGTTGGGGCAGGGACTAATCTTTGTGCTGTTTGTACAGTGACTAGCACGATGGAATCCCTGGTCTGTGACTAGAGCTTCTAGGCACTAAAGTAACACAAAAAGGACATTCAAGAGACTGTCACAATGGCTACTTGGCATCATACTACCACTCTTTCATTGAATGTCCTGTCCTTTCATTGCCAGTCCACTGATTTTCCCCTAAAGTGGTATGGTCCTGGAGAATAGACTTGAGGATAAAGTTTGCAAAAAATCTAAGAGACTTAGGAGCCTTAAATCACTTTTGAAAAAATTACCCTGCTTCTTTCTCCACTTGTCCTCCAGGCACCTGTTTTCTCTGTTCAGATACTATCTTGATACCCATTTCATAAAGCCTCCTACTGGTCATGCACTAAAGAGTGAGTGGTAGAAAATATACAACTTGTGAGGCTTGACCATATTTTGCTGATACAGTGCTTTGCAAGTCTTAATTGTATATCTAATTTTCAATGTGAAATTTTTGGGAAGGTACCAAGTCTTCCTCTGTTTTGTGCAAGATTTTGGACTGAGTGCTCATATAAGTTAAAAGTCACTGTTTACACTGCTCTACAGCCAAAATGCTTCTGAAATAAATGTAGTCCAACTTTACTAATTCTGGGTCACTGAGAATGAAAATGATGCTTACAATTGTTGATTGGCTCTAGTTTTCAAGATATGCTATTGGGTCAGTATATACAACCCTTGACTTGGGAATGGCGAAGGATAAGTAAGTTATAAAGGGAAGGGATCTCAATTTAAACCAGAAATGACTAAAATACATCTTTGACTGGATCTATGAATAAATCTATGACTGGGTTTGGACAGTACTTGCTTTTTAGGCAAAACAATGAATGATGCAATCTGAAGCTGGTATTGCATCATACATGATATGAATTGCATCATGTTATTCCTAGAAGTCATGGATGATGCAAACATAACAAAGCTTACATCACTCTGCTGAACAAATTGCCCTATATCAGCTCTAGAAATCATACAGTGTCATGCTCTCTTATTTGTCAGTGTTTGATTGTGCAAAGGGACACATTTCTGTTTAGCCAAAGTGAGCAGAGATGTGTGAACAGTGCAGATAACTTCTGCTATGTTTGTGGTGAAGTGACTTTTGCATCACAAAAGTGCAGTATAACCACTATGGTTAAGAAAGCCTATCACCTTTATTCTGGCTGCAAAATTGGAGACCAGGACAAGAGGTGGGCCCCACACATATGCTGCAACACTTGTGCAACAAATCTTGGCCAGTGGTTGAACAGGAAAAGGAAATCTATGCCTTTTGCAGTGCCAATGATTTGGAGAGAGCCAACAGATCATACCAGCAATTGTTACTTCTGCATGGTGCTTCCAGTTGGGAAAGGTGTGTCAAAGAAGAAAAAGTGGCCTGTGCATTATCCAAACATTCCATCAGCTATACGCCAGTACCCCACGGAGAAGGACTGCCGGTTCCTGATGCACCAGAATCATTCTCACTTGAGTCAGATAAGGAAGAGGAAGAGGATGAAACTTCTGGTCCTGAACCATCCATGTCACAGGACCCACATTTTCTCCCATCCTCCTCCTCTGAACCACACCTCATAACACAAGGTGAACTGAATGACCTTGTCAGGGATTTGGAACTACCCAAGAGTAAGGCAGAGCTGTTGGGCTCCAGACTACAGCAGTGGAATCTCCTGGCAGGCTATCAGGGCAAATGGAGCCCATCAATGCTTGCAGACTATTGCTGGACAGTGACAAGAGATGCGTCATTTAATGAATACAAGAGACAAGCCAAGAAGCGCCGAGCAGACACTGAATAGGACTAAACTATGTACATAATAGTTTTTTGCCTTTTGTTTCATAATAAATTTTATTTATATAACCCTTTTGCTGATTTTTAAAGTGTTACATAAACAGGACAGGTGAAATATTATCATGTAAAGCAACCATAAACACATGAAAAGACCTAGGTTTACAATTTATGATTAAAACTCTACTGTCTACACAATATACATAGACAAAATGTAAAAACTTAAATATCTTAGAAACAGTAGCCAATCAGTTGTTTTAATTATCATATTTGAATTCAGCACATCAAAATATATAATAAATATCACATTTTATCTCTGAAGCAGACGACTTCTCAAAAATTGTAGACCAGTGTTATTCAAGTATCCATTTATAAACAGTGACTTTTATACATGGTTATCAGTTATAGATTTTAGCAAGTCAGAAGTTGTTTATAACTATCTGTAACTGATTGGGGACCGGTCTGTCATTGTCAACTCCATGTCAGCCCCTGAAACAATGGGTTTCACATCCTCTGCTTTGTATTGTAACCTTCATTGGGTGTGATCTTTTGTGGGTGAAAGCATCTATTTTGAGGCCGTGCTTTGACACCTGGTGGAAAGACTGTCAGAGAAGATGTGTATGGGCAATCAACTCTGAATTACTCTTTCCTACTGGAACATTGACTTTGAATGACTTTACATAGAAGCAAAAGGGTGGGGAAGGCTGAGCTTGGACTCTCCTGCCCAAAACATAAGCAAATAGGGGACAGATGGTTTTAAAAGAGTATAGGGTTACCATATTTCAGGTTCCCAAAAAGAGGACACTGTGGGAAAGGGAATTGGAGAGGGCAGTGTTGATTCCTGTCACAATGGTAGTCGGGCTGATGGAGCCCAGAATGCAGCAACAGCCATCGGTCAGCCACTCCCTGTTGGGGGCCCCCTTCCCAGAGCTGTGGGCTGGATGGTCGGGATCTTGCAGCTGTGGCTGCAGGGGAATGGACCCTTCAGGAAACAGACTAATCGGAGCTGTTTCGGAGCTGCAGCATCTGCTCTGCAAAAATCCTGGACATTGCCTGTTGTTTGAAAAATCTGCCAGGATGAGGCAGAGGCTCAAAAAAGAGGCAATGTCCTGGAAAACCAGGATGTATGGTAACCCTATAAAAGAAGGATGCTTCTCACAGAAGGGACAGACAACCATGATGTGCAAGAGGACCAAGCCAAGAAGGCAGGAAGGGCTGCCTAGTCTAAGAATGCTGACCAATGTCAGGACTCCCAGGAGGGGAGAGATTGGAGCAGAGGGCTTGCTTTACAGGTTTCTGTTGGTTTTTCATAGAACTGTAACTCTATTGCTATTAGACTGTGATTGTGGTTAAACATTTCTTTGCTAAGCCTGTGTTCCTTGTTTTCCTGCTATGTTATCCCTGAAGAGTTTAATCAAGGTACCAGAGCTCCCACAGCCAGGTCAGCTCTGCAGGAACATGCCTAAGTAATTGGGGCCTCTGGAAGGCTGAGGCACTTTTTGCAGGGTGTAAGGTGGCTGTACAGTAGTAGCTGGCTGGTGGAAGCCCAGAATGCAGCAACAGCCGTCAAGTCAACAACTTCAGGGTCCTACTGCCCAGGAAGGAGGTCAGACACTGGGCCTGCACCTGCATGTGCCTCGGAGACCCCGAGCTAGCTATGGTGATCAGTCACTGCCCAGACATGGGGATTTAGGAGAACATGGGGCCCAGGATTTGGGGCTGTTTGCAATAGGCTGGTGTATGCCCAGAGGTAGGACTGGACCAGCTTGCAACACCATCTATAACACTTTCTACTGATGTGCTTATAACCATCAGTAATGCAAACAATTCATAGCTATAACATTGAATAATCATTTATGAACCTTTTATAAATAAAGTCCATTTTTGAATAATTAGGCAATAACTTGGTAACTAAGCACTTCCACAATTAAATTCTTACACTAGTGTCATTGCATCGTAAATAAGTCCTTCTCTTCCTCTCATTTTGTGCAGTGCAAATGAGTTCTGTATTCTCCAGCTGCACGGCACTTTTCAGAGAGGGTGGCGTAGTCAATGTTTATTACAAAAATAGGATACATTTTTAAAAAAGGGTCTACATGCAAAAGAGAAAAATAAATCCTAAACTCTAGTCAATGGCAATTCTTGCTCATGATTGTACCTGCTCTCTGTAGTAGCGAAACTTGCACTAAATTTGGAGCTTGCCGTCTCCTTTATGGATAAATTATTTCCCAGAATTCCTGCTTTCAGTTTATTTTTCATAGGTTGGTGTTCAACTGCCAACCAACTACAGTTGTTAGGATGCCTTTGATAAAGTCTCCCTCAAACAGGTTGAAAGTTGCTCATTAAAGCGTTTGTGTGAAGTGCTTTTATTAAAAAGGAAAAGAGCTGCTATCAAACAAATGCACACAAATATAACTTCTTACCAAAAATGGATATTCCAGTCTGCTAATTAAGACAATAAATAATATCCATAGAATATGAAGAAAAGATATTAACTCTAGAAGTTTTGCCCAGTGTAAGAAGATCCTGGAATTTCTCTAGTGAAAGCACCATATCCTTAGGGAAAGAGGACTGAAGAGCCTTAAGAGAAGAGAGAGAGAGAGCACCAATTTGTTTTTGCAATTATGCTAAAATACATGGCATGGAGAGTTTGGTTTCACTCTCACTGCAAGTGCGGGATCCGTTTAGGAGGACACTTCTTGCTCATGTTTGGAGTGGCATGTTCATAGCTCCCCCACTGCAGGGTAGAGTACAGTATCTGGTCATCTGCTTGTTCTTATCTCTCAGGGTCAAGATTCCATAGTTATTGTGACTAAAGCATATAGAACTTTTCATTTTTAATATGAAGTCAGGTGTTTTTTGAAGCATTATGAAATAACCATTTATAAAAAGATAATGCAGGGGAACACATCTAGTCCTCCCACCTCTACTGATGTATGAAAAAAGTAAGCAACAAGCATGTCAACATATGACTAAATCCCAACATGTATTACCTTCTTAAGGTTGTAATCTGCTCCTTTAGGCACTGACGTTATATGTAAAGATACTTTCTGTGGTATACTTAACACTCCACAAGCACTTTGAATACTTGTTTTCAAATAAATTTGATGCAAGAAACTGCTGATGTATTTCATATAATTTTTATAAAGAATTGGAAGATACATACACTCTTGTGTTGGAGCTGAGAAAATGCAGGCTGTTTACTACTGTTCCTGTTTATTATTAAAAGTGTGCAGTCAAACTGGTGAAAAACAGTACGTGGCTGAAAGACAAGATCGGCTTAAAATTCTGATACTGAAAAAGCGCTAAACAAACTTAACATCCTGGGTTGTTGAAATTGAAAACTCTTTAAAAACCTACTTTTAACTGTTCTAGTTGTTTTCTCTTTGCACAATATTCATTATAGGCTGCGAAAATAAATTTGTTAATATTATATTTGTTTATAGCCAGCTTCATTCTGGTTTTCTGAACAGGTTGTTAAAATATTTGGGTTGGAAGCCCTGCAAAGCAATGCTACTCCTTTAAAAATAATTCTCTGTTGCAATGTTCTAAAAAGAAACTTCATGGAAGCACTTCTGTTGGTGTTAGAACAATTTGGGAACAAAATTTAGGTTTTGAGAAAGCAAGCTTCCATCACACAGTGCTCCCTTACAGCATTGAAAATGAGTATATGAAAGAGATTTTTAGAAAGTCCATTAAATGATTAAAGTGTTTCTTCTCTTGTTTGGACACTTCTAGTTTTGCTAAAGAATTAGGAGATATTTTCATCAAGAAACAATATTTTATTTGCACAACAAACATGCCTAAATAGAAATACTCTGATTCTGCAAACTCTTTACTAGCCTAAGTAGTCCCATTGATTTAAAGCACCTGTGTAAATGTTTGTTGCGTGGGTCTAAGTAGATGAAAGAAAGCAAGTAGCCAAGTAAAAACAGGCTCAATTATTATAACTCCTAGTATGACAGAACTAGGGAACTTTGACAACGAGAGAGCATGCTTTGTAGTTTGTGGCGGCAAAGCAAAGACTGGTTTATAAAATTATACCCCAAATGATTTGGTTAATACTAATTAGAATTTATGTTACACTTTTCGTGGAATGATCTCCACGTGCCTTTAGAAGGAAAGGTAACTCTCCTTATCTCCAGAGGATGGCTGGTTGCTAGAGGCGGAAAGTGCTAAACTCTGCCAACAATGCCTCCGCAGGTGGCCGCAATAAGAATCACTGTAGCGTGGATGTTGTACTGCAGTGTGTAATACCGCTTGCTGCCACTAGGGAGCAGACGCTTCCCCCCCCGCAAGTGACGGGGAACAGTCCTCTGTGCTCTCAGATTATTACACGAAGAGGGTTTGGCTGTAGTCTCTACAGGAAAAAGAAGGAGCAGCTACAGGTTGATAATCCCCAGGTTAGTTCCAGTGGGGTTGGGCATAGGGACTCCAGCCACATTTCTTCTTTATGGTATCTGTTTATTCAAGCCTAGCAACGGGGGGAGTTGCGAGCCTAGATGGTTTGGGTGGGGCTGTGCTCGTGGCTCTGAACCTAGGTATGTCAGAAAGGAAAGGTTATAGGCGATGAGTGAGGAGTTTCTGAGCTATGGATAGATTAGGAAGGGGTGTGTGTTGGGGTACTGGGCCTGCCAGGATAGATGAATGGGAGTAGAGGGTCTGGAATTTGAATGGGAAAGTATTCCTGTTTGGGTGGGGCTTGGGTAGGAGGGAACTGGGAAATAACTGGGAAAGGTGGGATGTGCTGGGCTCTCATGGCTGTTTACAGGGGGGATTATTAACTGGTGGGAGTGGAAGACAGGGAAAGGAGGCAACAGCTAGATTTGGAGAGGATGAGGTTGGGAATAATAAAGAACAGCAAAGGGGTCACAAAGGGATGAATACTATTTTCTTCCATTCTGCCCTTACTGTAAAGTTTCCAGTTTTTAATTCTGAGAGGGGAAAATGTGGGTGGGAGTTTCATTTTTTTTCATAGCTTTCCCCCCCTAGCCTCCCTCATCCCATATAACATTGCTTCCCCGTGACACTCTCCAACTAGTATCCTGTGTATGTGTAAAAACAAGAAGGAGTCCGGTGGCATAAGCTTTCATGGGTAAAAAACCATTTCATCCCTTTCCAGGGGAATGCAGAAAGGCTCAGATACTGGCAGTCTAAGCCCTGTGGGCATCAGCCACCACTGACTATTCTCATTTTACAAAGGGGAAACTAAATGATTTGTCCAATGCTGCACTCCAATAAAATAGGCTGACAAACCTGCCTTCAGATTTCCTGCTGGGCTTTGGCTGCTTGGTGGGACTGCCTAGTTTCTGGATCTCTACCCTGTCTCAGGGTGAGAAGTGATTTTTGCTTTATTGCAGCCATTCTAAATTATCAGGTCTGGTACCCCAAATGAAGTAGAAGAGGGATGATGACCTGAACCACTGTCTCACCAGGAGCTTTTAGGGAAGGAAGTTCCTCTAACTGTCCTGAGATTGTTAGGGCTGCTTTTTAAAGGCTGGTCTCAGTTTGGGTAGACTTTTGTTCTGCTTGTGAAAGAAAGGTGTTAGGATTTATTAGTCCAGTCTTGCAGTTAATTTCTTCAAAGAACTTTGAAAATGTGAAGGGATGAACTCAGGTATGTGTGACTATTTGCAGCTAGGTGGCACTATAAAATTAGAGGATAAAAATAAAGCACTGAGTAAACAACTATTTATGCTTATATTGTGAATGTCTTCTGACATTCCCTTTTATTAGTATTAATTTCAGTGTTAGAATGTTACTCAGTGTATTGAGTAAAACTGCTTGAACTTATATGCATGGTTAAGAATTACATATTCATATCAAGCCATTTGAGTTGGTCTTAAGCTCATTACATTCTATAGTACGTTTTGTGACCTTGTTATTCCTAATTTACATTTATTTGTGTGTGTAAGTGTCTGTATACTTCCTAATCTATACACACGACTTGGATCATATATGTTTTGTGAGGGTATCACACATCTTGAATTGTGGTGTTTTAGTAAAATGGCTTTAAAACTTGGTTCTGACTAGAAAGCAAAGTGAAAAACTTTCAAGAGTGCGCTTGAGCACTGAAATCTCTACGTGAGGTCAGCTGGAACTGCACGTGTTCATTGTTTCTGGAAATTGGGCCTGAAAACATTTTTGCTTCTTTTAGAAGCTTCTTTTAGTGCAAGATTTTGAGTCATTACAAATGAAAGTGCCAACTAATGAATAATCGCCCTCCCCGTGACATCTTTTATTGGAATACTATAAATTGAATGCGAATATACAGTTAGAGGAAAATACTCTCACCTAATGCACAGTCCAGACACCCCATCTCCCCCGAGTAACACTTATGTCTTGTGTGGAACCACTGTATGGGATTCCTTATTTTTTGAAAATATTGAAGGATTGTTTGGACCACAAATTGTATAATTTACAGGTAACTGTAGCCACTGTGGACTCCAAATTTATGCAGACAAACTACAGGATCAGTAAACTTGAACAGACCAAAACTGCTCTTCTGGGTGCTTTGCTGAAAAAGTTTCTTACATCTAAAAAGCAATGATGCTCTGACAAAAGAAGTCAAGGCACCAAATATAAGCCCTGATCCTGCAGTCACTAATGCATATACTTACTCTTAAGCATGAGAATAGTTTTCACTGTCTTCAGTCAGTGGTAACATGCTTAGATTTAAGCATATGGATTAAGTCCTTGAAGGATTGAAGCCCTAGGCTAGAATCTGCAGATAATGTTCAAAGCCTGACAGCTTTAAGTTGGTGGGGCTAACTGACGGCCGGAAGAGCAGAATGTAAGTTCGATGAGATTTTGAGATAGAAAATCATCCTGTATGTGTTGAAAAGGTGTTTGGTATCCCAAAGCTTTAGGAAACCAAACGTTTTGGGTCAGTTCACAGAGACTTGGACTAGACCAATAAAACATTAGGGGTTTTGAAATCAATGAGACTATGCACTGTACCCACTAATAAATATTTGCAGGGTTGAGTTCTTGATGTACAGTAGAAATACAATCTTTCATACTCTGTGTGGCACAGGCTTGGTAACTAGAATTTCAAACACCGAACATTGTGTTGAAACAAATCTCCTTTCTCTCTGGGTTTGGTTTGGCGTGAATACCTGCTTATTTGGGAAACCTGAACTGACTTTTGGGAAGTGTCCTCAGGGCAAACTCAGCTGATGGAACAGACCATATCTTTATATTGCCATCAGATGAACAAAAAGCAGCATGGTTACAAACTGTAGAGAACAGAGTATAATGGCAATTACACAAAGGAAGAGCTTACTTTATACATTTATATAAAATATTTGGTATTGCCTGTCTTTAATAACTTCATATGTAAGAGCAATTAAATTCTGTATAATAAACTTCTTCACATCAATTTAATTGTTATGAATATAAATACTAATAATATTTTGGGCAACTGATTGACCTGAAGACGATAACTGTAGTATTTTTAGAGCCTAAAGTGATATGGTTGATTTTTTATTGTTTAGTAACCAGGATATCTATATACATATACCTCATAGTTTCTATAAAGTTCCTTCTGTGCTTTTTAATCCAATGTTGTCTTCCATTAGATAGGTTCATCCTTATTTTGCATATATAATTGCAGCTCCATGCATAATGTATGAGTGAGAGCAATCATGTTTGCAACGTCTTAAATATAGATTGGAATTAATTTTGTTAGCACGTGAAGGAAAATAGTCTTTGTTGAGTGAAATTCAGTTAGTTAAATGTGTAAATCCAGACTTCAAGGGGTATTCAAATGCTTTTTACCCCTGATTATCTTTAAAAGCAATCTTAAGATCTTGAATATACAATGTAGAATTTGGGGCATATACTGATGCCCCAATGAAGCTGTGCAGCAGAGATGTGGATACGGCTACCCTCTGATTGTATTTTTCTGATCAGATATTCCCCACTCACGAAACTTCATTTACTAACTCTAGGAAATGCCTAACTTGTAGTGTAGCTAGAAATCCAGAGAAGATAGATTAAATTTAATTCTGAGCTGTTCCAAAACCACTAGTGTTATGCCCTGGAAAAAATCTTCAACAGCTGACAGTTCTTTGGCATTCCACCTATTAAAGTTAATGCCTTCATGTCCTGGAGGGAAACCTAGTTGCCCAAATGTCCAGGAAGTCAATAAGAAGTCTGACACCTGACCATACCTGTCATGTATTTCTGTAGCAGATACAGACTGGTTATAGAGCTTGCTTATACACACCAGATGTGTTCATCATAAGATCCTTTAATGCTCTGTCAGGTATGGCTGGGGTTGGTTTAAATAGGGTATTTTACATAGTGCCACCTAGTGGCTGAACAATATGATAGTTTACCATGCCATTACCGTACCAAGATACTTGATTTCCAATGTTCCCTCTAATCTTTTACATCCATGTGCAGAATGAATTTTGTTATGGGCACTAATATGGAGGTAATGGGGGTAGGGCCTAGGGGTTTGGAGTGTGAGAGGAGGCTCAAGGCTAGGTAAGAGGGTTTGGGTATGGGGGGTGCGAACTCTGGGTTGGGGCCAGGGATGAGGGGTCCAGGGTGCAGGCTGTTCCGGGGCTGTGGCAGGGAGAGAGGACTCCCCCCACAATCCTCTCCTGCTGCTGCAGCCTGCGACCATGACAGAGGCACGCCTCCCCACAGTGCGCCTGCTCAGCCCTTGATAGCCTTCTGTGTGGCCACGCAGCTTAGAGGGAACTTAGCTGATTGCTTCCTTGGAAAATCAGACAACAATCTATCCTAGAATCACTCTGCAGATATGAAGGAAAAAGAGAGTTTTCACCATATATCTTTATTATGGACTGACTGGAGAATATTAACTATTGTGAGCTGTGCAATGACTGGAGCAAATGGAAGAGGTGACAAAATGAATGCTCTTGCCTTGTGCTGTTCTTTAAAGAGAAATTATCTGATCAAAAGGAATTCCAGTGAAGGAGTGCACAGGGAGAAATGTAGGCCAGTTAGATAGATAGACATTGCAAGTTGATATCTTAAAAGTAAGTTTCTCTAGTACAACAAAAATGTCCTCCAAAAGAACTCTAATGCTTTCTCTCCTAATACTAAAAGATGGCTGACTTTGTTTAATATGATTGACAATTAGTGTTTGAAAAATATATGAATGTGTGACTTCTCCTGAAAGAAAGATAGATTAGCCTTTCCACTGCTAATTTTCACTGCTCAGAGATGTCACAGAAATACTGGCTAGTATTTTTGTCTAGATTGATTATATTGGCCAATACGAGCTACCCTGCTCTTAATTAGTCTTTTAAGGAATGCAGTCATGTTGGATTTTGACCATTAATGAGTAATATTCTTTCATCAAGAAAATGGGGCAAGATTTGAAGGATTCAGTACACTCTATAGCTCCTGAAAAGATTGATGGAGGTTGATGCTAAAACCACCTAGCCCGGGAGATTTTTAGAAGGTCCCTGAAAAGTACTTCATCTGTCTTCAAATTGTATATTTTATTCTTTATCATACTGTGGTATTTTTATGCTTTCTAAACAATGTGTTTGTAGGATTTCCTCCTATACATTACCATTTACAAATGTCTTATTGAGTTTTGATCACTATTCTTTTTCTGTCTTTGTAATTGCAGGTAGAATGGTCCCCACATTAGTGGGATAGCATCTTTTTGAAAAAGTGGATAACTTTAAAAACTCAAAATACTGTTTTGGGGGGCAGGCTTGGGCCCTGGAAGAGATAATGTTGTCAGCTTACAGTTGAACTTCAGCTAGAACTGCTTGTTATTCTAGAAGAACTGATTTTAGTTGTTTCCAAGATCAACTGCTCTGACTGAAGATACCGCCCCTTAACTCCCCAAAAAATTACATAATGGTAATTCATCCAATGTATAACTTTAAATTCTTCTTCTCACAAATCCTAGGGGAAGACTTGCCTGTTGTACAATATTTTGAAATAAACGACATGTGCTCTGATAAAATGTTTAACATGTGAGAAGGGAATCTTTGCCTAGGTGCTGGTCTTTGGAATTACTGGCTTCTTGCAAACAGCGCATCGGTGTGTAATAAAATTATTTTAAAAGCTAAATACTTTGAGGCTCTTCCACTTTTGTGAAAATGGGACCTATCCTGGATGAGGAGCCATGGAAAGTAATGGAAAGTCAAGACTTACTACTTGTGTTCAGGAGCCACCAGACATCAGAGAAGTCTTTATTTCGTAAGGATGGAACTGAAGAGGCTGGGAGGCATTTTATCTTATTTGTATTTTAACACAGCATTACTGTCTTCCTCCAAGAAAGAAATAATTTTTAAGATGGATATAATTGCTAAAGTCTCAATTGCTCATCAGATTTATTAGGAGAGGCCTACATGTTCCAGATATTAATGCAGTGTGCAGAAAAACAGATCATAGAAGATTAGAGTTGGAAGAGACCTCAAGAGGTCATCTAGTCGAACCCCCTGCTTGAAGCAGGACCAATCCCAACTAAATCGTTCTAGCCCAGGCTTTGTCAAGCCAGGTCTTAAAAACCGATATGGATGGAGATTCCACCACTTCCCTAGATAACCCATTCCAGCGTTTCACCACCCTCCTAATGAAATAGTTGTTCCTAATATCCAACCTAGACCTCCCCCACTGCAACTTGAGACCATTGCTCCTTGTTCTGTCATCTGCCGCCATTGAGAACAGCCTGGCTCCATCCTCTTTGGAACTCCCTTCAGGGAGTTGAAAGCTGCTATCAAATCCCCCCTTTCTCTTCTTTTCTGCAGACTAAATGAGCCCAATTCCCTCAGCCTCTCCTCATAAGTCATGTGCCCCTCTGCTGGACTCTCTCCAATTTGTCCACATCCTTTCTGTAGTGGGGGCCTCAAAAATGGACACACTAATCCAGATGTGTCCTCACAAGTGCTAGAGGGGAATAATCACTTCCCTTGATCTGCTAGCAATGCTCCTACTAATGCAGCCCAGTATGCCGTTAGCCTTCTTGGCAACAAGGTCACACTGTTGGCTCATATCCAGCTTCTCGTCCACTGTAATTGTCAGGTCCTTTTCAGCAGAACTTTTGCTTATCCAGTCGGTCCCCAGCCTGTAGCAGTACATGGGATTCTTCTGTCCTAAGTGCAGAGTCCTGCACTTGTCCTTGCTGAACCTCATCAGATTTCTTTTGGCCCAATCCTCCAGTTTGTCTAGGTCACTCTGGACATTACACTGGAGGGTAGGTATATCTACTTCTCCACTCAGCTTAGTGTCCTCCACAAACTTGCTGAGGACACAATCCATCCCATCATCCAGATCATTAATGAATATGTTCAACAAAAGTGGCCCCTGGACTGGCTCCTGTGGTGTTCCACTTGATACCAGCTGCCAACTAGACATTGAGCTGTTGGTCACTGCCTGTTGAACCTGATGATCTAGCCAGTTTTCTGTCCACCTTACAATCCATTCATACTTTCTTAACTTGCTGGCAAGAATACTGTGGGAGATTGTAGCAAAAGTTTTCTAAAGTCAAGGTATACCATGTCCACTGTTTTCCCCATATCCACAGAGTCAGTTATTTCATCATAGAAGTCTCATCATAAAAGAGCCAATTATCTCATCATGGTCAGGCATGACTTACCCTTGGTGAATCCATGTTGACTGTTCCTGATCACCTTCCTCTCCTCTAAATGCTTCAAAATGGATTCCTTGAGGACCCACTCCATGATTTTTCCAGGGACTGAGGTGAGGCTGACCAATGTGAAGTTCCCTGGATTCTCCTTCTGCCCTTTTTTTAAATCTGGGCACTATATTTTCCTTTTGCCAATAGTCCAGAATCTCCCCACGATCGCCAGGAGTTTTCAAAGATAATGACCAATGGCTCTGCAATCTCTTCAGCCAACTCCTTCAGCACCCTTGGATGCAGCACATCCGGCCCCATGGACTTGTGCGTGTCCAGATTTTCTAAATAGTCCTTAACCTGCTCTTTCATCACCGAGGGCTGCTCACCTCCTCCCCATACTGTGCTGCCCAGTGCAGCAGTCTGGGAGCTGACCTTGTCTGTGAAGACCGATGCAAGAAAACCATTGAGTACTTCACCTTTTTCCACCTCATCTGTCAATAGGTTGCCTCCCCCATTCAGTAAGGGTCCCACACTTTTTCTGACCTTCTCTTGTTGCTAACATACCTGTAGAAACCCTTCTTGTTACCCTTCACATCCCTTGCTAGCTGAAACTCCAATTGTGCCTTGGCCTTCCTGATTACACCCCTGCATGCTCAAGCAATAGTTTTATACTCCTCCCTAGTCAGCTGTCCAAGTTTCCACTTCTTGTAAGCTGCCTTTTTGTGCTTAAGCTCACCAAAGATTTTTCTGTTAAACCAAGCTGGTCACCTACCATATTTTCTGTTCTTTCTGCACATCAGGATGGCTTGTTCCTGTGCCCTTAATAAGGCTTCTTTAAAATACAGCCAGCTCTCCTGGACTCCTTTCCCCCTCATATTAGCGTCCCAGGGGATCCAGCCCATCAGTTCCCTGAGGGAGTCAAAGTCTGCTTTTCTGAAGTCCAGGGTCCGTATTTTGCTGCTTTCCTTTATTCCTTTTGTCAAGAACCTGAATTCGATCATGTCATGATCACTGGGGCCCAGGTTGCCACCTACTTCTACTTCCCCTTACCAATTCTTCCCTGTTTGTGAGCAGCAGGTCAAGAGGAGCTCAGCCCCAGTTGGTTCCTCCAGCACTTGTACCAGGAAGTTGTCCCCAACACTCTCCAAAAACTTCCTGGATTGTCTGTGCACTGCTGTATTGCTCTCCCAGCAGATGACAGGGGGACTAAAGTCCCCCATGAGAACCCAAGGCCTGTGATCTGGAAACTGCTGTTAGTTATCCAAAGAAAACCTCACCTACCTCCTCCTCCTGGTCTGGTGGTTTATAGCAGATGCCACCATGACCTCACCCTTGTTGCTCTTGTCTCTAAACTTAACCCAAAGACTCTCAACAGGCTTTTCTCCAGTTTCATACTGTAGCTCTGAGCAATCATACTGCTCTTTTACATACAGTGCAACTCCGCCATCTTTTTTTCCCCTACCTGTCCTTCCTGAACAGTTCTTATATCCATCCATAATAGTGCTACAGTCATGAGTTACCCCACCAAGTCTCTGTTGTTCCAGTCACAGGATAGTTTCTTGACTGTGTGTCAGGACTTCCAGTTCTTCCTGCTTGTTTCCCAGGCTTCTTACATTTGTGTACAGGGACCTAAGATGCCTAATCAATTGCCCTACTTTCTCAGTATGAATCAGGAGGCCTTCCCTGTTGCACCCTCCTCCTTGTATTTCTTCCAAGTATCCCACTTCCCCACTTACCTCAGGGCTTAGGTCTCCATCCCCTGGTGAACCTAGTAGTTTAATCTCTTTTCAACCACAATGACTAAAGTAGCCCCTATTGTAAGATCAAAGAAATATAATATATACATATACATAATATAGTTCTTCTCTGTATAAGATGGAACAGATACTGGCTCACTCTTTTTTTTTTTTTAATATTAGTATATTCTGAGGTTTCTAGCTATTTCTTGTCTTAGTGCAAGAGGGCACTTTTCATACATTTTCATGAGTGGCTGTTAATTGTAATATTCTGTGTACAGAATTTTAATGAATGCCAAGGAGATGAGCTGGGCATTTTCAGTTTGATTAACGTCTCTTCTAAGTAGGCTCTTTTATGTATATTGTTGCTTCCTAGGGTACTCTCAGCGGATAAGCTATTGAGTCATCAATCAGTTTCTCAATGACTAATTAACTGGAACAGTTTAAATTTAAACATATTAAAACTGTATGCAATACCCTGCTGAGGGCGAAAGAAGAAGACCGGTTATTAAATAGACTCAGTTAACTTTAATGACTGGAGCAATGTTTTATTGTCATCACAGGACCTACATTAACTGCACAGAAATAGTAGTTTAGGGTCTGATCCAGTGTTCATCAAAATCAGTGGGAGTCTTTCTGTTGACTTCCATGGGCATTGTATTGGGTCCAGCCTGACTTGCAATGAGGATGTTATGATGACGCGGTTCTGGTGGGACCCAACTGAGAGTGCCAATTCAGGACCAATTGCTTAAACAGGGCAGTTACAGCCCAAGGCTGGGGTTTTTCCACCTCTAAGGCAAACCAAACCAGCCAGACAAAAAGGACTTCGGTTTTACCCCACTGGCTGACCACAAGTCACACAAGCAATTTCCTTAGACACTCCAGTCTCCCAGTATCACCACCAGTGCCACTCGTCCTGGGGATGAATGATTATGAAAACCAACACCCCAATAAAAGAACGGTTCTCTCGATCCCAAAGAATCAGGCCCCAGACCCAGGTCAATATACACATCAGATCTTACCCACAAATCACGCTGTTGCCAATCCTTTAGAATCTAAAAATCTAAAGATTTATTCATAAAGGAAAAAGGTAAAGATGAGAGCTAGAATTGGTTAAATGGAATCAATTACATACAGTAATGGCAAAGTTCTTAGTTCAGGCTTGTAGCAGTGATGGAATAAACTGCAGGTTCAAATCAAGTCTCTGGAGAAAATCCCTCACTGAGATAGGTCATTCAGTCCTTTATGTAGAGCTTCCATTTGTAGCAAAGTCCCGCCAGAGGTAAAAGCAGGATTGAAGACAAGATGGAGATGAGACCTTATATAGGCTCTTCCACTTCCACTTCTTTGTTCTTACTGTGGAAAATTACAGCAAAATGGAGTCTGGAGTCACATGGGCAAGTCCCTGCACTTTGAGTTACAAGGCGTATCTGCCTTCTCTCCATGGGTCAGTTGTGTAGCTGATGGTCCTTAGTGGGCCATCAAGCAGGCTAGGCAGAGCTAACACCAACTTGTCTGGGATGTTTCCCAGAAACACAGCACAAATTTGAAATACAGACAGTATAGATCCAATACTCATAACTTCAACTACAAAATGATACAGACATATAGACAGCATAATTATAACCAGCAACCCATAACCTGGTCTTAGACACCTTATATGACCCCCTTTACATAAGATTTGGTGCCACTACAGGACCTTGGTTGCAATCATGTTCTATATGGTCCCAGGATATATCAATAATGTCACAGATGTATCAGATTGTCACTCTCTCTTCTTCTTTATTATATCCTTGTTATACCAGCCAGTGAGGGATTTTTTTTTCAAGCAGTATGTAATATTCAAACTGGCAAAGTCGGTATTATGTTCACACACTTTAAACTGGCTGTGTTCATTAATTGGCAGTGCTCTGATCCTGCAACCTGTTTGCAGGCAGATCCCTCCTGCTGAACATAGCTTCATTCACTTCACCTTGCAGGATCAGAGCCTAAGGCAGGATGCGTCCTGGAGTCTGAGTAGGAACCTGAGTTTAATCCTATTTAGCTGTCTTTGTCAGGTACAAGACTCAAGAATAGGGAACATTGAGAACATAAAGAAAAATTGGTACTAAAAATGTTCATAACCTGTTTCCATCTGAAAAAGATATTGTATTTTGTACAGGCCCTTGTTAATTAGTACATCATCCCTGTAGTTCCAGGCTACATGGAAAGCATAGTTAGGCCCACCAAAGGTTAAGTTATCATAAAATTATTAAAGATGTTCCCTGTTTATATATAATCATTGACGCTCAGGATATGTAAATATATTTTTCTTATTAAATTGTATTGCCACTTAATTAAACACACAGTGGTGCCTTTTGAGTTAATTTTTTACTGCCTTTGAGTCTTTGTTGATTTCAGGGTTTTAAAACAAAGGTCTCTGGTCCTTTAAAAATCTTCAGGGTTGCTGATTTTAGGTAATATATCTAGGACTCTGATCTTTAAGTAGTTGTCTTGCTGGATTGGGAAAAAAAATGGCTGGTTTTTCTCCATTTGAGTAAGTGTGTGCATGCACACGTGCTCTTATGGCAGCCCGTAAAATGAATTGCCTGTCTCTTTAAAGTTTATGTGACGATTGAAAGCTGAGGGTAAAGATCTCTAACACTGCCACTTGGTTCCTGATGGGCTCTGTTTTTCATGTATTCACATTTCCTTTTAGTTTTGGGATCCATTTGGGAAACAAGATTGTTACCCCCCGATTTACTATCCTTCAAGGAGTCCCCAGAGTTCTATATTGTATGTGTGACTTTTGTTTCCAGTATTTTTTCTTTCAGCTTTATTCTCCTAACAATGTCAGCATCAGAGAATTTTAGCAAGAAATTCCTACTGCCTCATGCACTGGTAGGAACTCCTATGTGCACAAACTTTGGCAACTTTTGATGGTTTCCCAGAACCATAAACTGCTCAAGTGTTCTCTACACTGGTATCACTTCTTCAGCTGTACTGGTGGTATCACCAGTTGAAGTATTTTGCTAAAATTTCCTACTGTAGCCACAGCCAATAGAGAACCTTTTGGTTTCCAGGAGTTGCAAATGGCTGTCTTGTTGTCTAAGCTGATTTATATGATGCCACTCTTTGGTCTGTAGCAGTTAGGTGATATTGAAATCCATTTGCTCTTCCAGTTAGGGAGACCAAGGAAGATTGGAGAGGTATTTTTTCTTCTGAAGTCTTATCTGTAATTGTAGTCAAGATTAAGACTGGGCTGTCCAGAAACTAAGAATCCCTGGTCACAAAAATATTCAATTTTTCAGAATCTATTTTTGTCCTGCATTTGACCAAACCTGAGCCCTTTCAAAGATTTTCACAAAAAACAAGGGAGTGTTAACTCAGGATAGACAATAGCACAATGGCTAGGACATTTATCTGGGAGGTGGGTGATCCAGGTTCCAGTCTCTGCTCATTGGGCTAGAGAGAGAATCAAGAAGAGCATTTTCTCTCTCTCTCTCTCTCTCTCTGGCCCAATCAATATTAAATAAATTCCTGCTTTTCCTGATTCAGAGCAGGGACTTGAGCCTGTCTCCCACATTCTGGGTGAGTGCTGTAACTACTGGGATATTGGCTACGCTGTGGTCTCCCTCTCATTCTCTGATCAAATCCAGAAATTCTATCCTAGGACCTGAGAGAGCTTTATTTAAATTGACCTTTTCCTGCAAATTTTTGACAAATCAGCATTTTGCAACAACCAAAACCCTCAAACACCATTTCATTTAATTTTTTCCCCCAGTTATCTCTAGTTTAAGGAAATTTCTTGGTATCCAGATTTCTGAGTTTTGCAGACTGCATGACTCTGCCATATTAGATGTCTTCCTGATCTGCTCCAGCTGCTTTAGAGCTGCAAGTTTTTATATCAAATTCAGCTGAGCAACCTTTCTTAGTACTCAGGATTCCATAGAGAGTTAGAAATACATTTCTTTAGTTTAGTTGATCAGGAAACCAAACATCAGCACTTGAAATAAGGATCTTAAGAGTTCAGTGTGGTGCTCACAATGATGTTGCTATGGTAGAGGAAATGTAAAAAATGGAACTATTTAATGACTTTAGCTTGGATTTAAAAATCAGTCTATGGCTGGAGCGTCATGCAAGTGTAGTTTTGTAGGTTAATATCTGCTTAGGATTTTAATAATGCTTTATTGCTAACTCAAATATTACCTTTATTGCTAACAAACTTAATTTGTTTTAGTTTTAAAGCCTGTGCATCTGTTTTTTGATAAAAACACTACTAGATACTACTCTAATCTGTTACTGCCATGTTTAGAATCCTTTCCATTCCCCTGTTTTTCTGCATATCTTTTCTTGCTGTTATTTATGAGGATGACTCTTACTGTTTCTATTATGAGATGTCTGTATACACCCTGAGATCTTTGATAACTATAATTTTATTTATGAAGCACTTTTTAATAAAATACCCTTTATCCGGGAAATTGGGGTGCTGTACAGTTATCATCATGATAAAGATATTGGACTGAAATTTGGCACTTGAATCAGCAGTTGCAGCTATTATTGGTTCACTGCGGAGGGAGCCAATTATTCATTTATATGTTCACTAATTGGGTTTGCCAGCTCAGAATTTTTTAAAGGCTTCTCATGTCATTGTATTATTCCAATTAGCAATTATATTTTCATGATATTCTCTTAACCTGACTTCAAAATGTTTAAAACAGAAGGGGAGGAAACAGCTCAGTTTTTTAAAAGGTTAGGTTAAAGGGCACACAAGCTATAAAAATGTATCATGTGTTTGCACTAATGTGCATTCTACATGTGAAAACAGAAGAAGTAAGCATTTTTGATGGTAGTTGGTTTTCATGTAATATTGTTTGGTTTCAATCTTCTCTGCACAACAATTTTGTGGGGGATTTTGAGGTTAATGCCTAAACTAAGAAACTACTTTTGATGTCAGTCAGTTCTTAAAAGAAGATGCTAGAGAGCCATTTAAATGTGGAATACACTATGTTATGCCCCGAAAAGAGAGTGGAAACCGTTTGAAGTACTACATAAAATTTGCTTTGAGACCTTTTTGCCAGTTCACATAAATACCACCAGCAGGTGTCGCTCCTTCACTTCAGAAAACAGTTGAGCTCAAGAAGTGTCCATTTTCACTTTACAAACAGAAAAAGCCTTCATTTTAAGTTCAAATACAAAGTGATAGTTTTATAATATCAGCAATAATCTCTTTACCTGAGAGAATTTGGATTAAAACACTGATTACATTTTCTCATCACAGTTCATTTTTTTACACAATTTTTTACACTGTCTTACTAGTACATGTGAATACCTGAAAGACCTTTAAAATGCAGCAATGTGAAAATAACATCCAAATGCCTAGATCCAAACAACCCAAAATTTTGGGCTTGGTCTGACCTGGCACTGAACTTTGTGGCTGAGTCCTATTGCTGTTTATATTCATGGCATTTCTTTTACCAAAGAGATTTTTATAAATGGTACTTGTGTGGCTGGTGAGAAATAGGCATAAGCATTTTGGTTTCATCGGTGACATCCTCACATTTGCCTTTGTCATAATGTAAACATGCAGTGATATTTATGCCAAAATTTTGCCACAAATCTATAACGAGAGGAAGGATAGGCTTATGGCTGAAACCTAGAGCTGATGTCAGGAGACAGGTTTTATTCTTGGCTCTGCCAAGACTTCTGCTGAACAAATTACAGATGGTGAAACTGAGGCACAGATTTTAAATAATATGACAACAGCATAGAGGTGTTCTGAAAATTAATTTACAAATTTTAATGAATTCAATTATTTGACTTTGAGATTCTTGGATGGAAGGTGTTATATAAATGTGAAGTATTACAGTGAAACTTTCCTTGAGCAACCCACTCAAGGAACTGGCAAAGACTGAGCACTTTACTGACGTGGTCTCCTAATAAAAGTGGAACAGTGTTATACTCGAATGTTTGAGGATACTTTGGGTAAGGAACTGATTTTTTTGTTTGCTGGTAGTTAAAAAAACAACTTGACCCAAATTGACTCAGAAAATTCTGAAAAATTTAAATGAATCAAGAAAAGTCAACCAGAAAGGAGTTTTGAATCCAATGAAATATTTTGTTTGACCCAAAATGAATCATTTACTTCCCGGGCACTGCTATATTTAAAAAGCAAAGGAAATGTAGGGTTAGGTGTACAAAACAGCCAGAGTAGAAGGTATAATCTTTATCCCAGTGGACAGGCCACAAACCTGGGTTGAGAGCACTCTGGGCTCAATTCATACTCTGCCTGATGTGGAGAAAGGATTTGAATGAGGGTCTCCTGAGTTGCTGCAGAGTGCCCTAGCCACTAAATTCTGGAATATTCTGCTCTGGGTCTCTCAGTTTCTCCTGTTGAAGCTGTTCCTCTGTGTAGTCATCCAAGCAGGGACAGGAACTTGGATTTCCCACCTCACAGGTGAGTACCCTTGCCACTGGCCTAGAAAGTCATATATATTCATATTCTCTCTCTCTCTCTCTCTCTCTCTCTCTCTCTTTCTTTTGCTGGCTCTTAAATGTATGTAAATGACTATTGAAATTTTTTACACCCTTCCTCACATCAGGCAGAGGGGGAATTGAACCAGGTTTCTCCCACATAATTGAGTGCCCTAACCAATGGGCTAAAGGTTATAAGGGGTCTGCGGCCATCACCTCTGAATGTTTTGTAAATAGTGCCTAACTTCCCCTACCATTCTCCCTGATGTTTTTAATCAAATTTGTGTCAATATGACAATAGCTTGAGGTTGACTGAAGCTACATTTTTCAGTTAAAGTATTCATCTGAAAAATGTCACCCAGTGCTAACTTTGGGGCAGTCTCTAGAGAGAGCAGGTTTCCTAATAAGGATGGCTTATTTATTTTTATTAGTCGAACATCAACCTTTCTTTTGCTCTTCGGATAGGCCAATAGATATTGAAGGTTGACTTAAAACCATTCACAGCTTGCTGGTTAAGTGCATGTGTGAAATAAAACGTAAGGGGCTGCTACTTAATCTTCAAATAGCACAATACAAATAATCAAGGACAAAAGTAAGTGAACACAAAACGACTAGCATGAGAATATTGTGTGTGTGTGTGTGTGTGTGTGTGTGTGTTTGGGAGTGGGGGGAGGGTGCTAACATCAGTGCTACACCAACCTATTTCAGACCCATTTAACCACTTGAAAGTATTCTTGAATTTCAGTCAAAATTGAGGGGATGGACTAAGACTAGTTCCATGCATCAGAAAACACTTAAACACTGGATGCCTCATAAAACCAATAACTTAATTAGTTCATGTTTGGAAACGTGCTATCGGAGTGTTAAGTAAGAGCATGACATGCTGGAAATGTGACAAATTGGGAGGAGACTTTACACACATGACAACTTGGCTCAGTAGTTTACGCTTACAGGGGCGGAGTTCTGTATGTGGTGGGGAGGACAAGTAGAGTAGAACATACCGATAAAGCACCATTTCCTCCTTATAATAAATAAAGCGACTAACTATTTTTTAAATAGAGAGGCTTTTTACAGTATATAAAATGACATGACTAATTACTGTCTTTTGAAAACCGCATGTAGTAGATTATGACTATCGCAAAACTGTCAGTGGTACTTTCTTGACAAGTCTACAGAGTAACTTAGTCTGTACATGTCTCTGTATTGTCTTAAAGGAGTCCTGAATGTTCTGAAAAATAGAATGCATCCCTTTAACCAGACCGCACACAGCAGTGAAGATTGCAAGGAGTTCAACCAAAATGTTACCCTACATGGTTTGAGCCAAATGTTGAAGACAAGGCAAGCAACCCTAGAATAATACTGATATTTAAAACTGTTCTCTGCTTGCAGTGGACACAAGGTCTCCAGAAAGAAAAGTACGCATGAAACAGAACAATATTTCATGATTGCCTGGAGTCAAGAACAGTTGGCAAGCCAGATGATGGAAGCCATGCAAACCAATTAGTTCAAGTAAATTGTAATAGACCGTACAGAAAGACCCTACCTTAATTTATGGTAATGTGTGTTATAGGCACACACAGTAAAATAGGCCTGGAATTGCTCTTGACATTCATTTCAGTTTAATACAGTGCTGATGGATCACAGTATCTTTCACTTTGTTTCAGACAAATAGCTTTAAGCAATCCTGTTTGTGTTGCAATAGTGTTGTTCAGATCCTAGTAAACTTCAGATTTCTGGTTATATTCTCAAATTATTCTGGAAAGACCTTTTTAATAAAGTCTTGAAAGGCTTGATAGTAAACATTTAACACTGAGACATTAACATTTCTCTCTCCTCTCGTTTGGATCCCATAGCCTCACTGAAGTCTAAGGGCTTGGCTACACTGGAGAGTTACAGCGCTGGTGGTGGCTTTACAGCGCTGTAACTTACTCCCCGTCCACACTGGCAAGGCACATACAGCGCTGTATCTCCCTGGCTACAGTGCTGGCTGTACTCCACCTCGATGTGGGGAATAATGACTATAGCGCTGCTCTTGCAGCGCTGGGGTGCCAGTGTAAACAGTGATTAATCTTACTACGCTGTAATTGACTCCGGAAGATTCCCATAATGCTTTTTAAGTAAAGATAATACTCTTTGTTTTGTTGTTAACTTGGGGCTCCTGGAGCTGCTTATGTAAAAAGCAAACACAGTTACTGTTTGCTCGAGCAGTGGCAGGCAGGGGGATTCCTTTGGAATGTCCACAGCTAGTGTTTGCTTGAGGAGAGAAGCAGCCCGGAGTAGAGGTCCATTTTGGAGCAGCTGCTTATCTGGTCTGAAGGCTATTTGCATTTAGTGAATGAGAGAGGGTGGGGGAAGGGGTCGAAACTTTTAAAATGATTGAAGGTTGGTGCTGTGTATCTTCAAGTCCTTAGAACTTGCAAGGCAGGGTGCTGACACAGTGTCAGCTCCAAAGATCCACTCTCTCTGTCTCCCCTACGCTCCCTGTCAGACTCCACCCCACCTCCCTCTTTTGAAAAGCATGTTGCAGCCACTTGAACGCTGGGATAGCTGCCCATAATGCACCACTCCCAACACTGCTGCAAATGTGGCCACACTGCAGCACTTTCCCTACAGTGTCAGTATGGCCACACTGCAGCGCTTTCCCTACACTGCTGTACGAAGACCGCTTTAACTCTCAGCGCTGTAAAGCTGCAAGTGTAGCCAAACCCAAAATCTCACTGAAGTCATGAATGAGTAACCCTCTGGCCATTGTGCATTAGATGACCCCTCTCTGTGCTCAATCCACAGAGCATGTGGGCCTTAGGGTATGGCTACACTTGAAATTTCAAAGCGCTGCAGCTCTCCCAGCGCTGCACGTAAACCACATCCTCTACGGGTGTAGCTTGCAGCGCTGGGAGCCGCGCTCCCAGCGCTGCGGCACTGATTACACTGAGGCTTTACAGCGCTGTATCTTGCAGCGCTCAGGGGAGTGTTTTTTCACACCCCTGAGCGCGAAAGTTGCAGCGCTGTAAAGTGCCAGTGTAGCCAAGGCCTTAGATGTTTTGCATAAGTTGCTACTGTCCAAGGGAAGCATGTAACCCAGTGGCTAACGTTGTGTCCTGAATGCACAGAGGATGTGAGTCTGTTATGATGCTTAGCTGGAGAAGATGGCAGTTGTCACACATACAGCAGAAAAGAAGATGAAATAAATGCTTGCACACACAATGTTTTATGTATTAAGGACCTGATCCTGAAGCGTCCCTCACCTGAACTGCCTTCCTTGCCTTCTGAGTGTTTAAGTGGTGTTATTAACACAGAATGCTGAACACAACTGGCATGTTAAACAAAAGCCTTAGATTTGCCCCTTGCCAAATACTTGCCCCCAGCTCATCTGACGTGGGAGTTCTTTCTGCAGCTGCACTGGAACTGGAGCTGTTCTGTGCTGTTCCAAATGCTAGTCACTTAGTAACTTAAAGTACCAATTGCAAATTCTGAAACTAATCTAATCCAAGAGTAAAAAATGGAACACTCCACTGCCACTAAGTTACATGAATAATTTAAGGTGATCTGCCTTCAGAAAAAAATGTCCTAAAACTTTGAGCATACCATGTAATTTGCTTTGGTAGAAACAATAACCTTTTCTCATGTCAGAGCACCAGATGGTGCTGTTACACACACAGTCTTACAAGTTCTCTTTCTTAGTGCATGAGCAAGTTTATTTCATTAGGAAAATGCTGTGGTGGTTGGTGTTTTTTCTGATGTATATTTCTTTGGCGCACAGGTAACGAACAGCAGAGGAGTTTGCTTTCTGCCTTAATCTTTCTGACTTGAGTCAATTCTTGAGTCAGGGTGACTCCCTGGGAACTGGTGTTTTGGGCTGAAATTCCTGAAAGAGGGGTTTGCCTGTGTGCTATTTGTGACCACTTCTGTTCAAAGATTGGGTGTGTACAAGAAGTTGCATTAAGAATATACCCGGACTCTTTTGTCATTATTTCTTTCCCAATGAAAAGCCAACCAGCGTGGCCATGACATCTTGTTACCTCTCAGCAGAAGAGTGATGCTGTGTTGAAAGATAGTGCTGAGTTTGTTTAAAATTATGCTGTAAACTTAGTAAAGGAAGGAATCTATGAGCCTGAGGCTATGCTATGATATGCTGATTACCAATTCTCGTTAAAGTCCTAAAAGGAACAAATTATAGGAGATGCTCAGCACCTTGCATAATCTGGTCCTATAGCACATTTTCTGCACTTGTTTTCACACGCAACTTTATCTGATATCAAAAGGAGTTCCATAGACATAACAAATGAAGAACACAACATAGTGTGGATTGTAGAGGAAAAATAAGCTTTGAAGTTTCATTTATCCAGTGTGTCTGGCTATTGCACAAACCTGGGTCAAATGTCCCCTAGATGTACACATAGACCAGGGGTCTCAAACACGTGGCCCACAGAGTTATTTCCTGCGGCCACCAAGCTCCCCTCACTCCCAGTGTGCTGCATCCCCACTCCTCTGCCTACCTCCAGGCGCTTCCCACTGCCAAACAGCTATTTGGCAGGGCTTAGTGCTTTCTGGGGTGTGGGAGGAGGAACAGGGAGCCGCGTGCTCAGGGGAAGAGGCAGGGCAGGGATGGGGATTTGGGTAAGGGGTTGGAATAGGGGGTGGGAGGGGGTGAAGTTGGGGTTGGGACTTTGGGGAAGGGGTTGAATGAGGGTGGGGAAGAGGCGGGGCAGTGGTGTGGTCTCATGGAAGGGGTGGAGTGGAGGTAGGGCCGGGGGCAGGGAGGGGGCCTTTTGTACCTTTATATGAAAAGATGTCTGTGATGTGTCCCTTAGGCAAATGTACTAGTCCTCATGTGGCACTCGTGGCGATTTGAGTTCCCTGACATAGACTGTGGGCTGGTCTACACTGGGGGGGGGGAATCGATCTAAGATACGCAACTTCAGCTATGTGAATAGCGTAGCTGAAGTCGAAGTATCTTAGATCAAGTTACCTACCGTCCTCACAGCGTGGGATCGATGTCCACGGCTCCCCCTGTCGACTCCGCTACTGCCGTTCGCGTTGGTGGAGTTCCGGAGTCGACAGGAGCACGTTTGGGGATCAATATATCGCGTGTAGATGAGATGCGATATATCGATCCCTGAGAAATCGATTGCTGCCTGCCGATACGGCTGGTAGTGAAGATGTAGCCTATAACTCACACTAACCCTGAAAATGAGAATCCATGGTATTTAAGATCACATACTTTCCCCCACTGAACTTAGAACAGGAGACATTAGGGCTGGAATGATGCCTTGGAATTTCAGTACATTCACTGATTTGTACCACAAATTGCACAATAAGAGTATTTAAGTGTAATTTCCTTTTTAATGTAATGGTATTGTGAGACAAATAAACTTTACAGAATGCTGTGTATTTGTTTATATACCAGCACTGAAATCAAATGCTCACACAGGTTAACTGAACTTATGTTATACAAGAAAGCAAACTTCCCCTCCTCCCACATTATTGGGGTGAAAGAAAACAACAAAATTGCATTTTATTTTAGCTGGACAGTGGAGTTTGAAATTTTTCATTACATTTCTCAGAATGTTACCAATAGATATTTTAAAAACATTGACATTTCCATTAGTATATTTCATTCATGAGAACATGGGAAATAGCGCAGGATGAGATGGTGAGAAAAATTAGAGGAAACAATAGTAATGAGTCATAACTAGAGCCTGCATTTTATAGATTTCCTACCTTAGCAGACTTTCCTTCTCAAGGAAAACCCAAAAGAATGTTTTGAGAGCCAGATTTTTAAAGAAATACTATAGTACCCAGAACAGAGATTGTCCATGTCACTTGACGTAGAAACATTGGTTTGTCTTAAGTTTTGTACTCCCATTTGCTTCAAAGACTCATAAGTCATTATTTTTTCCAGAGCCTGATTCTACAAAGTGTCAAACACTTTCTGCTTAGCACTACGTGTCCTCATCTCCCTCCCATTGACTTCAACAGGAGTTGAGACTTCAGTGGTCTTTTGCAAAAGGTGCTCAGTACCTCTAAGGCTCAGGCCTTCAAAAGATTAAACTCTCCAACATGATGATACTACACAGTATAATCTCCAACTCTGAACATAAAGTGTGATAGCCAACTGGAACCTAATGGCCAAAAGAACAGTGTGCTCAATAAAATGATAAACACTACACTAAACTAATTAATATTGTGTTTAAATTTTTCTTCACTTTGCACATTTGTAGTAAGAGCGATGTTTTGGAACAATATAACTCTTGTCTGTCCTGGCAAATTAATTTTCCTAAGCAGGGTGCATAACCAGCTGCACACACTATTTTCTAGTGCTCTTCTTTGTACTTATACTCTGGAACTAATCTAGCTAAGTATTTATTTCATCATTGGTGAGAAATATGTTGACGTGAACATCAATTCTTTGTACTGGAAAATGAAAATGTATGATCTTAGTAGGTGGAAAAAACCACTCATCTGCTGCTGGTCCTTCTTTCTGCATATGTCTCCTGTTAGATGAATGTATAGAGGCTTTTTGATTTTCTAATAAAACTGGTAGCTATCATGTGTCAAGGTTCCTTCTCCACTCTGAACTCTAGGGTACCGATGTGAGGATCCTCATGAAAGCCCCCATAGCTTATTTCAACCAGCTTAAGTTAAAACCTGTTACGTTGCCTCCACCAAGTGATTTAACAAGAAACAGGGAAAGGACCACTTGGAGTTCCTCTTCCCCCAAAATATCCCCCCAAGCCCTTACACTCCCTTTCTTGGGAAGGCTTGAGAGTAATATCCTAACCAAATGGTTACAAAGTGATCAAAGACCCAAACCCCTGGGTCTTTGGACAATGAGAAAATCAGTCAGGTTCTTAAAAGAAGGATTTTTTTAAAAAAGAAAATGTAAAAATCACCTCTGTAAAATCAGGATGGAAAATAACTTTACAGGGTAATCCAATTCAAAGAGCCCAGAGGAACCCCCTCTAGCCTTAATTTCAAAGTTACAACAAAACAGAGAGATCTCCCTCTAGCAAAGGTAAAATTCACAAGTTGAGAAAACAAAGATAAAACTAACACACCTTGCCTGGCTGTTATTTACATGTTTGAAATATGAGAGACTTGTTCAGAAAGATTTGGAGAACATGGATTGATGTCCGGTCAATCTTAGTCCCAAGAGCGAACACCACAAAAAACAAAGAGCACAAACAAAAGCCTCCTCCCCCACCAAGATTTGAAAGTATCTTGTTGGTCCTTTGGGTCAAGTGTCAGCCAAGGTACCTGAGCTTCTTAACCCTTTACAGGTAAAAGGATTTTGGTGCCTCTGGCCTGGAGGGATTTTATAGTGTTGTATATTGGAGGGTTGTTACCCTTCCCTTTTGTAGTTATGACAATGTTAGAGGAACATTTGTTTATCTAGCAGTTGGAACTAAAATAATAAAAAAAAAACCTATACACCTTTACCCCGATATAATGCTGTCCTCGGGAGCCAAAAAATCTTACCGCCTTATATCAAACTTGCTTTGATCCGCCGGAGCACGCAGCCCAGCCCCCCCGGGAGTGCTGCTTTATCATGTTGTATCTGAATTCGTGTTATATCCAGTCGCGTTATATCAGGGTAGAGGTGTAATTTCTGGAGTGATTTAGTGTTTACGGTGCACTGTGAGCACTAGTAGGCCAAACTTGTCTGTTAATCCACTAATAGGAAACATACAGAGCCCCATACACTAATTTATCAGAGCTCTTTTAACTATGTCTAGCAAAGCCCTTAAGATGTAGTCTAGTAAAGTAAGTTCAAACTACAAGTATAGTTAGTCCTTGGCTTTTTACAGCAGAGAGTAATTTTTAACACCACTACTAAGCATTTGTTATTTTTTAACAGTGCAAACTAATACTGTTATCCTAACCATACTTTAGATTGACTTCTTTCGTAAATCAGACTCAACCCATGAAGACGCATAACTAGATATGAATGCTGTTACTTTCTGAAAATCATACCTGTAAAAATTCACAAGGCAATTTTCATTTTCCCCCTTATCCATTGTTTCGCGTATCCATTGCTCATAAATAGGGGAACATGTTCCAATTCACGGCAGTCCCGATCCACATATCATCACTTCACCTTTTGGGTGCTTCTCCGGGCATTCAGGAGGCACTGCAAGGGAGGGGAGGGAGCAGGGATGGGGCACATTCAGAGAAGGGGGAGGAAGAGGGCACAAAGGTGGGGCGGAGGTGGAGAGGGGGGCAGGAAGAGGTGGGGCAAGTAAATATTTCTTATGGGAAAAAATTCCTCAGTATCCGTCACTTTTTTCAGGAATCCAACCCCAACATATACCAGGGACCTCCTGTAACAGCTGCATAATACAAAACAGCTGCCATTATTGTCTCGTTTATTTGTTCACTGAAAATGTTACAGTATTTACAAGGATGGGTATATTGCATATTTACATCTATTTTTCTATTCATGTTGAATTTGTGTTTTGGTTTTAGATTCTTCTTCTGCGATCTTCTTGCTATTAAACATGTTCCTTTACTCTTCCTCATCCCCACATATAGACGCAGATCCCTTGTTTATTAAATAACTGCAACTGGATACAGTGGATTAATGCAACCATGCAAAGTTCATCCAATAATTCGTAAGGGTAGTGTCACTATAATGACCCTTTAGCCTAGTAAAGTAATGCTTGCTTTCTCACCGACTGCATTTGGATTCTTGGAAACTTTGTTTAGTTCAGGAATCTTGGCTGATATGAATTATGAGTTCTGGGTCTCAAAAGGGTTCATTTCATATTAATGAGTTATGATAGTTTTCACCTTGAAACTAATTAAACTAAGCGTGCATGTGTGTAAACGCTTGCTGTCTACAGTGTGATTTATTAGAGGTGGTGGGAAATTTTCTGATGGAATATTTTTCTGCCAGAAAATGCAGGTTTGTTGAAAGCCAAATGTTTTGCAAAGGTGTCTAATTTAACAAAAGTTTGCTTTGAAAGGGGAAAACTTGGGAGGTGGGAAGAGGAAAAACATTTTGATGATATAACACCAAAATCTTTTTGAAACGCTTTGGTTTTCTGTTTCAAAATGACTTGTTTTACTTTTATTCAGTATACTGGAATTATCATCAAAATGTTTCAACCTAAAACTTTTTTTCTTTTAATTTCATTTTGTGTGAAACTTTGGATTTATTTTTGTTTTATCCATTTTAGGACAGGAAATTTGAATTTGTGAAATGAAAATCTAGTTCCTGCTCTCATCAAGTCATTTCTTAAAAAAAATGTGGCACTCAGGCAGAGATCACAGGTTCCTGTGGGACTGGAATCCACACAGGATTTGTTCAAAATGGTTCTGGTGGCATCAAGCATGGATGTCATTAAATCTTGCCCATGTCTTGCCAAATCATCACTTTCTAATGCAACTGCTTCTTGCAATTCCACCTCCTCTATATATGATATAGTAGCATATATGATACTACTCAGCCACTCTTATCTAAAAAACTTATAAAATTCCACTGTGCCCTCATACCCTTACTCTAGTGGATTGAGTATGATAAACATCTGGATGGATTATCAGGAATTGATGCTCTCTCAATCTAAAGGCTTTTAATAACTCAGTCCCTTTGCTGGAAGCAGTACCAAACTCATATTTTTTTACGTGGCCCAGCTACTAGAGGGGAAAAATACTATTAATTTGTCTACATAAGCCTGGGACTGAGATCAAAGGACTCTATATTCTAATCCTGGTCTGCCTCTGACTTGCTCAGTAACTTTAAACAAGTCATTTAACCTCTCTCCATTCCCTCATGTGTAAAGTAGGGGTAATAATTACTTGCCTCATTTGGAGATGTTACAGTTCATTAGCTTACATTTTTAAAGGACCCGGTTGGCGGTGCTGACTGGAGTGGCCAGGGTCCCTTTTTCGACCAGGTGTTCTGGTTGAAATGTGGACACCTGGTCAGCTTAGGTTGGAGCAAGAGATTGTTCTACCAGTAATAGCTGAATCCAGATATGGCAGATCCAGAAGTGAAGCCAAGGATTGTAGCTGGGAGTCAGAAACCAAAGTCAAAGGGTTAGCTGGAATCGTAATCCGATCATGAAGGAGCTGGGGCTGGAGCAGGAGCAAGGCAGTGAAGGCAGGGATAGGAACAAGTGCAGTTGAAGTCTAGAATATGTTGAACAGCCACTGGCCTGCTGCCGCTGCTATTGAGCTTAAGTATCAGCTTGCAGACTCCTGCAGCCAATCGGGTGGTACAGTGAGATAGCGTCTGTCAGGGCCCCCTGTGTTTTCTGGGTGGCCAGGAGACTGGCTATGCTGCAGGCTGGTTCCTGATAGTACTCTCCCTTTAAGGCCACCTTGTAAGAGCCATAGGACCTGGTTTCAGGAGGTATTTCTGATGGGAGGTACATATGAGTTCTGGATCATGGACGGTTGACTGGCTCTCATGATTGCTCTTCCAGTCCATAGCCCTCCCAGTCCCCCAGATTATAGTTTGTGTCAAACTCACTTGAAGTCTAGAATTTCCTGGACCTCGTACTTTTCTTGGCCCTGGACATCTATGGGAGGTGGTGGTGGAATGGAACAGCTGGAAAAGCAGTTCTCCATGCAAGGTTTCAGAGGGGCATGTGGAAAACTGGGTGGGCCTTCAAGGATTCCAGGAACTAGAGCCTAATTTGCTACAGGACTAATTTGTTCTGCCCAGATACTGATAGTCCAATTTGGTGTGTGGATTTTGAAGTGTGTAGAGGACAGTTGGGTCTTCTCTCCTACAGGGTCAGTGTGGCTTGGCACTTTCAGTCAGTATGATGTTTATATGCCACCTGAGAGGCTTCAAAGTGTTTGGTAGGCTCTTGATAGACCCAATGAAGGTGGGCACCTAGGTCTGCTGTGTCAGGGACTTGGAAGTCTGGAAGTAGAGGGTGGAAAACTTAGTTTGCATAGAATGGGCTGTGTGTGGGGATGCCTGTGTGTTCACAAACTCTGAATATGGCAGGACGATGGCCCAGTCATCTGGATTATAATTGAGAAAGCAATATAGGTACTGCTGAAGACCTGGTTCCCTTAGCCTCTCTAGTTAGCAGACAAGTAAGTCCTGTTTGGCTCTGGTCAGTGGAGGATGACTGGGGCCAAAGCATGAACACGTGCCAGCACTTGTTCTGTGGTTTCATAAACTTGTTATGGTTCCCATCAGACTTAATTAGCACTGGAATCCCCAGCTCCCTAGAAGCAGGGGAGACAGCTATGGTCAGGGGATAGCTTGAGCTTGTAGGGCTGCAGTTTGCACTTGCAAGGATGTAAGCTGGACCTGTAGGGTCTGGAAGATTTCCCCCAGTGTCCGGCACCACTGCCTCTGTGGAATCTGTCTGAAGGGCTGTTGAGCTACTCACTGCCCTTGTTCATTCTTTTGGGCTGCTCAAGCTGTGCGCAGTGTGGCCTACTGGTTGGAGCAAGAATCCGGCCCATCAGTTGGAGCTGAATCCAGATGTGCAGATCCATGTGTGAAGCCAAGGGTTGTAGCTGAGAGTCAGAGACCAAAGCCTAAGTTGAAGGGTTAGCCAGAGTTATAGTCAGCAGGCAGAGCTGGGGCTTGAGCTGAGAGTCAGAGATCAGGAAGTAGCTGGGAGCAAGGCTAGAGGCAGGGACAGAACCAAGTGCAGCTACAGGCTAGAATGCGTTGAGCAGTCCAGTGACTACTCATGCTACTGATCTTAAGTATCTGACTGTAGAGTCCAGCAGCCAATCAGACAGTTTCTGTTAGGGCCAACTGTGCTCTTTGGGTTGCCAGGAGATTAGCTCTGTTACAGCCTGGAGCTGAGACATACTCTCTCACCTTTGCTGGGGCTTAGTGGAT
Source organism: Gopherus flavomarginatus (assembly GCF_025201925.1). NCBI lineage: Eukaryota > Metazoa > Chordata > Testudines > Testudinidae > Gopherus > Gopherus flavomarginatus. Next base: position 217,772,101 of record NC_066619.1, read on the forward strand.
CAGCCACAGGGACTCCTGCTCAGACATCTGGCTCCATTTCTTCAGCAGCTGGATTCTGGCGGTGGCTTGAAAACTCTCCCCCTTTTCCCTTCCTGTTGTATATAAGTCAGTTATGTTTGAGGGTGCTGGAGGGAATCCTCTCAGTGACCCTTCTCCAGATCCGAAGGCCACCCTTGTACATAGAGCTGTGGTCACAATGGGCATGTGGCATATACACTTGAATTGATAATTAAAACTGGTAGCTTTCAACATTTAGAGATGCAAAAATGTACTTTGCAGGCACGAATGTTCACAGAAAAGTGAAGTCTGGAACTAGTTGCAGATATAGTACTGCATGGAGGGAGGGGATGAGAAGCACCCAGTAACAGAGGCCAAGGGTGAACAGGCACAAATGAAGCCCGAAAGAATAACATTTAAAAAGCAGGAACGGGGAGAATAAGGAGCTTCACAGAAATATTGAAGGAGTGACTAAGCAAATATAGTGGAGGCAACTTAAGAGTACAGTCTCTCTGGGTGGAAAGGATTAGAAAAAGATAAGAAATATATATCTGTAGCTAAGACCAAATTCAGAGAGGATATAGCTGGAAATGTAAGTTATATAGTGGTATTGCAAATCAGAGTAAACGGCTGTAACTTTCTCACCAAAGGAATAGAAGCAACAGCTTCTGTCTTGAGAGGCTGTATCCAGCTTCCCACTCTGGCCTATTGGCTATTACTGCCCTCAGATTCAGAAGAGGCTGTCACAGCATCACTTGACTTGTCTGTCTGCGTATAGACAGGGCCTGCCCACTTCCTGATCCTGCCAGACATGGGGCCTCAGTATTCCCTCTCCAGAAGTCCATCTGTGTGTGCAAAATGGGTATGCTCAGGTCTGTCGTATCATCTGCATTTGCAAATCCAGGTTTTGCAGTTGGCATTCATAGATGTGCTATTTCTGTTGATGCCTTTTAATCTCTCTGTTTAATCTCTCTTATGGCCAAATCACATTTGTATGGTGGTATTTAGTTTAGTTACTTTTACTGACTTTGCAGCTGATCACCTTCATATGTATGTTGTTCAGAACTCATTGGGTGACCCAAATGTCATAGGACTTCAGGCAAAATATTAAATAATATGAGGCTTTATGTATTTTGGTAAATTCTCCCCGGTTTCCCCTTTGTCCCCTTCTGAACAACTCAGCAATGCCAGAGAATTTCTCTTGAACGAAAGAGATTTTTTTCCATCCTAGTAAACTTTGAAAAGTCTTTTAACTTCTGAGGTATCATCATCATCCTGGCAAATAAGGTCAAAATACAAGAGCTAAATTATGACTTCTAATGTATATGTGCACAACTGACAGACTGTAGTGTCAAAATGGGAAACAATTTACTTTATCATCTTTATCTCAAGCAATTGATGATGTACTCTGATTTGGTTGCTTGGAAATTATGATTGTTTGGAGGAGTGGTGGTGTCTGTTAGAAACCTGCTGAACTCTGCTAAGAATGTTTGTACAAAAAGACCCTAATTATTAGATTGTTCTGTTCAAAGCTGTTTATGAAATTATTTAGTAATCTTGCGGTTATTTTTAGGCTCAAGTCAGCTGTCAATTAGCTTCTTAAATCCTTCCTACAGAGAGGGCTTCAGTTCTTCATGCATACACTTAAAACAAATGTTCTGTTGTTCTTCTGTAATCTTTTAACTCAGTTGGTCTAGACAATGTGACCCAAGAGCTGAGTGGTGTTCCCCCCTCCTCTCTCCATCTCTGGTGTGAGTATGGATTTTAAAGTCTTAGTATTACTTCTCCTTAAAAAACTGGGAAAGCAGAACTGTGCCTCAGGATCAGCTCTGTCACTTTGGATCTTTTTAATCTCCCATGTGACTTGTCACCTCTAAAGTATTTGCTATATTCTTACATATTCTACTTTTTTTTCTGTTGGCACAAAAACATGCAGATCATACAAGGAAAAACCCTGAAAAACAGCTTCCTACATGTTCTTTTAGCAAGTTATTCTTGAGGTGCCCAATTCACACAATACATGCTTGACAAATCACAGCCAAGATTTTTGCATATAGAATAGATTTTGGGGTATTGGTTACAATGTAGTTGGTAGTAAAATAATAGGAGAATCCATGGTGACATCATAAATATTTACAAGAAGGTGAAAAACAAGTAGCTGAAGATCGAGTTTTCAGTATCGGGGAATGGCATTTTTGGGCTTTGCAGGTATTCATGAGACTTATTGATGACTAATGGGACGGTCATTTTGTCTTGAATAAAACTTTAATCTTTCCACCTCTGAGCTAATCGCTTTCTTTGCCATCTATAAGAAAAATTATATCATCCATATTATATATAACCACACTTTAGTATATCTGATAGTGCTGCTTATAGTTAAGGTTGACTCGGACTTTGCATTATAAAATCAATTTTTTCCCCTGTTTTTAATATCCCAGCCATTTCAAATTAGATCAAGCTGTAATTTGGTATAAAAGATAATGTTACAAAAGGATAGTTGAAATCGGCTATCTTCTTGAACTGTACAGCTTCAAATATGCCATTTGGTCTGAACATGATGTTCTTTGTCAGTATGCAGAAAAAGGAAAAAAAAGTTGGCTGGGCAAAGGTGGGAGTGGGAGGGAGAAGGAAAGAAGGGAAGTTTGTGTATTTGATATACAATCTAAGTTCTTCTAGGTGTATTGTGGCTTTTAAAATTTTTTGGAATCCTTACACTAGAAAATTATTTATGGAGCTTACCTAGCAGTTAGTTTTTGATGATTTAGGTCCTTACCTTGCAATGAGTTCCCTCTGGACAGACCACTGTCTCTATGTGGAATGTATTGTAGGACCTGGGGATGTGGTTTGATTTATTGATACGTATTCTGAACCATTCTTTTTATTTAGCTTTATCTCTGTGTAACTCCTTTCACAATGCAAAAACTTCATGGTGCAGACAAAACCCAGGAAAATCAAGGATGAGGCAAAGCTACAGCTGTGATCTTGTCTGTTATCATTCATAGAAAATCATTATGGGTGTAGTTCAGCTCTTCCACAGAAGTTGACAGGAGTCAAATTTCTGTATGTGAGGACTGAATTTGACTGTATGACTTTAAAAAGATATTTGAATAGACTTGTTAATATGCTATTTTGGTCCTTTTCTTGGTTTTCTTTATCCAAATTATATCTTGATGATAAACTTGTAATTCTATTATATTTAAATCTAGACCACTCTAGATGAAACAAAGTATTTTGAGACGTTTAAGGTCCATTTTGGTCAATTTCATGGTCACAGGATTTAAAAAATCATAAATTTCATGATTTCAGCTATTTAAATGTGAAATTTCACGGTGGTGTAACTGTAGGGGTCCTGACCAGAAAAGGAGTTAGGGGTGCGTGCAGTCACAAGGTTATTGTAACGGTAGCAGTACTGCAATACCCCCAACTTCTGCACTGCTGCTGGTATTGGCGCTGCCTTCTCAGCTGGGCATCTGGAGAGCGGCAGCTGCTGGCTGGGAGCCTGGTCTGAAGGCAGAGCCACCTCAGCAGCAGCGCAGAAGGAAGGATGGCATGGTGTATGGTATTGCCACCGTTTCTTCTGTGCTGCTCCCTGCAGAGTTGGGCCCTCAGTCAGCAGCTTCCACCCTCCTGCTGCCCAACTCTGAAGGCAGCAGCACAGAAGTAAGGGTGGCATAGTATTAGGGTTGCCAGATGTCTTGATTTTTATAGGGACAGTCCTGATTTGTGGGTCTTTTTCTTATATAGGCTCTTATTACCCCCAGCCTTCTGTCCTGAATTTTCACACTTGCTGTCTGGTCACCCTACATGGTATGGTATTGCCACCCTTACATAGCTGCTGTGTTCAGAGCTGGGCGCCCAGCCAACAGCCACTGCTCTCCAGTTTCCCAACTCAGAAGGCAGTAGAGAAGTAAGGGTGGCAAGACTGCGACCCTCCTAAAATAACCTTGTGACGCCTTGCAAATCCATTCCTCTAATACAAATTTCCAAATGAAATTATTGAGAGTTTTCTAAAAGTATAGCAAGGTGGATTTGTGCCCCTATCAGCTGCTTCTTCATCATTAGATGTAAGGTACGTTGATCTGATAACATATTAATTTACATAACATATCTATAATTCTTTTAATTAAGAAAATGCTTTATAAACTATATCCCATTCAAATATTTTTTGTATATGTATTAAATGCACTCCTTAATTACATGAAAATGTACTATTTGTCAAATATTACAATATTTCACACTTTTTATACAGCCTTGGAAACATAAGTGCAATTTTCTGGGAGGGGGTGTGTGTGTGTGTGTGAGAGTGAATCCATGCCTTATTTACTTCAAAATAATTTTAAATATTTAAGTGAGACTTGAGTGGTATGTAGACCTCCATGCTGGCCTTCTTCACTGGGGTGAATTCCATCCTGATTGCACAGCTATAAATTAGCCATATATGGAACATTGGTCTTTCTTAGCAGCAATCCTTAATTATATTAGTAATGTATAATACACAGTATTAAAATAAATCTGTCTCACGTTAAAGCATCTATATTGTTTACTATACTGTACATATAGTGTGTATATATATTACAACCTACAGTAGTAATAGTATTCCAATTAACAGTTGTATGTATTTGTCACAAACTGAAATTAAACAGGTGTCTGATGTCAAGCAGTTAATTTGTTGGAATTTTTATAATTGTCAAATATTTTTATAGGAGTCTTTCAAGTATTATGAATTTGGCATTAAGTTGTATCCTCTTTTTATAAAAACAGTTAAAACAGGATACCATTCATTTTGTCACTGTACATTTATTTCCCACTCTTCCAGCCCCGAGTTCTTGTCTTTGCAATCTGTCGAACTTCATGTGTGTTTTTAGTAGGACTGAACGTTGTTTTCCTTTGTTGCAATGAAAAATTTTGTGCTCCAGACTTGTGAAAGAACCTGTTCAGTAGCCATGTTCTTGTTTTCATTAACTTACTGGTAGTCCCATCTTAGATATTTTACTTAAAAGTCTTATAGCTGATGATCGTTATTCTAAATACGGCAGTTTTCTTTGAAGTAGTTTAACAGCATGCATAAAGGTAGTCAATTTACAAGGACTGCAAAAATTCCAGTGTTTATGAAAATGATGCCTAGTATTTGATTTGGTTCTTTTAATCCCTGAATTGGAGCCCTTTGAGTATGGACACTCAAATATTTGTGCAGCACTTGCAGGGTAAGGCCATAACATGTACCTTAGACTATTCATTTTAGAAGTGCTGTCATCTCCCAAATAACCATGAAACCATTGTCTGACAGTTATCTAAAAATATCAGCAATGTTCATTTCAAATATTAAGCCATCATACAGTGCACATGGTATCAATGTATTGCCTTATTGCAGCCATGGTGCATGCTGTCCTTGAGGGTGAAAGCAAGCCAAAGGAAAAAAGCTGCTGTATGAAATGTCTTTAATGTTCAATGTAATATGGAGTGTCAAGAAATTGGTGGCAACCATAAGTAAAGCCATGATTAATTCATAGGTGGGAAACTACTTGCAAAAGAGAGTGGTGATCCTGTTAACCTATTCCATATGGCAGTGGGTGACAACTTAAATGGTCCCTCATAATCATAAATTTATGTTTAAAATTATTGGCCATTGGATGCCAATAATTATTGGCCATTGTGAATCAGCAACGGGCTTTGAACACAAGGAATGAAGTTGTGGGGAAAGCATTTCAGCATCTTTTTGTTTCACTTCTTGGAGGAAGGTGCTGCTGTGCTTCTACTTTTGTTTCAGTTTATTCTCTTACCAAAGGATTCTGATATCAGTTTTTCCTACTCCTCCACCTCAGTCATCTTATTCTGCCAAAACCACTCATCCTGTCCTTTTCCCACTTCTTTTCATGGCTTCTTCCATGCTTCCCCTTTTATGCCTGGAACTCCTCTGCCCCTTGGGCACAACACAAGCGGTCTTCATTCAGATCACACTTCTGCAAAAATGATCCATGGTAATCCACCAAAGATAGTGCTACCTGTGTAATCTGTCACCATGCTATCAGAGCACTGTAAAATAAAAAAAGCTCCAAGGGCCAGCAACTGTGTTATTCTCCAGGTGCTCTAAGGGTGAGCACACTTAATCAGTGACATAAATGGATCTTATGCTGCATTTTGATTCTCAGTCTTTTGTCTCAGATGTCTGGATTACCAACATGCTTCCACAATTTGTTTTGGGTCAGTTTTTAAAAACAATATAACAAAATTTGGTCCATTGGGGCAGGAGACCTTAAGATCACTAAGGTTTGGAGCTCAGTATTATGCTTTTAGCATTCTTATCTTTCTTTCCTCAATCTGTAATGCTCTGTTGTTCCCTTTCATTTATCAGTTTAATTCATCAAGTGAATTCAACCAATAAGCTTTAGATTTACTCAATGTAAGCCATTTATCTGATTAAGATTTATTAGCTGAGTGCTAAAAACATTTCAGCCAGACAAAATTAGGGAGTGGTGGAATTCAGGATGGGGAAAATGTGAGTGTATTAGTAAAATGCCCCCTCCTGCGAACCAGTATTCTGTACCCTCTTTGCAGACCTCCACAACTGAGGTATTTCTAGGCATTAAAAAATTTCTAATGGGCTTGGAGTTAATGTTAGCAACAGTTAACCCTTAAAATGGCTGAATCTTTTCTAGATTACAGTACTTTGGGATCACCATTGGGAAATGAGAATTGCCTATTTACGTACACTAATAACTAATCTAAATTATAGTTTGGTATTATAGACATTATATAAATTATCTAATTTTGAAACTGGACTGACTAATTTCACAGAAGTGCCACAGAATTTTTCCTGCACAACTTCAATGGAATGTAAGAGATGGTGTGCACCCATGCAAGGGCCACTTTTCTGGATGTATGTCAAAATATCTATAAAAGTGTGTAGGCCTTAAGGTTGAGGGGTATGGTTATTTGCTGACCACCCCAACTTAAAGTTGCTGCCAAGTAACTTTGTTATACCACTGGCTTAAGGTCCTTGGGATTGCTGCGACAAAACAGAGCTCCACCATGCTGCTTTCCCCTCCCACCCCAAGCATACCAAGGAAGAGAAGGAGATTCAGGACCAAGTGGAAATGCAGATTCACCAGCAGGGAATTCCTCCTCTAACAGGAGAATTCTCTACTGGGCATTTGTATGGCCCCTTTGTACCATTTGAGAGGTACAATGAGGGTCAGAACCCAGTTTATGAAGCTGGTTCGTCTTCATATTTCCTCCTCAGGTTGTGGTATAGCAGGTAAGCTGATGCATGGTTTCTTCTGCTGCTCATAGTCTATGTGAAAAATCCACTGGCTGTGCATTCACCTCCAGTACACCCTAATGTACAGCTGCAGGAGAACTCTGTGGAGCACAGATTTGCAGCATGCTGGTAACCAGCCTCAGGAAATAGTCTAGTGTTTCAGCCTATGGAGCTATACACATTTGCAGAGAGCGGGAAGGGAATTTATTCCATTATTTTGCCATTTATTCTGGCTGATATGTAGGTATGGTGTGTATTACACACTTTGGAAATATCCCCTAAAGCCATCTGTTTTGACTTTCTACACTCGTCCAAATCTTAATGTGGAAACATTTAATTCTGTTTTGTTTCCTGAAGTGACCTAAATCTTTCTGTGGGAACCTGCTCAAATATTGCCAGGAAGCTTTTAAGAGATGATTGTGTGTACAAAGAATTCCCTTGACACAGATTTCAGATGTGAGCTAGTTTCACAAACAAGCAGTACTTATTGCTCACTTTTGGTTCTGCTTAATGAAATAAAGTGTAGAATATGAAATTATCATCTTCTTTGACATTTTAGGATGGCAAATGTATTGTACATGGGGGCAGGCGGTAATATAGACACCTTTTCAGAATTGGCCATAAATTTTAAGTGCCTCAGTTTTTTGGGTGTCCAACTTTAGACATCCAACACCTAAGTTTAGGAGGTGTTGAGTACGGGCTGTCCCCAATGAAATCAATGAGAGCTGTGGGTACTCAGCATCTCCGCAGATAAGGTCACCGAGGGTGTCTAGTCTGTTCTGTTCAGGTTCTTATGCCATGCTCATCACCACACTATCTGCTTAGTGCACTCCTGGAAGGCACTCGATTTGACTATACACCCGTCATGTGGTGGTTGTTCCCTCATCCTCTTTCCCCCAGAGGAAGTGTGTCTCGGGTACAGCTGGTTGAGATCTTTTTGACAAAACGTTTTTCCATTTAAAAAAATACTGATTTTTCTAAACTGAATCCTTTTGAAGGAAAGGGTCAGTCTTGGGGAAAAAAATTGAGGGGGAGAGAGAATTGTAATTGTCAAAATCAGAAGGGATTTTTTTCCCCCCAAAATCTCAAATTTCTTGAAATGGGAAAACTGTTTCCTGTTTCCCACTCAGCTTTAGTGTCAAGTTTTATATCCAAATATAGTAGTCACTTCTGAAAATGATGACCATATATATATTAGAGGATCACACATTTGCCATCTCTCTACGTTTTTTATATGTTCCCACATACTGTGCACATTTGTGATTGATTTTTCTTTTACATAAAACTAAACTGTAAAAAAACCTGTGATAAGTAAATTATACCATAATCTGTAACAATTATAATATACAATTATAATTACAGATAATTCCCTATCTGTAAAATGGGTTGGTTAATGATACTGACCTTACTTCGTAAACACTTTGATATCTGCTGATGAAAAGCATTATATACGAGTGAGGTGGCATTTATTTATATATCTTGGTTAAACATGAATATAATGCAGTGTGCATGAACTTTACTGGCTTCAGAGTCACATTACACTGAACAAATAAGCTGTACACATCAAATTTTAGCTTACTGTATGGATTGTTATAAAATAAATGCTCCCCTAGGTTATTTTTCCCCATAGCCAAAAAAATACAAAATCCCATTAAATTTAGTTCTCTACCAAGCGATATATAGATCACAAGCATCATAAAGAATATTTCCACTTATTGATGGCTGAGTTCCTTTGTTCTTTCTAGTGCAAATATAATATTTAATTGAAAGCTAGCAGAGTTTTACAATACATAATACTACTATAATACATTATTTTTCAAAGTGAAGGTTGGGTACAAGATTTAGTTTCCTTCTTTTTTTACTCACACATAAATAAAGCAGTTAACCAGCTCAGGATTTGCTGGTTTACTTAAGAAATCACTATTTCCATAAAAACAGTTACACGTAAGAAAAGAACCATTAATCAGGAATAATCTTTGAGTACAAACTTGAATTTTATTTACTAATATAACAAACCATTTGAAGACTGTAATTAGCTATATTTCATTATGTACCCTAGAGGTGATAAGACATTTCCTGATGCCTCTAGAAAGAACAATAACTAAGGATGCCTTTGTTTTTACTGCAATGTGTTAAATTAGTGTACATATTTATGAGAAAGAAGAAAGTTGCTGTTTGGGTAAGAATTATACTGTAATGTTAAAGAATAACTGCTTCCTAGAAAGAAGAAAATGACAGTAAGTATCTTTGAACTGTTGATACCACCAAATATACAACTCACTAACGTCCCATCCGTTATGAATTTTGTCAAGAGGCAATAATGTGTGTCCTACAGATTAATAATCTCTACCTACATTTACAATGTATTTTATGCTAAGTGATGTATTGCAGTAAACAGGCTTGTTTTTTTTATGATGCTGAGTTATTGCCATTTAGAAAAGCAAAATAACTTTGGGCTGTGTGATACTGCAGGGCCTCTAATAGAGCAGCCATCTCTAGATGGACATTGTTCAAGGTGACTCTGTGGCTCCTCTGAGAGGGAGTGTACTTCTGTTGGTAACATTTGTCCTTTGCAGTGTCTTCCACTCCAAAATTTGGTTAACTTTGATGTGTTTGAATCCTGTACTAGAGTCAAAATAGAAGTAGTAGTGGTATCTAGGTTACCCAGGTACGTCTGGCATTAGCTGAGCTGTCTGAATGTTAATTTGGCTGGTGTTAGTCATCAAGACGTACCATCCTGGGTTATTTTAACATCCAGATGGATGATGAGTCCTCTCCAGTGACAATCTTGAAAACCGTACGACTATCCCGGGTGATTTCTGTAGGTGGCCATAGTGTGGATTTTATTTTGGGGCCAGGATTAGCAATTTGGGCAATGAGGATTACATCCTTCTCATGGGCTGACTGTTCTCATTCAGTATGAAGTCTGGCTCTCAGTGAGGCAGGGGACCTCTGTTGTTAGTCTACCCAGTTGGATTTCAGAACTCTGAAGGATAATGCTATTCAACCAGCCTACCACTCTTTTGGTGATTTACAGGCCCAATAACCAGGGTCTAATAACCATTTTATGTAATTGACAGTCACTCATGTTCACTTGTAACGGCTCTTTCCTTCTTTGCCATTCTCTCAGTCTACCATACTTTATGATGGAGGCTCTCAGTGGATGGAGTGTGAAGGGAGAAGGCTAGTGCCAGTGGCAGCAAATGCATTCTTAATTGTATCACTCCTGGCATAAACTTCAAATGTTAGGCTGTGGCTGTGATAGAAATGAAAAGTCTTCACTGCCACCATAGCAGCATCTGCAAGGTTCTGAATGTGCACCTCTGGACACAGACCTGATACAATGCTGTCATAACCTAGTCCCAGATTTGGACCTTATATCTGTTTATGACAAAAGCCTTACATTTTTTGCTGAAGGATTTGTTTTTTGTATTTTGCAAATACGTTTGATTAGACTTGGAATATTTTGACTGCTTGCATGGTAACAGAGCTGTGTTGTGGAACCAGTACAACCTCTTCTCAGCCAGTTTTGATCACAGAGATTCTGGAAGTTCTGCAGGACTTCTTGGCTATGACTTGCAATCTGGACTTGGTAAAGATATCTCACATAGCTGTTAAAATCTAGTAGGGATAAAACTGGATTCTTTATAGATAAACACTTGAAACTGTCAGTGTTGCCAGTCTTTGCCTTGTCTCTAATCTTTTTAGGGAAGACTATTGAAGATTGAGACTTGTCATACTGTTGGCCCTGAGATATTGCAAATGCTTTGGACTCTATTTTAATCTGAGATGGTAGAGGTAAGGGTTTGCTCATCAGCATCAAGAACTTTCTTATGGGATACCATAGGTCAACTCTTCTCAGTGTGGGTGTGATGCTAGAAGGGCTAGAAGAGGCAATTTGAGCTGTAACGCCATCAATATTTTGATGATACTTAATTCTGTGGTAGGTCTCTCTTTCAGTAGACCTGAGCAACGTGTGTGGTATTTGGCTTTGCCAGTGTCTGGCTGAAATTAAGGCTAGTGGACTGGGAAGACATACAGAGGAGAAGGTGGTAATACTATTTGTTCTTTTGACTGAGGGAGTATTTGCCCACCTTTTGTTATAATTTAATTCTTTCTTAACCATTTATGGAATACTATCCAAAACTGTTACCTGTGAAATATAAATGGCAGTAATGAAGGTGTATTAAGTATGCAGTTTTTATATAGCTTTCCAATATGTGTATTGTAATTTGAGTTGGGAAGTTTTAGTTTGGGTTTGACTATGTAACGATATGTGACTGAATGATGTGAGATGGAGCTTGAGCCAGCACTCTGTTCTCTATGATCACCAATTAGATTCCCTTGAGAAGGTCTAATTGGCTAGGAGTGTGCCTGACTCCTAGGCCAGACCAAGGCTAGGAAGGTAACGAGATAATTAGCACATTGTCAGGCAAGTGGTTTTTAAAAAGAGCAAAGGAAGGAAGTGCTTAAGGAGGAAAGGGGGGAGCGGGAGGGAGGTACAACTGATGGATGGACTAGGAACCTGATAAGGGGAGCTCTCAGCATAGAGATGCCTCAACCCCTGCCCCCTACACTCTCTCCCACATGAAGGGTAGAAAGCTGGAGAAGAGGGCAAAGGCGCGGCTGCATCAATATGTATTGGTGGCGGGATTGAGACACTGTAAATGAAGTACTTGCTAATGTTTGCTGGGAAGAAGGTCTCAGGGCAATCTGTGTTCAAGGCAGAGGTGGTGGTATGGTAGCTGAGCCCCTGTCATACCCGGGGGCTTGTCTGGGATCTCACCTGTACTCATGTGAATGGAGAAGCTGGTGTAGTGGTTTCACAGTCCAGATGATGGAGGGAACACTGCAATGGTTGATAGCGCAGTGTGGGGGAGTGGGCCGGTGTCTCGCCTGCCACGGGCCCTTGTGTTTTCCGCCCCACCCCCAGCAGAGCCCCACACTCTCTGTCTCCCCTCCCTGAGGAACCACAAACCCTCTAAACCCACCTTGCCTCAGTGGCTACCGCCAGTCATCATCTAGTCCACGCTCCCTGGGGAAGACTGTAGTCTGTAAACTACTCATCAGCAAGGGGGTTGGGACGTGCTGACTTTGTCTGTCTCTGGGCTGTATCTCTGCAGCCCCAGTACCTTTCATAGGCCTTTTCAAGGCCTGCAGCCTAGGTTTTTCTAGGCTGGAGCTCCACAGCTCTCTCTGCCCTTCCCTAGCACTGCTCCACCCTAGGTACCCTCCTCATCTTCCCAGGCAGCCAGATCTGCTCTCTCGAGAGCTAGAGAGAGAGTCTGTGCTAGCTTCTGGCCCACAGCCCTCTTGTAAGGGCCAGCTGGGCCCTGATTAAGCTGACCACAACTGTGGCTGCTTTCCCCATCATCCTACCTTTTCCCAGCTGCAGCCCTCTCCAGGGCTGCTTTAACCCCTTCTGGGCCAGAGTGGGGTGACCACCCCATTACAAGCAGCAAAAAGACTGAAGACTGCAGACCATCCACAATCCCAACATGCTAGAGAAGTAGTCCTTGCTTGCCTAGAAGGCTGAGCAGCAAAAGAGCCTGCAGGAATATATAAGAGAGGAAGCCCAGGTACAGCAACAACTCCTGCAAAGTTTGGAGAATCCTGCAATGGGAAACAAAAACCAGGCACAGATGATAAGACACTCTAAGCTGGGACTTGCAGACAACCATGATGTCTTTTGGTTACTTTCAAAAGTGTGTCAATGGGAGGCACTTGGGACAGAACAATGTGGGTCTTTCAGCTGGCACCCTATTTAACCATGGATGTACAGGTAGAATATATGGCTGTCAATGATGAGCAGGCTTTGACATGGTTAAGGCAGCTGTCTTGGACCAGGTGGGCCTGTCCACATTAAAATACTGTCCGAAATATAGAGCTGCAAAATGGACTGGAGGATTTCACAGGAAATTAACAGACTGGGCGTGTGTTGGTTATGGTCAGATGCACAAATGGTCGGGGAGATTATGGGTTCTGTGATCCTGGAATAGTTTCTTCAGAGTTTCCATGAACATACTCAAGTACAAGTCAGGCAGCACCAGCCTGTTAATCTGGAGGCCACAGTTAAATTAACAGGAGTTTGCAGAGGTGGATGGTCCCAGAGTTGGTCACCAGTTTAAGGGACCAGATCTGGGGAAAAAAGACAAGGGACTCTATGGTGGGAAAGGGCATTGAGAGGAAGAGGGAGCAGTCCTAAAGAACTCTGGCAGGGGCTCAGGCCACAGTGTGTTTCCAATGTGGCCATGAAGGGGACACACAGTATCATGTGTAGGTTTGCAGAATTGTTGTGACTGGGCCAGGACTTTTAGGCAAGAAGAAAAAGGAAGAAATCGCCTACCATCTTAGCAGTGGTAGGGGGAAGGTACCAGAGGGGCTTAGTGGAGATGTCTCCAGCCTGTTTGTTAATCTAGTGAAGCCCCACTGGATACTACCCAGAGGTACTGTCAAAATCGAATGTGTACATGAGGACAATAAATTCTACCTAATGGCAGAGGTGCCCGGGTAGTGAAAGGGAAGTTTAGGTGGAAACACATAGGAGTAGTGGTTGGAAGTAGAAAAGGGCTATACAGTGCTCCCTTGGGCAAAATAAAGAGGAGACCAGCACAGAGGGGCTGGAGAGACCGAGACACACAATTACAAGCTGTAGAGAGCAGGATGACAGAAGTTCCCCAAGGGTACCGAGGGGGAAGAGACAAAAAAAAAATACAAGATCAAGGGATGAGGGTAACACAAGTTTGTCCACGGAGGTTGAACCGTTAGCTGACCTCTTGCCTGTAGAGTGACAGGAGCAGGCACCCAGGGTACTCAGGAGGTAAAAGAACAAGAGCAAACCCTGACATCAAACAAAGAGGGTGAAAGCAGGAAGAATAATTTGACAGGCTGCCCTTGGTGTGAGGACCTGTGAGCTGAGACAGAACTAGAGGGGTGACCTCCTCCCACAAAATGTGACTTTTGTGGATGGAGAATGGATGGACTTTATAGGAGGATCCAAGATGATCACCTTGAGGAGTGGCATTGCTTTAATAAAACCTCCAGAAAAGAAGGGAGAGTGAGAGGGAACAAACTGCCTTCTGTTAGAAAATTGGCGGAGGTATGAGACAGAGTGCTGAGAGTTGGGGCTTGAGCCAGCACTCTGGCCACTGTTCTAACCAATTAGGTTTCCCTGAAAAGGTCTAATTTATCAAGGGGTTTGCCCAATTAGCTTCCTAACACCAGTTTGGCCTAGTAATGAGCTAATTAGCCCATTAACAGACAAATGCCTTAAAAAGAGCACACGAAAAAAGTGCTTGGGAAGGGCAGAGAGAACCTGAGGATGGGAACTCTGAGTAGAGACAACTCAACCACACCATCCCAGGAAAATGGGCTGGACAGCTGGAAAATGGTGCAAAGGTGTGAATGCACTAATATGTATTGGTGGAGGGATTGAGACCCTGAAATATAGTACACACCAGCATTTACAAAGAAAGTGGTCTCAGAGCTGTTAGCATTTGTGGAAGGCGGGGATAAAGCAGCTGTGCCTCTGTCACAAGATAGCATGTCCCAGCTCAGCAGATCTGCTCCTTTATACATCCAGTGGCAGATCTGTTTACCAGCCCTGCACAGCCTGCACAGCTAATTTAAAGGGTGCTAGATTTTATTTCTCCTTCTTACTCAAATGACTTTTGTTATCTAGTTCCAATCAGTTACACCTGTGCTGTGTCACTGAGGACAGAAGCAGAAGAAAATGGATAAGCTATATTTGGCATGTAAAAGCATTATTACTGATAATGTTTGAGAACAAAATAAGCCAGTTTGGCTTTTAGATTCTAGGTTGAATTTGCAGCACTGACATGTAACATTCCTGACCATCATTCTGCTTATCAAATGTAATGTGCTCACTTTACACAGAAGCTTTAAGAGATGACAAAACAGAGCCCCATAATGCTATTTTTAGAGTAATTTTTCAAAGGAAAGCCACAGATCTAAACCTAAATAGTTTTCCATTATGCTTATTTAACCAACAGCAGGCTAATCTTGATCTCTTGTTTTTAAATGTCTGTATTTAACTGGTTCATAATACTGATGTCTATGGAAAAGTGAAATGCTTCTCATGCTTGCTCAGATGCTTTTGAATGTAGTTAAGGTGCAGTGGAACAGCTTTCAGTGATTTAGTATGATATTTCTGGTTTCCTAGAGACCAAGTGTTAAGTTTGTTAGACATTTCCTGCTATTCTTTTGAACTGTAAATACTGTTCTTGTAAATTGAAAAGACCAGTGTAGGAAGAGATGAATGTAATTTCCCATCTATTAAAATTAAGACTTCAGAATGAAAAAAAATAAAATGATTTTACACAGAAATTAAGAAGCACTGTAGATGGAATTTCCACTAGTCATGCATAGGGGACAAATTTGGAATTCCACAATTATTTTATTTTTCTCGTGATCAGCTTGAAGAAAATATCAGCAGATCATTGTTAATCAAAGGCAGGTTCTGATTTCACTTTTACTAATGGAAATCTGTAGTAATTCCATTAATTTCAATGAAGTTACTCAGTAGCATAACTGAGATTGGTATCTGGCCTTCTGCTTTTTGTCATTTTTAGAAAGTTCTTCTGTATACAAATGTAGATGTTGCAATTCTTTAAACTTTTTGTTTAGCATTTGGAATTGCAGCCTGATAACACATAGGGCTGTAGACATGCGGACTCACCCCTGCGGCACCTCCTGCTGGTGACTTCTGGGAATTAGCTCTCCAGCCTCCAGAGCGCCCTCTGCAGGCTGGTGATCCACTTGTCCTCTGGCCCCTGGGTCCCTCCCTGGACCCTGGTGCCCCTTTAACTGGGGTGCTGCCCCCTTGCAATAACCCCTTAGTCTTAGGGTCTCCCCTCCCCAGGGAATCCCCACCCACTATCTCTACCTTGCCTCAGTATCAGGCTACTGCCAGTCATCCTCTAGCCCCCATGCCCTGGGGCAGACTGCAGTATCAGCCTACTCATCACTGGCAAGGGTGGGGTTTGGACCTGCTGCCTTGGCCTACCCCAGGCTGCCCTCTGCACCCCCAGTATCTATTAGCCCAACGCTAGGCCACAGCCTGAGGCTTTCCAGGCTGGAGCTCCCCAGCCTGTCCCCAGCCCTGCTCCACTCAGGTAGTTTGTCTCTAGCTCCGTGCAGCCAGGCTCATCTCCCTCTACAAACAGAGAGACTTTTGGCTCACAGCCTCTTAAAGGGGCCAGCTGGGCCTGATTGGGGCATGGACCCAGCTAAGCCTACTTTCCCCAGTCAGCCCAGGCTTCTTGCCCCAGCCCCAGCCCTCTCCTGGTCTGTTTTAAGCCCTTCAGGGCAGGAGCAGGGGACCACCCTGCTACAAGGGCGCTTACAGCCCCAGTGCACACTGTTTTTGAGGATCTGATGTTTATAGCAGGGCACAGCTGATATTGGTGGGGGGTGGGAGACATTACACAGTCTAGTTAACATTGACGCAGCATGTCAGTCTGAAGATGTAAAGGACCACCCATGCAGAAGACAAGTGAGGATAACTTTTTCTTAGAAATCTAGCCTGCTTTGAAATGCAATATCTTATACGACAGCTGCAGTGAAGACATTAACCAATTTTAAATACAGGTATAGCCAAAATGTTTCCAGACCTGAAATACATTCTGTAGCCTGTGTTTATATTCCTTAATTTTGAATAAAAAACAGTTGTTGGGCTTGATTCATCCCCACTGGTGCTGGGGAATGCAGACTGGACTGTGCTGTGCATTGCTACTCTCCCACAGGGGTTCTGCCAAAAAAGAGCAGCTTTCACACGTGGTTCAGGCTCTACAGGAACTAGTAGAGAATGCATTAAGAATTTTTGGAATTGGCCTGCCCTGTGAGTGCTGACAGCATGGACCCTCTCAAGCGGTTCCATCTACTTTTGAGGTTGCTCTACTACTAGCTCTGCCTTGACGCATGCATTTCAAGTGGTCTTGTGACCTCATTCCAGGCAAACCTTTCATTCCTGGGAATATTGCACTTGCATGCCACCAGAGACCAGTGTTACTGTGGCAGGGTGATGACTCACTGGCATGGCACCTCCTGTTGGTTGTCCTGGGAATTAGCTTTTCCAGCCTGGAGTGACCTCTGCAGGCTGGTGTCCCTCCTGGACCCCAGTGCCCCTCTACATCAGGGTTCTGCCCTAGCAGTAACCAACAATCTTGGTCTCCCCACCCAGAGGAACCCCCAACCCTCTATCCCCACCTTGCCTCAGTGGCTACTGCCAGTCACCATCCAGCCCCTACTCACTGGGGCAGACTGCAGTCTGTAAACCACTCATCATCGGCAAGGGGGGTTAGGACCTGCTGCCCTTGCCTATCTCTGGGCTGCCTCTCTGCAGGTCCAGTACTGTTTTATAGGCCCTTTTCAAAGCCTGCATCCTGGGATTTAACTAGGCTGGAGCTCCCCAGCTCCCTCTGCCCTTCTCCAGCATTGCTCAGCCTCAGCTCCCAGGCAGCCAGGTCCTTCTCTCTCAGAAGCTCGAGAGAGTCTCTCAGCACCTGCCTCACAGCCCTTTTATAGGGCCAGCTGTGGCCTGATTGGGGTGTGGCCCCAACTGTGGCTGCTTCCCTAATCAGCCTAACCTTTCAGAGCCACAGCCCTTTCCAGGGCTGCCTTTAACCCTTGTTCTTAAGGAGTGGGGCAGCTGCCCCACTACAAACCCAAGGTGAGTCAAACTTGTTTGCAAAAAATCTTTAGGCAACATACAGGATACAGATGCAGATTGGCTGGGCCACAGGTCCTCATTCTAGTATCAGCACAGGCATGGTGGATATGCCTATTCTCCAGTGCAGATTCTCTTTCACCTTGTTCTACAACACCCAAGTTCAAATAATTTCTATCCACATGAGTCTTTCTCCAGTGCAGATCTCCTATTGGCCTCTTTACCCATCCTGTAAATGACCTGTGCTTTTTGCGTGACACAGCATGAGACAAGCGAGGAAGCTTTCAACATCCTGAGTACCCTAGGTCATTTTTGGCCCTGACAAGATCTATGAAATACATGTAATCAGAGAACAGCAGGGCAAAGGCACTTCTTCCAGGACCTTTACAAGGTTTCCGCACATTTTGCACCTCAGCCTTCTGTCAGGTCTTCAGGAAGACTGCAGTGATGCATGTGCTCGAATGCAGAAAGTCTGAAGATGCAGCTGTGTTTTTCTTTTGAATGTGTGACATGTGAAAGTAAGCTTTTCCTTTCTCGTGCTCACAATGGGTGTGCTTTGTTCTTTAAAATAAATGTTATCCAGTTTTACAGAATGAGATTTTTTTTCATCAACTAGCTGTGAGGCCTGACTTGATCCTGCCAAAAGCCCCATTTTCAAACACTCTCCCATTGCTAGATATGGTGGAATGATGGCTTTCATCATAGCTCTCCTCTGTTGGAGAGAAGGGGGCTATAAAAGGGAAGGTATTCAAGAAAAATCCCTTTCTCATAGCCAAAAAATGGTTAGTGTCTGATTAATAGTGCTTCATCCTGAAAATCCTTTATGTGGTAGTCCACAAATGCCAGTATATTCTGTTCAGTCTTTCACTTGTACAGTATGGTGGGCTTTAATACTGTGGGCTTTTATACATGGATTGATTTATCTCCACATATCAAGAAGAAAACTTACAAAAAGTTTATATAGCCAATAAATAAGGGAAGTGAGGATAAACATGATAAAATGTTATATTGCTTTCTATATAGTACCAAAAGTCCTAGTTTGCTTGGATTTTAATCCAGAAAATATAATATTTTGCACAAACAGCATATGGTGACATCCATCCAAGAATCTCATACAACTTCTTAAAAAGTGGTTAAATATGGTCACACTACATTTTACAGAGGGATGAAGTAGTACACAGAAGGACTTTCCCAAGGAAACACAATGAGCCCAAGTGAGAGGTTAGGGGACTTGGGTTCTCCCAATACTTGTAGCAGAATGCTTCATCCATCTGCCTTGAAGAGTTCCAAGGGTTCTGGAAAAAGCAGCAAAATATTGCTGGTGTTTTGCTGTGCTGTACTGTACACATGATTTAAATTGATATGCAACATGTGCTTATAAATGTTTAGGGCAGTATTTGAAGCTTGCAATAAAAATAATAAAATCTTGACTTACTGCATGCTGCTGCCTCAGGTCACCACAAATCTAGCTGAAATAGCCTAGCCAGGACAGTAATATGGAGTAAGGGAGATGAAAGTGATCAGATGTCCTCCACCTATGTGCCACTGTAGTAGTTGTCAATCCTTTTTCCATTCCAGAATGTCCCCTATTCTGCCTCCCACCAAATCCTGTTTCTCATTTAGCAGGATCAGATGGCGTGTGTGGTTGCATTACCACATCACCATGCAGGCTGGTG
This sequence comes from Gopherus flavomarginatus, assembly GCF_025201925.1. Lineage (NCBI taxonomy): Eukaryota > Metazoa > Chordata > Testudines > Testudinidae > Gopherus > Gopherus flavomarginatus. The sequence continues at coordinate 217,791,719 of NC_066619.1, forward strand.
GTACAAAAACAGAGAGTTGGGCCGCCATTCCTATGGAAAAGAGAGAGTAGAGATTTGTGGGTTTTTTGTTTTACCATTTTTCCTTTTAAAGATCTTGTCATCAAAACTTCTTGGTTCTGGGAATGTTGGGAGTAACTGTATTTTGTATTAGCCAGTTGCACTGGGAAATTCTGTACTAAAGAACACTTTCCTTTTTCCATAGATGCCAGACAAGATATGCTGGTGGGAGAAGGACTATTTATTTGAAAATATTTAAATGATCACTTGTTGAGTCATGGCATCTTATCTTTTAAAACTACCTGCTTATTAATGAGTAATCTGTGTATTAGATGTGTGCTCTCTAATAGATGGCATTGCTGAAACTACAATTTTACATGACCTGCTATGCCATATTAACACAGAGCAAGAGCTGCTTGTTCTTTATATAATTAAGGATTACTTGCTAATGAAATGCTACCAGAAGTCTAGTAGCTTAGGAGAAGGAGGGTGTGTGAAGGGATGGAATTTGTGCACAAGTCAGAGAAAATGACAGGATAAGGGCATCGGCTATGAGTGCAAACACAAGTATAAGGTAAACATCTAGTCACTTCGGAAAAGTATTAAAATATGAGAAAATGCTATTTTAGGAGCATTTGGTCAGAAATGGTTTCTACAAAGAAGTCAAGGAGGACATGGTATAGAAAAAAGTGTGATGAATGGAGACACAGAAGATGGAGGTCCATCAGGCAGTGCAAGTCAGGCAGACAAAATTGACAGGGAGAAGTCACTAAAGCTCCTACAAGATAAGAGTTAAAGTGGTAATTAAGTGAACAAAGAGAAATGTGCTAGCCATAAGAGAGTTGACAAAAAAAGGGAATTTTATCTCTTGATTCTGTGGAAAGGAGGAGTTAAGACACAGTCTGTTGCTAGTGTATCTCTTTTGAAAATGTCAAAATGAACCATTTCAACATTATAAAAATGAAACATTTTGATTTTTTCAGGCTATATTCACAAGGAGATTTAGGCACCTTGGGAGGAAGAAGAGGGTGGTGGTGTTGCTCACCTTATACACACAGCCCAGTGGTTAAGGCATTAAGGGATGTGGGAGACTATTCTGGAGAGAGGACCTGAACCCAGGTCTTCCTTCTCCCTGGTGAGTGCCCTAACAATCAGGCTATTGGGTATTCTGGGGTAGGCTCTCTTAATCCCTCCTTCCACTTATTCTCTTTTCCACTTAGTATATAAAGCTTAAATAGTCACTTGACCAGTGAGAAGTACTCTCTAACCTTGTGATTGTTACACTCTCCTGGTAGACCTGAGTTCTAGGAGCTACTTCAGTAAATATTACTAGGTGACTGTCTTAACCCCTGGGCTCTTTGGGGTATACCACTACTACTGCCTCCATTTTTTGAGGATCTAGCCTTTCACTCCCTTTGCTTTTATTAAAATACCCAAAACAAAATATTTTGTTCAACCTGCAACAAAACTTTTCCAACTTTTTTGATTTGCTGACAATTCCAAAAAAATAAATGTTTTATTCAAAATATCCCCCCGCCCCCAGAACTGCCACTGAAAAGAGAAATCTGTGTGTTCCCCCTCCCCACAGCTCTATAAATAACTTCTGGGCCAAGGACAGGGAGGTCACAAAAGCCATTTTAGCACCATCCTACACCCGGTGCTATGAACTTTATGCTGTGCCTTTTAACCTCATGTATTGGCTGCTGCAGATTCAAGTTCTTACCAGTTCTGCTCAGATAATTTTGAAAACGTAGCTTCTGTAATAAAGTCTAAAAGTCCTAGGTGCTGAACTAGGGATGCTGCTACACCCCCTTGCCTTGAAGTGGTTTCTGTTCTATATAGGATTTACAGTTTGGTTCAATGGCTCTTTAGCACTCCAATTATATAAAATGTTCTAGCAGCCCTGTTAAAAGTTAGTTTTATACAGTCTTTCAGATTACTACTGACTTTAATTCCAAATTATTTAATGTTTTTTCCTTCAGGTCACCCAAAAAGACACATGAGCTGTGGTCCTGTATTATTTGGGGCCTAACGCTTAGCAGAAGCACCTTTTGATTCTGCACATTTATTTTATATCTGGAAGTTAAACAAAATTAGTTTAGCTCAGAAATTGGGTCTGAGAGAACACCTGAGGCCTACTCAGATAGAGAGATTCATCACTCACCTATAATGTGATTTGTCTGTTCATTGCCAGAGTCTTCAAAACAGATATAAAATTATTTATTATGATTTGTTCTACAAGGTTCTGTAGTCAACGGGAAAAATGTAAAGGGGAGAATATATCCTTGCCATGTTCCGCCAGTTAGGTGTATTTCCTCTGAGTTCTGTCTGCAGATATTGCATATCCTTTTCCCAGTACATCAGCACATTCAGTGACTATACATGCATCCGTCCTTTTCTGTATCTTTGGGTTATGTTTTTTTTTTTCTTTTTTTCTGCCGGCGGATGTCTACCATCTGGTTTGGCACAGAGCTTGTTTCAGTTTCTTCGTGAAGGTCCAGCTTTGAGCAGCACACATCCCCTGATAGATCTCTTCCTCATCTTCAAAGTATCTCATTGTCTATCAAAAGTGCTTGCTTATATGAATGTTAGTTCATCAGCAGTCCAAAAGCTCTCTGCAGCTGGATTCCACATGCCTTTCAGTAAAATGTGGCGTATAGACTCTGTCACTGATCCATTTAAAAAAAATTAACCAACTGACCAAAACAAGTAATCAGATTCAAACAGTATAACTTAATTGACTAAAGAAAGAGATCTTGGAGTCATTGTGGACAGTTGTCTGAAAAAATCAGTCCCACATGAAGCAGCAATCAAAAAAGCTAACAACGTTAGGAACCCTTAGGAAACGGATAGATAAAAGACAGTAAATATCATAAAGTCACTGCATAAATCCATGGTATGCCCACAGCTTGAATACTTCATGCATTTCTCAACTCCCCATCTCAAAGAAAATGTATTAGAATTGGAAAAGGTACAGTGAAGGGCAACAAAAATGATTAAGGGTTTAGAACAGCTTCCATATAAAGACAGATTAAAAAGACTGGGACAGTTCATCTTAGAAAAGAGATGACTATGGGGGAATAAGATAGAGGTCTATAAAATCATGACTGGTGTGGAGAAAGTGAACAAGGAAATGTTATTTACTCCTTCACATAACACAAGAACCAGAGGTCATTCAATGAAATTAATAGGCAGCAGTTTTAAAGCAATCAGTGCTCAGTAAACCTGTGGAACTCATTGCTGGAGATGTAACCTCATGCTCTGGGTGTCTCTAGCCATTGACTGTTGGAAGTGGATGACAGGTGATGGATCACTTGATAATTGCCCTCTTCTGTTCATTCCTGCTGAAGCACTTGGCATTGGCCATTGTTGGAAGACAGGATGCTCTGCTAGATTAGTCTGACCCAGTAAGTCAATGGTGGTTCTTATGATTGCAGTGCAGTTGTGCTGGTTTATACCAAGACTGACTTTGGCCTGTTCGTGGAAGTGAACAGTAGTTCAGCTCATAATGGAACGTGGGCCCAACAATGGAAGAGTTGCTTCAGTGACTTCAGTTGGATCAGGATTTAGTATGGTGCATATGCTTTCCTGGTATTATTTTCATTCTGTATTTGGGAGCAATTTTGGATTGCTATGGTTGTGGCAGGAAGCTTGTACAATCTCCTTTTTTCCTGCTGCCAGTCATTTACTTTTTAAAGGCACTAAATGTTAAAACAAAAATTATTGCATATCTATAAGCACTTCCTTTGATAAAGTATACAAGTGTCATTTGAAACAAAGTAAACTCTATGATTGATTAGAATAGAACATTCCACTGGAGTATGTTTCAGTCAAGGCCACTGTCTGTCTTTTTTAAAATCCCAGCTAGGGTAACTGCAGTTTTAGCTAACTTTCGTTATAACAAAGGATGATTCCCAAGATGGCCTAACAGAAGAGAACTGGTGTGACCAAGACTAAGAGAGGCATATCTTGCTACTGACTCTATGAAGAACTCACCATTGCAGATATTAGTAAATGGATACTTTTGAAGAGACTTGTTATCTACTTTTAAAGTACATGTTGATGATTGCAAAAGAGTAATCAAGATGCAACAGCAAGTGCTCTGTCACTCTAATTTATATATTTCCTTACATTTTAAAATAAACACCAAAGAGGTAATGAATACACACTATAACCGCCATTATATTCAGTACCATTTTAATCATGAAATCATAGAGTTTGCAATTCTAAGGAAGGGTAGAAGGGAGTACAGGAAGGCAGATTCTGGTAAGCTCAGAGAGCTGATAGGTAAGGTCCCATGGGAATCAAGACTGAGGGGAAAAACAACTGAGGAGAGTTGGCAGTTTTTCAAAGGGACACTATTAAGGGCCCAAAAGCAAGCTATTCCGATGGGTAGGAAAGATAGAAAATGTGGCAAAAGACCACCTTGACTTAACCACGGGATCTTGCATGACCTACAAAATAAAACGGAGTCATATAAAAAATGGAAACTAGGTCAGATTACAAAGGATGAATATAGGCAAATAACACAGGTATGCAGGGGCAAGATTAGAAAGGCAAAGGCACAAAATGAGCTCAAACTAGCTATGGGAATAAAGGGAAACAAGAAGACTTTTTATCAATACATTAGAAGCAAGAGGAAGACCAAGGACAGGGTAGGCCCATTGCTCAATGAGGAGGGAGAAACAGTAACAGAAAACTTGGAAATGGCAGAGATGCTTAATGACTTCTTTGTTTCGTCTTCACTGAGAAGTCTGAAGGAATGTCTAACATAGTGAATGCTTATGAGAAGGGGGTAGGTTTAGAAGATAAAATAAAAAAGAGCAAGTTAAAAATCACTTAGAAAAGTTAGATGCCTGCAAGTCACCAGGGCCTGATGAAATGCATCCTAGAATACTCAAGGAGTTAATAGAGGAGGTATCTGAGCCTCTAGCTATTATCTTTGGAAAGTCATGGGAGACGGGAGAGATTCCAGAAGACTGGAAAAGGGCAAATATAGTGCCCATCTATAAAAAGGGAAATAAAAACAACCCAGGAAACTACAGACCAGTTAGTTTAACTTCTGTGCCAGGGAAGATAATGGAGCAAGTAATTAAAGAAATCATCTGCAAACACTTGGAAGGTGGTAAGGTGATAGGGACTAGCCAGCATGGATTTGTAAAGAACAAATTGTGTCAAACCAATCTGATAGCTTTCTTTGATAGGATAACAAGCCTTGTGGATAAGGGAGAAGTGGTGGATGTGATATACCTAGACTTTAGTAAGGCATTTGATATGGTCTCGCATGATATCTTTATCGATAAACTAGGCAAATACAATTTAGATGGGGCTACTATAAGGTGCGTGCATAACTGGCTGGATAACCGTACTCAGAGAGTAGTTATTAATGGCTCCCAATCCTGCTGGAAAGGTATAACAAGTGGGGTTCCTCAGGGGTCTGTTCTGGGACCAGCTCTGTTCAATATCTTCATCAACAACTTAGATGTTTGCATAGAAAGTACACTTATTAAGTTTGCAGATGATACCAAACTGGGAGGGATTGCAACTGCTTTGGAGGACAGGGTCAAAATTCAAAAGGATCTGGACAAATTGGAGAAATGGTCTGAGGTAAACCGGATGAAGTTCAATAAAGACAAATGCAAAGTGCTGCACTTAGGAAGGAACAATCAGTTTCACACATACAGAATGGGAAGACTGCCTAGGAGGGAGTATGGCAGAAAGAGATCTAGGGGTCATAGTGGACCACAAGCTAAATATGAGTCAACAGTGTGATACTGTTGCAAAAAAAGCAAACGTGATTCTGGGATGCATTAACAGCTGTGTTGTAAACAAGACACGAGAAGTCATTCTTCCGCTTTACTCTGCGCTGGTTAGGCCTCAACTGGAGTATTGTGTCCAGTTCTGGGCACCGCATTTCAAGATAGATGTGGAGAAATTGGAGAGGGTCTGGAGAAGAGCAGCAGGAATGATGAAAGGTCTTGAGAACATGACCTATGAAGGAAGGCTGAAAGAATTGGGTTTGTTTAGTTTGGAAAAGAGAAGACTGAGAGGGGACATGATAGCAGTTTTCAGGTATCTAAAAGGGTGTCATCAGGAGGAGGAAGAAAACTTGTTCACCTTAGCCTCTAATGATAGAACAAGAAGCAATGGGCTTAAACTGCAGCAAGGGAGATTTAGGTTGGACATTAGGAAAAAGTTCTTAACTGTCAGGGTAGTTAAACACTGGAATAAGTTGCTTAGGGAGGTTGTGGAATCTCCATCTCCATCTGGAGATATTTAAGAGTAGGTTAGATAAATGTCTATCAGGGATGGTCTAGACAGTATTTGGTCCTGCCATGAGGGCAAGCGACTGGACTCGATGACCTCTCGAGGTCCCTTCCAGTCCTAGAGTCTATGAATCTGTGAATATTAAATAGAATATATGTAGATGATCAAATTTTCCAGTATTGTTGTTAAAATTCTAATATAAAAATGTAGATTGAACAGATATAAAAATGTAGAAACTGTTACAATTCTTCGTTTCCTGTACCAGAATCTAAAGTCCTTGAAAACAGACATTTCTATTCAAGAATATGAGTTGCAGAAACAATAAAAATGTGTATACAAATTAAGGACCATCCTTGTTCAGCACATACAAGTGAACATAGTTTAGTCAATTGGCAACATACAAAAGATCCAAGTCTCCTCTAATTTACACTTGTGTAAATCAGGAGGACTTCTATTAGTCATTGGAGTTATATCTGTTATAAAACTGGTGAGAGTATAAAATCAGGCCACAGTGCTTTGTGATGTGGTGTGTACTCTACACAGGCAACCAAAGGGTTAAGGGTGAGAGGACAGTTATACTACCTGGTTGCACCTATTGGGTGGGCCAGCCTTAATTAAAGATGAAGCTCAGCTGAGGAAGAAACTAGGTGATGACTATAAAGAAAGGAAGCACAGATTAGGAGGAGGCTGCAGATGGCACTCCACAAGGGAGCATCGTCAGCCCTAACTTATTCAACATAATGGCAAACAACTTCCTGAAAAGGATGAGAGCAGGAATGGACATTTCCTTTTTTTGGGCAGATGACTGTGCCATATGGGCTAAAGTCAGAAACCAGGAAATAGCTGAGAAGCGAGTTAATAAAGCACTTAGGAAAAATGTGGAATGGGGAAACATGGGGCTTCTAATTTTCAGTTCTCAGAACTGAAGGAACCATATTCACTAAAAGGAAAACTAAAACAGACTGTTACCTGGACAGCAAATATTCTAAAACTATAGCCAACTACATATTCCTCGGTGTGACATTTGATAGCAAGCTGACATGAAAGAATGACATTGAAAATATTGTAGATGAATGTGAAGGTAAAATCAGTCTACTTAAAAGTATTTATGGAACCAGCCAGGATGCAGATAATAGAGCATTAATAAGAACAGTTTTTTTGAGTATGGATGCCAAGCATTTATTTCAGGACCAAAAATGAAACTACAGAAGCTAGACCTGAAGTGCAGACATTATTCATTGCATGTGGTGCCTTTATCATGACCCCTTTGTGTATAACGCAGGTAGCTGCTGCTGAAATGCCTGTAGCATTAAGAATTAAATTATTGGACTTTACCTTCTGGGCAAAAGTAATAGGAAACAGGGAAGATGGAAACACTAAACAAATTTGTGGAGAATGCTGGAAAGTCAGCGGACAACATAGGGGGTGGGGAAGCCAAACATATCTTGTGTTAATGGGATTAAAGTATGGACCAAGGAATGGAGAGAAAAGAAATTATCATATATATCCTTGGAAAATGCATTATAAATGGAAAATCTTTCTCCCTGCCCCACAGCCAATATAAATGCAGAACTACATACTGAAATTAAAACTGGAAAGGAACAGCTAAATGTATTAAATATAACAAATCAATATGTATGTGATAAATAGGGAAAACATTGCCAAATATTATACATGGCTATAAAGATGAGACAACCGGAAGAGTGGGAACAGCATTCCAACACTTGGAATAAAGAAACTAATTAGACTATCAACTTTTGTAGCCAGTATGGAATAATGTTGAATTGTATTGGATACTGCATATGTGACCTGCCTCCATTGTCATCTTGTCAGATTCACGATCAGTGCTACAGGCACTCAAAATGGGAATTCAGATAGCAGACATGATACAATTAATGAAATATTGTTACTAACAGAATTGGTACAAATGGGAGTAAGCACTGAAATAACATGGATCCCAGTGTATGTTGGGGTAACAGGAAACAAGGTGGCATACATAGTAACAGAAAGTTGTAAAATGAAAAAAAATTGATGTAGAGGTCCCTCTAAGTGAACAGGACTTTAAAAACCTCATTAAAATCAACTCAGAGGGCAGTGGCACGAAGCATGGACAAAAGAAACAAGGAGGAAAAGATTTCATGATGTATGCCCTAGAATTGAAAATGATGATATCCTGCAAGAACTTGAGAGAGAGTAAAGTAGCTCTACTCCGAATACTTGCTGGACACTCCCTCTGTGGCTTAAACAGTAACTTGGCTTTTATTAATAAACACAAAGATTGTCTGTGTGAGACCTGCAAGGTCAAAGAAACAGTTGATCATATCCTCTAGGAGTGTAACACTGATGGGGGATTTTATGTGACAAACTCAGGCACCTAAAATTGACAAAGTTTACACTAAAATACATAGTATGAGCAACAGGAAAATGGGGCACCATTTAAGAAAGCAATATTAGAATGTAAAAAATACTGGGAAAAGAGAGAGACTATAACTATATATAATGAAATCCAACAGCTGGTGGTTATAGACTTACAATGCGAGTCTACTATGCCTTAAAATATAAGGAGAAGGCTGCAGGAAAAGAACTATCATTTTTCTGTGAGTAGTAGAGAGGACAGGAGAGCGATGGAGCAGTCACTGAGGGTGACAGGCTTTGGTGTTGAGCTCTGATAATAGGGCATGATCTGGTCTTCCAAAGAGAGAGAGTCTGGGGGGCATTCAGTTGAAGAACAGAGGATGAAAAGTCAAGCCCAAGGAGGGCAGAATGGGTTTTTGTTTGTACTTTTAATTTGGGTTTTTGTTGGGAGATTCTAGCGGAGGGCCGTGGGTGTTCTGGCTCTGAGACAAAGGTGAATGTAGGGAGCTGTGGAGAGAAGGCCTGAAAAGAGGCTACCATAGGAAGAAGTTCAGTTAGGCAGCACCAGGAGTCTGGTGACAGACCTTGCTGCTGGTTATAGGTTTCCTGGACTGCAACCCAGTGTAGTACAAGGGCCTGGGTTCTCCTTCCAGCCACTGGGGAATTGGAAGGAGGCCTCTGAGAAGAGGATAAGGACAACTGAAAACCCTGAAGGAAGGCTGTGGGCACTGGAGTCTGGGCCACAGACCTTTTGTAAAGACATTGGACTCTTTCTGTTGGTGTGTCTGTCCATTTGGAAGGGCTGGAACTAAAATGTGACCTGCCAGAGGGCTGAGTCACAAGAAGTGAGGCTGCCAGCAGGGTGTACTAGGCACAGAAGAGCTGCTACGAGAAGCTTGGCCGTCAGAAGGGGGTGCCAATGGTGAATCTGTTCTTCTACATGTCTATACTTGTACATTACAACCTCAATACCAACCATTTTCCATCTGTAACACCATTAATTTTCATTTGTAAAAAGGCCAGCAATATTAAAGTCAATTTAATTCCTTGCCCCAATCTCCTGTATACAAGGACACTGAAGAAAATATAATTTAAAATCATAAGGCAAAAATAAGCAGAAGTTGTTAGTTATAGGAATGTTAGAGGGAAATATTCAAATAAAAAACAAAAATTATAGATTATGTTCAGTATGTTCAAACACTATGAAATAGTAAATCATACATCTTGAGACCCAGAGACATTTTACACACACTGCTTACGCTTGGAACAAGGAGTGAAGAAAATAAAATGCATGCATTGATGATGTGCTCTGTGCAACACATTCCTGTAACTATTGAGGTATTTCAGGAATAAATAAGCTGAGATGTAGCTGAGAACAAAAAAGGAGAGAGATTTCCCCAGCAACTTTTGTGCAGTGCTTTCAAAGGGTAGCTAGCTTGCCTGAGACAGAGAGCTCCATGGTTTTCTCTCCTAAGTAAAGGTGTTGTTCTTTCACTTCTCCTGTCTGACTGCTCTACTCGGGGCGGAGGGCGGGGTTGTCAACTGAATGATGGCTTTTACAACTTTTCTCTTTAGCAAGGATGTAGTCCGGCACATCTCTTGATTTGCTAGAACAGCTTGCTCCTCTTACTCTAATAGGGCCTGATCCAACTTGGACTAAAGTAATAGATAGACTTCCATTTATTTGAACAGGAGTTGGATTGAGCCTCTGGAGCAGAACTATAGTGCTCTTCACTGATGACCAACCAATGGTGATGAGTGTTTTCTTGGCCATTTCATTGGTCATATATTTAGCTGACACACCTCAGGCTGCTCAGCTTGTAGAAATGTTTTGCTAGATGGGGGCCAGAGAGCTGAGCAACCCAGGAAAATATAATATATCCTGCTTGAGACATTTGGAATCCTAGGAATGAGAGAAGGAAAGATCTAGCTAATTTTTTTTTCTCCTTAAATTTCTTATGAGAGGCCAATCCTCTCCTCCAGATAGCAAACATTTTTAGAGTATCTAATAAAGTCTGAGTACTTTTGAGTCCATAGACAAACTTTTTTTTTTTTTTTTTTACTGGTGCTGTAATTGTAACTTTCAAATCTTCTTGTGATAGGAAGCAGTCGTTATAGTTTGGTGAGGGTTATGGAATTTAGGTAAAATAGTACTAATATATATAATATAAAATCACTCAGTTGAGTGACAAAAATAGTAAACCTGTTTAAGGCAGTGTGTGCTTCTTTTGGTTTTCTTGCTTCTATCACGTATCTTGCCAAATATAGGTGAATTAGTTAATATTTTTATGCAAATATGAGCAACGGCAATTAGTGTTTTGAGATTAATTCTATAAAATTGTGATTTGCTTAGATTTTTTTCTCTCCAGGATGTTTTTGATTACTTATCTACACAAAATGTTATGAATTATTGATCTATTTTTAACTTTTTCTTTCATGAATTAAAGCAATGAGTACAAAATGTGAAATAAAATAAAAAAGTAACTACCAAGTGTTTGTATAAAAACATAAACATACTTCAATCTCCAATATATTGAAATTACAGACAATATTAGTGTACCATGTTTGTCACAATGACCATAGAGAAAAGTGTGACCATTTAAACGTGAGTGGATATTTTCCATCTCTCTGCTTTTGCCAAACAGCAATCTGTAAGAAAGAAAGTTTTGGAATAAGTGACAATTCTAACACTTTAAATGGACTAGTCATTGAAAAGTCAGCTTTATCACCCCTTCCTACTGACCCCTCCTCCACTGGGATAGAAAATACTATATGTTCAGTTTTTAATGAGCATAATAGATTGTCTAAAGCACTTAAATTCTAGTACTATGGAACTATCATTTTCGTTGAGTTATATATTTGACAATTTCCCCACATTTTTTCAATGTTTGCATTTTGGTAGTCAAGAAGTTTTTATTTAACAAGTCACAGCATGTAGCACTAGTGGAAAAAACATTTTTCAAGTTCTACATAGTACACAAACTACATTAGAGTTTTTATATACATGTAAATGTACAAGCTACAACTTTACTACAAAGAAAGACTCAACCTAATCCTATCTGGTTAAGAGCAACATGCAGGACATTCCCATTTCTTTAGTTCTTGATGTGCAGACAAACACATTCTCCTCATGGAAATATAGTGTGCTCTATATTGGTAATTGATCTAAATGGATATTAAACTGTATGAAAGAGTTAGCAGAAACACAAATTCCAATTTAATTTTATTTTTAATATAGATTCCTCCCCCCACCCCGCACACATGCATCCTTCCCAGCAACTTCTTTGGCATTTCTCTTTGTCAAGAATTAGTGTCATAGATGCTGGAATACAAAGGGACTTTATAATTTCAGGATCAGAACTCAAGTCACAACCACTGAGTATATGAAATGTGGAAAATGATTTATTTTAAAGGTTTCTTAATTTTCATGGAAAAAGAGCTAACAGACTCTAAGAATGCAATGGCAGTTGTAAGAATTGGAGGTAACAATTGACTTAATTCACAGAATGCGGAATTGTCTAATCCCTTTAACCACAACCATCTAAATGTTTCAGTTTATATACTGTGTACTTTATAATAGAAAAGGGGCACTAAATTCAATCTTCTAAACTGGAGATTGACCTACCTTCCTTCTAAATCAAATAGCTCATCTTCCCCAAATGGTATCTCTTTCCTGATGTCCCCTGGCATCAAAGAATAAGTATAGAAAAAAAATTATACTGTGAAGCACATCAGTGAGTCACAAAATGTAAATTACAGTGTAAATAAATATTTTAGGGTAACCCCACTCCAGCACATCTTTGTTGAAACTGATTTAACATCATACATGGCTTCTATGTTCTTTTTTGCTTTAAACCAGATGCCAATAGGATCACTGTGTAACCCTTTAAATCACAATACACCTGTATGGATGTTACTGTATTATCCAATTCAAAGGACCTTTTTTATTTCCGATGACACTGATTTTAATTTGTCAAAAAATTTCTAAACTAGCTCCTTCAAGTTGGATATAGGATTCAGCCCCAGTTTAACCATGAAAACAGGGGGCAAGTGGAGCATCTGCTGATTCCAATCAGTAAAATACTGGAGAAAATACCATAGAGCAATGGTGGAGACAGTAGGGTTTCTTTGATTTGTGTTGTCGTGTTGGACATTGGATTAACTCATATACTTGTGGGTTGAGAGCCAAGTGATGCCTTTTGAGACTGATTCCAAAGGAAACAGCAGGAGTCTTAGCTGATGAAAGCCCTAAAGAAGGAGTTGTTTCTGTCTATTTAGTAGACATAATGGATGACTGACTGTAAAGCTGAAGCATGTCAGAAGGTATTTGCCATTTAGTTCAATGTATCTTATGCATGAGATGAAATAAGATTGTGATATATTTCATACAAGTGATCTGACAATTTGATTCTTCGAGCAACGTTTTCATGCTTCCAATCCTCTCAAAGAATCTTATGTACAACAGTGGTTGAAAAGCCTGTCTTTGTATTTTGCAGCGAAGCAATAAGAGATTAAATCGTTGTTATCCATTTCTTCTCTCTGTAGCTCTAGCCATGAAATCACATGTTTTAGTAGTGTAATATGAACGTTGTATATTTAGGGCTTGCTTTTGCTGTCAGTATGGAAAATAAAACTTGTATTGAATTTAGTAGGAATTTTGACTTTGTTAAGACTGAGATTAGATCCTTTTTAGGTTTCAAATTTGTGGTTTAGGCATAATAAGTTACAGAAGTCTTTCCAGGCTGCTCCCTGTACATAGAAGACACTAAGAAAAGGATGCGAGAACATGATGAATGGGCTGAAGAGATTGGTGGTGTTGGGGGAGCCAAGGGAGATGAAGGACCAAGAAAATAGGGAAAGGGAATTGTGACTATCAGAGTGAACAGTGAGGTTCATTACATTGTGCAGTTCTAGGGTATGTGTGTAACACTATAGAAGGGAAGTGAAAAATGATTGCTTCTCAAGCAAGTGGTGGAAACCTCTTTTACAAACTAGCCTGGGCAAAACACTGGCACATGTACCATGCAAAACAATTCTGCACTAACATAAGAATTGCCATCTTGGATCAGACCTATAGTCCATCATATCCAGTATCTTGTCTTTGACTATGTCAATAGATCCTTCAGAGGAAGGTGCAAAAATTCTCCTAATCCCTAGCAGTTAGAGATTTGTCATAAATTTTGAAGCATGAGGCTTAATATTGCTTCTAGAATGGGTTAACATGAACTGTTATAACTTTGGATATTCCGTATCCCTTTTTGAATGTTGCTAAATTTTTTGCCTCAAAGATATCCTGTGGCAATGAGTTCCACATTTGAGTTACATGTTTGAAAATCTCCTGACCTACTTTCCTACACAGTTCATTTTATACGCATTCACCATGTTCCCCCTTGTCCTGATGAATTAGATAACTCCAAGTCTTTTTCATCTATAATCTCTTATTCTGTGGTAAAACAGGTTTTCTCTTGTTTCCCTTCTAAAATATTACACAAACATTTATATCATCTCAGAGATAAAACACTTTTTTTTGCTTTTTGAACTTAAATTAAAAAACATGCTGAATTAGGAGAATAACTAACTTAGTTCCATCAGGAGAAGATGACAGAGCTGCTCAGATTTGTCAGCTGCTTCTGGTTTTCTAAAATGCTATAAGAATTAGTTGCTTCCTTAATGGAGGAAGCTGACTACTTCTCTGTCAACTTGGGCTTCAACTCTTCTTTGCCTGGCCCTCAATGGCTCTCTCTGTCTGCAAATTTGGAGGTGAATATTTCATCCCCTCCCAAGGCAAGAGGGAAGGAGAAATTAAATCCAAAGTTACTGGAGATGCAGAGCTTGGAAGTCCACTAGAGAGACAGTTGTTATCTAATGAATGTGTGCCCAACATGGTATCTGCTTGGATGGAGTGAAGCTCATCAGAATACAAATGAGCAGTACAGGCCTAACAAGTGGTGGGAAGTTTGTACAGGAAGGGAAGTACAGAAGTGTTGGAGGGTTGGGCTTGCGGTGGGCTTGGAAGGCATGACTAAATCCCAGGGGTTAGGACAAGTGTGCAGAAGAGTCAAAGGAGAGCTCTTCTGCCAGCAGTGCTCTCCGTGCTGCTCCTTAGCCCTGTTGTGAACTTGAATTTATTCAAAACTCATTCAGGCTTCATCCAATCTCCCCATCAATGCATTTTGCCATCCCTCTCCAATTCTGTCACTTGTTAAATCTGAGAAACTCACTCCCAGTCAGATGGACTTCACCCTGTCTGTCAAAATGGGGTCCTTTCAAGGAAACCTCATGAGGTTCATCAGAAGGAGCAGCTGCCCTTGGAGCATAGGTTCAAGCTCCACATCTCTGGCAACTTTGAAGTATTCCTCGCTACCTGTCATGGTTCCTTGAGTCAGCATGTGGTGGGAATGGCCATTAATTGAGGGAGATGGGGGATACCACAGGTTAAGTTGTCAAAGACATGGAGCTTGCAGCTGGGCTATGGAAGCATCGGCTCCTTCTATGGGGATATGAATGTTGTATTTTCCTGGATTTTTATTGTTGTACTGATAGAAATGCAATTTAGCAGTCTTAATTCAAAGTTAATGATGTTTTTCTGTGGTATATTCAATGCCTGGTCTTCACTAGCTGGGAGTTCAGTTTCTGAGGTCAAAGAAACCCTGGTTCAGTTATAGACCCTAACAAAATAAATACAAAAATAAAAAAAAACTTTGCTTCACGCACTTTCTTTCAATCATCCCAGGCATATTTCTTTGATATTTTAATAACCATTTCCTTCTTAATTCCCTTTTAGTTGTTAGTACATGAAGGAGCTGTCATTTGAGAAGTGTCTGTCTATCATAGATCAAAACATGCCAATGTACAGTTGTCTGGATCGGATATCAGTTTAACATGATTGTGTGGGAACATTAATAAAGTTAAGCAAGTTTAAGGTATCATTTTGGGTTTTTGCTGTCTAATGACAAAATCTGGCCCCATATGGTAACTTGACTACTAATATGGCATCAAAATGATACCCTGGAGTGTCACTGAAATGTTTAAGCATGCTCAAAAGCGTTTCAAAGTCTCTGTTCCTCTCTAGCTGATATCACTAGTTGGAAAAAAAAATTACTACGAATAGAAACCTAAACATTGACTTGTGATTTGAGCTTTACTTTAAATATTTAAACATTATGAACAAAATTACCATGGCTTGGATCTAGACTGTTGTAAATTTTGACATAGAAAATACCCAAAATCATTGGGGGAAAAACACTTTCAGGTCAGGACATACAGTAGAGACACTATATGTTCAAAGGTTCTTATTTCCAAGAAGAAATGCAAACCATTCAATATATCATAGGAAAGAAAACAATGGAAAGCATCTTCAAAAGACCACGGGTCAATCTATTTGAACTGCTCTCTCAAAAAGATTAGTACCTTTTGAATATACAGTTAGTGGAAAAACTGCCTCCATGCAGTGGACACTGCCATGTAGTTTTCCATTGTTCTTCAGAAGAACCTGCCACAAAAGTAAATATTTCTGAGGATGATGGGCTAAATTCTGTCCTGATTTACATCCTGTGTAATTCTGTTTGAAGCCAGTGGGATTAGACAGAGTGAATTGCAGCTGCTCAGCTCCTCTAAAGACCTTGCTAAATGTTGTTGTTGTTGTTTGTTGTTGTTTTTAAGGATATGGAATGTATACATGTGATGCATTCTCTAGAATTAACATATTCTAACTGCATATTATTGAAAATACAAAACCAGTTGTACTACATTGGAGAGGCTTGGCAGAATTTTTTTTTATAATTTTTGACTGATAATATAGAGGTTTATTTTAAAGCTCTTTTTTAGATTTTTATCCACTTAAATTTTCAGTTACGGGAAACTATGGGGGGAGTGTCAGATAATCAGTTAGTGACAGTAGACAGAGAGATTTAAGAAGTCCAAAGCTTTATAAACCAATTGTCAACATCTCTTGTAAAAATATACAAAGTAAATATCCTTAAATCAACAAATAATTCCTGTTTTTACTATTCATTCACTAGTCCATTTGTAACAAGCCTAATTCAAAAGTCTAAATCACTGGATTGTGGATGTAATAAGTACTCAAGCAGCCTTTTTATTATTTTGCCTGTCTGTGAATTTTCTTTTCATCAGTTTGTGTGCATGGTAAAATTGACATTAACTGATTAAAAATCTAACCCTTCCAAGCCTTATTATGAAGAATGTCTAAAGTGGGGCTTTGGTGACAAATGACTAACTCTAATATTGCGTTTAATGAAGTCACTGGAACCCTTTGATGGAATATGACTTTGTTAAGGGTTAATTATCCATTATTACTAGAAATAGATCTATCGGATTACAATGAACTAAAGTCTAGAAAATTCTGACCCTTAATAGTCTAAAAAGAGTAGAGTAGGGTGTCAGTCTTGTTCTGTGTTGAGGGATGCATTGAATTTGTATTTGTGGTCTATGAGATGGGATATAAGGTTAGGAAGCCTCTAGGCTACCCTTAGTTCACAGTAGAACTCCCCTTGTTGTGAATGACAGATTTGCACAAAGATCAAAGATAGAATTTGCCTTCTATGTAGTAATTAAACATATAAGTGCCAAATTGTGCATCAGCCCTAGGCAGCCTACACAGGTATGAAGGAAAGTCAGACACCCCTCCCCACTCTTTGCAGACGTTGCTGGAGAGCGGGATCTTTGTACCCAGTATCCCTCATCTCCTCCTCCTTCCCCACCATAGATATGGACAGATAAGGGTGAGAAATGGATGAAGCCTTTGTTAACCTTTGTTAACCAACAGGCTGGTTATCACAGGTGAGAAAGTGCATAATTATGCAAGTATAGTTTTTCACTACTGGTCAGGGACAGTAGCGAGCTATGTGCTACACCTTACTCAAAGGGACAGTCTTGTTCTAGCTCTTAGTTATCATTATTTGTTCATACCTTCTATTGTTAAATTCAGCATCACATAGTGAGAAAATATATTCACCTGTAACACCACTGCTGTTTCTGACCTTTATTATAATTCATTCCCCATCCTCCAGTCTCCACTTTTCCCTAACCTCTTTACATTTTCCTGCTTCTAATGCCTAGTTCCCACCATCTATTTCTCTTTTTAAAAATTTTTTGGCTGTAGTTTCTTGAGGACTAAAGGTGGCTCTCATTCTTCCCCATCATAGTTCCTGATGATATAGTGCAGAATTTATCCCTCAGTATTCAGACTAACATGCAGAACGTCATTAAGATTCATACTCAGGCAGCATACAAAGCACAGTCACCCTCTTGTTTCCGTACATCAGATTTCACTTTGGTATGACACAATAATTCCAAAGTCAAGCGATTTGGGAGTTAGTCATTTATCCATCTTGTTGCAATTTCTGGGCTGTGTTTAGTGAAATGTTGTCCTTCCGCAATCTCCAGTCCTTTCCCACACAATGCCGTATGTGTCCTCTTACTCTTTGTTTTGGCTATGGTCATGGCAGAGAAATTAAGCTAGGAATATTGCCAAATATGTTGTTTTATATGGATATAAAATATTTGTATTACCTCTGGCTCACATTTCTTGGGATATGAGAGTGATAATCTTTGTCTCTTGAGGTTGTAGATGAAATTAATCTTGACTGCAAAGCTTCATAAAGCTGTGCAATAGACTTCTGGACAAAATATCCAAGAAAGAGCATGGTGGTATGAATCTGGTCCAGCCACAGAGATTTTTCAAAGGTTCCTTGAAAACCGTAGAATGATTACATGACAGTGGATGTTGTCAATCTATAATATTTAGTCCATGCCTGGGGAACTGAATGACTCTCTGTATTTATTTTTGAAGGCTACAATTTCATGTTGGCCTATTGACCAAGAAAAGTAGTATATGAGGCTCTGATTTTATGATTTTAAGAGGTCTGAGGGAGGTCTATACCATTTCTAGTGTAAAGAGATGTGCAAAACATTTGGGTTTTGATTAGCAACTTTTTTGCTTTCCTTTTTGCTATGAAGTGCATTCTCCAAGTTTTCAAAATAAATAATTCTTAGTGTAATGTACTTGCTCAATACATTTGGATGTAATTTAATTCTGGAATGAATTTAATGCAATTGTATTTACATATAAATAATAGACCTTTTCTTAGGGTTTGGATAGTGTAGTGATCTGGTATGATCAATAATATAACAGAGGAGAGGAAGGCAAACAGACGTGTAATCCAATGTACAAAAGAAATTGAAGGGAAGACCCCAGGCATTCAAGAGGTGGGGGACATGACCTTAAAAAAAAAAAAAAGACCACTAGCCTTTTCAGAGAGAGAGGCAAGAGGAGATGGCTACTGAGAAGGGAAAAAAAACTTAACATCCAAGCTGGGCAAGGAGCAAAATGACTGTGTGCTCTTTTACCAGCCATGAGGATGGCACAGATTTCTAAATGTTCTCTAATGTGCTCAACTAGCCAGTTGAAAGGAGTAAAATGAAACTACTTAATATTTTCCAGCTCAACAAGTGATAGTCTTGGAGTTTGCGTCTGAGATCAGCTACAAAGGGCTAGATTATGGCTTTACTTTATACACCCATGCAGGAGAATAAGAGGGAGCAAGACTCTTACTCCTATGCTACTGCAATCTTTCATCATTTGCCTTTCAGTCCTCTTAGTCTGGTATGACTTTTTTATAATCTTCAGACCCCTGCCTCTTCCTCCCCTTGTCCCTTCAGAGCCGTTGGAAGTGTTTTCCCATTGTTTATGAAAGAGGAGTATGGAAGTACCAATACTTGTTCTACTTTAAATAGCCTTTGCTCCAGTAAGTTTAAAAATCAATTGGAATTGATGGAAGTATTTTTCCCATTTTTTTTAAGTGAGTTGGGCCTGAATATAGAAGATTTTTGCGGTTACTTTTTTTTTTAATCAATGGCAAAAAATTACATAAAATATTCAAGGCAATTTTGACTTTGTTAGTGATTACAATATTTTGAGGCCTTGAACATCTGCTTCCAATGATGTTAATAGAAGTTGAGGACTTCAGTACCTTTTGCAAATCAAGTTGGTAGCATCTGTAATGAAGACCAGCCACTGATTTCACTATTCTCATACCAATTTTATCACCCATTAGATAAAAATGAACTACTACTTCATTTCTTAGGCTGACGTGTTTATTTTTTATTCTGTTTTTTCCCTCTCAGACAATGCAGTGTAACTATAACAAAGAAAATCTGAGTCAATGAATTTTTAAAATCTTTTTTAAAACATCTGCATATAGTGACAGAACACAGTACTTTGAAAAAGTAATCTTGGACACTGGGTGGCCCCTTCTAGTTACAAACAAGCATAGATATTTTATAATTCACTTCATGCTGGCTAACAAACAACTTTGAACACAAAGCACTACATTTTTCTGACCTCTCATTTTCATAAGGCCTTCCATCAATGTTGGGATGCTGCTTTAGCTACCATTTATATCCAAATCATGGCTCACCTCTCCCACTGTTCTATGTACTTAATTCCTTCGAATTTTATATCCAGTTACTTATATTCTTTAAAACTTTTAATTTGTGTGTTTTACAGTAATTTTTTTCTAATGCCTGTCAATTTTGAGTTGATACATATGAAATTAATTGGTGGTTAAGTAATAGAGATATTAATTGAGGAAGCATTCACCCTTGAATAAATCGTAATAGGTGATCTTACATACAGAATTAATTTCACTTATGTCATAGATTAAAGTACAGTTACCATGCAGAATATCTATCTGTTTTTGTTATAAATATTTTTATATTCATAATACACAACTATATCAAAAGTACTTCCATTCTGAAAGGTACGTTGTTTTTGTCAAGTCACAGGCATCAAATGTTCTTCAGAATTATTAGTGTAATTACTTAATGGAACCAATTCCCAAGAGAGACTTGCATGCTAAACTGCCACTATAGGCTGCTGAGCCCAACGTTTAGGGTACGTCTATATTTAAATGGCTACGGCGGCACAGTTGCAGCCCTTCAGTGTAGACACCATTGCCATTTACAAAACACCTCAGTTGATGTCTAATCCTGTAAGCACCTACATTCCCAAGACACCTAAAATTCTGCTGGTGAGCATGTGCATAGCCTCCTCAATCCTGATATGCTTGAGCAGCTTGCCACCAAACTCATGCCTAAGCCCCAGTGGGATTCACAAAGTAGGAGCTCCCTTGTCTACTTTGCCTATGGGGTCCAATCTGGTAGAGCTCAGAGGCTGCCTTAGAACATAAA
Organism: Gopherus flavomarginatus; assembly: GCF_025201925.1. Taxonomy (NCBI): domain Eukaryota; kingdom Metazoa; phylum Chordata; order Testudines; family Testudinidae; genus Gopherus; species Gopherus flavomarginatus. The sequence continues at coordinate 217,812,548 of NC_066619.1, forward strand.
GTCCGAAATGGATCTGAGTATCTATTGGATCAGGCCCTACGCAAAATAGAGGCAGTGATGGTGGTGCTCCCCCTCTTATCCAGCAGACCAGTGGATAGAATACTCACCCAGGATGTCGGAGACCCAGAGTGAAATCCCTCCTCTGCTTGATGTAAAGCAGATACCCACCTCCCTAGCGAGTGTCTTAATGATGGGGCTATGGGTACTCTGGGGTGAGTTGCTCTCGCTTTCTCACCTGACAAAGATGTTTCACTTTGTACAAAATACTTAAATATTTATCTTACCCCATATCACCAACTATGTGTGCAATACCTGAAACTTAATATGGTGATGCATGTCTCAGACACATTTTCAATTAGGAGCTGTTGGCAGCGGATAAGTTAGAGTAGCCCTGAGGCTTCTCTAAATTATGCAGCCTAGCAATTGTTTCACTTAGGATTGGGGGGGAGCATAAAGGTGACTTGAATCCATTTTTCCACATTCCTCCTATCTTCCCTGCCACCAGGAGCAGTGATGGAGTACAGTTCAGAATCAGGGCTTGTCTTTTTTTAATGTGGAAATTTTTTTTTATCTTAACACATGCAAAACATTTTGAATCTTATGATTTTTTTTGAAAGCAAAAGATATACAGAATTAATGTACAACTGTATTGTTGGAAAAATTATTAATTTTCGTAAAGGCTTCAGACAAGATGCAGAAGCAGATTTTTATGCTACGCTATAGTCATTAGCAGCAGGGACATCCATGGGAACATAGACATATTAATATGGGGATTGAGGGCTGATGTTTTCTATTATCGCAACAGAAAGATGTTGAGATGAGCTACAAATCAAATATAAAAGCCATACAAGTTTGAACAAAGTGCATTCCTTAATTCTTAGTTCATACCAAGATCCTACATCCTGCTAAATTTCAGGCAGATTAAATCCTATTTCCTGTGTGCCTGTCTTAAATAGGGCTAGAATTGGAAAAACAAAAGTAGAGAGATGCTCTGAACTCTGCTCATAAACCAAACTTTGTATGTTTCAGTTACACCAGCGTAGTTTAGGCTCCCTAAAATTAAAGAGGAAAATTTTAATTTAAAATGAGACTCGTAGGGCCAGAGCCAAAGCCCCTTGAAGTTAATGGGAATCTTTTAATTGACTTCAGGTGGTTTTAGATCAGGTTCATAGTTAGCCAAATAAAAAAGAGAAATGGTTATCTACTGTTGTTGCCCAACTACCTACATTGCTCTTTGGACTCTTCTGGGCTGATGCTTTTGTTCCATCCAGTGGAATGGATCAAATTATGAAACAATAAAACTGGGTTATAACAACCACCCAAAACCGTACTTTCTCAGTTGGAGCCTGTTCTCCCACTGAGGTTGCGTGGTCCAGATCTGTTTTCCTGTGTGGCTTGCACTCAGTGAGGCCCCAATGCCCCTTGACACTCTCCCAGGCTTAGCACCTCCATGCTGAGGCTCTGATACTCCCTGGTCTCTGCTGAACATGACACACCCTTTGTGATTCTTAGCTCTGGTCTACACTAGGAGTTTAGGTCGAATTTAGCAGAATTAGATCAATTTAATCTTGCACCCAATCATGTGACGAAACCATTTTTGTCTACTTAAAGGGCTCTTAAAATTGATTTCTGTACTCCTTCCCAATGAGGGGATTAGCACTGAAATCGACATCGTCAGCTCAAATTTGGGGTACTGTGGATGCAATTCGATAGTATTGGCCTCCGGGAGCTATCCCAGAGTGCTCCATTGTGACTGCTCTGGACAGCCCTTTCAACTCAGATGTGCTAGCCAGGTACGCAGCAAAAGCCCCAGGAACTTTTGAATTTCATTTCCTGTTTGGCCAGCATGGCGAGCTCATCAGCACAGGTGACCATGCAGTCCCAGAATCGCAGAAGAGCTCCAGCATGGACTAAACAGGAGGTACTGCATCTGATCACTGTTTGGGGAGACGAATCCGTGCTATCAGAACTCTATTACAAAAGATGAAATGCCAAAATATTTGAAAAAATCTCCAAAGGCATGATGGACAGAGGCTACAACAGGGACCCGCAGCAGTGCCGCGTGAAAATTAAGGAGCTCAGGCAAGCCTACCAAAGAGGCAAACGGCCACTCCGGGTCAGAGCCACAGAGATACCACTTCTATGATGAGCTGCATGAAATTCTAGGGGGTGCCCCTACCACTACCCCACCCCAGTCCATGGACACTTGCAAGGGGGGAATCTTGTGCAATAGGGATGAGGATTTTGGGGACGAGGAAGATGAGGAGGTGGAGGAGGATGAGGATAGCACATAAGCGGAGAAACCATTCTCCTGGACAGGAACTGTTTATCACCCTGGAGCCAATACCCTCCCAAGGCAGGATCATAGACCATGAGGCTGGAGAAGGCACCTCTGGTGATTGTATCTTTGTAAAGATAATGCATGGTTTAAAAGCAAGTGTTTTTTTAATGATTAATTTGCCCGGAGGACTTGGGATGCATTCGCGACCAGTACAGCCCCTCATTTTAAATGGCCAACCCAACAGGTGCTTGGTATGGCAAAGGAGGGTGCTGCTGTTTGAAACCATTTCCACATGTTATGAAGGTTGAAGAAACTGAAAGACTGTAGCTTACCATGGCTGCCTGCAAGCCAAATTCTGTTGCCTGGTTCTGCATGTGTTATCTCTCATACCAAACTGGCAGGCCGTCAATATAAGAGGCAAAATGTGACCTTGTACCGAAAGCACACATGCTATGTAATGTTAACAGCTTGGTTCACCGTGAAAGTCTACCCATTATTCTTTAAAATGTCTGTCTTTTAAAATTCTACTCTCTTTTTTTTCCTCCCACGGCTGCAAATGTTTCAACGCTCCCTCTATCATCACCGTTCCAGAGGCTAGCGCAGATAAGAAGGTATAAAAATGCACTTGCAGTGAAATGTTCTCTGAGGTCATGCAGTCCTCCCCCACTGAAAAAGCTCAGCAGAATATGTGGAGGAAAACAAGTCAGAGTCCAGGAAAGCAGAAAATGAATGCAAGGACAGGAGGGACAAGCAAGATGAGAGGTGGCATCAGCGTGATGAGAGGAGGCAGGATGGCATTCAATAAGTTTTGAAGAGCGGTGTGGCCTTGTCCTTCCCTCATCCACTAACCCACCTGATGCTTCCCTCCTCCCCCACCCATCCTGGGCTGCCTTGGCAGTTATCCTCCTATTTGTGTGATGAATTAATATAGAATGCGTGATTTTGAAACAATAATGACTTTATTGCCTCTGCAAGCAGTGATTGAAGTGAGGAGGGTGGTTGGCTTACAGGGAAGTAGAGTGAATCAAGGGGACGGGTTTTCATCAAGGAGAAACAAACAGAATTGTCACACTGTAGCCTGGTCAGTCATGAAACTGGTTTTCAAAGCTTCTCGGATATGCAGCGTGCCCTGCTGTCCTCTTCTAATCGCCCTGGTGTCTGGCTGCATGTAATCAGCGGCCAGGTGATTTGTCTCAACCTCCCATCCTGCCATAAACGTCTGCCCCTTACTCTCACAGATATTGTAGAGCATGCAGCAAGTAGTAATAACAATTGGAATATTGGTTTCGCTGAGATCCATCTGAGTCAGTAAACTGTGCCAGCAAACTTTTAAATGTCCAAATGCACATTCTGTCACCATTCTGCCCTTGCTCAGCCTATAGTTGAACAGCTCCTTACTACTGTCCAGGCTGCCTGTGTATGGCTTCGTGAACCATGGCATTAAGGGGTAGTCTGGGTCTTCAAGGATAACTATAGGCATTTCAACATCCCCAACGGTTATTGCTGGTCTGGGAAGTAAGTCTCTTCCTGCAGCTGTTCAAACAGACCAGAGTTCCTGAAGTTGTGAGTGTCATGTACCTTTCTCAGCCATCCCACGTTGATGTTGGTGAAATGTCCCTTGTGATCCACCAGTGCTTGCAGCATCACTGAAAAGTACCCCTTGTGGTTTATGTACTGGCTGCCAAGGTGGTCCGGTCCCAAGATAGGGATATGCGTTCCGTCTATCACTTCACCACAGTTAGGGAATCCCATTGCAGCAAAGCGATCCTCTATGACCTGCACATTTCCCAGAGTCACTACCCTTGATAGCAGCAGCTCAGTGATTGCATTGGCTACATGGATCACAGCAGCCCCCCAGTAGATTTGCCCACTCTAAATAGATTCCTGACTGACCGGTAGCTGTCTAGCATTACAACCTTCCAGAGGGTTATCGCCACTCGCTTCTCAACTGCGAGGGCTGCTCTCATCTTGATATTCTTGTGCTTCAGGGCAGGGGAAAGCAAGTCACACAGTTCCATGGAAGTGCCCTTATGCATGCGAAAGTTTTCATGCCACTGGGAATCATCCCAGATCCGCAGCACTATGGGGTCCCACCAGTCTGTACTTGTTTCCCAGTCCCAGAATCAGCGTTCCACCACATGAACCTGCCCCATTAACACCAGGATGTCCAAATTGCCAGGGCCCATGCTTTGAGAGAAATCTGTGTCCATATCCTCATCACTATTGTGATCGCGCTGTTGTTGCCTCCTCGCCTGCTTTTGCAGGTTCTGCACTTACTGCAGGATAATGCGCGAGGTGTTTACAGTGCTCACAACAGCAGCGGTGAGCTGAGCGGGCTCCATGCTTGCTGTGGTATGGAGTCTGCAGGAGAGCAGAGTTGCAGTGGAAGCGGTGGATGATGACGGATGCCACGAGAATATATATTTATACCGAACAATGAGAGGACCTGCGAGGTGGATTCATGGCACCAGGAGACCAGAGTTGCAGCAGAAGCGGTGGATGGCAATGGTTTGCAGACCTACTGAACTGTCTGCTGCCAGCAGCATCCAGGACGCAACAGCAGCGGTGATGCTGAGCTGAGCTGAGTGGGCTCCAAGCTTGCTGTGATATGGCATCTGCATGGAAAAAAGGTGCAAAATGATTGTCTGCCGTTGCTTTCACGGAGGGAGGGGTGACTGACAACATGTACTCAACCCCTTCCCCCGCGACAATGTTTTTGCCCCATCAGGCATTGGGAGCTTAACCCAGAATTCCAATGGGTGGCAGAGACTGTGGGAACTGTGGGATAGCTACCCACAGTGCACCATTCCGTGAGTTGATGCTAGCCATGGTATTGAGGGTGCACTCAGCTGACCTACTGCACTTAGTGGGGACATACACGATCGACTGTATAAAATCACTTTCTAAAGATTGACTTATATAAATTTGACCTAATTTCTTAATATAGACATACCCTTAGATGCTTTCAAGCTCTTATGGGCTTTGCTTGCTCTTAGTGCAATATGTCTAATGCCCCCTTTGCCCCCTTGGGATTGGCAGGCTTGTTGGTTTCCCTGTTGCTGTGGCTTGAGGTTGCTACTTGTACAGTTAATCCTCTTGTGTTACTGGGGAATTGCTGTTCCTGTCTATCCCTGATGCCCTTTTGGGAAGAAATGCTTCTAACTGCTGTATTACCTAACAACCAGCACTAATGGGTGGCTGCAAGAGCCAAGCCCAGGGGAGCTGTGCGAGTGTTTGGCTCTTACCAGCAGCAGTTGGCACTAGCAGATGAGGTAAGAGCTGGGCTTTTAGATAGGCCAATTACGTATGTATTTAGTATCACTGGGCTTCTAATTGACCAGAGGTGTGGTTGACAATACAAGATGGCTGCTGAATGGGAGCCAGACAGGAATTTGGCTCAGGAGTGAAGTAAAATGTCAGTTGGCCAAAAAGAAGTGGGTTTCCTCTTAAAAGATGCAAACAAAAATAGGTATACTGTGTTATAAAGGAAATGTTACAGTATTTCAAAACCTGTATCCCCCTGATATAGGAGTTGTAGGAAATGGAGCTCGAGGTATTAGAAACAGCTGCTTATCAACAAACTGTATTTACTAGTATGAACAAATGAAATGACCCTCATCTTGGTAATCAGTGGAAAGTGAACTAGAAGGCCTCCAGAGCTAAATCATGAACCTTTATAATTTGAACTAGGACTCAAGGACTACAATCCCTAAATGTGAGCTGTAGTAGCCACATCCTCCTGAGATCAAGCACAAAGGAGGATATGTAATATACATTGAATAGTGGGTTACTCAAATATCTTGTAAATGTTTAGGGGCCTAATTATGCTGAATATTCACTGTGTATTTAAATAGATGGCCACAGAACCAGGTCTTTTTCACCACCTCTCCTATTCAATGAGCACTAGAGTATTGGGTTTTCATTTAGCCATTAAATGGTTTTTACATGCTTAAGTTCAGCATTTTCAACAGGAAGAAGTAGGTGGTATGCCATGTTAGAGTGAAGATCTATTTATCTAAGTAGGGTGCACCTTATTAAAATCAGTGGTGCACTTTTTTTGAAACCAGTGAATTACCTTGTATGTAATAAGCCAGTTTTATTCTTGCAGCTAGATTTAGACCACTACCTTATGTAACTGAAACATGTCATAGAAAACTCAGTTCTGACAAAATATATGTAGAGAACAGCAATCACCATAAAATGTATCTGCCTATGCAATTTTTTAAAAATAGATTATATATCAAGTTGGTACTGTACAATCAGATTAAGTATTTGAGGATTTAAATTCTTTTTTAAATAAGAATCAATCTTAATCTTGTAACAACAAACCAAAATAGTGTTTGTATTTTATCTTTGTCAAATTTACAGTTTAACCCAATGGTACAATATGTTTTAGCATTTGCCCCTCTATATTAATGTACATCACACATAAAAATGCAAAGTTTTAAAAGAGTGAAGAAAGGAAACGTGCTGTAATTGCTTGATGAATTTGAATACCGTCAAATTTGGCAGTTACACCTACAATGCAGAAACAATCCTGTAACTGTGCGCCATCCCCCCACTCCACTGATTGTGACTAAAAGGGAGTGTTCTCTTCTTCACAATAAGAGGAAATCTCATTTGTTAGACTAAGACTTTTAATATTATCTTCGTAAGCACTGCTTCAAGACAAATCACACTGCCAAACACTGGTTTAATGGGAAAAAATGTGACTGAACGTGGGAAAATTTAGTATTTGACAATATGAAGATCATTTTCTTAATCTTCATTACTTTTATGTAACCTATTTTTTAAAAAAAGAATGTTGCTAAAGAAATCAATTTTCGTTGTTGAACTGAGCCCAAAGTGTTTCCAAGAGGCTTTTAATATTTCATCTTTATACCACGATGGAACACTAAATCTTGTAACTAAATGATTCTCTATCTGCAACACTGCAGTGGGTTTGACCATTCCCTCTTCACCCTCATCCAAAGTCATCTGTTTTGTTCCTTTTGACAGTTTAAAATACAAGGGGGAAGATTTGGGGATTTGGATCTAATATCTGCATCCCTGATCCTATACTACTGCGATTTATGGGAAGTTTTCCATTCACTTCACTGAGCATAGGATCAAGCCCCGAGTGACTGGGCAACATGTCCATAAACTTTGTGAATTACTGTGATAGAATATAATGAAAAAATTAGGGATAAGCAATATTTCTCAGCTATGCTTGGCTGGCCTATTTCTAAATTAAGATGATATAAGGTAATATTTTTTAGTCAAATATCTAAATACCCTAGACATATTATATTGACTTGTATAGGAGATTGGAATCAGTTTAATACCTAACAGGCTCACATTTTCAGGAAGAAATCCTAGATTTGCCACAGACTGTATCTGATGGTAGGTCCTTATCCACTGTGACAAAGTTCCTCCTCTAACTTGGTGGGTCCTGCACTTATTGGCGGATTTGCTCACCTCAGTGATCTTCCCTTCTGGTGGAACCCACTGTCTGGGTCAACTCCTCCTGTGTCTGATCAGGAGTTGGGAGGTTTGGGGGGAACCCGGGCCTGCCCTCTACTCCAGGTTCCAGCCCAGGGTCCTGTGGATCGCAGCTGTCTATAGTGCCTCCTGTAACAGCTGCCTGACAGCTGACAACTCCCTGGGCTACTTCCCCATGGCCTCCTCCAAACACCTTCTTTATCCTCGGCACAGGACCTTCCTCTTGGTGTCTGATAATGCTTGTACTCCTCAATCCTCCAGCAGCACACCCTCACAGGGTACGTCTACACTACAGGATTATTCTGATTTTACATAAACTGGTTTTGTAAAACAGATTGTATAAAGTTGAGTGCACGCGGTCACACAAAGCACAATAATTCGGTGGTGTGCTTCCATGTACCGAGGCTAGTGTCGATTTCTGGAGCATTGCACTGTGGGTAGCTATCCCATAGCTATCCCATAGTTCCCGCAGTCTCCCCCGCCCATTGGAATTCTAGGTTGAGATCCCAATGCATGATGGTGCAAAAACAGTGTCGCGGGTGATTCTGGGTAAATGTCGTCACTCATTCCTTCCTCCGTGAAAGCAACGGCAGACAATCATTTCACACTCTTTTCCTCTGGATTGTCCTGGCAGACGCCACAGCATGGCAACCATGGAGCCCGTTTTGCCTTTTGTCACTGTCACCATATGTGTACTGGATGCCGCTGACAAAGGCAGTACTGCAGCTCTACACAGCAGCATTCATTTGCCTTTGCAAGGTTACAGAGATGGTTACCAGTCGTTCTGTACCGTCTGCTGTGCCATTGTAAACTGGCGATGAGATGACGGTTATCAGTCGTTCTGTACCGTCTGCTGCTGTCATGGGTGCTTCTGGCTGACCTTCGCTGAAGTCGGCCGGGGGCGCAAAGACAAAAACGGGAATGACTTCCCAGGTCATTCCCTCCTTTATGTTGTATCTAAAAATAGAGTCAGTCCTGCCTAGAATATGGGGCAAGTGTACTAGAGAACCAGTGTACTAGAGAGCACAGCCGCTGTCATATCCTGCAGAAATGATCAGCTGCATGCCATTCTAGGGCGTGCCTCTGCAACAACCCCACTCGTTGCTTCCCTCCTCCCCCAACCCTCCTGGGCTACTGTGGCAGTGTCCCCCAATTTGTGTGATGAAGTAATAAAGAATGCAGGAATAAGCAACACTGACTTTTTAGTGAGATAAAATGAGGGGGAGGCAGCCTCCAGCTGCTATGATAGTCCAGGCAGGACATTAAATGGTGGGGGGGAGAGGAGCCCAGCATCCCGCTGCTATGATAGTCCAGGCAGTACAGAATCTTTTCTTTAGACATGAAAGGAGAGGGGCTGATGGAGCTCAGCCCCCAGTTGCTATGATGAGGATGGTTACTAGCCGTTCTGTACCATCTGCTGGGAATAACCGGGAGTCATTCCTATTTTTACCCAGACGCCCCCGGCCGACCTCGCCTGAGGCCAGCCAGTAGCATTCACGGGATGATGACAAGGATGGCTACCAGTCCTTCTGCACTGTACCGTCCCCCATCGGGGAAGGGAGGAGAGAGGATGCTACCGTTCAGTGCCGCAGCACCGCGTCTACCAGCAGCATGCAGTAGACATACGGTGACATTGAAAAAAGTGAAGAAACAATTTTTTTCCCCTTTTTCTTTCACGAGGGGACGGGGGGAGGTGTAAATTGACGAGATATACCCTGAGCCACCCAGGATAATGTGTTTGACCCTACAGGCGTTGGGAGCTCAGCCAAGAATGCAAATACTTTTTGGAGATTGCGGGGACTGTGAGATAGCTGGAGTCCTCAGTCCCACCTCCCTTCCTCCATCGGCGTCCATTTGATTCTTTGGCTTTCCGTTACACTTGTCACATATCACTGTGCTGTGGACTCTGTATCATAGTCTGGAGATTTTTTTCAAATGCTTTGGCATTTCGTCTTCTGTAACGGAGCTCTGATAGAACAGATTTGTCTCCCCATACAGCGATCAGATCCAGTATCTCCTGTACGGTCCATGCTGGAGCTCTTTTTGGATTTGAGACTGCATCGCCACCTGTGCTGATCAGAGCTCCACGCCGGGCAAACAGGAAATGCAATTCAAAAGTTTGCGGAGCTTTTCCTGTCTACTTGGCCAGTGCATCCGAGTTCAGATTGCTTTCCAGAGCGGTCACAAGGGTGCACTGTGGGATACCGCCCGGAGGCCAATACCGTCAATTTGTGGCCACACTAACCCTAGTCTGACATGGCAATACCGATTTCAGCGCTACTCCTCTTGTTGGGGAGGAGTACAGAAACGGGTTTTAAGAGTCCTTTATATCGATATAAAGGGCCTCGTTGTGTGGACGGGTGCAGGGTTAAATCAGTTTAACGCTACTAAAATCTGTTTAAATGCGTAGTGTAGACCAGGCCTCACTCTCAGTTCCTTGCACACTTGCTCCCAGATCCTCACACGCGCACCTCTCTGACTAACTGGGAGGCTTTTAACTAGTTCCAGCCAGCCCTTGATTGGCTTCAGGTGTCCCAATCAATGTAGCTATCTCCACTGCCTTCTAGAAAGACCTTAATTGGCCCCAGGTGTTCGGATTAACCTGGAGCAACTGCCATTTGGTTACCATGGTACCAGGGATTTGTTTAGCCTGGGGCTAACATACCTGTTCCTCACTACTTTACTGTAACCATCTGGCCTTGCCCCATCACACCATCCAAATTCTATGATTCTCTAAGATGACTGAAATATTTTTATATAGTTTTTATAATATATTATCTTCTTCAATTGCTCTTCTTCTTCACAGGGCTAACTAAGCTATGTAAGTGATGCAATTCAACAGGGGATTGGACTAGATGGCCTCTTGAGGTCCCTTCCAACCCTGATAATCTATGATTCAATTCTTTACAGAAGTGAAATGAAGCTACTATCTAAATGTATCAATATTTTTTATCTGGCAATAGGTACTTTAAATTAAATTTTTAAAAATTACATAGGGGAAGGGCGGTCATTTTTAAAAGGCACAGGAGTGGAAACCAGAATGCTAGGGTTCCATTCCTTGTGTGCTCTTGGAAAGTCATTTATCCTCTGTGTGACTCAATTTCCTAGTCTGTAAAATGGAGATGAATCATTCTTATGACAAGGGATTAACTTTTTAATGCTTGATAAGGATTACTTTATTAATGCTTGTTAAAGCACGTTGAGATTCTGGGCTGGAACATGCTATAGAATGCAAAGTACTATTTTTAGTATTAGCTTTGTAGAGGCTGGTTTATAGCATGTTTTGCCCACTCATGTGACACATGGTTTTCTAGAGTAGTATGATCCATTTAGATAAAATGGAACAAAAAGAGGAAAATATTGTTCTATAGCAGATGCAAAAATAGAAGCAAGATGATAACTTGCTAGTCAAACATTTTATAAAACTGATTAACTTTTATTTATATGGCAATATTTCAGCTATCACTGTCCTCAGTCCACAATGTTACAATAGGAAAATCTATTTAAACTCTCATTTTATTCCAGGCAACTCAAGTGAACTCTCAAAAGGGTGGCATCTTTTTGCAATGGGAAGAAGTAGAAAATTAAGCACAGAATTGCATGTGATAAATAATGTGATTTATGGGATTAAACGTTCTGCTGAAGTGTTGTGGGCGGATGAAATTAAACACACGCTTAAAATAAGGATTACAGAACGTAAAAGTGCCATATAAAGACAGGACAAAATATCACCTGTGGCCATACATTTTGTTGATGAGAAACATGAGGTTACATCCAGGAGACTGTTTTGGAATGCAGTTCGTGGGAAAGCAAAGTAGAAGTAGTGACAAGAAACCTGAGAAGAAAATCCTGTGGGCTCCTGGATGGGCAGATATTCAGTGGGGAATACAGACTTCATTGAGAAGGGCTGTGAAACAGAGAGAAGAATTTTGATCCATTATCCCTGGAGGAAAAGAGTAGGAAATAGAATAAGAGTGTAAAGTGTGTGTGTCCTAGACCAAAAAAGAATCAATCCATGTAAAGATGGAGTTAAGTTTCAGAATACGTATCAGTAATTTAAGGGTAAAATACATTACATAAATGTTCTAATTATACCAAAATAAGGTGTTTTGTTAGAGTTAAGATTACACTAACAAAATCCAAATATGATAAGGTCAAAATGAGTAGTTAGGGTACTCAGACAACCTCAACATAGTGATACTATGAGGGAGAAAGTAAGTCTTCAAAAATCAGTTCAATCTAATCTGGGACCACACACATCTGAATCATAATTATATAGCTTTTGCATATCATCACACTGAGGTAGAGCTATGGTTGTATGTGTTCGTTAATTGAGGCTTTCTTATAATGTTTGAACTTCCTGCGTACGTAATGCATGATTTTCGGATAACTACAACATCCCTGTAATGTGTTTTATCTTAATGGCATGTACTTTGGTACTTAACTCCATCCTAAATTCACTTTTGTCTAGGAATATACCCTGAAATAATTGCTTACTTATATTTTGTACACATTTATCGATGTCTGATGCTATATACTGGTTGTTGTCTGAATTTAGCAGGATAAAATGGAAGGTTAGGATTGGCTTCTGTCACTGTTATGTGATCTGAGGGTGGATAAGGGTAATTGAAATAAAATAGTAATTTCATATTTATATTTGTATAAAGAGTGTCCAAGTACTTTTGCTTTGTGTCACAGTAAGCTTTGGTGAACAGTTATCCACCAGAACAAACAACACCATCTTTCAAATTGTTTGCTGGTAAAATAAAGACTATGATTTGGAGCACTAGCCTCTTCAGTTTTAAAAAGAGGGTGCACAGTGTACACAGGGCCAGCTCTAGCCATTTTGCCACCCCAAGCACGGCGGCATGCCGCGGGGGGCGCTCTGCAGCTCGCCAGTCCCGCAGCTCCGGTGGACCTCCCGCAGGCGTCCCTGCAGAGGGTCCGCTGGTCCCGCGGCTCCGGTGGACCTCCCGCAGGCGTGTCTGCGGATGCTCCACCGGAGCCGCAGGACCAGCGGACCCTCTGCAGGGACGCCTGTGGGAGGTCCACTGGAGCCGCCTGCCGCCCTCCCGGCAACCGGCAGAGCGCTTCCTGTGGTATGCCGCCCCAAGCATGCACTTGGTGTGCTGGGGCCTGGAGCTGGCCCTGAGTGTATGAATGCCTCATGCACATATGTGGTATTGTTCATAAACTCCTCTAACCCCCCAAAAGGCAGTCAGACTCAGAGGGATATAAAGAAAGCTTGGAATCAGTTTTAGCTGAGAGAAAAGAGGATCATTATTACACTGACTCCCAATTTCTTTTATTCAGAATAGAAATCTGTTAAGTAGCACGTACTGTGCAGATCCTCAGCCGGTGTAAATCCGCTTCATGGCCTTCAATGGGGCCATGCCAGTAAATCAATATTGACATATTTGAGGGAGAATGAGAGGTCTGTAAGAGGTTTTAGAAATCTTTGTACAGTCATTTGCCAGGAGCAGGGGCAGGAAAGTTGAAGGTGATGTGTTAGCAGCAGAATGAGAAAGGAGAAGATAAGGACTCAAAATACAGGAAAATTAGGTTATGTAAGAAGAATCTGACTGAGAATTGGAGATCCAAAAGATGGTGTAAATGGACACAAATAACCAGACAGAACTAAATTTGACTCATTGATCAAGTACATCTTGTCAGATCATAATCATATTTTTCTGCTTTCTGTGATTCAGAAGTACTGGTATTTGGGATCTAGTATGTCTTGTTTTAATTTCTACAGCATATGCTGAAAAAACTTTTAATTTTAGACTTGTGGTAAGTTGCTATATAGTAAAATAATTTGAAGTTCAGATATTCTAGAAGAAGGAAATATCCAGAAAACAGTAATTCTGAAAGGAAACTAATGGTGGTTGTCATTTAAATAGTTATTAGCTTGCCATGTGGTACTGTGGCAAAACCCCAAACAGTGTTTTTTACTGTGGGCCACATTATGTCATTGAGCAGGGAGATGACTGCTCCTCTCCTTAAGACTGATGAAAATTCACCTAGAATAGTGCCTTAAGTTATGGGCACATCAATATCAAAAAGACAGATGTAGATAGCAGGAAATTCAGCAGAGAAATAGAAATGTAGAAAGATCTTGACTTATGTGGAAAGAGAGTCTTACTTAGAGGGAAGAAAAAACATCTAAATATATTTAGGTGAGCAAATGATGAATGTAGAGAGAAGTTTCTACAAATACCTGAAAGATGAAAACCCAGCTGAAGAAGAGGAAATTTTTTATGGTTGTCCAAGGGAGTAGACCTTGGAGTAACTTGTATGGAATTAAGAAAGGGAAAACAGACTAAATATCAGTGAATTTTTACAAATGATGAGGCCTGAGAAGTTGTCTTTCTTGGAAAGTGGTGGAAATGCCATTGTTTTGGATCATTTATTAATGGGCAATATAGCATAAGAGAATATAGTGAAGGAAACCATTCTGCATCAGCAGGGAGATGGACTAGATGACTTAAGAGATCTAACTTTGCTTTGTAAAGCACATAAATGAGGAATTGATTTAGGATTTTAAGGACAACCTAGGTAAAGATTTTTTTCCGTTAGAAAAAAACAATGAGCTTTTCAGGTGCACAGCTCTCCCAGGCACTCTCTTCCTTGTTTGGCCCTACATAAGACATAAGTGCCATAGCCATCGTCCAAGCCTTGGCATAAAGTAGAGGGTTATCTTGCTAGATCTTCAAGATCATGGCTAAACTGAGTGGGCTATGTTGAGTTCTGCTGTTTTGAAATATGTAGTGAGGCATTCTTACTTTGTATTCTTTGGAAGATACTATATATACTTTAACAACAACGTATGTTTCTACTCATATGTCTATTTACAAAGTTCACAGTGACTTGTTGGAAATTGGCAGGTATGTTTCAAGTTTAGTGGTCATGAAAAGTATCTAATTTTGGAATGCTTCATAGACTAGCTCTAACTATGTCAGTATTGTCTATAAATAGCAGATATGCAAACAGGCTATGCCTGCGCCTCCCTCAAAAACCCAAGTAAAACTAAAAACCTTTACAAGTGTTCAGAATAACATGTTGTGCCAATTTCATCCTGAAGTATGTATAAGACTTCCAGGAGAACCAGGTGACAGAAATGGTGATGTATGTTGTTTGTAATGTAAGAGCCATCAGTGACTGTACAAAGAAAATATATCTTGCACACTGAAGATAGATGGAGGTGTAAGAGGGAATATAATTTTAAGATAAGTGTGCTTTGTTACCTATATTAAAGTAAATAAACTGTAAGTTTTGGGCCCATTTTGCCTAAATGAAGATTTAGACAAAGATTTTCGAATTTGAATATTTAAGAAGTTAGACTCCTATATCCATATTTAGGCACCTAACTTTTGCCTTGTTTTCAAAGGGGCTGATCATCTGTAACTCCCATTACTTTCATTGAAATTTGTGGGTACTCAGCGATTTTGAAAATGAGACCATTTCTATTTAAACATGTAAATATTGATTTAGGAATGCAACTGTAGCACCCTGTTCTGAAATTACAACAATGTCTTGCTTACACACGCCTGCTAATATATCATAGGTTGATGTATGCTTTTTTTTGCAATAGTGTTATGCTGTCAAGTCATATTAAGCTTGTGATCTGCTATGACCCCCAGATCCCTTTCCGCTGTACTCCTTCCTAGGCAGTCATTTCCCATTTTGTATCTGTGCAACTGATATTTCCTTCCTAAGTGGAGTATGTTGCATTTGTCCTTATTTAAATTTTATCCTATTTACTTCAGACCATTTCTCTAGTTTGTCCAGATCATTTTGAATTTTAATCCTGTCCTCTGGGTAAGTCAGGGTGGTCTCTTGCCATACTTCCTATCTTTCCTACGCAATGGGATAGTTTGCTCTTGTGCCCTTAATAATGTCTCTTTGAGAAACTGACAACTCTTGAACTGTTTTTCCTCTTAGACTTGCTTCCCATGGGATCTTACCTACCAGCTTCCTGAGTTTACAACAGTCTGCCAGGATGGTAAGTAAACCTAATTTTTTAAAAAAAGCTTTATAGGTAGAGACAAGAAATGTTACAAAATCAGAGTAATGGGTCAGGAAGATGATCTTAGCCGCAGTATTTTGGATGGGTTTGAAAGTGGTGAGGTTGCAGTCATAAAGGTCGGAAAGGAGAAGGCCACAGTAGTCTGGAAATGAGATAATTAGAACTTGGACAAGAGTTTTAGTGGTGTAGGTAGAGAGAGAAAATCAGATATTGGATTTGTCTTACTTTCTGTGATAGAGGAATCATAGAAATGTAGGGATGGAAGGGAACTTGAAAAGACATCAAGTCCAGCCCTTTGCAGTGTCGCAGGACCAAGTAATCGTCTCTGACTGGTGTTTGTCCAACTTGTTTTTTAAATACTTCCAATGATGAGGACTCCATGACCTCTCTTGGAAGCCTATTCCAGAGCTTAACTACCCTCATAGTTAGAAAGTTTTTCCTAATAGTTAACTTATATCTCCCTCACTTCAGATTAAACCCATTGCTACTTGTTCTGCCTTCAGTGGACATAGAGAACAATTGATCAATGCCATCTTTATAACAGCCCTTAACATATTGGAAGGCTATTACCAGGTCACCCATCACTCTCCTTTTTATTAAGACTAAACAGGCCTAGTTTTTTCAACCTTTCCTCATAGGTCTGGTTTTATAAACTTTTTATTATTTTTGTTGCTCTTCTCTGGACTCTTTCCAATTTGTCTGCATCCTTCCTAAACTGTGGTGCCCAGAATTGGACACGGAACTCCAGCTGGGTCTTCACCAGTGCCGAGTAGAGAAGGACAACTACTCCCTACGTCTTACATACAACACTCCTGTTAATATACACAAGAATCATATTAGCCTTTTTTGCAACTGCATCACATTGACCACTTCTATTCAGTTTGTGGTCCACTATAACCTCCAGATCCTTTTCAGCAGCACTACCACTGAGACCATTATTCCCCATGTTGTAGTTGTGTGTGGAGAAGGAAGATAGTGTGAGGTCAGATCTAAGCTCCCCTCTCCACTACACTAATGAGTCCTGCAAAATTCAAGTTGTTGCTCTGCAGCAGCAGTTTTGCTTTTAAAACAAATCTCGAGTGAAACCATCTTTCCTTTGTGTGATAGGATCTAACTGAATATGCTGCTCTCTAGGAGTTCTCAGAAATTAGGTGACTTCTCAGGCAATTTTGGTTTACACTGGTATTAACAAAAAAATTTATGAAATGGATTAGAAAGTATACTCAGAAAAATTAAGAAACCTAATAAAGTAATGAAAGGCAAACATTATTGCTTTGGACAGAGATTTAATGACTGAATGGAGGCATATACTCTAGTTACTATAGATCCTATAGCAGGTAAATCAACTTCCCTTTTGTTGAATGCAATGCCAAAACAAACTCAGTTGAAGTGGATGCCTATTCCCCATCAGATTTATTTCATCTGAAACTGAGATAATAAATTATTGAAGTGAAGCCAGAAAGACAATCAAGCTAATCACAACACCAGACCTTTAAACAATTACATTCCTCTATTGTATAGAAGTTCATATTTGGCTGATGAATTGACTTTAATCTATTTTGATGTGTTATTCACATTACATCTTTTGATTATGACTATCCTGACAGTAATAAATGGGTTCACAACATAAGCAGCTGATTTAAATGACAACCTGGATACCAATAAACATCGAAACATAGAAACCAAAGATTTAACTCTGCTTGAACTAGTGTATTGTAGCCCTTTTTGACATTGCAGCTAAAAACTTTGATTTGAGAAGAGGAGCTTTTAAATACAAGCACAGGACAATTATTGTGATCAGTCATCATCTTCTCAGAGTATGAGAATATAGCCATATTTTCAATCAAGAGGTCATTTTTTAACCTTTTCCTATGCCCAACCAAGACTCTGCCATTCCCTTCCTGAGTAGACAGTAAACGAAGATTCACCTGGAAGTCACAGGATATTATTTCATTAATTTCTATAGTGTCTATCACCATGGCAGTCTAGGTGTTTCCATTAAAAAATAAAAATAGCAATTTATGTAAGCCTTTTTGCAAACTTAAATAAATTGGGCCCTTCATCATGCCATGAAAGTCATTAGCCTTAGGTTCTGATAGACTACAAAGACAAATGTATTCCAAAGAAGAGGGTCTGCAACTCAAAGAACCCCGTCTGAATCTCCTGTCACTTACACCAGTTTTACAGTAGCATAATTTCATTGAATTCAGTGACGTTATTCCTGGTTTAAAAGAAAAGAGGATCTGGCCTGGAGTGTTCAAAACATCTGCACTTAGCATAAAAGGCTTCCAGATGATCTTAACTGCAGAAATTGGCTTCAGGTTGGGTTCCAGATAATTTAGGGGGCTAAATTATCACTAGCAATACAAACTGCTTCCAGATATAAAAATGAGGCCAATTCTGACACTTAAATGCAGGTGTTATTCATTCACAGCCATCTGCGTCACTTAAGAAGTAGGAAGCTGCACTCTGAACCCACAGGTGCTTCTTGATGGACTTCAAGGATAGACCTAAACAGAACTCATTACAGTAATTTAACTTGGAAGGAACTTTTACGTAAGCTGAGAGTTTGTTGTCACAAAAGTATGGAAGACCATTGCAAGGTCTGTATCTGAGAGGAAATGTTACAGTTCCTTGTCTAACATACTGGGTAAAATACACAGAGGGCCACCCCTATCTGAGGCCATAAGACACATGGGAAAAGGTTATAGAGGACTCTCAGGCTACATACCGTTTTGGTTAAAGGTGATTATGTAGTGCACCCTCAGTAGGAATTACAAATCCCTCTCTCACCCTCACATTCAAATGGAATGTAACTCCCTCCAACAAGAATTCCTTCAAACTTATCTGGGTTGAGAGGTAGCCTGTTTGCTTACATTAGGATTCCTATCTCAATTAGACAGTGGGAGTGTAGAATCTAGGTTTAAAAAAAGCTGAGTCTTACTAGCATATTGATGCTGCAGCCGAAAACATTCCACGATACCCCCTTAGCGGCTTCCCATACATATGGAAACTTACAGAACTTTACCTGCAAGAGCCCTCAAGGATGATGAGCAGTTTACCCAGCACTACCCCTTTTGGCATATTTTGAAGATGAAGAAGTGATTCCATTGAAAGTCCATTCTGACAACTCAAGCAAATACCCATAGGGTAGTAGATTATAGATCATGGTCATTGGTATTAGAAGCTGTTGATGAATATACAGAATAATCATGGGCCCATTAACCTTGTGCATGAATAAAATGAAATAATCAACGATAAAAATCACTACATTCTCAGTTTTATACCCAGAGGATATTAAAAAATGGCTAATAGCTATAGGCCAGAAGATGAAAATACCTGAAATGCCCATGGGTGGCTCATAGGCCCATGTTCTGAAGTATCAAAATACTTGTGCAATACTTATTAAATTTCTAGCCAGAACTAGTTGTGGTTTCATCTAGCAGCTCTGTTCTGCCCAGTACTGATTTGAGCCTTTTCAAGTGACCACAGACAAAATAAAAATTGTCACAGACTTACACTGGTGTTTTTTTCTGCTATTTAGGGCCAGATAATGCTGCTCCTAAATCACATTGGGCAGTAGTTGCTCATGTGACTAGTCCCTGGTGAGGTAAATAACTGCTCACTATTGTGGGTGGGTGAGATTCTGTGGCCTGCATTGTGCAGGAGGTCAGACTAGATGATCATAATGGTCCCCTTCTGACCTTAAAGTCTATGAGTAAGGAGGTCACAATACAACCTTTAGTGCTGTCCCCCGTCCCAGGCCCATTTTGTTACCAATTGCAGTGAAGACAATTTTGAGTGGGTATTATGAGGAAAAATACATTGAAGATGGTGAGGCACTCAGATACAGTACTACAAATAATTTGTGATTATTGCAATTTTGGGGTGAAACTTCCAATTTCAGAGGAAATAATTCCCCAAGATGTTTCTTAACTATACAGTGTATTTTCTGGCTCTCCACTCAATAATCAGCGATGAGACAAACAGGAAACACAATGAAAATAATACAAGGAAACCTTTTCATCAACACCCATCCCTAAAACTTCATCCAGCAAGTCATTGTTTTGCTTTTCTAGGGGCTGTTCACAACACAACCAATGTGGGAATCTCTGATCTTAAACCAAGCTGATGAATAATATTTTCAAACTGACATAAGCATGTTAAGTATTGCCAACTTCACCTCTGTTAAAATATTTCTTCTTTTTTAAGAACTGCATGTTTATATTACAAGCTCCCTATCGCTCTCTCTTTCACACACATACATGTGCGCACACGCTTTTCATTGCAAATACTGGATGTGAGGTAACGCAGTGGATACAGCACAATATGACAAACACAGAGATTGTTTATGCAGTGCATCAGTCTATAACTGAGTCTTTAAAGCACTATTTTGAATGGATCCAATAATACTCCGGGTACACCACCACTTTGCATTATTAAACCCTCATATCTCTCTTCTTGGAGTAAATGATTTACCAATATTCTCATATTTTAGCTTATAAGGGGAGAATTGGCTTGCTTTATGTTTCTAAGATGAACTGGCCTTAACTGTCCCTTTAAAAATGATTGCAACAGTTATTCTGATTTGAAAGGAAATATGAAAAGGAGTCTCATTAACCTTAAGGAGCGTAAATCACACAACACTGTATTTGTTTAAGAAGTCAGAGTTACGTGGTAGGGAGGAGGCAGGATATCCTAATCATCAAACACTTTCCCCTATACTTATGGGCCCTCATCAGCACATTGTGCTCACTCTTTACTCAAGCAGATCTCTCACCAACGTCAATGGGAGTTTTGCCTGAGGAAGGACTGCTATCCTGAGCCCTGCAGTAATGATCACACCATGATCTCTGTATGTGTTGAGTGCATAGATAGAAAAGAAGCATCAGAATTCACCCTAACACTAGTTTCCTCTGTATTAAACTAAACAGTTTATGAAATGTGACAGGCATTTTCAGGGATTTCTCAAAGCCTTGGCTATTGCTGCTATCTGCCTACAGGAAGCTGGGTTTACCAGTATGGAACACATAGCCTCTCCCCTCTGAAGCACAGTGGATAATGGTGAGCATGCAAAATAATGAGACAATACTCATGTCCACTGTGGGGTAGGGATGTCTCCTTAAAACCTTAACTGATGTTTCTAGATTGCTTCAGTTCCACCAGTGCAAGCCTGGTGGAAGCCCTCGAGTGGGATGGCTGCTGCTGGCATTGTAAGCAACCTCTCACCTAACCTGCTCAGGGCAAGTCTAATCAGCTCGGTGCTGAAAATGGCTGCCAGAAGTCATCCACATTGACTCGCAATATTGCTGGCAATAGTGGCATTTTTTTTAAAGATCCCTAGCATAGACAAGTTTATTAACATCAGTAGTATTGCTCCAGATTTACAGTGGTCCAATTGAGAGAAAAAAAACTAGCTCATTTAGTCCAGAAGATCTGCCATTCAGCTTAACTGAATAACTAGATAAAAAAAGCAAGCCCAAAGTTTAGTTATGAAATTACTTTTCAGCCTCTGAAGAACATAGTAAATCACATAGGCTATGCATGTTTATTTTTTCACTACTCAGCACAACTACAGTAGGAGTCATCTGTATCCCTAAGGAGAGAATAGAATAAATTTTTTAAAAGGACTACTGTCTTTGCTCTGATGCCTTTGACACCTACCTATCTAAAATTGCAAAACCAAATTCTTCCTAGAGGCATGTACATGTGCAACCACCATTGACTGCAATGAGAGGTAAATATTTATATTTGAGAAAAGACTTCATCCCTCATTACAATATATTGTTCGACACTCACATTTTCTCTCTCTCTCTTCAATTACAGGCAGAACAATACTGTCCTCCCTGAAGAGCTGCAGTGACTTTTTTTCCTGACACTCTGTTGTTGCTTTCTTGAGCAGCTGCTTTGACCTATTGTGATATTTCTTTCTCTCAGCTTCTTTTTAAAAAACCCTCCTTTTCCTTAAAGTTGAAAATTGGATTATATTTGCCCGTATCTGCACCTTTTAGACAACTTGATGTAGATATATTTACTTAGACCAAACTTTGGGTGTCCAAAATTAGGCTTTTAAATCCATATTTATTCACCTAAATATAGATGGGGTTTTTTTTGAGATAGTGCCAAGCACCCATGAATCACCCTGAAGCCAAAGAGAAATACAGGTGTTCAGCAACTTTTAAAATCAAAACACTCTTATTTAACAGCCTAAATATGGATTTAGACACCCAGTTTGAAAATTTTGGCCTGAGTGCTTATATATTACAAGGAAGGATTCTCTGCGGTAAGGCATTTTCAGTGCGTCATGTTGATGCTCCTTAATTCCATACTCTTCTATATTGATGCAAGTAACCTTCTTTGCTGATGCTTTGGTGTCCTCCCATTCTTTGTTGATTCTGGTTGCTCCATGTTGATGCTATTTTCTCCTTGCACTCCATTAATACACCGTTGCTAAAGCTATCAGTAGAGTTTACTGATGTAAGAAGTGAGTAGATTGGGATTGTAATCACTTTCATGTTGTTGTCATCAACAGCAATACAGCAGTTGGAAGGACTGGAAGGGAGACACGGGAGTATTAGAAGGGGAGCTCCTTTAAGTGACTCCCATGAACCTTTACAGTAACAGTTTCCTAGTTAAGCTGGTGTACATCTCCTTATCATATGCACTTTACTTATAAAGAAGATGATGAGGTACCCTGGCTCTCAGTAGGGTGCTGGTGAAAGGAATGTAGTGGGCTAGTCTTTGTAGAAATATATTGCTTGCTTGTTTACTCACCTCTTCCAGCCAATGAGACAGGCTGGTCATTACTTGAGAAAAAGTTTTAAAAAAAAGTGTGTGTGGGGGAGTAATCCCAGTTTTACAACCAACTTTGTCTTTAGTGGGAGCACTAATTTTAGGTAGTTTACAAGGCTAAATTTGTTCTTCAGTGTTAAAGTTCCATGGTGTAATGAATGTCCTATGTGTCCCATATAGAATCATAGGGTTGTAAGGGACCTCAGGAGATCATCTAGTCTACCTCTCTGCTCAAAGCAGGACTAATCCTCAGACAGATTTTTATCCCAGTTCCCTAAATGGCCCCATAAGGATTGAACTCTCAACCCTGGGTTTAGTAGGCCAATGCTCAAACCACCAAGCTATCCCTCCACTCCTGTTTCAAGTTGTGTCCCAAATGTCCTATATGTTTCTAGTTGCTATTGAGTTTGTTTGCTAAATAATTACACAATAAAAAAAATGTTACTCTCCTAGTTATTGACTAAGAGAGTGATGACTTCAACTCTGGCACTATGGTGCCAAAAATAGAGCCTGTGAAACTGAATTCATATCACTGTAGATATCAAATTCCAGGAAAGCAGCTTAAAGTACAACTTGTATCTTATTGACCTGTTTTCTATTGTTAATCTGAGCTTGCTCCTGGAACTGCTCTTTAATAGATAATGCCCACATTTAAATAATACCCAGTCAGTTTTCTTTTCTCTGATGATAAATTGCACTAGCCCAGTGTATTGTCAGTGACTGTAAGAGAATGTTTATGTATATCATTAAAGTAACAGTTCCCTGAAGAAGAGACCAAAAAAATTGTTTTGATTTGAAATCAAGGACAAAAGGCATGCCATTAAGGCACCCAGTGTGCATTATGGTGTCGAGTAGAATTGGCTTATTGTAGGACATCATTTCTGTTGGAAAATTAAATAAATGCAAAGTATACATTTTGTGTGTTTATAGACATACTGTTCTCACAGTGAGGGAGATCAGATTCTTGCTTTTGTTAAACTTAATGCTATTAACAATTACTTCTAAAAATTTATACTTGTTACAATTTAAGACAAAGTGACAAAGATGTTGTGATTTAGTTATATTATTCAAGACAGAGGGTAACTGAGACAATCCCAAATTTTCAGTCTGTCTTTTCACACTTTGGATCACAGGTCTGTCCCAGTCTTAATATTACTGACTGTGTCTAATAACTAGATAATTATAAAGTCTGCTTGGTAAGAAATGTCCTTATATACCTTGTGCAGTGCCACATACATCATCAATGCTTCAAAAATAATAATGGTATTGTAATTTATCAACTTAATAATGGCAAGTGATAATTTCCTAAACATATAGAAATATTTATGTAAAAAGTCAACTTTCCCTCTTTGTTTACTCATTTCCTTTTATGTTTAAAAGGTCTGTATCCAACGCTACTTCCACTGACCTAAAAGGATCAGTTCAGATTTACATAGGTGTCCCTGAGACCAGGAAATGACCTTTAGTACTGAATAGTACATTAGGAGATTTAAGTCCAATACCTTATTACATGGGCTGAGGTAGGTAGGTTCTGGTGCTGGAAAATTTCATTGCTAAGGTTTGAACAGGCAAATATCAAAAAGAGTGTGGTGCTTCAGATAGAACCCATGTCAAATCAAAGTTCAGGGAGCTTAGATAAAAGGCTTCAGTTTTGTCCTGTCTTCATTGTAGGTATATCCAGGTGTTTCATTTTTTCAAAAATGTAATTGGTCAGTGTTTAGAAAGACTTTAGCTCATTTTACATAGGCTTTTGATTACTGAAATTGACAGGCCAAGTGTAATGATTATTTTAAGTGTTGATCTGTTGTAGTAATATCCCTCTACTTATGCTTTTAATAGTCACATTAAAATCTTGTAAGATTAGAAACGATGACGGCGTTTCATTGGTTAGTGATGGCTGCAGGTCAGAATTATACATGAGGCACCTTAATTCCAACTACAGCCATAGCTGCCCATGTACTCATTCACTAAGGGCTCTTTTAAAAGTGCCCTCCCTGCTCTCCTGTGATTGATAAATAACTTCACAAAAAATAGGGAGTTCCTCAAGTCCTCCTACTACTACTTTGGGGCCCCTTATAGAACTGTGCATTAACATAATCTGGGGCACTGGAGTAACTGTCATGCATGAATCCTTCATATTGAAGATGAATGCACTATGCTGGTGGTTTAATAGCTGTGAATGGCACAGAGAATTGGGACAAGGGACATTTTATACTTTGATTTTATCTTATTTTTCTGAGTGGGATAATTCCTGTTGGAAAACCACCACTGGTACTGAAGTGGGTAATTTAACTTTTCTGACTGAGCAGACTCTTTAGTAGGGCCCTACAAAATTCACCGCCATGAAAAATGCGCCATAGACTCTGAAATCTGGTGTCCCCTCATGAAATCTGGTGTTTAGTGTGCTTTTACCCTGTACTAAACCAATTTCATGGGAGAGACCAGCATTTCACAAATTGGGAGTTCTGACCCAAAGGGGAGTTTAGGGGGGTTGCAAGGTTATTTTAGGGGCTCATGGCATTGCCACTCTTACTTCTGTGCTGCCTTCAGAGCTGGGCAGCCAGAAAGCGACAGCTATTGGCAGGGTGTCTAGCTCTGAAGGCAGCACCCTGCCAGCAGCAGCACAGAAGTAGGGGTGGCAATATCACACCATACCATCCTTACTTCTGCACTGCTGCTGGAGGTGGCTCTGCCTTCAGAGTGGGGCTTCTGGCCTGCAACCGCCACTCAGGCCATTCAGCTCTAAGGCCACACCATCACTACCAGCAGCGCAGAAGTAAGAGTAGCAGTACTGTAACCCCCCCTAAAATAACCTTGTGACACCCCCCACCTACTTTTTAGGTCAGGACCCCTACAATTACAACACCATGAATTTTCAGATTTAAATATCTGAAATCATGACATTTTTGATATTCAAAATCCTATGACCTTGAAATTGACCAAAATGGACCGTGAATTTGGTAGATCCCTAATCGTTAGGGAAGCAAAATTCAATTTCTAGAACAAAGTTGACTAGGGTCTGAATTCAATTCCTTTATATTAATCTAAATCTGTACTTTCAGGGATTGAAGTTTGGGTTTCACTTGTGAACCTAGACCAGCAGTGAGCAACCTGAGATCTGCGAGTCGCACGTGACCCATCAGGATAATCCACTGGCAGACTGTTTGTTTACATTGATCATCCGCGGGCATGGCCGCCAACAGCTCCCAGTGGCCACGGTTCATCGTTCCCGGCCAATGGGAGCTGCAGGAAGTGGTGTAGGCCGCAGAGACATGGCCACTGGGAGCTGCGGGCGGCCATGCTTGCGGACAGTCAATGTAAACAAACTGTGGCCTGCCGCAGGTTGCCCACAACTGACCTAGACTGAAACAGGATATATGGTATTAATCAATCTTCTCTTGTCCTTACGGTTTGAAGGGAATTTATCCAAAGACTGTTTTATCTAAAATTTCAAGTCACTTTGCAAAAAGCTGAAGGAGGGAAAACTCCTCAACAGTGCTTCACTTCCTGAATGCCTTAATTGTCAAGGCTGTAAAATCTTGAGCTTTATCAGATTTCACGGGTCTACAGCAGGATGACCCCATCATGTTTGCCCATTGTCTGATTGCTCATCCGTTTATTCATGGCTATCAAACAAGTAATAGGTGGTGGTCCAATGGGCTGGTACTTCCTTTTCACTTCCAGATATACTGATAAAAATTTCTTTGCTTGCAGGTCGCTTAGGATTTTGGGAGTTCTTGGAGCATAGCTAAAGTTTTTCCCAGGTCATAAAGAAAAATATAGTAGCAGTGTTAGAAAAGGACTCTAAAGAAAAAAAATGCGCTTAAATTCAAGATTGTTTAACTATAAATTTTACTTCAGTTTCATTATAGTTTCATAGCCTTCCTGAATAATAAAAAACTCCCATAGTATTGATTTTTTGTCTTGTTATTAATAGACCATCAGCTGCAATTCAATGTATAACCAGAGCTTAACTTTGATAAATAAAATAGCAGAACCATGCTTACTTTAAAAAAACAAAAACAGACACCTTTAAAATATTCTGGAAACTTAAGTCTTTTCTCTGACTATTCTTTTAAGAGTGCTTACCCACGACTGTACCTCAGGAAAGAAAACTGAGCACTACACATATGACATATTCCTAAATTGGTTTTCTTAATAAGAATAGCCAACACTTGGTGTGGTGTTTCTATCTGAAAATTGTTACAACACAAATGAGTATTTAAGGGCATAATCCTGCTTTTAAGCATTAATTTTGGTAACAGTTTTACAGCTACATGGAAGTCATCAATGATTTCTGTCATATTACTGACTCTAATCGGGATCAGCAACTAGGTCTGTAATTTTAAATTTTTTCAATGCTATGTCAAATTTAACATTGGAATTATATATGGTGAATTAAAAATCTGCTGTACATTTGCAGTCCATTAAAGATTATTTAAAACCATTATTGCATGGGGCTATGGATTTCTCCTAAATATAACTGTAATTTGTCAGCTGTGTGTAGCTATTGTGGCACTTGGTTGAGTGGTACAGTCCCTAACAGGTGTTGTGCTAACCTCAACCAATAAAAGGTTAAGAATTGTACATGATTATAAATACACACAGATAGCTCTATGTATCTGTATATCTTGCTTAGTGTTTGAAAATCCATTGTGAAGTCCTTACTCTGGTATTAGAGGGTGGGGTGGGCTGTGCCAAAAAAGAAGGAAAAGGGTGTATGCAGTGCCTTGGTTGATGATTCATGCCAAAGTTCACAAAATGAACGTTTTATGCACTGAACAACATTGACTTCTATAACTGATTGGCTGAATGTAGCTGTCGGATATGTCAGGCATTTAGCAGCTTAGCTGTGAATTGCTCCCCAAGGACTCACTCTTCCAAGTGGCACTGTACCTTCAGCTTACACTGATATCAATTGGAGTTAAGAATGCTGAGCACATCCAAGATGCAGCTTGCAGGGCTTGACCAATACTGAGGAAGGGACTAGCCAGCTCTAAGGAGATCTCAGTACAATTTGATGCTGTGAGTAGTAGTTAGTGTTGTGAAAATTAACTTGTGGAAGATATTGTAGATGGGGACAAATAATCAGGTGAGTGACCTGTGAAAGGGAAAGCTGTGAAATAAAAAAAAAATCTTTTAGGTATAAAAGTAAATAAAAGAAATTATAGAGAAATAAACATATAGTTTGTAAAATTGTGCAAACAGAGAATTAGGATAAATGGATGACCTGCTATTGGCAGTCTCACAGCAACCTTGTGAAGACAGAGCTAATGCATTATTTAATTAATGCATGTATTTGGTGTCTCTGGCACCTGACCATATTCTAGTGGATTTCCCAACATTTAAAGTACACAATTCAAAAATCTGAAAATTTTCAGTACAATATTTTAACTCAAAATTTTCAATTACTGAACTCTCCCACAAACACTGAAGTCACTTTACCCACTGATATCATGAAACTCCACCTTTCTTTGAATTCACCTGGAAATTCCACCCATCCTCATCCTTTCTGTGTATGCCTGTGAGGAAAAAATTTGCTTTGGCATGAACCTGACATCTGTTGTGTCAGTATGTCAGATTGGATGAGTAATAAGAGAATGAAACTGGGACTGGCTAGGCAAGGAGGCTGGGGCCAAGAATGAGGGAGACAGACTGGGACTGGGTGAGGAGCCTGGCGAAGACAAGCCTGAGAGTGACAGACAGTTGGGGAAAACAGTGGCATTAGGGGAACAGGGAGCTAGTGAGGGTGCAGGGGAGACAAAATGGACAAAGCCAGACGGAGTGGTTGGGAGAGAAGGAAATGGGAGTGAGAAGGACTGGAAGCCAGTGGAGGCAGGTTTGGGGTAAGGAGCTGGGGCTATTGCATGGGCTTAATTCTGGCTTTTTCTAACTTCTCTGTGCTTTTCTATTTAAACAATGTTCTTTTAACATAGTATTTTGTATGTAATTCTATAGAGAGCACACAACAGTTGTACTCCTAGATTTGATGATCTTTGAGCTTCTGGTTAGATTTCTAAGGTGCTGACTTTAACCTACAAAATCCGAAATGGCTTGGGAGCAACCTACCTGAGAATCCCCTTCTTTCCCCATGATTGTTACAACTGCAGTGAGAAGTCACATGGATGAGAGTTTCCTTTTGATTAAGGGTTGTTCAAAATTTCCTACAAAAACTTGTTTCTAGTGCTCTTTTTTTTACAAAATGAACATTCATTTTTAGGACGTATATGCATTCCTGAACAGTTTCAATTTTACATCTTAAAATCTGAAAATGTAAAAGTTTTCAGTTGCTGAAAAATGGGGGAAAATGATTTTCATTTTTTGGATGAAAAGTTGAAATTTTCTGCTACAACTTAAACAAACAAACCTTTTCCCCTCGTGTACAATGAAATTTTCCATAGAGAAAAAGAAATACATTTCCAACAAGCTCTATCCTTGACAGTAATAGAAAGGATGCTTCTGCTCGGACTTTCCTCATAAGGGCCCCAGAACTCTGGAATACCTCTGGTCTGAAGTAGTCCAGATTTGACTACTTGCCAGGGATACCATAAGTCCCAGTTGTTTTACCTGGCCTTTGAAGAGGGGTAAGGGGATTGAGAAAAAGGCCAATATATGAGGGTGGTAGTATTTGAGTTTGTTTTGCAGCTTGCTAGAAGAGGCGAGCTAGTTGTTTTGTGTACTGTTTATGGAATTTTGAAAAATTGGCAGGGAAATTGGAGCCTATAGATGGGTACTTCTTTTAATGTGTTCTGATTTGAAATAAATGGTCTCATTATTACCCTGTGCTCCTTATATCTGTTGTATTAATTTGCTGTCTCTCATCTTCTACTTAGTCCCTGTGCCAAAGAGCTTATTATCTTTTTGCCATTTGTCAGTTTGATGGGGTGTATCAGGTCCTCTGAGGTCTCCTCCTGGATGCTTCAAGATCCTAACACACCTCATCCCAGAAAGAAGCAGTGGAAGTCAGTCTTCTAAGCAGCCTAGAGAGACTGTGTGGGATGCAGCCAATCAGAGAGGGGCTGCAGGCAGCAGCCAATCTGGATCCAGCAGGTCCATGTAAAAGGAGCTGCAGTGTAGAGCAGAGAGCAGTTGCTGCCCGGAGCCAGAGGAGTTAAGAGAGTGCTTCTGGATGGCTGAAGGATCTGCAGGACCTTGGGCAGAGCAGTTGCTGGCAGGGACCAGGGGAGCAAGACTGAGCCAGGAGAAGACCCTGAAATGTAAGGGTGAAGAATGTGATGGAGTCATGGGGAAGTGGCCAAGGGAATCGTAACATAGACATAATTTAGTTACAGAGATGCAGTGGATGGCTGATATCTATAGGCTCCCTGGGCTGGGACCCAGAGTAGTGGATGGCCCATGCCCCCCACATTAGTCACTGGGGAAGTGGCCTGAATATTGAGCTGTGATACACCCCCAGAAGATGAACTGTTCAGTGGCCCAGCTGGAGAACTGGGGCCAGAAAGGCCAAGAGGGGTGAAGAGTCTCTGGGGAGGCAGCCATGAGGGCACCACTTCACCACCAGAATGGCTGGGACTGTTTGAAGATTGAGAGACTATTTGAAGACTAGCCCAGAAAGGCTGCATGAAGACCAACTGAGGGGTACTGGGATAGGCCTCCTGTTGGACTTATACCTCAGAAGGAGTTTATCTATTTGTTATTTCACATACAGACTGTGTGAGACTTTGCCAAAGGTTTGAATTGCTGAAGATTCACTACAAGGCAGAGAGAAAGTGCAGGCACCCTCACTCAGCCAAGGGGGCGCTTGTGAGAGTTGAGTGCCACCCCGATGCAGTTAGCATGGTGTCTAACACACTGGGGTTCCTACAAACTTCCATATTATTATTAAATAATAAGCCAGGAGTTCTGGCTTCCATCTGATCTAAAAATTAGACTTTGTATTATCTCAAACTTCTGAAGTGATACTACTAGTTACAACACTCATGGTATTTGTAGTTGCACCTTTTTTTTTCCTTACAGACAAAACATAATTCAACATAATTATGACAGATTAATGTGTCTGTACACATCTGTATCAAATTATACACTCTTTTGTTTTGTGACTGCCATCTTAAGTGTAAACTAATGTGCCTGCACTGTTGTCTTTTTGCCTCCATCTTGGATTGCAATTCAGGGAAGAGTCTCATTTCTCTAAGGGGAGGGGGCGGTGATGGTTGTGGTGGTAGGGGCAGCTAGAAGAAGGATCAGTGGTCCAAGAGTATGCCAAGAGCCAGAGACCTTTCCTAGACTCTGCTCAAATCCAGCCATGCTAAGAGTACATGGGATCCATCTGATAGGTGAGATCCAAGTAAAGCAACCTGGTGAGTGGCAGTGAGGCAGGGCTCATCCAGGTTGTAACACTAACTATAGGGGGTATTAAATCAGTGAACTTTGACAAAATATATAATTATTTATTTTGTAGAGCAGAAATATGTTTTGTCTGTTTTTGAGAAAAAAGAATATATAAGAGCTGCATTCCTTACTTCTGCAAACTGCATATTGACTTTAGTTGGAGTCTTTCAGCTGAATAAAGCTAGAAGATTTGTAGTGCTTATGAACTGTTTAAACTTTGAGCACAGATTTAGTTGATCTGGTAATGGAACTGATATGGGAATGCTCACATAACCAGCATATTTCAAAATTCAATCTCTGTTGATCAGTAGCATGGTAGATCTTATATTTTCATGCTGTAATGAAAACCTCTATCCACCAGAATAAAGTCTGTACAACCATGTTATGTGCTTTTAATTTGAGTCTCAACAAGTATTTAAAAGACATGTATTGAGCTATGAAAATTTATCTTAGATTAGAAACTTGTTGTGCTGTGCAAATTTTTAAATGGTAGGTGAAATGTCAGAAGTGTGCATGCATGTCTGAGCTTGCAAAACAGCAGCATTCAGCAATCAACTGAAGCTTGTGGAAAATATTTTTCTAGGACTAAGATATTTTAGTATTAACTGTATTTAAAAGCGACTTGCACAGTGTTTTTTCAAGCTTGTTCATTTTTTCTGTTTGAGAGTGTCATGGAACAAGAAGATCCACTCCTGCTTTTTTTTTTTTTTTTCCAATTCAGCCTCCCCACTCCCATTTGCTATGATTTTTCATGCTATACAACTGCTCTTTCTCTACTTCGCTAATAAGATAGATTGCATTTGGGATGGCATCTCTGGTGCTATAGAAGTATTTCAAGGTAGAAGGGAATTACCACAGATTCCTTTACTAAGCTTCATCCAGGCCCAGTTAGAGGTTTTATATGTTCTGTGTGAAACTGTCTTGACCAATTACAATTTGGATCCAAGCCTTTTGTGGCTAGTGGAAAAACAGTGGAGAATGTCTGGGCCTGTTGTTAATGGGGATCATAAAAGCTGACACGAGGAAGGGCAACTTGTCAGCAACCCGCAGATAGGTAGTGGTGTAGTTTTTCCTCAAGAAACTGTCTTGCCAGTAAATGTTGTTGGCAGCTATTGCCTATTGCTAATCTATTTTTTCATGGTAAACATGATTGAGAAACATGGTGGCAGGCCAACTCCACCTGACATTCTTTGATTCTTTGGATCCTGATAAATTAGGCTTCAGACGTGGAGGTTACATGGAAATCTCTGGTGTCAGTTTAGTATCCCCTTGTGCAATGAGCAGAGAAATGAAATCTCCTTGCTAGTATATCACTCATAGATGTTTTAGCAGCATTCAATATCATGGGCCAAGAAGTGCTGTTGACATGACTCTAAGACCTGTTGGGGTAGAGATGGGATTATTATAAAGTGGTTCCAGTCATCCTTATCCGAGAGTTCTCAGAAGGTAGTTACGGGCAGTCACTCTTCATCCCCTAAGCCCACAGCTGCAGAGTGGTACCAGGTTCACTCTTATCTCTCCTGTTCAACATGTATCTGAAGCTGCTGCAGAAGATCCATGAACTAGCATAGGTTAGTGTCATTGGTGTATTTCAAGACTTATTTTCATTTGATTCAGATGGAGCTGTTTCCTTTCTTTCCAATTATTTGGTAGAGATAAGGACCTGGAAAAATGCCATCTGGTTTAGTATCTGTCCAGATGGGACTGGTAAGGGCAGTGTATTTTGATCAGTTGTTGAAATCTATGACTGCTCCCTCAGTTGATGTCTGCCTGCAGGTTGTCAAACTGATTTGCAACCTTGGTGTCATACTAGATTAATCTCTCTTTCAGTGGCTCCCAGGTAACAGCAATGGTCAGAAATAACTCACCTCCCTGCCCCCCACCGCTAGCCAGCTCCTTTCAGAGGCAGACAGTGCCACAATCACACTTCTTTGATACCTCTTTGCTAAACTATTACATCGTAGTCTAACTGGAACTAACTGTGAAGCACACTTGGAAGCTTAAATTGGTGCTAAAATTGACTGCCTACCTCTTATGGAAAGTGATCCAGTAAAAACATAATTATACCTGTGTAATGATTTAGGAAATCTATATGTGCAGCTTATGAATTCTGGTTCATATTATGAAGTTGTTACTATAAAAAATTGCTGTATCATGAACCTCTATGTGGATTTCACTATTGCTGACTAGGTTGTGTCATGTCTTCCCCAGACTGAGAACAATGGGGAGTACTTTGCTTTGACCACACAATAGTTATGCTAAGAAAGGTGCCAGAGTCGGAAAACCAATTCAGTCAGCTTGGTCTGTACGAGGTCTAGCAACAGTGGAAAGTTACAGCAGAACAATGGGTGGTGGGACATATAAACTAGAAAAACTTGGAGAGAGGAAATTGGGCTGGAGAAAGGAATGGGATGGACTGGCCAAGTTTAGAGTAGCAGAGTTGGGGGACAAGGTTTAATATTTAAGCACAGAAGTGATGCACTGCAACAGAAAGGTGCTGGTCAGCCCCAGATCCTGACCCCAGCCCAAAATATGCTGTAGAGTACTGTGGAAATTGAGTCAGGGAAATGTATGCAGGATTTATTATTTTTGTGCTAATAACTGAAAGTCCATGCTATTGCACAGGTGTAACTCATAAAGTCATGTGCATTAAAAAGCTAAAAATGGCTGAGAACTTAAAAATTGGATGGTAATAGACTAAAAATCTCAGTGGTGATTGAACCTGTTGATAATCTAGACAAAAAGGACTCTTGGCCATTCTTGTAGCTCTTTCCATGACTTCATACAGACTCATCAGATATTCTAGGCCTCAGAGTAATGTTTGGTGATATTGTGTGCGTGGTTGTGCTGTGCTGGGAGTTCAGTGGATATTGAATGATGGGTGTGTGCCACAGTAAGGGTCTGTTTATGTTCTGGGTTCTTACGTGTTGGTTGTACTTATTGTGTGGAAGGTTCTGAAGAACTGTGGTAGTTGGGCTAAGTAATCCACTTTCTGCAGTGTCCCTCATACAACCTATGAAATTGTTCAATGAAAATTAACTGTAGAATAAGGATGGTGATTGGTTGTTGTTTCTGATACCACAATGCTCTAGAACTCTTGGCATGACATAGATACATGTTTTCTTGGAGCTATATACTGTATGGGTATAATTTGTAAAGTCAAAATGGATATTAACAGACCATGAAACCCAATGAAGATTCAATCTAGTGATATTCTGAACAAAAAGAGCCCCCAACAATGTTGGTGGTGTTTCCATTACTGACTTGGACACTTCAGGCTTCACATACTGACATTTATGTAATGTTATTATATAGATCTGTGTGTTTCTCATGTGATTAAAAAGCAGTGGTGTATTCACGTCCTTTGCAAACTGTCTCTTAGTGGTGTTAGGTGCAAATGCTGAACAGTCTTGAAGATATAAACCAGAAGGCTCACCCCATCACGTGGAGTTCTGGGGGTGGGCTTGTTTAAGCTGTGGGGGAAATCTGAGAGGCTAGTGCTGATTCCAAGTGCTGGGCAGTCGACTGCATGGCGTAAGCTCTCAGGATAGAGTGTCCGATAGAGGACCTGCACTTTGAAAGTGTGCTTGGACTCAAAGACCAGCATGGCACCTAGGCTCTGTTTAGACTCTGAATGCTTAATACATAGTATCCAGCAGCTGGGTCTCCTCTTAGTAGTCTGTTGTCATGACCAGGATGTGGGTGGTGTGACCTAGTGGTCGGCGCAGGAGTTGGGAGTCAGACTGGGTCCTATACCAGGAGGTCAACATCTGAAACAGGCCAAGGGCAAAGTGAGAGTCAGACAGGGTCAGTTTACCAGGAGATCAGCAGCAGGCAGGAGGAACAGGTATCCTAATGGAAGCAGTCCAAAGCAGGGAGAATCCAGCTGCATAGCCAACTTCCTCTTCCTGTGCTTGGATTAAATAGTAGCTGGGGGCCAATCAGGAACCCCAAAATTCCATCAATCAGATTCCAGGACTGCAGAGTTCAGCTGCTATTTTAGCATATGTCATCAGGTCACTGGATGGCAAGTTAAGGCTGCCTAATTCCTAACAGCCTTGTGGACTAGAATTTGAGACCCACAGTCCCTGACATCTGGCAAGTGGCCAAGAAAAGGCTGTCAACAGGAGCTGTGAAAACCTGTGATCTACATACAGACTTAGCTACCATCACCTGATGGGTGAAATTCAAGTTGTTGGTTACCATAGATAGATATGTACGGACCAGATTTTGTGGCTCTGCGATGGGGTGTGTAACCCCTGTCTGGAAGCAGTAGAGCTTGGAGGAGGCAAGGAGTGGCCCAGATGTGATGAGTTGTAATTTCTCTGTGAGGAAGCTCTATTTCAGAGAACAGAGGTTACAAGAGTTGGGAGAAAACTCTTCCTAAGATCCTCAAGGAAGCTGAAGGACCCTGCAATGGGTTGAGTCAGGAACAGAAGATCCTGGACGTGGACAGAACTGCTGACACTTTCACTGGAGAGGACTGACTGGAGAAAGCGAACTCTTTTGGTTACTTTTGCTTTCTTTGAACTGTGCTGCAGAAAGCCCCAATGAATTGCTGCTGGGGTGGGGGTGGGAGGGAAATAGCTATTTGGCTGTGAATCATGTAGAAATAGCAAGTGGGAGAGAATAACACTCTTCACTTTTGAACTTGAAAGAAAGGTTTCTTAAATGGACAGATGCTGTTGAAGGAGACGCCTACTGAGATAGTCCTCTTTTCGTCCTTACTCATGATGAGTAGTACTTTGTGAGTAGTCATTAGTGGGACAGCTCACAAAGTAAAGTTAGTTGTTACTTCACTCGTTCTCAAAAGGTTTTGCTCTCCCAGTTTAATTTGGAGAAAAATAAACCCAAAGACACCGATCCAGCTCACTGAACAGAGAACATGAAGATGACTTAGGAAACACTGTAGTGAACAGGAAATTGCAAATCATATGAAAGTGATAAAACAGATATAGTATACCACCTCTTAGTCCGCTTGAGATAACTGACCTGGAAGACCTATTGCAATCTAGAGTCAGATCCATACTTATTTCTATCCTATACAGCCAGTATGACTTGGGAAGTCATCACTCTACTGTCCCATCTACATTCTACCTATGCCCTCCATCTCATGCAACTCAAGTAACAAGGACTGTTTACATTTTGGGCTAAATACTAATCTGTTTTTCCATTGCTGTATTGCATCCTGTGTGAATGAACAACTTAGAGATACAACAAAGCAAGTAATCATTGGAGTATTGAAGAATATACTGTAGAAGTTACAGTCCTGAACTTACCAGTGTAGCCTCTGAATATCTACTATGTAGTGGTGAATATAAGTTATAGCTAGTAATGATTAAGAGATGCTTATGGAAAAGCTATAGCTCAGAGCAACATGAGATAATTTGGATAAGATACTTTGGATCTCTCTACCTCAGATCCATCTTTTAGCAATGTAGCCAAATACACAGTAAAAAAAATGCATTGATTTAGGGGAAAACATTATGTGGTAAGGGCAGGGAAAAAATAATACCCTTATTGCCAAAATATACTGGTTGGGTGGTTGGCTCGAATGGTCCTGAATGCTTTAATTAAGTGCATTTTTCCTGTAAATTCCCTCTAGTGCTTTATTTTCTTTTGTTGATACCATAGCTAACCTGTCTCTAAGACACTATGCTTGGTTTTATTAACTTGTAAGACAGAAGATCATAAAGCATACATCATCTATATGCAGGAACAAGAGACATCTGTAAGGAATTTGGGCAGTATCCATGGGGCTCTTCATTCCCACCTTTCTCCCAGGTCTCTGCAGTTGCTCATAAGACCTGTTCCTGGAGCTCTCACCCAGATGAGTAGTTCTAGTTGTTGCATGAGTAAATGCTTTAGGGTTAAATAGAAAAGTATACAGTATCCTGCTCGGGAGCGGGGGACATACACAAGAAAATGGACTAAACATCTTAGTTTAGGGGGCTTGATGGCTCATAGGATTAATGGCGGTAACTCGTAGGTTTGAATCCATACCAAGCAGGAATTATCTGGAAACCTACCTCTATATAAGTGCTAAGATCTGGAAGAGTGAAGAAAGTTCTGATAAAACCCATGGACTCCATGAGACCCCCCTCTGAGCTGAATGGGCTTCTGGAACAATAGGTTGGATATTACTGGAGTAAATGGTCAGTTTATGATGAATAACTAGAGGATGGACTCTTAGGTCATTATTCTTCCTGACTTACACTGTGTTCTTCATTTTACTTTACCTAATTTACACCTTGTATAAGTGCAGGCTCAGGCCCTTAAGGTAATAGTCATAATATGTATTTGCACCAGCAGCTAAGTTCTCATACTTTCCCTAATGTGAAAGGACACTCTGGGAGATGGAAAGCAGAATTAGGCTTTATGCTATTTTTTTCGACAGTGCCTGCAGCTTTTCTTCCATTAGTGATCGTACTGTAAAAATGTTTTGCTACTTTTCATTGTGTATCACAGGCACTAGGTCAAGTTGAGAAGTGATGGTTAAATTACATTTTGAATGTGTCTAAAAGAGTCAATGTTAGTGTAACTTATGCACTGAAAGGATTACAAGCTGGTGAGACTCTGTGCTTAACTTGCCTCTGAAGTTGGAGTCCTGTATTTTGTGTGTTAACTCAGGGATTTCTGGTAATAGTTAGCAATGACTGGAAAAACAATGCAGAGTAATGGATTGGCAGTTAAATCAGGTTTTGATTACAATATTTAATGTTGTAATAAAGTTTGCTGCCATGTGATAGTTGCTCTTTATTTCAATGTAATACTAAACTCTGCCTATCTCCTTTCCATTTTAAGAGCTAGTGAGTGGCTCCAGCTATCATTTTTGTGACAAACTGGTATATAATTTGAGGAAAAGTTGAATCCATATGAAAATACTCTTTAATGCTTCCCAAGAAAATACAGTATCACTTGAAACTTTATTTTTAGTCCTTAGGTTGTTAAATTTATTTGGAAGGCAGTGGTTGGATGCACATATATTTCAATGGAAATAGGATCTTGTTATTTAAAGATAAATTATTCATAAAAATGCAATCAAGGCAAATCAAAGAAAATTAAGCTTACAAGAGAAATTTTTGGTTTAGGCTATGATGAAAGATGCCACTACTATAATACTGTGCACTTGGAAACTACCATGCTTGTGAGCTGCCAAGCTGTCTTTGGAGTCATGGCTTTGTGGATAGGTTTTTAAGCCATGCCCGCATGATGACACACAAATAGGAAGGCCAGCTTCCTTGGAGGATAGAAATTCCTTTTAACTTGAGAGACTATTTTAACATGACAATGTCACAGATAACTCTAAATGTTATCTTACACTTGATGTCTGTTTCACTGTTTAAGTTTTCTGTCTTTTTGATAAATATGTTCTCCAGGGCTTATTGTCTGCTTGCATCTCATTTATGCATGATTAAAAATGCTGTTAGATTTAGTTTTGATTACACATTTACTTCAGTTTCCTTTGATTCACTGCCTTTTCTATTTGGTGTCTTGCCACAAGTCAGATATTACTGTAGACATATTTTAAAAAGCTGTTATAGATGATTAGGGTGGGTTTTTCTTTTTAAAGGATTCAGTTGACAGATGCTTCATTTAAATAAACAATTACAGTGCAAGAAAATTATTTTAAAATAATTCATACCATTATTTCATACGCCAAGGAAGGACATCATTCCATGACCTCTCTGTTGTTGCCTGACCAGCTTTGGGCAATGGCCTGTCTAGAATTTGGTATTCCTCCACTTCAAGTAGTTCTACCTAAAAAGTAGTTGAAAATATGTTTCTGTTCTTTCCATGTACAGTATATTGTGTCTTGTTCTTAATTTGTGCTGAAAAAATCATTTTCATATACACTTCAAGAGCCTTATTCTTTCAATATTTTTACACTAATGTAACTCAGTAACTTTAGTGGAGTTATTCCTAATTAATAAAAGTGCAGGTGAAAGAATAACAAGGCCTTTAACATATTTTCATATTCCCTAAGTTACACTTCTAGACATCAGCATTGCATTGTATTAACAAAACAGCTAAACGAGTTAATATAGCATTGTTATGAACCTCTATATTGGTTCACTTAAAACTTTGGAGGGAAGGAGATTTTCAGGGGGAAATTTTGATACACTTTGGTTTCAATTTTAAAGAAATTTTCCCCCTGAGTTTAAATATATTTGGTTCAGAAACATCCGAGTTTTAAGAGCATAATACAAATACATTTTGAAAGTTATAGTTCTTTTTTGTCCTGTGTAACTCAAATTCTGTTTTTTATACCAATGTTGACAACTATTTAGTTCTTATAGTGTAAAATAGACAAGTAAGTGGTTCAGTGTATTGATCTAAATTAGACAAAATGGAGTTTCATGGAGATGTGTTTCTGCTTACAGCTGTCATTATGAATTCAATATTGTATATTTTTGAAGTTTTGGAACAAATGTTGAAGGCAAAAGACAGGAAATACGTTATTCCATATTTTGACTTTTCATTTTGTAGTATGCAAATGGAAGGATAATTGTTATTGTAGCTTTGATAATGGAGAGAGAAGGAAGGAGAGACCAACCTTAAGAGCTTAATGTATAAAGTATACTTATGCAGCCTCACTGGACCTTGTGGCTCGTGATTAGCACTGCTCACCAAATTTGTTCAGTAGCTATAAGCATTTGTAATTCAGATTCAATTAGTGTTTTACTTACCTCAGTCCATGGTCTGTCAAGGTTGGAGCAGTGTAATATCTTGTAAGTATGTCTTATCCCATTCTAATCATTGGCCCATCTGAAGTATAGGAGCCTAATACTGCTACTTGCCAATAGTTAATTTAGTTAAAGGAGTAAATGTTTGTTCTCTGGTGCTGAAAGTAAGGGTTCGGTTCCTGATGACAATGCATGTTGCATGGTGTAGCACGTCCAACTTACTCTGGGCCCAACTCTGCAACCCATTATTCTGACTCACCCAACTTATTCTTGCTGGCAAACTTCTATACTTTTGTGGTTTATTTTTGTTTGTGTTTAACTATTTATACACTAATAATGTCAGTTTTAGAAGTAAAACTTAGCAGATTAGAGGCCTGCCATTGTTCCATGAAGTGATCAGTGCTGAACATGACAGTAAATATAGGTGGAGCTCGCAGTGATGCCTGTAGTTAATTACCCAGAAGTTTCCATTACCAGTTCAGGTTTTCAATTGCTTATGACTTTTCCCTTTAACCATTTGGGCTGAAACTTTTCATGCTACATTTCTGCCTCAGGGTGTTTGTTTTTGCTTTAAAAAAAAAAAGGTTTGTTTCTGGGAGAGACTATACATTCTTTTGCCCATATGTGATGGAGTATACAAACCTTGCACTGGCCAGGAAAGGCTTAATATTCTGCTGTGGGCTCAATCAGCCCTACTCCACTACACCTGCAATAGATATCCAGCTTGGAGGCAGCGAGTAAAAGGGAAGAGCACAACTCCGTTGGAGGCTGGCTGGGAAGGAGAGCAGACTCCAGCTCTCACTTCATGATCAAAGCCTGGCTGGAACTGTTTGAGAATCTGCTGCCTGTCAGAACCTCCGTCAGGGAAGGTAGACCGGATGCAGGACTACTCTTGTGATGTGATGCACTACCAATGACTTGCTTAAGAATCAGTGGCCTGCCAGAGACTCGCTAAGAGCAAGCAATTGGCCATGAGCCCAGGGTGATCTTGTTGCACCATCTTCACAAAAATATTTCACAGGATCTCTAGGGTGCCATTCAGTGCATAGGCTGGGCTGTGTTTACAGGATGAATCA
Organism: Gopherus flavomarginatus; assembly: GCF_025201925.1. Taxonomy (NCBI): domain Eukaryota; kingdom Metazoa; phylum Chordata; order Testudines; family Testudinidae; genus Gopherus; species Gopherus flavomarginatus. The sequence goes on from NC_066619.1 coordinate 217,853,240, forward strand.
GGATTGTCTAGCTAATGAGAGTTCTGTCTGTAGGGTCTCTGCCTCATTTGTTACTGAAGCTGGAAGATGACTAGTGAATGAGGCAGCAAGCTCCAGGGAAATAATGGAAGGTCTCATGGCTAAGACAGTGGAATAACTGTAGAAGATATGGCAATTCCTGTAATATCTTTGGGAGATCTGAATACAGAAAGCTTATGTACCAATATGGGCTAGGGATGGTAAATATACCCCCTCCAGGAAGTAAGAACCGTGGGGATTGATTTGGCAAATTCACTCAGGTTGTAACACCTTCCTCCTGGGGAGTCTTGGGAGTTTAAACTGGATTCTCTAGAGCCCCACAGACAAAGGACTTTTGAAAAAATTGGGGGCTCTGCAATTCTTAGGGAAGGGTTGGGAGGACTGACACTGACCAGAGCCTTTGTTGGAGATGGCTGACAGCAATCTCTGGTAAGCTTTCTTAGCATAAAAAGCATAGAACATACATACATTCTTTTACTGTTTTTAATAGGTTTTCTCTCTAGTGCATTTACCTGAAGAATATATTTATTTATTTATATTTAATAGCATGGAATGGGCTCTTTCTCTCTAGTGCATTTACCTGAAGAATATATTTATATTTAATTGCATAGAATGGGCTGTGTTGTAGCTTATAAGTGGGGGCAATTACAGCTCTTCATAGACTTTGAAGAGAAAGCAAAGTGGAAACTCTGATTTTTTTGGGTGTCTGGGTTGCTTGGGAATTCAGTGTAGGTAGGGGACTCTGCAGCCTGGAAAAACTCTTGTCAGGAGGGAGATATGCATGTCTGTATCCAAGGGTAGTGAGTGCCCCTGCTGGACCACAGAGGGGGAATATAGGTGGTGTTGCCCTCAACTGTGACAATATCATCCTGTAGAATTGGATTCTATCCCTGCCTCTGCCACAGAGTCCCTATGTGATAATGAGCAAGTTAGTGACACCAAACCTTTTGAAGATGTCACTAATTACGGGTTCTGTATTTTCTGTATTCCCGATCTGAGGCATCTAGGCTTGATTGGCAGAAGTGCTGAACATACCCAATTGCAACTGAAATGAATGGAGTCCATGCTCTGAACATATAACCTGCTATAAACACTAGGCACTCTGAAAAATTAGACATTTCTTGTCTCAAAGTGGGCAGTGGAGCTGGAACAATTTGTATAGTGGGGGTGCTAAGAGCCATTGAATCAAACTGTAAACCCTGGATATGATGGAAACCTCTTCAAGCCAGGGGATGCGGCAGCCCCCCTAGTTACAGCACTTATGAAAGTGGGAACCCAAAATCAGTGGAAATGTCTGACAATTTTGTCCTTAACCTCTCTGACCTGTAATTCCTCATCTATAAAATGGGGATGATGATGATACCAGCTCATTTTACAGGGCTGATAAGATGATAAATTCATTTATGTTTGCTAAGCGCCCGTAGTGACATAGAAAAGCCCCTAGAAAATTTACACAAATAATGTGGGTAAAAAGAAAAACCCATTCAGTGTACACCAGTCATCCTGTGCAATGAATGAGGTCAGGAGCGTTGTGGCAAAAATATGTGGTCATGCGGCTAGAGACTATCAAAATGCATCTGCACAGGAAAGATAAATTGAGATTGTATGGACAACCTTAATTTTGGCATTTCTTAACTTCTGAGTGCTTGAATTGAAAGCAGTATTAAAGTTGTTCTTAATGTACTTTTTGTATGTAATATATAAATATGTTGTGGGATTCTTGGAAGGATCTCGAGCTCCTAATTCTCTTATTACCTCTCACTCTTTTAATTCTTAAAACAAATCGACCAAGTAATAAATCTTTCCAAATACTGAGGTTATTGAGTGGTATAGTTGTGCTTTAAACCCATATGTGTGAGAAAATGCAGGAGCTAGTTTTAGTAACTGTTTTTTCCTTTCCTTTCATTCCACCCCCACTCATCCTTCCCGGTCTACATACAGCATAAATAACCAGCATTCCCTATGCAGCCTGTATGTCTTCTCCCTTGCACATATGACTTTTATGATTAGCGTAAGTGATAAATGCACTCCCAGGTCAATTTACCCACATAGCCCAATGATTAACTACAGTACATTTATAAAGGACTTCTAATAGCCTCCTGATTAAGCCATATATATGGAGAAAAATGTTGCCTGATTTATATCTTATTCCCCAGAGTTGTTATGTAATCACAGTTCACCTTCAGCAGGACACAGATAAGAGAGAAATGGGGATATGGGAGAACGGGGACTACACAAGAATTTTTTTAGCCTGTCACATTCCATGCTTTCCAATTTCTGTAACCTCTCTTTGTCCTTGTGTGAATATGGATAGTAGAAATATTTGTGCACAAATGATGGTACTGCAAAGTGTAGGTCTAGCAATTACAAAGTAGTAATTCTCCTGTGGATTTCTTCTGAAGTAGGGAAACTGAGATTGCTCTGCTACAGCAGAAGTAAAAATTATTGCTGCGAGAACAAAGACAATGACCTGGATACCTCAGATGTCCATTTTAGAACCAAACCCAAGCACAAGGGCACTGGGAAATGAGAGGCTCTTAAACACAGCACAAGACCATACTAAAATACAGTAGGTAGTGTTGTAATCATAAGAGCATCCCTTGAATTGGAAATGCTGTCATTGAGAACCAAACTTAGAAAGTACAACAAAAGCGTATATCTTTCTTTCTCATCACCTGAGAATAGTTTGTTGTCGGTAATGTTGTTACAGGTTGCCCAACACTTTTTCAGTTACAAAATATATTTGCAACCTTTTAGAAGCACTCACACATTCATTATTTGCTGCAGGGACATAGATTATTTGCCCTGGGACTAAAAAGTGCCTTTTATTTCTTCCATGAAATTCTGTTCTGGTTTGGCAAAGATGTGCATTTTTGAAAATCACCAATTTGTGTTGTCAGTGAAGTCTTGGCAGAATGCCAAAATGAGAACTAAATATGAATATTGTAGTCTAAGGCTGGTCAGTAGCATATATCACATTGACTAATCCTAGAACAGATAAGGGGTACTTGTGGCACCTTAGAGACTACACATTTATTGTAGCATAACTCTAGGACAGTTAGACTCTCTACGGGGGAAGACAGCCCCTCTGGGTTCCCCCCTACAGCTCTATGCCCAGCGCACAGACCCAGTGGCCCAACCCTTCTTGGAGATGTGACACAGTCATGCAGGTAGAGGAGAGGGGCTGGAAATGACAGAATGAGGAGAGGGGGAGTCCAGCACCACTATTACACCCCTCTGCAGATGATGTATTATACAGCTCCTTTTCGCAGCCTCCTTAAAGTCTGATTAAAGTACCTATTTAGGCCCATTTTAAAACAATGTGTAGGGAAATTGTGCTTTTTACTAACAGCGAATTGAAGATGGGGCCCCTCAAAGAAAAAAATCATTGCGGGGCTCTCTGAAGATACCGCTGAAATATTGCACAGAGTCCAGTGTATGACTTATTTACTTTATAAACAATAGAGCATTTTCACTGTGGTCCCATTCTATTATCTGTAACAGCTGGAAGCCCTGGCCATTCATGATGTCGGGGGAGGGGAGGGCAGTTCAAGATTCAGACTCAGGGTCCCTGAACAGTTTGAACCCATTCCCTAGTACAAAGGAAAGGAACTATGTGAGTTGATTTATCCTAAGCAAGCCATATGTTGTTATGTATGTTTAAATACATTTCTTCCCTCATTAAATGTTCTGTAATAAATCCTAGTTAGACTCTGACACCTGTTGATAGAAGATCACATTAAGTGTAAACATCCCGCCTAAGATCTTTGCTATGGTTTGTGTTTTCCTAACTACTAACATTTCCAGAATTAAGATCATTACTGGACATATCAGTAAAGCGTCAACACTGAGTACATCCTGCCATGTTCTCCAAGGTTTTCCAGTTAGTAAGATCTGGGCACAATATACAGTTACTAGCCTTCACAGATCAAAACTTTTGTCCCTTTCTTCGCAGCTTTCTAGTTCCCTCCTGTGTGTTCCTTCAGGTCTATGTTGTGGTATCTGTTCTTTCCACCTCCACCCCCAATATCCACTTTGATCCCCATTGTATCTCAATAGGCACATTTTTTTTCTAAATGTCTGAACAGTATCTGTTGAAAGACTGCAAAAATGCAAAGTTGATCACAGTTTAATCACAGTAGGACACACTGAATCCAAAATGTGTCCACACACACAGACTGAATCAATGTAAATAAATAAGGCATGAGTTTGAGTTTAGCTAGTTCCTTCTAGTTTGTGTGTAGACAAGCCCTAAATTGTAAATTGCTTCCTTAAACATTAACAAGTTTAACATAATTTGCAGTTTGAGCTGTTGTTTCTTTTAAATTCCTAATAGAAGAACATTGGAAATGAATAGCGTGGAGCCTCAAAAGCATATTAAAATCTGCTACTATTTGGTAGAGATTATTTAAAAAAAGACAATTTCCAGGCCGGGGGATAGGTGATATTTCAACATTCTGTTTTTATCCTCAATTTGAGACAGGCCCAAACCAAACCAAACCAAAACAAAGAGAATAGCAAAACTTTTTGCAGAGCAAAATGTTTTAATTTCCAACATGGGAACTTTTTGAATATTTTGCTTCAACATTCTGAAACAATGTTTTTGTTTTGAATCAGTTCAACGTTATTCTATGTCTACTGAACTACTACACTATTTCATGAGTTCCAGTTTCTCATGTGGGCCAGGCTCCCTGGCAGGAGCTTGATGCAGCCTGGTCACGGTGTGAGGATAAGTTGGTTTCCTGTATCTATATTGTAAGGCTTGAGGCCTTTTTTTGCAGCCATATTAGAAAAGCATCAGCCATGAGCCGAGAAGCAGAAAGTCACATCTTCATGTTCCATCTAAATTACATTATAATAATGTAATATCGTGCTTTTAAGAAGGCGATCGTGTCCTAATAGCACCCACCATCACCAAATAAAGAAACGGATCTTAAGATGGTTAAAGAAAACTTTGTTAGCATTCTGTCTGGCAAGAAATCACTTAATAGTTGTGGTTGTGAAATCTTTACTTCTTTATGGTTTTGTCTTTATGGTCCCCACTTCTCTATTGTTTATCTGTGGGTCTGTCTGGTTTTTTTGATTGTTTCTGCCTGTTGTATAACTAATTTTGCTAGGTGTAAATCAACTATGGAGGTGGGGTATGATTGGTTAAAGAATTGTTTTACTATACGTTATGATTGGTTGAGAAAATTGTTCAGTAGTATTTCAGTAAAATGATTGGTTAACGTACAACTAAGTAACACTCAAGTTTCTCTATATAAACTGGGGTCCAAAAGGAAGTTCTTTGTAACCAGCTCCAGTACACAGGCCCAAGATCAGAGCTCCCAGGCCTCAGCACCTTGCCAATCATAACTGTGCAGAAGTTGGAGTCCCCAGATGCTGACTGGCCATTAATAAAAGTTAATCTGCCTTATTGGGAGTGGTGAGTATTGTATGCTTAGCGTGTGTGTTCTGTTTTGGTGATTGTTAAATAAATAGAGGTTAAGTACAATATTACTGTGTAAGTCTCTTTCACTGGTAAAAGAAACCCACAGAAGATTAAGCCCTGAGTCAACAGGGAATGGGTGTTTGCCTGAATCCCATGGATGGGTAAAGATAGGTACCTTTCACCTGGAGCACTAGGAACTGGGAAAGGGTGGGGTGCCTAAATCAACTGAGTTATGTCTTGAGCCCTAGGAACTAGGTAGAGGTGGGATGTACTAGAGTGTACGGGCAAGAAATTTAAGGTAAAGTTGAGTGCCTTAGAGTGTGTGTACAAGAGGGAATTTTGTGCGGGTAACAATGGGACTCCCCAGTGGAATGCAGCAAGGAGATTGTGTGGGGAACTCATTGCTCCCACACCACCTAAGAGCAATTGCCAATCTTAAGTATCGGGGACTTTTCTCTTGAAATTGTTTTTTAAATTAAAATTGTACGCCTATAGCACTGAAGAAATAGTCAAAAATCATTTCATGATTTCAGTTCCTTGCAATGAAATGTGGCTAGTTATGGGTAACTTTTCTATGGTGTATATACTGTCTGGCAAGTGAGACTTGTAGATTAAATCAGTGCTTTTGGCCCATCTTTAGTGTTCCCATAAGGATGCTTAGATTTGTTTTTGTTTTAAACAAAGAAAAGAAATCATTAAATGATTAACTATTCAGAAAACTTCCATATGTCAGGAAGAGAGATCCAATCCCCACACTATTTGGGGTCTTAATGGATATTATCCCCAGGTAGTTGTAGATTATCCAATTACTGTATAGTTTTGATTTCTTAATGCATGTCTCCAAGCAGATTTTACCTTAGTGGATGGGGGAAAAAATAGATAATCCAGCCCACCCACATTATTTAAAGTTATTACATTACATAACGTAATATGCCAAAGTGAGGAAATGTAATTAATTTCCTACAGGAAATTAAAACAATGAACACCTATTTTCAGATGAGAAAGATGCTATCAGTTTACACAGATGAAAGATCACATTACATTTTACAGTTTTATGGCTACAGAGTAAATTTAATTAGACAGAAAAGGGCCTAGAAACACTGGACCATGCAATCAAACTTAAGCCATTGTACTGAATAATAGATTTGTGTCAAATATTTATCTAATTTCTTTAAATGATTTTGAAAAATCCATATTGCATACTTTGGTCTGTTCATAAATATTCTCTGTGTAAAAAGAGTCTGCGGAGACCTTTCTTAACTTTAGATGTACTCTAGTTTTTCCATTTGATACAAGGTGCAAGTACTGTAACATTTCTTTCTTTTTATTCCCTTCATAATGATATACTTCAGACTTCAGTCAGGTTTTGTATTTGCTGTGCACACACAAATCTCACTCATTTTCCCACTCAATCTCTGCAGTGGATCTTGGATTGACTGGTTTAGAGAAACTAGCAAACAACCTTCTCAAATGACCCGTTAGATGCTGGAACTCTGGATCCTTCTTAGTCAAGCTTGTTGCGTTGGTGTTTGACCTCCTGCTGTCCCTGACAAGTGAAGTACATCTCAAATCCTCTTGCTGACCTCTCTGCGGCATTTGATGCCATTGAGCACCCAATTGCCCAAGATGCTGCAGGAGTGAACAGAAACACCCTGTAATGGTTCAAGTTCTTCCTCCCAGGCCAAACCCCAAGAGTAGTTATGGGCAACAGTTGCTCCAACTCAAAAGCCCTTTGCTGTAGAGGCTCAGTCCTTTCCGCACATATTTTCTACTACATCTATAGGATGCCCTTGTGAAAGGTGCTGTGGATTGGATGAATGAGCACAGGATTGGCCACCAGGAAGTTTTGAGTTCTAATCCTTGCTCTACCACTGACTAAATTAGTCCACAGATTGTGAATGCTCAATGCCCTAGCAGCAAAATATGCCTGCTGTCTTTGGCTGGTCAGAATTTTGAACATCATCCTATCAGACAAAGTCCTGAGACAGCATTTATGATACCTAGCTTTGATTATTGTCACTCATGTTTTGGTAATGAAGCTCCACTGAAGGAGAAAGATCTGTTTGGTTTTTTTTTAAAGTCTGTTTAGAAACATAGGTTGCTAGATCCCCTTGAGCCTCACTCTACACTACCCCACCCCCCAAATTAAGGAGAGGGTCCAGCTCAAAGTCTCTGTCCTGATTTTCAAGGTCCTGCATTAGAGTAGCTACTTGAAATATTGCTTCTCCCTCTGCAGTCATGACCTCACATGACAGTTGTTGTGTTCCACTGGAACAATAAACTTGTCAGATAACTGGGGGAGGCTTGTGAATGCAGGAAACAGAAATTTCACAGGAGCTGGACCTAGACTGTGGAACGAATGCCTACAAGACAAAACTGTGTCTTCAGAACTAACCACTTTCAGAAGCAAACACAAAATTCATTTCAATAATTTCTTGACATAAATAGACACAAGCCTTGTGCTCAAACCAGGCATAAAGAAGCAAGCAAACCAAAAAGCTATAAACTAACCAAGCAATTTCTCATACAGGCTGAGAATGATAAAAGAAAGATTTTTTTTTTTGATGCCATCTTTGAGATTAGATGTAAAACTGAGGTCCTCAATATTCATCAGTAATTGGCACCTTATTTTTTAATAAGACGTGGGTGTTAAAGTTCCTGGCCAATTTGCAATTTGAGTAATAAAATTCTGAATACTTATAGTCTATATTATTTCAATTGGAGATAATCACTAGCTATCCTAAATTGTTGTTTGTTTGTCACTGTGCCCTGTTAGATGGCTGTGAGATTACCTCTCACAGGTTTTATGGTGGTAGAGATTTTACATGTAAAATCTCTTTATAGTAGTAGATTTTTACATGTAAAATCTCTACCAAAACTCTACCATCAGTCAAATTCTGACAGTATATCTGGAGTAACTCCATGTAAGTCACCTGGATTTTCAGTGGCTTCATGGACGTCAGCTGGTGGAACTGTATTCAGAATCTGGGCCATGACTGAATTTCCAGACCCTTTTGCATGTGTCAGTTATGAAGTGTTGTACAGCACCCGCATATCAAGATTGTCCCAAGTCCAGAGAACTTTTAGAAGATGGGTAAAGAGAGACTAGATGCACTAGGAGAACCAGAGGATGAAATTACCCCCAAATAAGGCTCCAATTCAGTTCTCCTTACTGAGCCCTACAACCTGCTGAAATCATTGAGAGATTTGCACTAGTAAAGCAAGAAGGATTGTGCAAAAATTTTAAATATTTTTAACAAATTTTTTTCTTAATTTGAGTCCCCGCCCCACCTTCCTGTTGCGAGATGTAAAAATCTCAGATGTTGTAAACCTGGGACAAAAAGAGTAAGAGGCATATTTGGGCACCACCCTTTAAAATGGTAAGGGAACCAAAACATACGCTCTGCCAAAAGTGATCACCATTACTATGAAATGCTAAAAGTCAGGCCATGTAATGAGTGTCAATCTTACATCTGTTAAATCAAAAACTAAACAATGGAGAGCAGATTTTACAAAATTACTTCAAATTTATACCAGTGTAACTGAGATCAAAATGTGACTCATAATTCCCACAGAAACCACAACTGAACCCTTTTGACACAAAACTAATCTTCCATTTATAAAGTGAAATATTTATAAATCTCTCAGCCAGAAGGACACCAAACTTTTACAAACTACTAAGTGATTTATAAAAATAAATTTATGACTGGATTAATAAGTCTTTAGTTCTGTGGAACAGTTTTGATCCTTTATAGTCATTCATTTCTTTTTCAGACCACCATGCCTGAGAGTCAACAGCAAAACAGAAATTGCTTAAATTGAATGTTAAGTTTACAGGAGCAATACACTCCTCTCTTCATAACAGAAATCTCATCAAAGCTAAGCAAAGAAGGGTGCAGGAGAAAAGTCCCTTTGAACAAACACTAGTCTTAAACCTTTTCATCCTTCATAAGTCAAGTACATGCCCTCTGACCAATTTAATTCCTAATCCAAACAAAATTTACTGAAGGGGTGGGGAAGTAGATGAGTGAAGCACAAAACATCAGTATTTCAGTTCTTAGCTGTTTTCGGGTGGAAAAAAGTATTCCATTTACAAATAAGGACCTTCAAAAGGGCAGAACTTGACCTGTAATGTTTTCCTAAAAGATGTACTGAGTTGCGTTTTTTGACTTTTTTTTTTGCCATGAATCTCTCAAATGATAGCACCAAATTAGAAGAAAAGCCTGTAGACTGTTTTTGTAAAGTGTCTTCAGGTTTGGGCAATCTAACTGCAATAGATGCTTTTTAAACTAGCAAATAGTTACAATTAACTCTGCTAAATGTCAACAAAGCCCTTGGTAGGAAAGATGCTGCTTTCGTCTTGTGTTCGTCTTCACTCTGTTTACAGCAAACCGACGTGACATTTTTGTCTGTTTACAAAGCAGTGAAGAATGTTTATTCAGCAGTTATCTGGTTCCAACAAAGTTGTGTGTGTTGTTTCACATTCATTTTCTGTTATTCCATGCAATGGGAACAGTTTCATTTTATTTAGGCCTTTATTCCACTTGAGATCAATTGATTTCAGAACTGCCCTGCTTCAGAAGAAGGGGAAAGTGTATATGTCATCTTTAGATTCCTTGTCCTTTTCTTTCCTTCCTTCAACAGATTGGAGAATTGTTAGCTGGTGCATAGTGAGCAAGAGGTTAACAGCTTACCTTCTTCTAATATTTGCACAGGTGTTCAGAGAGAGAGAGAGAGACTTACAAGGTTGCTTGGGGACAGAGAGGGAAAGGCAGGATTCTGCACCAGGGTCATAAACCTGTTCCAATCTAGGGTTGTTTTTAGTTATGCCACCTTTGCATATGTTAACTTGTTTATAATCAGATATTAATGCATTATTCTTTAAAGAAAATTGCTTACTTGACTGCACCTGTTTGTTTCTGCTGAGTCAGTCGATCAGATTACATCTGTTTCTCATTATCAAAAACATTGATGCTGATTTCTCCAATCAGCTTCTCTTATCCACATGTGAAGTCTTCATTACCATAAGTCTGTGACAGTACAATTCTTTCCATATAAACAGACCATAAGAATATACGCAGAAGGATTAGAATTTTTTTTGAAGGATCAAATAAGAGAAAAACAAGTTATATAAAGGAGAAAGCTCTATTCAAAACACATTTTGAATGATTACATGTGGAATACAGAAAATTACTGGTTAAGGAAATTGTCCTTAAGATGAATGTTCTCTTCCTTAGGTTAGCACTAGTGTGAAAATCATTATATAAAGTAACACTTTAAAGTAGATGGTGAAGGGGAAAATCAGAGCAACTTCACTTCACCTGCAAGCTCTCCCCTCTCTTTTCTTTAATTTCCTGCTCCGGAAAACAGACTGCTTTAGCCAGAGAGAACAGGTTGCTTTTTTCACTTACACAGATAGCATTGACACCCTTCTTTAAATGAGACTTAATGGACTACGCTTTAAAAAAAAAATTAAGCCCTTTTAGAAGACACCCTTTGAGTTAAAAATTGAGAGCCAAGGATGGCACCTTTCAGACATACAGTACAGATCCTCTGTTTTGATGTAAAATAATATTCTACAGATGAGTAATTTTTTTATAGTTTACAGAATAGTTTGATCAAAAGATTACAATAAAAAGTAGTGTGTGTTTTGTTGTTTTTTATTTTGCCTTTGTTTTTTTGCTGTGAATGGTGATCAATTGTTCTCCATACTCACTGAGGGTAAGAAGTAATCTGCTTAGTTTATGTCATGAGAAATTTAGGTTAGATATTAGGAAAAAATTCTAACTGTAAAGATAGTTAACCACTGGAATAAGTTACCTAGGTACAGTACTTAATTTGTGATGAAAGAGTTGCCAGGGCTCATACAATTTTTTTTTACATTCATAACTGATGCAGCAAGCGGCAGTGTCAGGGCTATGAACTGACAAGCATAGAGGTGCTGGGGCTTAGCCCTAGCAAGCGCTGGCGCAAATTAAACACTGCCTAGGCAGTTTGTGGAATCCACCCTATTGTTGTTTTTTTAAATTAGACAATCATCTGTTAGGGATGGCCTGGGAATACTTGGCCCTGCCTCAGTGCAGGGGATGGACTAGATGACCTCTTGAGGTCCCTCCTAGCCCTACATTTCTATAATTATGACCTTTTGCTGCTGCTAAAGTCATAATACTGGGTGTCAATTTATTATCATTGCCATGATGATCTGCTATAAAAATATTACATTTTGAAAAGCCATCCTTTAATTTTTACTGTAGTTTTAAAGTGGCAAAGGTCCAAGAATGCACAACTTGTTGGTTCTTTCAAAAGTTGTATGCAACTGACAATCCATTGTGTATCTTGACACTTGTGACTAGGTAGTTACAAGTAGTTCTGATTTCAAAGATGGGTCTGACCTGAAGAGGTAAATTGGACAAATTATTTTAATTTCCAGATAAAATCTCGATTACTGCTTCATGTTCAAATAAAAATAGTAGAATGTTCTGCAGTTATCTAAAAATCTACATTTTATACAATAACGACATGGTAGTGATATGTGGTGGTGTTTTTAGAATACTGTAGTATTTTTATAGGGGCAGGATGTTATAATGCAACTCTTCGGATGTTCTTGATAAATCAATGTAGAACTGTGAAGGGCTGAAAAGCTTTGATAATTGATATTTGTTTATTCCAGCAAGCAGTGTTGTTTTCTTCAATAAAATATAAAGTAATGTTTAACTAGATGCAATTTCAACGTTTTGATTCTTGGTTTTAGGCCTGGAATAAAATAAGCTAAAAGGGTGACTGCAAATTTTGTTTTATTTTTTTAATGCGGAATCTTTTAATCTCTGTATTTGATCACAGATTGTATGATGCCCTTGTTCTCTGGATGACAGTAACAGTAAGCAAGTGCAAAAACCATTCTGTGCTATGAAATTAGGTGATTCTGAGGTCTCAGTTTTGGTGCCCAACTTCAGATACCTTAGAAGTGATGTTCAGAGGGTGGGTATTCAGCACTTTCTGATATATCAGGCCCCTTTAAGAGGAGTCTTGAATTGGCCACACAAAAATGGAGGCATCTAAAATCACTAGTCATTAATTATCAATCAGGTTATCTAAAAAATCCTAGATTACACTTGTTAGTAAAGTGTAGCTCAGCTGGTAAGATTCCACTTCATAAGCTAAAAGACACCAGCTGGATTCAACGAGGCCTTGAGCAGATACTCAGTGTTGACTCTGTAGTACCTTAATAGGGATGTTCTGGTAGTGCAATGCTATTAGAGGTGCATGCTAGTGTGTTCATCTGAAAGCCCTTCCTCTCATTTCAGTCACTATCCAGGTAGAAATTAAAGAATTTATATCACTTTTTGATAAGATTAAAGGGTAACTTCCGCATTGGATAACACTCCCTCTCCCAATAAAACAGATTCTAGTGGTCTAGGTAGTTCATAAATCCAAAGAGTTTTAAGCCTAGAAAGGACCATTATGATTATCTAGTCTCCTATATAGCAGGCCATACAATTTTTACAAATGAATCTCGCTTCAAGCCCATAACTTTTGGTGAGTTAAAGATGTCTAATTTTGATTTAAAGACTTCAATTGATGTCCCACACTCCTAGGTAAGTTGTTCCAATGATTAATAACCTGCACTGCCTTCTTTCTAGTCTATCTAGCTTCCAGCCATTAGATCTTTGTGTGCTAAATTAAAGAGCTCTCTGCTATCAGAAGTCATCTTCTCACCTAGCTACATATGGACTATTACCAAGTTACTTAAACTTTTGGGTGTGAGCTATGGCTGAGTATAGAATGGTTTTTGCACTTGTTTACTGTTACTAGACTACCAGTTTGAAGCAGAGAATTGCAAAGAACTATATTGCAGATGCTTAGACTGGGTGAATCTGGTACCTTGAAAAGTGCTATATAAAACTAAAGGCCAAAACTTTAAAAAATGACTAGTGATTTTAGATGTCTCCATTTTTGGGTGGCCAATTCAAGACTCCTCTTAAAGGGGCCTGATATTTCAGAAAGTGCTGAATACCCACCCTCTGAACATCACTTCTAAGGTATCTGAAGTTGGGCACCCAAAACTGAGACCTCAGAATCGCCTAATTTCATAGCACAGAAAAAATAGCCCTTCTTACATGGTAACTAATGGAAATCTGTCTCTTAATATGTATAGGAGGAATAACTACATGGTAAGTGGTGGTACTGTGTTATATCCAAATAGGTGTTGCCATACTTCTGTCTTCAACACTAGACTGTTGATACTTTGGGATATACTGCATGTAATTACTTAGGGATGTGCACAGTCCTTCCCCCACTAAAATATGCGGAGAGAAGCAAATTAAATCAAACTCAGCAGCTTTTCTTCATGTCACTTGTATGATGCATTGCCTCCCTCTTGTCTGATGAGGCTATCAGGAATGTGGAATGGATGGAAGTGGAAGCAGTAAAAAGATGCTGGTTCTGTAGGGTTTGGGGCAGGATTTACTATGAATCTGTTAGGCAAGAAGAGACTTTCCCCTCTGTAATCTATTCAGGCTCCATATAAAATAAAGTCTGTTTCCTGCTGGGCTGCTAGCTATGCTCTATGCGATAAGTTTGATCTTAGTTACATTGGTGTTACTGAAGTGTAAATCTAGACATGTGGCTCTGTAGGGTTATATAAATTGGAGGATGAATTAATGCTGCTCTCAACAGCACTAACAAATCCCTGATTTTTGTGTGTGTGGATTTTCTCCTTGATGGACTCTGCAAATGATTTCTGTGTGATCTTGGGGAAGTAACTTAGCCTCTGTACCTGTTTCCCCATCTGTCAAAATGAATATTACTTACCCACCTTTGTAAAGTGCTTTAAGATCCTTGGATGAAAGGTGTTAAACATGGTGAGAGCTGCTATAGTATTTACCAAATACAAAATTGTCCATAGTTACTATGTAAATAGAATAGTGATGTGATACCAGTGGCATATAACCATTATTGCGGATACTAAACTACACATTTTCAGTGCATTCTGTTACAGCATGGCAAAGGGCACCTTATGGATTCTTTTGTTCCAAGCTGACAAAAATCCAGTTTGGATCCTCATGATAGAGAACTTTCGGTGCAAAAAAACCTCTTCTCCTAGTGCTCTCTGAAGCATGAAAAGGGATGAGGTCCAGTGCTCTTTCAACAGCCTCAAATGTGCTCAAATACAATTGAAAACTCAAACATAAATGGAGAACTGAAACTTTGTTCACTTTTGCAAGAACAAAAGTTGTAAATTTGGTCCACCTAAACTGTAGACACAGGTTAGTTCACTGAAATACTGTTCAAGAACATTTTATCCTTTAAAAGAAATTACTCCCGCATCACTGCCAACATCAGTGAGTGCTTGCTTTATTTGTGTATGAATCTGATGCATCAAGAGACTTGGCCAGTTGGTGCACCTGACTTTTCTAACTAATTGCAATATTTTTCATTGATGAAAACTTAAACTTTTCTTCATTCCCATCTGTCTTCCCCACTTTTCAGTCTATATAATAGCTAGATCTTCCCTTCATGGATGTGAAATTTTGTAATTGCCATTTGCCTGTTACGTATAGATGTGGAGAACAGAGCTGTAATTAGACATGTTAGCTCCTGGCAAGCTCCTAGCAAGCATATTTGTGTCCCACATTTCTGCATTCCATTTAGCACAGAGGTTTTCAAACTAAGGGGGCAATTTGAAAACCCCTGTGCTAAATGAAAGGCAGAAGTCTGAGGGGGCATGTGACTCTAAGTGCCCCTCCACATATCGCCTCTGTCCTTCCGCCCCATTTTTCCACCCCTGCAGCGGCAGTGTGCCCTGGGCAGCTGCCCTGCTCATCCCACCCTCGTTACAGCCTTGGTGCAAGTTCTGTTCCTTGCAGCAGTTATACACACAAAAAAAGATGACTTCCAGTTTGTGGAAATCAAAAAGAAAACTCCTTTCCATAACTCCTTCCTTGCTCCTTACCTTTATTGGGGAGTGGTTCTCCCTTCTGTCATGGGGAAGATGCAGTCTTTCAGTGGGTCTTGCCTGTCGTTCCTATGCAACATACATGCAGGAGTCATCTTGGGGAATGTTCTGCACACCTTACCCCAATGGCAGCACTATTCTGGAGAGTGAGTAGGTAATCCTTTCACAGCAAGGCAAACTCCCTGCCCTTCTCATTTGCAGTACTTTTTATAGTACGCTAATTGCTGCTGTGTATTTCAATTTCACCTCCGTGCCTTCAAATTTTCATTATGCACAAGGCAGCTGGGAAGCCCCAGATCAGGCGAGATTTGGGGATCATCTAGGAATAACATGCTTTCTGGGGAAATAACAGCATAAAGAAGAGTTCCTGCTAATACAAAAGCTAAGATGTTATAGATTGCCTTGGACTCGTGGTACCTCAGAAAGTGTTTGGTTTGAAGAATGGATGACTGTTAAAGAGGTTTATTTAACCGACCCAGTTAGCCTGTAACTTATTGGAAGGAAATAAAAAATATCCCAGGTCAGAATGAACTGTTATGAAAATCACCACTTAGGTAAGTGTTTTTCTAAGTAGCAGAAAACAAATGAAGAAGAAATAAGCTCAATGCAGCTACTGGACCTTTTGGTTTGTCCTGTTGGAGGGAAACAAACAAAATAAAGCCCCTGACATTGCCACGATCTGTTACATTTTGGAACGTTGGGGAAAAGCCTGCTGCCTATATTCAGAAATGCAGGATTTGGCCTTTTGTGATGATTCTTTGTTTTTAAAGTAGTTAAAACTGTAGGAAAATGAGTTTAGCAGCTGTCAAAATTAGTGCAACCCTGGGGAGTAATAAAAAAATAAAATAAAGTGGAAGTTGACACCTCAAAATAACATCCTTGGGATATGGGACAACACCCAATGTGTGTTTTTGCCTGACACACCAAGGTACGTGTGGTAGCACTTGAGGATGGTAATCAAGTTAAAGAGAGACAAACTGTTTAGGCTCCAAAACCATACAACCTTGAAAGGAGAGTAAATTTGTGTGGTATGGCAGGAGGTGGGAGAGAGGGGTGTGTGTGCGTGTATCTGTTTGTCATTATTTAGAAAATGTGTATTTCAGTTTGGACACACAAAAGGCACCTTTCACAGGTTGTATGCACCTTGACTACATTTATGGCTACAGTGCAAGTGTGTGTATTGTGTTGTGTTGTAGCCATCCTGGTCCCAGGATATTAGAGAGACCAGGTGGGTGAGGTAATATATATAACTGGAAGATCGAATAATGAAAATAGAATGAAGTATTCTTCTCTCATTTACTTATACGGATGTATCTCCACTCACTTCATTGAAGTTACCCCTCATTTACATTGATATATTATTTGAGAGGAGAATGGGGTTCAGAGAGCAAGATTCTCTAGTGCAAACTAGCCACATTATGCTGCAGAGGGCTGGAAAATGTCTAGACCTGACAGGCTAAGAGAACCTCCAGTGTGATGGAGCTCTGTTAGGTACATTGGCTCTGCACCAACTTTTGCATGATCTCAACCTGGCTCCAGTCAAAGGGTATGGTGGAGGTAGACAGAATGTGGCTGGTATTGCCTTAAAATATTTGTACCTATGCTAGAGCAGGAGCCAACACACAGCACAAATCTACTGTGGGAATGACGGAGTCATAACATGCTCCCCTGTCAAAGAGCTGTCCCAAGTGGCATTCTGCTGCACTAAGTAGAAGCTCTGCAGAGCAGAGAATCTGGGCCAGTGTGTCTAGGTACTTCAGGAAATCAAAAGAGAATAACAGATCTCTGTTGATTTTGTATCTATTAATTAATGAAATGATTAAAACAATCATATGAATGTATAATAGCTGCTTGCAGAATTTATCAGTTTTTCTCTGTTTCTCTAAGCCAAATTAAGATCCAGGAAATAATAATTTCATTTTTAAAATAATTTCTTCCAAAGAAGCAGTCTTTGAGATCCAAGTCTCTCTTTCATCCTAGAGCGTCTTTGCAGACATGGGGTACAGTACATGCAGTACAGTGTCATCATTCATTCCTGTCCATTGTTTGTTCCTTCATTAAACCCTGCCTGGTCATGTTCCCGTGTATGATGTCCTGCCATCAAGTCAATGATCAGCCTTTAGGTCAGACTGACTTTGGTTGTGTTTGCATTATTTTATTTAGCATTGTATCATCGGCCTATCTTCTGTAGTGACCCCACCATCTTAATCTTGTTGATTAGAGCCAATCCCATACTCTGACTTCACATCATAGTCTCCTATTTTTTTTCATTTTTCTTTAAATCATTCCACTTTAAACCTGACATCTTTTGAAGTACTCTCATCTCTACTGTCTACAGCCTTCTGATGTTTGTTTCATTTAAGGTGTCTGCTTCTAGACCACAGACTAATACTAGTTTGAAAAATTTTCACTTTGGTACCAAATGTAATGTAATACACATTATGTATATTAATATACATAAGAGTCAATTTCTTCTATGACTTTACTGATGCTATATTTCAATACTTTATCTATTGTTCCTTTTTGAGGATGCAACTACTTGGCATTTACTGTAAGTCCAAGTCAACTACACCAGGTGGCAAGGACTATCATCACTGTTTCAGACATGTCTGCCAGTTGTACAATGTTATCCGTAGTAGTATAAGAGCTTAACTCTAGATCATCAAATATCCTTTCAACTTATCTAACTTTCTAAATGTCCAGCTTAAGAACCTGGGGAAAAATGATGATGCCTCTTGTCTTAAGCCAAACTTTGACTTGAAATAGTTAGTTAATTTTCCACCAATTTTTACAGCACTGCAGCTGTCTTCCTGCTTAGCTTTTACAATTACAATTATCGTATCTGGAATTACATATGATTTTGCAACTTTCCATAATGTTTCTCTCCAAATGCTTTTGGGAAGTCAATGAAATCTGTGAATATCTTTAATCTCCATTCTTACTTTTTTTCCATCAGTTTTCAGAGCATGAATATCTGGTCAATGCAACTTTAGCCTGGTGTGAAGCCATACAATTCCTTGCCTACAACTTCCTCTAAAACTGGCCTTAATTAGTAGACAATTACTTTCATCATTATTTTTCCCAGTTCTGACAAATTTATATGTCTAATTATTTGTTTGGATCAGCAGGATCTCCTTTCTTCAAGACTGGTGCAACTATTGCTTATAGCCAATCATCTGGTACCTCTTCTTGTATATTTTTTCCTAATACTTCGATAACACTTGTCCTGCCAGCTTTTAGCATCTCAGTGCTTATACTGTCTATCCCTGCAGCTTTCCCACTTTTTAAATGCTTCACTGCAGTTTCTATTTCTGCTTCCATTCAGCCTTGCAAGCTGCCCTGGCCATCTAGCATGTCTAAAATATGTGCATCTGGATGAACTGCAGGGTTCAGCATTTTGTCAAAACACTTCCATACTTCCAACACTTATTCAATATTTGTCAGTTCACCAGTAGCCTTTTTACCACTTGCATCATTGTCATGATTGTGTTTCCGTACGACTTACTTTTTTCGTGCCTCCTCTAGTTGTTAAACCTCTTCTTTCCAAATCTTTTGTTTGTCCAGTCTTTGATTTTCAGTGCTTTGCATAATGTTTTTACTGCTTCAGCTTCCCTGACTATTTTAGCTTGTTTAGGTTTCTTCTGTAATGTTCTTTAGCCAGATTTTCCTTGTTTGCTTATGTCTTCCAGTAATTTTCTTCACTATACAGTGTATCACTTGAATATTTCCCATCCAGTCTGTAGTGAGATTTCTTCATCATCATAAATTGGTTGGAGGGCATTTCAGGCCATCCTCACATTGCATGCCTTCCTCAAAGAACTATTCTTACCAAGTTCAGATTTGGCTCCAGTTGCATCCATCTTTTTCTTGGACTTTAATAGTAATCTTTCCAATTAGTAGTTCATAATTACTGCCACATTCAGCACTTCTGTAAACTCAAACATCTAACAGTGGCAGGCCAGCATTTTACTGATGATGATATGGTTAATCTGATTTTTTTTGTTTGACCATGTGGCGAGTTCCATGTAATCTTGTGCATGTCTTTGTGAGGAAACCAAATACCCCCAATAATCGGTTGTGAATCTCACAGAAAACTCTACCATCCATATCCCATTATAATTTGACATCCTGATGCTGTGTAGTCCAACATCTACTCATTTGCTGACCATGTTTGTTACCAACCTTTGCATCCATATCATGATCAGGAATTTTGTCTACAATGCTATCCAGCTGTGGATAAAATCCATCTTTCTCTTCCTTTTCTCCTGCTTTGTCTTCTATGCACCTGTTTATACATAACAGCAGATGACAATTATGCATAGTTTATTGTAGACAATAGTAACGCTTGCTATGTCAGTCTGTTCAGAAACTGGTTTCCAGCTGTTTGTTGAAGTAACCTGTTATCTTGGTCACTGCTACAGCAGCCCCAGTTCTATGCTTTGCTTGTCCACTTGAATGTCTGGAGTAGAGGAAAGTGTAATTTCAAACTGTCAACTCTCCTGTACCCAGCCAATGTGTCTTCTGTGTGGCAGCAATAGAAAGTTGTAACTTCCTTAACTCCTTCTTACAAGCTCAGTCTGTCCTGGAGCAAATAGAATTCCAACATTCCAGTTCACAATATATGTAGCTGTTATCCAAAATCTATGACCACTGCCATTTGTTAGGGCTGGGTCAAAATCCATATAAATCAATTTCGCATACTGTATTGTTTGTATAACAAGTGAGTTTTGGATGAGACCCAAGTACCAATCTTGAAATATGGATATATATTGAAGGCTTTAATACTTTGTTTTCAAACTGATTCTTCCAGAAGCCTCAAAATAGATCTAGTGCATGGAATTAATACTCTGTAAGGAACGTACATTTGTGGCCAAGCAGGATGATAATAAGGGCCCCTTTGATTATTTTGAGGCTGGAGATTTAAACTGATATTTGCCTTGGGTTTTCTGGTTGTCCTCTGGTTTGTAGTTGGTTGGTTCTGTCACTGCCTTGCTTTCCGCATTGGTATTGAATATTTAACTTAATTTAATCCTCTCATTAAATACTGCACAATTAGTCCAAAGGCTTGTTTTTATGAAATGTGTGTTTGTAAGACTAAACTGTGCGCTACTGCCTAGGATTTTCTGAAATTTGCACCAGCTTCTCAAATAAAGTATTTAATCTTTGATTGTATCCCTCTCCCTCACCCTCTTCTCTTTTAACTTGCAAGTTATTTGAGGTAGAGGACATATC
This sequence comes from Gopherus flavomarginatus, assembly GCF_025201925.1. Classification (NCBI taxonomy): domain Eukaryota; kingdom Metazoa; phylum Chordata; order Testudines; family Testudinidae; genus Gopherus; species Gopherus flavomarginatus. The sequence goes on from NC_066619.1 coordinate 217,873,876, forward strand.
TTCTGTATGTTTCTGTAAGACCTGATACAGTGGGGCCCTGATCTGATGGGAGTTATCTCTTGGTGGTATGTCAGTGTGTGTGCGCGTGTGAGCATATGCACCAGTGTGAACTTAGTTATGTAACGTCTTTCAGTGGCTCAGTTTTTATCATCTGTGAGTTAAAAACACAACCTACCTCTTCAGGAAGTTGTGAAGCTTAATTCATGCTAATGAAACATTGTCAAGAATTACGGATGAAAGGCATTGCAACTTATATTCTATCAATCAAAGCATTTTTATATATTTATATAAAAGCATTTCGGAATGATCTTTGAGTTTTCCAGAAACTACAATAAGTGTTCCAAATAGGAAATGTGCCCAATTCTTTGTGGGCTTTTCTGTTCAATTTTCTTTAATGTAAAGTACTGAGGGAGGTTCTGCTTAATCTTATTCCCCCCCACCTCACCACCTTATTTCAGACTCCATCCTGACCAAAACCCTGTCCAGAATCACCAGGATGTCCTGATTCTGAGAGCTACATTAGGGTTCCAGCAACATAGCTTTTGGTTTCTGCAGGTCCTGTGCTTTAATTGATTTGTTTCCTTCTCTGCTGATGTAATGAGAATGTTGGAAGACTTCAGCTTCATATTTAATTACAAATATTATAGGGCCACAGCAGTTAGCTAGGGAAATCTTGTAAATGGGCTCATTTGCCAAAATGTGTGTTTCTGGTGTACAACACACCACAGCTCTGGCTTTCTTTTAAATTGTTTGTTTTTAGAGTCACAGTTTAGCAGTAGGCAGCTCTGCACAGCTAACCAGAGGAAGGACGGTCCTTTGGTAACTATGGACTGGGACTGAAGAGAGGTTTTCAATGCCTGGTTCTACCACATGCTTTGTGACCTTGGGCAAGTCACTTTAGGCCTCACACTAGTGAGGAGTTACAATGACAAGAAGTCACTTTGAGGTCAACTGTTCTGAAATGGGGAAGAATTATTATTCACATTTTACAGATGGGGCCTGAGATACAGAGAGACTGAAGGCTACACTTTGAACCCCTTGCTCACACTGGTGAGTGTGTGCTCACATGAGTTGTCACACTAAGTTCAAAATGCTTGCCATCAACAATAGTACTCCTCTATAGCCCAGGAAGCTCTGAAACAAATTCTTCCTTTCTGAGGCACAATGCCTCTGGATTCTCCAGGGGACACGGGCCAATGCCTGTAAGCCACAATTGAACACTTTGTTTGTCAATACTTAATTTTCACAAGTAAGCAAGCACAAGTAACATTCAGTATAGTCTTCCCTCTCCCCGAAACGCTACCTACTGTAGAATTAATTTATTAAGCAAAGGGAGAGACTACAGCAGTCTGCCACCTTGAGAAATGTCAAATAATTGCTTCCAAAATGTTTAACTAATTAACTTAGATTCTTATAGGCTTCTCCCACAACATTGCTCTCACTCACTTCTCCCACAGCATTCCTCTCACTGTCAAAACAGGGAAAAACCCAGTATCTTCACTGGTTTCCAATTTTCTTTCTTTTTTTAAATTTGAGGCAATTGGCATGGCAAATATTTTTAAAACGACACACACTCTTTCTGAGAAGATCTTTCAGCATATGTGAGTAGATCCAGTTATGTCAATTTGTAGCAAAGCTATTCATCTTCTTCCCATAAATGCTTCAATGACAACAGATCAGCATAATTAATCTTGTTAAAATTAGCTTATAGCCAGTTATGAAAAATCTGTTTGTTACAGCATCAATCAACTATAAAATTATTTATTGTATGATAAGAAATTTTAGAGAGAGATGGAGTTTCTCAGGTGACATATCTGTGTAATTGCAGAGTTGTTTACAACATCTTTTTTTTAAATAAGTGTCTCAAGTATTGATGAAAGGAGCTAGGTAGAAAGCCTCCTAGGTATAACAGAGACAGTGTGACTGCTTCACTGCATTTAAGTGCCTCAACCCTGATGTGCATTAGCAATATCTCCCATAATGTAGTCTCTATCACCATTCATCCCTAAGCCTCTGTTGAGACTTCCAGTTATGCCAATTGTGCTGATGGGCTTTGTCAGGTAGACAACAATCCAAAAGGAACTGAACTATTATTGCCAACTAATTTCACATAGGCCACTGCCCAGCCATGGGATGCTGACTTTAGTCAATACACATGGGTCTGATTCAAACTTGTTTCATATCTATCTAATCACTGTTTAGAATTAAATCATTCATAAATGCAGAATTTTCGCTGTGTTGAATAGCTAAAGAAATAGCCGTGTGTGTGTGTGTGTGTGAGAGAGAGAGAGAGAAAGCATAAACAATCTCCTCCTTCCTAGTGCTGAGGAGAGGGGATAAGGAAAAAAACAGATTCCCCATTCCCCCCCTCGCCACGAGCTTGGAGTAGAGAGAGTAAACAGCACCTTCAACACTGTGTGGAAATTTCACTCTCCCAAAAGTAAATGGTAGGTGGAGAAACCGTGCAGGGCAGGGGCTGAGGGAAGTGAGAGAGAGCATGCAGCCCAAACGGTCAGGAGAATATTTACATCTTCTGCAGATGGAAGACAATTCCATTATAGCTTATTCTGGAAGAAAGGTGTGTGACAATGTAAATTGCACAGTTGGTATGGAGTGTCAAAGAAATGAGCTTAGTTCAGTCTTCATCTGAATAAAAGATTGCAGTGGTTCCATAATAGAATAATTTTGTGTAGGAAAAGTCCAGAGGTTACTGGAATATGGACTGCTCAGTCTTTGACGAGATCTGTTGCCTCGATATCGTGGGAATGAGTTTAAGGGAAGAATGATGTATATAAAGATAGCTATGGTTGTCAGAACATGGTGTGCCTATAAGAATCTTTTTCTTCACAGCCACACTTTATTACTTTTTTTTCCTGTCAGAGGTGTTATGAAATATGTCTTGATCATTTGCTTTCTCCCGGTCGTTTTTCTCACATTAAGTGCTACATCAAATTGGGAAAGAGGCGAGTAGAAAAACACTAGCAAAGTTTATAATGTTCTTGGTGTAGTTTTAAACTGTATCATCAGGACTTCTCTGAGTAACAGATTTTATTATTGTATATGTCAGGCTAGCCTGGGATTGGTTTTGAGATTGTGCAATAGTTTAATTCAGTGTCTGTTCGTTTAACAATGATCCTGTTATGTACTGGTTAACTGGGGTACCATGTGCCTGCTGTGGGGTTAGGAAACAGACAATGGACTGTCTTTTAAAACATTGTTTTAGCTAATATTTTATCTTGTACATGTGTCTAAATTTGGAAACAGCTGTGCTGAGAATTATGCTGACATCTTAGTTGGTTAAATCAAGGCCCTGATAGCTCAAGCTTCTCAGCTAACCTCAGCTGCTGTGGTGATACATAGGCAACAAGGCAGTCACTGGAGGACCCAAAACACGTAGGACTTCATAGACCATCAACATCTCTTCATTGCACCCAGAAACAAACAGCAAGTTGCTGCAACTGTTGGAGAAAAAGTAATGTGATCCCTGTGGTCAATATACTTTTGATTCCTTGACTCAGTAGGATTAAGAAAATCTATCAATCTAAGAATTGGGTAAAACTGCTTGGTTGCATTAGTTCATGCTCTTGTCCCACTAATGGACAAAACTGAAAGGGTGAAATCCTGGCTCCACTGAAATCAATGGTAATTTCAATTGACTTCAATAGAAGCATGATTTCATGCTCAGTGTCTGTCTGTTCTGAGTGTTTTAGATTTGTTCTTAATACTGTAAACTGTAAGATTTTGTTGACTGACTTTCAGTCTCTGACAAAGGTGCATGGAGTGCTCACTTTCTTGTTAAAAGCCAAAAGATAGTTATAAAAAAACTGGTTTTGCGTCATAAAGGTTCTTTCTTGCAAGATACCACAGGATCTATATTGTATCAGGTTGAACAAGAGAGGAAACTTCTGAGAGGTTTGGGAGGAGACATGCACTATAATGATTTCACAGTGTGCCACTAACTCCTAGCACACTCTACCATGTCTGACCCAGCTGGAGCAGAATTGTCCATTGTCCTGGATGTGTGGAAGGAAGACAAGTGATGTGGTTTAATTAGGCCACAACTTTATTAACAAACTCAGCTGGGAATTACCCAGGAATTAATTATTCAGTGGAGGTCATGATTCCTTCCTTAATCACTTCTGTTCAGTGGAGGGCTGCCATCAGACCACCACACCTCCACAACTGGTCCCACCTTGTTACTGGGTTCCACCGCCTTCCCCTCCTATAAGGGTTAAGGGGCTGAGGAAAGGGTGTTGATTCTTCACTGTACCAAACATTTGGAACCCCAAACCCATTCCCCAGTGTCTCTGGAGGTGGGAGTGGATTTTGGAGAAGGCATCAATCCCCTAGTTTATGAGGGAACTGATCTACACCCATGGAATGAATATCTGAACACCTACCCCCTGGAGGGACCAGCAATTAACTTGGCTGCCTTCCCCCATCTCTAAATAGTTATCCATTCCCTCCTTAACACTGGCCAACAATATGTATATGCTCCCTAGGTGGAGAGGTATACTCTCATCATCCCTGAATAATTCAGCTACCCTGTTCAATATTTTTGGTGGGTAAGTATTGATACTCCCTGTTCTAGATAATTCACATATCTTTTGGCCTTGTAGCTCACCACCATACATGTGGCTACAAATTTTGATATATCCCTGGGAAAAGATCCTGGACCTGCCCTAAATATCTGTGCCCTGGCTGTCAAAGATTGTGAGAGGGGCATCAGCTTGCCCCAGAGTATGCCCCTTTTATTATGCCAACTCAGATTTCCCTAGCCACAGAGACCCAGTGTGACCCCAGAAGAGAACTGCCTGCCTGCGGGCCAAATGCCCAGAGTTGCAAACATCATGACTCATTCCCTCTCTTCCCCTAACACACCCCTGCTTGTCCATTTTCCAAAAGAACTTGGACTTGGATGAGAGCTAGCTGGCTGCAACTTTATCCAGACAAAACAGAGTTGGAATGGGCGATACAGCTGGAGGAGTGGTTGAGACATATGTTGGCACTACTCACTGAGGGAAGGTAACCACTATTTGTAAAACAGATGCACAGCTTTGTAGTGTTGTCAAATTCCATGCTGCTTGTGGATACAGGCAGCAGTTGTAGTGAGGTTGTCTTTTTTTCCAATTGCATTTGGTGAGAAGAGGGCAATCTTTTCCCTGTGAAGTGGATCTTGCCACAATTATATCTGCCTTTGTCACTTCAAGATTAACTAGCCATTCAGAAGTTGAAGCTCATGCAGAATGCTGCAGCATGAGTATTAACTTAGGTACTAAGTTGGGAGCATGATAAGCCTTAATTCTTCAACTGTCCATAAAAATAACCCACCAAAGAGCAATAAAAAAAACCAGGCAATAGTGCAGCACATAACCACCTTATCCATTGTGCCAATGTCAGTTGCTATTTGTGTATGTTATATGGAGCAGAGTTTTAAACGGTGAGGGTACTTAACCGTTGCAACAACTTATCTAGGGATGTGGTGGATTCTCCAGAAGTAGAATTCTTCAGATCAGGACTGAATGTCTTTTAGAAAGAAATGTTATAGCCCAAATAGAAGTTACGAGGTTGGTAAAGAAATTACTGGATGTGATATTTTTGACCTGTGTTCTGCAAGAGATCAGATTGGATGATCATAATGGTTCCTTCTGACTTTAGAAGTCTGTGAATTAGATTCTTTTGTTGTTGTTTAAAGCCATTGTCATATGCAAACACACAGTTTTGGTTTTATCTAAATTTTAGTTTAACTTTTTTAAAAAAAAGTTTTGTATGAGTTACCATTCCAGAATAGCACAAGTTTGAATTGCATTGGGTATTCTTATTTCAATCTGTATTCCACCACAAAGGAAAAGTTATATAAAGCTCTGTAAAATAAAGTGATCAAGACATCGAGTAATGATTATTTTGTAGAACATTTAAAAAAAATTATACTGCTTTCAAGGCTGAGGAAATGAAATTTCATTCATGTCTAGCATATCATATGCACATCCCATACAGTTCAAAGTCTTGTTTTAACACTTCAACACTGGGAATCGGGATTTCCCGACACAATGTGGTCACGAAAACTGAATTAGCAGTGACGCAGAGCTCCTGACCTGCTTGGCGCCAAGGGGCTACATTTAGCCAATTTCCTGCAAGGAGCTAGGTCAAGGAAAGTTTCTCATTGATGCCTAGTTTAATTTATATGACCACATTGCTTTTTTTTTCCTTTTACTTTATGGGAGTGACTTAAAAAAATACTTTTAACGCTTACTTGAATACCATTCACTGGCCTAAAGTGAGATTAATCCTATTGCCTTTGTGTGTGCCCTGTTTGCCTGTAAAGTCAGACGTTTGTTATTTCAGCAGCCTTCAAACATGTAATAAATAAATTTTCCACTGGGTTGGCACTTCCTCTTTACTTCCTGATGCAGGGGTTGATTGTTCTTTGCAACTCTCTCGGGATTTTATGAGCTTTTTCAGAATGACTGAATTGACCAGAGATTCAACCAGCATAGTTTTCAGACTATGTTCACACAGAAAATCCAATAGAGGCAATTTATAGAACAATAGTAACTGCTGCATATTGTCTGAGATCAAATGCATTCTTGGGTATATCAGGCAATGCAAATAATGATGGAATGTACTTTAAAGGTTGTTGGGAATGGGATCTTAGAGTCAGTTGCAGAAAGAGCCACCTATCTCAAGGGTTATATGAGAATATGCATAAAATAAGAACTTGCCCCATATTTTAATTCTGTGATAATTTTTTAATATGGTCCCTCAAGTAAGACATTCATATCCCTGGCAATCTGAAAGATAGCTGACACTTTGAAGACTTCACTAAGCTGGGAATATGCTACTATATATTGATCCTAATTAGTATCAGGATATAAATACTTATTAGTCACAATATAAACTAACAAAGTAGTGTAACTGAATAATTGAATAAAGAAAAATGCAATGCTAAGGATGCACAGTTAAAGCACAAAGTAAAGAAATGCAGAAGTTTATTTGGCCACATTGCACATCTTACGCTGTATACTAAAATTACTAAATATTTTTTCATTAAACAGAAAAATAGAATAAAAATAGTGCCTACAGCCACCACAGTGGAGTTGACATTGTTTATCTAAGATCTCTTCCTCCAACCCAACCCTCCCTCACAGAGTGTATCTGTGCTGCAGTCTGGGTGTATGATTGCAGCATATGCAGGCATACCTGAGTTAGCCTAGCTTTACGGGCTCTACAAGCCCGCCCAGAACCTTGGGTACGTGGGTGGCTCATCCACCCTCAAGTTCAGGCTGCCATGGCTTCACCTGTAGTGGTGTATACACTAGCTAGATTAAAGCTAGCTCAGACATGCCTACACGTGCTGCAGTCACACTTCCACTTCCCATGTAGACATACCCTCAACAACTTGCTTCTTCAGCAACTCGTCTCTGCCCTAGCAGATTTTCTTTAGCCCAGCACATGGATGGACTTCCGGAGCTTCAAATTCAGGATGTGATGTTCATCTGGCTCTATGAGGGCACAGGCCCATACCAGAGTCAGTTGTAGGATCAGGGCCTCAGTTTGTTTTGTTATCAAACTTTGTAAGCTTCTTGGACAAACATGGGTGCATTTCACTAGCTGAACATCCATGTTTATGTCCACAAGAGAGGAAAATCTCTATTGCTCATGGTCAGTATGGAGTTTAATGACCACGTTTTACCTTTTAAAATCAAGTTGTTTTCAAACCAAGTAGAGGGTGTCAGTGATGATTATATCTGCGCCAATTTCAGAATCTGATTTGAGCTGGGCTTATGCAAAACAGGGCTGAAAATAGTGTGTGTGTGTGTTGTTTTTTTTAAGCAAAGGACCTGGTCTTAGACTTTCTACCAACCCACCAAACATGGAAAAATTCAGAACAATATTTCAAGTTACAAGGAGATGAAAACCAATTTATAATGAAAACTGGTTTGCAACTTTAGCTAGAGTGGTCACTATTCTAATCTCAGCATAACTTTGTTTACACACTTGCCATTGAATATTAAAGAAGCTGCCAAAATAAATGGAGAACATTATTATTTATCCAAGGATGAATTCCCTAAAATGAACATTAACTTCCACTCTTGAGCCTCTGCTAGCTTGTGACCAAGCTCCAATCCCAAACTGGAATTGCTGTGTGACACTGTTAGGCTGCATTTAATGACTACTAATATGCCAAGAGCCCTTTCTCCCTTCACCTGTGGAGTTCTCCAAATTAGGTTATAATGATTACCACTGTTTTAAATGTCTATGAACTTTTCCGAACACATTTTATTTCATATATACCATATGATAATTAAGGATGAGTTAAAGTCAAATTCAGACCTGATATAAGTGCATGCACCTATAGTGAAGTCAGTCAAATTACAATCAATCTGAATCTTCTCACCTCCTTTCTATTTTACCTGAACCACATTTTAAATACTTCAAGTAGTTTGAATAAGAACTCCACCATCCCAGTCTCCCGCCTTAATTTCTGTCACAGGGAACAAAGTTAGTGAAGGAGGCCCACAATCTTCCAGTGGGTTTTTTACTGGTTCTTGGATATTGTTTGAGACCGCACCTCGTGCAGCTTTTCTGTTTTGCGGTCAGTAAAATGAGTTCCAGTAAAGCCTAGCAGAGAGAGGCTACTGCAGGTACTGGGCCCCACTGTAACTGGAACAGGAACACAGAGAGAACATTGCACAATCACTTTGCCTCAAAGACTCCCAGCTTCTAGGAATGAGAGTGGAGGGTGGGGAGGGGGGAGAGAATCAAGCTAACTGGCCTCTTGCCAGAGAAATGCTGCACTTAAAGTATTTCAGTCCTTATTTCCACATGCTCCCTTTAAGTGTGGGGAAAGGGCCTGCCCCCCAGATCTTTAAAGGTTTAAAGTGCCCTAGGAAGGGTTAGTTTTGGAGAGCGAGATAATAGTGGCCTATGGGCAAGGAGCAGGGTCACCTGTTTGACCTTTAGGGCAATGTTTGGTGCCTGTGGCTGCTTAAAGCTGAAATTTTGTTTCTCAGATGGGGTGGTTCCACATCAATTAAAAAAGAAAAATATATAAATCCACGAACAGTTCACCCCCCCGGAGAGAGGGAGAGAGAAAGAAGGAAAGAATTAAGTGTGATAGATTCTGTAACTTAATGCACTATTGAATGGTGCTCAGATCCTGTGCTGATGGGCAGCAGAACAAAATGCCTGTGGCTTCTCAGCTCAACAGGTTACAAAGAACTTCTGCATGCTCTGCAGCCACTGAAACTGGACCTTCGTTTTGAAGGGTCTCTCTAGTGCGGTCACCCTTACGATGCTGCTGACTTGACTAGTACAGACACCACTTTCTGTCAGTGGCCATCAAATATAAGTATCTTAGAATTAAAAAAAAATGCTCATTATCACAGTGTTCCTAACTAGAAACTGTGCAATAGTAATGCCATGACAGTGCTTAGCTTTGGGTACATAACGTCTTGTAAAGTAAATCACAAAAACCCCAGAATGAAATTTATAGCTGCCTAAAGCCAACACAATTATAAGACATGCCAGAAAATTGTCTTGGTTAAGATGAAGAACCTTGGGGGGAAACGGCATGCTGGCTGCTTAGTGTAATGGATTTTACAACCATATGAAGTGCTGAAAGCATCACATAAAATGCATATGCTATTAAACTATTGACCATACTTGTCTTTTGATACGAAGACAAAAATGTTCTTCAAAAAAATTGTAATTCTCCTACATTTCTGGTGTTTTTATCGGCACATGCATTTTTTTTGTAGCATCCTACTATCTAAGGAAGTCCTATCAAATCAAAATGTACTAAAGGTTCCATCTTACAGAATTTGTCACAGGATGCAAAGACCTTTGCCAAAACTTGGCAAACTCAGGTGCCCCAAATTAGGTATCTGAATCCATATTTAGGTGCTTAATGGTAAACATGGATTTATGTGCTTAACTTAACACACTCAATTTCAAACTATTGGCTCTTATATGGGGTATTTTAACTTGGAAAGGAGGGAAGACATTACTGGGATCATATAAACAGTTCTCTGAGCTAAGGTCTGGATAAAATATTCTATTAAAAAAACCAGAATCTTTACAAGTATTTGAATTGTAACATAAATTATACATTTAAAAGTGAACATGATGCTCATTAGGCTCTTCCAGGCAAAATCTTGATCCCATTGCAGTCAGTGGGAAATCTGCCACTGACTTAAATGGACCATGATCCGGCTGTTAGTGCTTCAAGCAATCGGCTAAAATCTACAGCTACTTCTGAAATGCATAGTTTTCTGAATGTCTGAAACAGTCTCCTTCCATAGATGGAGGGCTTGATTCTTTGCTCCCAATCTGACCCTTTTCCACTGTGGTAGCTGTGGAAGGAGTCAGAAAGCAGCCCTAACTCAGCATCCTGGAACTATCTTGGAATGGGGACAAATCTCCACCATCCCTTCTGGGCTCCTCCCTTGCATAGGATCATGTTTCCAATTGTAGGGGGCATGGTATGTCTTTTGCTCTAGTGAATAGCCCCTGGAGGATCATGAACTGCCAGCATACATTGGAGTAGCCCAGTTCCTAACTAGGATTTAGGGATTACAAAGGTGGTATAAAGCCATTGCTGTCCCTAACTTCTTGGGTCCTACACCAAGACAGGTTGACTGGACTTGAAAAACCTGGTACTTAAAAGTCAAATAAATATGAAAATCTGATGTGTTTTATACTAAAATTAAGAGATAAGCAATCATTTTACCTTTATACTGCTCTGTCACCGCCACTGATACCCAGTCATCATAGAGACTACTTGCTCCTTAGGAACAGTGGAAACTGGGTTTTTTTGGTTCATTGGTCTGATAGATTTCAGCCCTTACCTTACTGGTCACTGGAACTAAACTAGATTCTCAGTACACAGTGCCTCCACTTAGTGTCAAGGGGAATATATTAATATACATTAATTTCCCTACAATCTCTAGGACATTAAGAATTAAAAGCAATCCAGGAGCAACTAGTTTTAAAAAGGAGCAAACACTTCAGTTGAGGAAAGGACAAAGTTTAATTAAAGAAATGGAAAAGCTAGGACTTGAAAGAAAAGGAAGAGGCAGGAGAATCAAGGGGAAAAGATGAATGACCAGTTAAACCCACAATGATAATCAGACTCTCCCTCAAATAAAAATATCCCAGTAACTAAAGGTAATCAAAATGCCACACAGAATAAGGAGGCAAGTGGGTGCAACCCCAGAATTTATTCAGCTCTTGGTTGGTCAGTGGCACACAGATGGTCTGTAGGAACACTGTTTTTTGTGCTGCTCTATACCAGTTTTTAACAGTAAAATGATCAAAAGAACAAGGCAGTCCTGTTGCCAGTGTGCAATGTGATGCCACACATCCCTTCAGTTCTAGGTGAGCCTTCAGCTGGCAGAGGGCCCTCACGGATCAGGACTTTCCTCACCCTAGAGCCATTTCCTAACTAAATGAAGTAACCACAATACTCACTATTAAGGCAGATCTTTCATTTTGTGAAGCAGGTCCCCAAGGTATTCAAATCTTTCCAGAGCACTGAAAACTTAAGAAGTGAGGACAGCACACTGTCCTGTCCATCCCACTATAAACTCTAGGGGCTCCTTCTCCCCCTGTTAGGTCCAGCTTGTGATTGGTGATTGCTTGGATGGGTTGCTGGCTTCTTTCCTAATCCCATCCTTTCAACAGGCTGTCTGCTTTAAGGACTGGTCGCCAACGGGGTTCTGGTCAACCAGGCCCCTTTGGCTGAAAGGCAAAATGGAATTCTCTCCCCTACGCAGCAGAGAACCACTGAGACGCTGTGTCTCTTTATGCTGCTGGAAGCCAATCCTCTAACACTAAGTAAATTACCAAAGGGTAAATATCAGGGTTTTTTTATGATATCCATTATCTACATTAACAAGAGCATATCAGTTACTACAAATGACTCATGGAATAAGTATGTGCTAAATAAGGAGAAATAAACTATAATTGTAAAACTTTTCATTCTGTACCCAAGCCTGGCAAATATTCTTAGGGTGAACCCAAGAAATACAGCATTCCATGCAGCTCATAAATAGTGGCAGACATCCAACATTTACCTCTTTTTTTTTTTTTTTTTTTTTTTAAATACTGGATGAAAAAAATGCTTGTACTTAACTTTGACACTCCAGCTTTGCAGGTGAAATGTGACTCAGGTGGATACAGCTCCACTTCCTTTTACATTGATGTTTTGAAAGACAGGAAAGGAAGCTAAGGCAATTGAGGATAGGGAGAAGCACTGAAAATATGCCGAAACATGAAAAGAAGTCTGAACCTGCTTAAGCTTACTTCATGCTTTGTTTCTTTAATCAGTAAATATGTCAAATCCAGTCCCATAGAAAAGAAATCTAAGTAGTTCTTTTATGACCCCAGCATTAATTCCACGAAAAGATCATACACTTTTCTAGGACATAAGGAAGACTATATATTAAATCACTACATATCATTTTTTTAAATCTTACTGACTTAGCTCCAAGAATCTTTGGGTTTTACAGTTATAATTGAAATAAACCAGCTTTACCTTTCCAGATTTTTGAATTGTAGCGGTAGTTGAATTAATGTCAAGTGTTAGTTCTCAGATTCCTAGCGATTAGGAACCTTGGTAACCTTTATGGGACAGTTTGATACTCTGCCCTTTTGGGCAGGAATACATTAGGAATGCAACTTTAGGTCTAAAGCCTGTAAAGACTTGTCCACATGGTTAACTTTAAGCATGTGAATTGTCCATTGATACAATGCTACTAGTTACATACTTAAAATTAAGCATATGTGTAAGTTCTTACAGGATCATGAACTTAATTACCATATATCAGTGTTCAAGGGAACTATTTTATTGCAACAGAAATTGATAAGGCAGGTCAATTTTTAAAGTAAAGTATCTTCAGTGGCAAGATCATCATCTGGTTTCCCTCAAACCTCTGCGACTGCCTTTTTTTCCTCACTTCAAGAACTGTCTATGAAGTCTGTGAATTAGTTCGGACACTCTGTAGTAGAGCAGCAAAGATGAATAAATTAGGAAATATCTTATGACTAGATTTACTAGATGTCTAATTTAGACTTCCTACTCATTTTGACCTCCTATAACAAATCAGAAGTCCTTGTCTGTAGCTACTTGGCATGTATCTGGCTTTGTCTGAATCACCCAGTCAGGTTTATCATTGTAAGAAGTCAGCATTTGCCAATAATTACCACAATGTGGTATCTGAGATTACACAGTTATTTCCTATTTCAAATATGGGGCAAAACTGTGGTAACTTATTTATGACTGTGCAGTAACTGTTGGCAAATACAGTTTGTGTAATGGCGACCAATGAATGTTTTGAGTAGAGACAGAAGTGAACAAACTCACAAACACCACACCGTCAGTGTTCAGGATGCTAACATTAAGAAATGCTTTTGAGTGCAGCTCTGTGCTAGAGATACAAAACATGCATCTAACGTCAACTTAATAAGAAAGTTAGTGTTAAGCAGATAAAATAATTAGCACATAGCTTTTGACTGTCAACCCCTATGTAATGTATCCATTACATAGCTCCTAATCCAGATTGAATATGTTATACGGTCATTCACTTGGTATTTATTATATAATGCAGAATAGATTTTCCATAAAGGATAATACAACTCCTGTTTATGGGAATAGCACAATAGGACTGTAAACCCTAAGCTTTCAGCTTATTCCTGTTTTGCTTTATATCTGAATTAGTGATTTGAAAAATCTTAATTGAAGACATTAATATTTTTGCATAAGCATCCAGTGCGATTTCAATCACGTGGCACTGCCCTTTGCGCTGATTATATTCAGGTAGGTTGACTACTGCACAAATGTTAGACTAATGAACTAAATCTAATGTCATGTAATTTTCCTACATTTCTACTTTAGAAAGAAAACCAGGGCTTTGATCCAAAGCCATCATGTTTCCTGTTTTGGACAACTAGCTGTGTAGTTTTACAGTGCTACGTGGAAAGATGCAGCTGGGGTGACCGAGTTATATATATTGTATAAGCAAACACTCTACAAGCCTGTACCTGGGGAAGTAAATGAGCAGGGAAACACTTTATGAATTACCTTTTTCTGAAAAGAACTGAAGCTCCTTATCAGGAGAGAAGCAAGGTGGGTGAGGTAATATCTTTTATAGAACCAACTTTGGCATGCTCATGTCCTTGGACCAACACTGCTACAATAGTGAAAACTACTTATCAAGGTCCATTGGTGTATCTGTGTGTGGCCTTCGTGTTCTCAGCAAAAATAGTGTTGGTTACCTAGGGCACAATATTAGATGTGTTTTATTTTTTTACTTTGGTTATAATTAAAACATTGGTGTTCTGCACCTAAAGAGAAATGAAAGAAACTGTATGTTCAGCAGAAGCAGGTTTCCTACCTATCCTACGTGAATTCGGGGGCAGACTTTTTGAGGGCTAAATTGATAGGTATAGGGGTTAACTTTTGTTGCTATTTATTTTCATATTAAATGAAGTTATGTGTAGAAGGGTATTACCTTACGGTAATTGCTACGCAACCTGCATATGCAGATCTTATCTTCACTCTACTAAGGTGAAGTTGTGCCAAGTAATTACCAGAAATGGTAGCTGCATGTTTTGAGAGAATTGTGAATATTTGGAACTTGAAATTTCCTCGCTGAGCTAACTTTCTGAGATAATGCTATTTCACTAACAGGGAAACTTGTGTGACATTACATTCAGACTCTCTTTGGTAGACAGCCTAAAAACACACTCTACTACTGGAAGAGGAAGAAAGACTATGGGTAAATTGCAGGTTGTGGTATCAAGACACAGAGTGGTATAGACAAGTGGCAGTAACAACAGTACAGAGTTAGGGAGAAGTTCAGCTGTGCTAGTGGAGGGGAGGTATGGAGTAGTGAGAGAAGCCTGGATTTTCTAAAAGTTCAGTGCAGACAAGGTAGAAGTTATGACAGTAAGGAGAAGAAAGCATTTGGGCAGAGTGGCAGGTTTTGATGTTCCTATTATAATAATGCTAATTCCAAGTATTCCAAAAAGCATGCAATTAAATAATTGGGTTCTTCTAATTTGCCTTCTGGGTCCTGAGCCTTTAAGGTACACTTGGGTCATCTTTTCAAGATTTTCTCTTCAGACACGATGGCTAGAAGCTGAAATTTGTATAGAATTGAAGTATACCAGGAACTGAAGCATTAAGAAAAACAACAAATGTCACAAGACTCACCATAGACTCATGAGAGTTGCCAGCACTGCTATTATTGAGAGGGTACATCCAGGGGCGGCTCCAGGTACCAGCACGCCAAGCGTGTGCTTGGGGCCGCAAGCCACTGAGGGCACTCTGCCGGTCGCCACGAGGGCAGCAGGCAGATTGCCTTCGGCAGCTTGCCTGCGAAGGGTCCGCTGGTCCTGCAGCTTCGGCGGACCTCCCGCAGGCGTACCCCTGAATCTGCAAGACAAGGGACCTACCGGAGGCAAGCCGCTGAAGGCAGCCTGCCTGCCGTGCTTGGGGTGGCAAAATGCCTAGAGCCGCCCCTGGGTACATTCACCCATTGTGAATATAATATGTGGTTGGCTTCTATACCCCTGACTGTACCTGAACTCCATGGTAGCATTGCTTGATAGAAAGGCTTTTCTATCTCCATTTAGTTATGTAACTGCATATACACTGTCCAATGTGGGTCTTGCCCTGGTAATCCAACTTTTATCATCTCCCAGCGAGATTACTGCTATATGCTCAACATGGGGCCACATTTGATTCCCACTCAGAAATTTCAGCTAATGGTGCTTCTTGCTTGCTTTGCACTGTCAGTTATAGAGAACATATAACCTCTTCAGAAGCTTCACTATCTCCTTGTTTCTGGACACAATTCATTCAAATAGGTTTCGATCCATATATTTCTATCTGGTTTCAGTCCTGGGTACCAGGCATAGTGCCTTTCTTACCATCAACTTGGTCTATGACAGAGCAAAAAAAAAAGTCTGAGAAAGGAAGCAGTGTTCTTGGTAGAGGGTTCTGGACTCTAGAACTCAGGTTCTGATGGCCCAGTCAAGGAGCAGTTCTGGTCATCTTAAAAGCAAGGTGCAAGACGTATCAATGAATTCATGCAGATCTTTCTCTGAGCAGGTCAGGGATGAGACTATGGAAGATGTGGAGTTTGTGAGGAAAGAGTCTCTGTAATCTGCTTGACTTTTTTTTTCTTTCTATTGGGTTTGCTTAAGTTTTTTATTTATTGTAGAGAAGCATATTTTATAAATAAAAAATGAATACACAAATAAATGTGAAGCAGTCCATTATGTTGGGCCAAAATAGAGTATTCCCTTCTCTTTCTCCAGCTTGAAATGCAAATCTTTGAAATTTCCTTTTGATCTGAATCTGTTATGGTCTGCAGCATGTACCCATGTTTTCTTGATTATCCAAACCTTTGTTTATAGGGATGTTCCCTCCAAAACATTTTGGAGAAAATGTTGTACTGCAAGCAACAAAATACGTAAACTTTCCTTTTAGTAAGAACATGATTTTTTAGCCTACTTTTAAATAGTGGTTTTGGTTTGGCATGTCTGGAATTCTTACATTTTCTTATTTTGTGTTCAAAGTAATCAGAATCCTAGGTAAATCTATCCTGAAGAACCCTCGAAATTAGAAATATATCATTTCTAAGTTCTTTTTCCAAAACCGTGACCCTTACCAGTTCATATCATGTTTTGAAATTCTATATGGAGAGGTTCCAGAGTGATGCCTATAGACAGTAATCAGTTACCCTATTCGTCTTGTGAATACATAGCTGCTATCCAGCCTGGAAAAAAGTAGATTGTGGGAAAGGGAGAGAACTGGCTCAAGAGAGACCATACTAAGATTCTACTGCCATTGGTGTGGAGGATCAGACTTTATATTTGTTTCCTAAGAACAGAATTACTGGACTTGGGAATCAGGGCTCCAGGGATGATCTTGCAGGGTACTGAGTGCCCTCAACTCCCTCTGAAGTCTGCTTAAGTCCTTGGCCATTAAGGGCACTCCACATGCTTCAGGAGGTGCTGAACATCCCACAGACTCAAACCCTAAAAGGAGCTGCCTTGAACACAGATCACAATCACCTTTGCTAGTTTGAAAAAAGACTTATGCAAGAGCAAGGAGCCATTTCTTGCTATTGTTTTGCTTTTGAATGTGTCTGTTGTTAAAAATCTGTATTTATGTTCTTTGTTGAAAATTTATGAATAGTATTAGACCTATAATTAATCTTAAGTTATATGAAAACTTTGAAATGTTCTTTGCATAATTAGTGGTTAAAACTCTCTAGAGGATAAGCTTAACCTTGTTTTCTGTAATTTACATTGACATGGGAGGAAGATTAGATCTTTAACATAATTATGCAACGTTTGGCAGATTCTGAGAGTAAATTTTAAGTGATTAGAATAAAGGAATAATTCAAACATAAAAAGAGAAAAAATAATCTAAAGGAAAAATTAGTTAAGTACAGATTTATTTGATGCTTGCCCCCTCTTAGTAAGGTATATGGGGGAAGGGGAAATTCAGCCGAGAAAAGTGAATTCCCTACCTGCCAAATAGTCCTCTGTTCAGCAGAGACAACAACTTGGACAAACTGGTGTTCTTTCCATCTATAGACAGTCAAGCAGAAAGACCATCATTGAATTTATCTCCACCGAGCATCTCTCTTTAGGATCTCTTCTTGGAAGATTCTTCAGCTACTATATACAACAGTTGAAGAAAACTTCAAAACTTTGTTCATAGGAGCAATTAACAGGAATGTACATAAAACAAGCAAAGGGTAACATTCTTATAGGGAAACGACAACGTAGGGCCTTTCAGGAATAGAACAAGCAAAGGCTCTAATAGAAACCAGTTCTGGGAGTGTTCCAGATTATATTTTCTCTATAGAAAACTGTTGAAGGTATAAGGAAGTCCCTTTTTTGTGCAGCATTGGATTCAGTTTCAAAAGACGAGAGACATCAATATTAATTCCCATGTGAACCCTCTGTAGATTGGAAGAAAGGCTTGTTTATGTGCCTGCTGCTGAGACTTTACATCCCAAGACAGCATCAGATGAAGACTGTCCTTTTACCTTGTGAAGGCATCTGTCTAGGTAGATTAGACAGACACATAAATGGGTACCCCAGTAGGGGAGAGGCTGCCCTTGTGTAGGATTTGGAAAAATCTGGAAAATCCTATGTTTAGTTTTGAGAATGTACATCCATTTATGAAATCATCTCTGTGCCATCTAATCTGCATTTTAGAAGCCACAAATGATAACTAGAAAGGTTGGGCATGGATACATGTAATTCAACAACAGAGGCTTTCTTTGTTGGGCTCTTGTAACTGGGCTCCCTTTTATGGGCGCTGATTGATGAGCTATTTTTGAACAATGGCATTTGCAGTGGCCACGTATTTGTCGACTGTTGTAACTGGTCATTATCAGTAAGCATTTTAATTTAATTTTAAATGAAGCTTCTTAAACATTTTAAAAACCTTATTTACTTTATATACAACAATAGTTTAGTTATATATTATATAGACTTATAGAAAGAGACCTTCTAAAAACATTACAATGTATTACTGGCACTCGAAACCTTAAATTAGAGTGAATAAATTAAGACACTGCACACCACTGCTGAAAGGTTGCTGACTCCTGGCCTAAGTGATGACTCTGTCCATTGCCCATGTTCTTCAACTTCCTTCTAGTTTGGGATATTTTGGCAATGGGTTTGATCAATGAAGGCTACAAGAGAGAGAACAAGATAATTAGTTTTATAACATAGCATTTGTGGTGGATACAGTGTTCACCATTAAAGTAATCATTTCCCAAAAAACACAGGTTTCCCATATACCTAATATAGGAGGCAACAACGTGGTTTCATTTGGCAAGCACTGTTTTTTTTAAAATATATCTATTGTGTTGTTTGTGACAGTTTTACTATGGGAGGTGAAAATGTTATGTTGACCAGACATTAGGAAACATAAGGAGATCATCTCACTTCACTGCGGAAAAATAGGTGTCTGCCTGGCTTGTGCTGGGACATCGGCACATCTGGAATATTTTAGCTACTACCTATCCCAATGTAGTGCAGTAGCAACTTTTTAAAAATGACATGACTTCCCTTGGGAAGCCATTCAGGAATGCTTCTACTTGTGAGAATGAAGGAAACAGCCCGCCATATTCAGGTTGACAAATTCTGGATTCTAACCTGTTAGAGGGAAGTAATATGCTGACCTCAAATTACACGTTTAAGTATAATATATGCTATTAATGCTGTTGTATAAATGTTATTTTTTGTACTTGGACTTTATTAAAGCCACATTTAGGTACCAATCCATTGCATCCTTCATATACTATGTCTTGAGGCTAGCCATCGTTAAACAGTTTAAAACAAACTGCCAAGCTGTTCTATGTACAGGGTATTTTGGTGTGAAAATTACAACTCTCTACCTGCATAAACTACCTTTCACTTTAAAAATAAGTTAGATGATGGAAAAAATCTGTTGGCTTTTATACTGTGAGCCCGAAGAAGTGTTATTTATTATATTGTTTTTGTTTGCCAGTTATTTTGGTGAGGAGAATGTTTTCTCACAGCTCTTCTTACCTGGTGACAGCAAACCATCCTTGTTAGTGCACCCCAAGTGTGTGTGTGTTTTCAGATCACCATGTACTTTTCCCTTTTTTTTTCCCCCTTTGACATAGCAAAAGCAAATAAACTTTGAAGAAGCCTTTCAAGGGACTTGTGAACTGTTATAAAATTGACACTTAGATTTTAGCAGTTCTTATTTTTTCAGTGTGGTGTGGAATGACTATCCCTCTGATTACTATCTGCATTTTGTTAAGGAAATTATCTTATCAACTGAACTTTCAGCATATAAATACGTATAAAGCAAAACATGCAGCTTTTCTTAATAAATACTCACTTGTGGTTAAAAACAGGGCCTCTTATTTTAAGTTTTAATAACATGTAATCAAAAGGTATTTTACTGCTATTTGTGTAAGAATATTACTGAAGTTGAAATCAGACATATTGTGACTTTTTTTTTTTTATTCAAAGTAGTTTGCTAACTCCCTCGGGCCTTTACCTTTGACATTTATGTAATATGCATTATGAAACTAATACCAGTTCCTCAGTCAGTCAGGCTTTCAGACTTTTGAAAAGTTCCTTAAATAGCTAACTGATAATTTTGAGCCAGATTTTCATCAATCTTCTACATGAGAGGACTGGAAGTTCCAAATACGTGCAAGATCTGACCTCTCCACTCCAACTAGTTCATCCTTCTTGCACTTTATGATCTCTTTTTGCTTGTCACTTGCTTACAGCTTGAGCTGGAATTTCAACAGGAATATTTTGTTTCTAATTTAATCAGACTTTAGTCCAGCTATCATTTTTCTAGCAGGCCATCCACAGCAGACAGGAAGTACTTAAACAAACCCAATGTCTATATGTCTAGCATGTCAGTCAGCTACGCTTACTTTACTGTGCAAAAGATTATTTAAGTATTCCTCGGAAGGAGGCATTACAGGCAGAGATCTAATGGCGTTTGGGGAAACCGCCCCTCACCAGAAATCCTTGTGCCATTAAAATCAATTGTAAAATTCCTAGTGATTTCAGTGGAACCAGGATTTGCCTCCCTGTCCCCTCCCCCAAGTTTGCCAGCCTTTATTCATTTTTTAAAAATTAGGTAGATAAGCCTGTTTTTTCATATTGATTCAATAGATCCATGTCTAGAATCAAGGCTGAGCATAAAACTGAAGCAATGCTTAGGACATTACTAAATCACCCTCTAGTAGTAGTAACTGAAAGATTGTGAGCATGGTGGGATGCTTATGAGGGCAAGGTAGTGGGAAAGAAACCCATGGGAGCATTGGAGGCCTGTGAAATCAGAAGAGAAACTGAGGCTTAGGGTATCTCTGCACTAGAAACATAAGTTGACCTAATTACTGCGGTGGTGTATGTCCACACTATCCTCTTGGGGTCAGTGGTGAGTGTCCTCACCAGGAGCACTTCCACTGACCTAAGAGGGGCAGTGTGGGGAGCAGAGCACACAATCTCTCAACTATGCTGGCAGCTCCCTGCTGGGAACCTGGCTACCTCACAGGCTAAGGGCTCCAAGAGGGCTGCCCCTTCCCTTTGTTCCCCATTTCCCACCAGAAGTTCGGGAGAACCTGCTTGGGGCTTCTTGTCCCAGGGAGCGGGGTCTGGCTGCTTTGGCTTCTCAAAACTGGCAAGGCTGCCCAGCTCCCAGCAGAGTGTGGGCGGGGAACCATGGCTTCTCTTCCTGGCTCCCAGCTGTGAGTGAGGTCCATTCTCCCTCTGCTTCCAGTTGGGAGCAGGATCCAGCTGCCCAGCTCTCCAGTGGAGCCTGAACAGCTGGGCTCTAGCTGCCCAGCTTTCTTGTCAGTTTCACAGTTCCTTCTGTGACATTGACAAGACAGTCAACAGCTAAAGTAAGGGACACAGTGTCTATGCCAGGGGTTCTCAGACTGGGGGTTGGGACCCCTCTGGGGGTCATGAGGTTATTACATGGGGGGTTATGAGCTGTCAGCCTCCACCCCAAACCCCGCTTCACCTCCAGCATTTATAATAGCATTAAATATAAAAAATAAGTGTTTTTAATTTATAAGGGGGTGGAGGGTCATATTGAAAGGCTTGCTCTGTGAAAGGAGTCACCAGTACAAAAGTTTAAGAACCACTGGTCTACGCAGACATGTCATCGCCCTAACTACATCGAACTAAGCCTTATGCCTCTCGTGGAGGTGGAGTTATTATGCCAGTGTAATAGGGCACTTACATCAGCAGGAGGAATGCTGCAGTGTAGACACTAACATAAGTAGGTTGACATAAGCTGCCTTATATCAACCTAACTGGTCGATAGCATAGACCAGCTTTAAGATTCCCAGCTTGAGGATCAGTCAAAGGCAGACTTGGGCTCTTGTGCACAGCTAAATCCCCAACTCTTGCATAGCATTGGTTTGGAAAGTTTGCATTTTCTATGGTCCTCCCATCAGCTAAATAAATTCTCTTGTATGAACAAAGTGGTTTACTTAATGTTCAAAGAATCAACACTATCCCTAACTGAAGATAGGGAACAACAAAGAATTCCAAGCTAAAAAGATATGGTACACAAATGTTTTTTGTTCAGCAGAGGATGAAAAAAGAGAAAGTGAGAACTTGCATGTTTCTTGTGGAAGTAATCAAATGCTGAGCTACTACAGTGATGGGCGTGATGCAAGAACATGGATGAATAGATAGCCTTAATGTTATAATTGTTCTCCTCGTTGTTTTTAGGTCAGTGTCATTCCATTGACTTCAGTGGAGTTACTCCTGATTTACACCAGCATGAAAGGAGAATTGGGGCCACTGGGCTGCATTCCTCTTAACTTTCCTCTGGGAATGGGAGCAGAATTTGACAATACCATCTTTTTACATTTTGTTTCACGGCCTTAGAAAATGTAAAATAAATTCTTCTATTTAAGAATTTTACTTCTGCAGAAGTTGGCTTTGGTAATATGTGCAGGTAGCTTGACTAATAAGGATTACAGCATTAAATGGGAAACCTCTCAGGTTTCTGCCCTGAGTTTCTACTGTGGAACCAATGACAGTCCTGCAGTTAATGCTAGACAGTCTCTTCATATTGATTTTTATAACACATTGCCATTTAGAACTCCAATTTTTTTCCTGAAAGATTTGAGGAAAAGTCAGAGTTAAGGACATGGAGGCGAATTTATACTGTTACTTTCCTGTCTTTAGGACATTTCACTCCATTTGTGTTTAGGTAATAAGATTGTTCCACTCAAAATGTTTTGCATTCTTGAGTCGTTTTAATTATTATGCATAAACTAAAAATCAAGTAATGCTTTTCTCATGGGAAATGCATTGGTCTCAAGAAAATATATAATATTCAATAATGATTATCTACGTCAACAGCTATAAGATAAACCAACAAAGTGCAGCTAAAGAACAAAGTGCACAGCATGTAAAACTAACAGAATTCCTACTTGATGAATGTAGCTGAGTTCTAACAAATTAAATTTATCCTACAAGTTAATGAAACTATAGCAAATATACAAAAAGTTGTACCTTTGCCTGTAATGCTCTGTGGAGGTCATGAATATCTCATGCAAATAAAATCATTAGTCAAAGGGCCAAGGAACATATCTTATCTATTCTAGTAGAGCACTGTGAAAGTTAACAATGGAACTACTCACATGACGTAGACTAACAGGATTTGTTCTTGGATTTGCCACAGCTCTGGAACTGCTGAACAGTATGAAGTTGTCATCTAGCAACATTCAGGACAATGTCATCTTATTCTAAAAGTTACCCAAGAAATTCTGGTATTTACAAAATCATCTTGAGATCTGAATAGATTATAATTTTACTATTGCTAATTACAGACAGTGTAGATAGCGGTGGTGCAGGTTGGTTAAAATTAAAGTGAACCAAATTTCATTTGGATGGGTGAGGGGGAGATAAATGGGACACTGTCAATTTAAATTTTTTAATTTCATCCAAAATTTAAATTAAAACAAAAAAAAAGTACGAAACCCAAGAGCCATGTTGTAAAGACAGTAGGACAACTATTACAGATGTTTCTGTGAGTTTTTAAATTGATAAGCATTGCATTGCAAGCTCGGGTACACAGACCTTGAAAACCTGAAAGTGAACCTGACTATAAAGTAAAATGAAATTGACTTAATTAACCATACTGAGAGAGCCTGATCCAGCACCTGCAGAAATCATTGGAAAGGGTCTCTGACTGTAATGGGTGTTGGATCAGGCCCACATGACAAAAACAGCTAAAAGTAAATTGGAATTCAAAATTCTTTCCAGTGTAGTAAAATAAAGCACTGTTATCAATATAGATTAAAAAACTACATGTTAAACATATTTATCTATCTATCACCTTTCACCTGGCTCTGCACTTACTGGTTTCAATGAAAATACGAGGAGAGAGGCTAGTCTCTCTCTGAGCTACCTTAAACCAGGAAGGCCTTTTGAATTCTGCTGTTTTCTTTTGCAGCCTCTCATGGCAGGGGAATGGAGCATGGAGCAATTGTTCTGTGAATGAAAAGGGCTGGCTATTGGCATTTCCCATTAGCTTGCTGCTAGGCTACTTTTGGTAGCTTCCGAAGGGATCTGGCAATGTTTATCATAGAGGAAATTACTTCTTTTAAGGTAGGAGAACAAGATCAGAAGCATTAGCTGCTTAAGAAGCTAGTGGGCTTCCGTAGTCCTTTGGGAATGTTTGCACAGTTGTGTAAATGATGGCATATACTATAGGTCCAAAAGCGTCTATTTCAACGGAGCTTCCCAAAAAAGCAAATATGGTGGCCAGCTAATTTTTAAAGTATTCAGTTCAGTAGCTCGTTCAATATGAGTGAGTTCTATCTGCTACATGACCAAGCAGCTAGGGGCATGACGAGGATAGCCTACAATACAACAATACTGGGAAGGCCTGGGTCTTCATTCTGCCCAGGCTTTCACCATTCCTCCATTCTGTAGTTTGACACACTTTATTAGTGCTGCCATCAAAGCCTATGCTGCCAAATATCATTCAGTGAAGTTAAACCACTGCTCCAGATGTGGGAAATATAAAAGACAATCTGAGGGGAAACATAGACCTCAGCCAGACCATTTTAAATGACTCCCATTTACAGTAAAATGTGTTTTATGGTTAGTTAATACTTCAAGTGTGGAAATTTAATTGTGTACTACATCTGAATTAAAAAAAAAATTCCATTGTGTTTTTATCAGCTCCCCATAGGCTCTTAGGGCAGGAAGAACTTTTAAAGAACAGTTTGCTCACCAGCCAGCTTTTTGTAAGCTCTCCCAACTCCCTCTCTCTCTTTTACCTGTAAGTCCTTTCCCACAATGTATGCTTTGAACTCCACCAGCGGGGCTCCTTTTGTTCATCTTCCTGAACAGCGGCCCAGAATTTCAGTAGAGACCAATACATTTCATTTTGTGTAAAAATAGTAGTAAAAATTAAATTCAAAGACGATGCAGATGGATAGTGTCACCCAAGTCAGTTCTTCTGGAGAAATGGCATTTTTCCAGCAGCTGCTGTTTAGGATTAGGTACTTGTGGGTCTAATTCTATAACTGAACTCTATACTGGAGATAATATATTGCTCTTTCTCCCTTCTGATTAATCAAACATGCTGGAACAACCTGTATAGAGTAGGATTGTTGGTGATTTTTGCCAGATCTTGCTGTCATGAACATAGTATACAACTGTATTTAAATGATGCTTGATAAATGTTGGTTAAATCACATTCGAACTGATCCTGGATTATAGATGTGGCAGCAAAATGACTACACATACTCTCATGAAAGTAGAAATGTCTCACAGTGAGTTAGAAATACTGTATGTGGTTTATTTATATATGTTATATTCTAAGCTACCTATGCAACTACATTGACTTCATGGCTGCATACACATCAGTGACTCTCTCCCTCACAACCACTTTTTCACATGCTTAAACCTGCTGGGGAAAATTCTTGCATGTTCACAACTTATCTTATAGGGAAATGGTGTATATGCATAACATAGAAATTGAATGTTGCTTTAAATAAAAACAACAAGCAGTCATGCAAATATAAGGAAAATGTTGGATCCAGAGTTAATTTGTGGGTGGGACTTGCCAGCAGAGATTCTTCTAAGGAGAACATGCTTTACCCTGTTTTGGGTCCAACACTGTGCATGTATATTGGCACTTAGCATATTTTCACTTTTGAAGTACACACATTCACGTCGCTTGCTCTGCTCCCATCTGGCTTCATGTTGGTGGAGGGTTTCCCAAAATACTTTCAAGTACCTGAAACTTATTGGACTGATTTATATCAAGAAAGCTCCTTTGTTTTACTTTTACAGTCTTCACTTGAAGTGTTTTGACGCCATTTTGGTCTCCAATAGCCATTGCTGTAGCCATACATCCTTGCTACTCTTTGCATGGCTAATAGCTGCTCTATTTTGTTTCTCTTCTGCTGGAACCTTCCTTTCTCCAGCACCACTTCTCCTCCTGCAGATTGTGTTACTAGTAAGTATGCATAAATCTCTCTTGTTTACTTGACTTGGGCTCTGCTTGCTGCTCAAAACTGCCAACTACACCATTTCTTCACATTAAATTACAACATCATAAAACAATGAAACTTCAGCAATATACTCCTCACTTCAGAAGGATTAAAGGATACCCTTACATCAGGCTGTCTTCTGCAAAAGATTTTCATGGCATTGAATTGCTTAAGGCTGGACAAATAACTTCACTGTGACTCATGCATGAGGCGTAGCACAGAACTTGCAGCTCCCAGAGTGGGGGTGGGGTTACACTGGTTTTAAGAGATCAGTGTGATCTCTTAACCCTGGGCTTCTTAGGGATTTTCAGAAGGCAGCCTTACACCAGTCTTCCTCAGCCCTGCACTAGGAGAATTGTCTCCCAGCCACAAACAGGGTTTTTAGGACATCTATATGCCACTCCAGCCTCTTTACCTGGGGTACAGTTGCTAGAGCAGGCATGTTTACTAAATATACAATAAGAACATATTTACTTGTGATAAACATGTTTGTTTTCATTTAATCATATGACTGACTTAGTTTTTCATATTTTTCAGTTAGCTTTGAAACAGAAAAAAACCCAACATTCTTTCAAAGGACAAAACGCAAGAAACAATAAATCACACACACGAGAAGTAAATAATATAAATACATCATCTCCTGTTTGAAAAGACCACACAAATGAACACATACAGACAGCTAAGTATATGAAAAACAGTAAGCATCTTGTAGCTAATATGTAGTGTAATTTACAGATTATTGGCATTAAAAATAAAACTAGAAGGATAAACCATCACAAGATGTTATTGATATTCAGGGAGCAAGGATAGAGACAACCTTTCAGCATCCAGCTAATCACTTATACAAAATAAGGTCTTTTATTAATTCTTATTATTAAGTGAAAACAGAGAAAAAATTATACATGCCATTAATTAAAATAAGTGTAGTGGGAAATGATAGTGACCGGGAAACCTAGGCCCAGGTCCTGCAACTAGAAGCATATGAGCATACTTCTGCACTTGCGTGGAGTTTCATTTAAGTCAATAAGAATCCACTAGTGCAGGAGGCCACCTGTGCACTGAATTGCAGGATCAGGACCCATATAATAATTTAGGTGGGCAATGCTAATAATTTTCTAATGGGGATTATGAGTTGTTGTTAAAGATATTATGAAAAAAACTGATATTTTACCAAATTGCATTTCAGTTTTTCTTCTATTATGTTGTGAAAACAACTACAATCCTACAAGTTATAATAGAAGTATTTTGCAAAAGGGTACGGGAGATAGTTCCAGTATATTTAAAGAAACATAGTGAACTTTTAATTAAGAGATTCTCAATAGCAATAGTCTCAGAGGTATCCAAAATCTGAATATTTGTAGATTTAATAAAAAGTTTTCCATAAATTCTAAATTCCATAGTATAAGCATATTGTTTTAAGTGAATCGGTAAGTTTGAATGCTGCTATTCTTTAAAGGGTTGTCATAAACAGATAGCTAAGGGTTAATGTCTCTTCCACCTGAAGCACCTGACCAGAGGACCAATCAGGAAACCGGATTTTTTCAACTCTGGGTGGAGGGAGTTTGTGTCTGAGTCTTTTGTCTGCCTGCCTGCTTTCTCTGAGCTTTGGAGAAGCAGTTTCTACTTTCTAGTCTTCTGTTTCTAAGTGTAAGGACAAAGAGATCAGATAGTAAGTTATATGGTTTCTTTTCTTTGGTATTTGCATGAATATAAGTGCTGGAGTGCTTTGATTTGTATTCTTTTTGAATAAGGCTGTTTATTCAATATTCTTTTAAGCAATTGACCCTGTGTTGTATCATCTTAATACAGAGAGCCCATTTGTATGTATTTTTCTTTCTTTTTATATAAAGCTTTCTTTTAAGACCTGTTGAAGTTTTTCTTTACTTCAGGGAAATTGAGTCTGTACTCACCAGGGAATTGGTGGGAGGAAGAAATCAAGGGGAGATCTGTGTGTTGGAGTGCTAGCCTGATTTTGCATTCCCTCTGGGGAAATAGGAAAGTAGTTTTTGTTTCCAGGATTGGGAACAGAGAGGGAGATTCACTCTGTTTGGATTCACAGAGCTTGTGTCTGTGTATCTCTCCAGGAGCACCTGGAGGGGGGAAGGGAAAAAGGATTATTTCCCTTTGTTGTGAGACTCAAGGGATTTGGGTCTTGGGGTCCCCAGGGAAGGTTTTTCAGGGGGACCAGAGTGCCCCAAAACACTCTAATTTTTTGGGTGGTGGCAGCAGGTACCAGGTCCAAGCTGGTAACGAAGCTTGGAGGTTTTCATGCTAACCCCCATATTTTGGACGCTAAGGTCCAAATGTGGGACTAAGGTTATGATAAGGATAGGCTGTGATCTATCATTAGTCTTACAGTTTTGTTTTTTGTACATCATTAGTATGTTCTAAATGTACAAGGTTTTTTTTTTTTTAATTAGAGTCTGAAATTTGTCAAAATTAGTTTGAGGAACTTTTACTGCAGAGAAAAATAATAGTTAGTGGGATCTAAGGAAGAGAATGTGGTGGAAAAATGAGATCAGATTTCTATTCAGAGGAAAGACAGTCCTGAGGTACTATCCTGCAGTAGCTGGAGAATGAATGGGCTATCAAATCTGCATTTTCAGGGACCTTGAGGTATCTTACTGTCTCATCAAAGTGTGCATAATGTTAATGGAATTTATTTGTGTATCAGGGCAAGGATAAATCTCATCTATTTCTATTTACCTTCAATATTGGTTTTTCTGTTATCACAGTGCTGTCTATAGCCTACTGAAAGTGATCTAATACATGGAAGTATTATAGAAATGTGATTAGAATATCTCCTCATATTTATAATGTCTCCAACATACAGTGATGCTACCCTACACAACTTATTTTCCTTATATAAAATATGCTTTTTTGGGAAATGTTAGTTATTAGCCTTAATATAAAATGCACCCCAGGATGCCTTGTTCTTCTGTTTTTGGTACTTACTCTACTAGGTACCTAAGCTCCATTTAATTCTCCTATTCATTTATTATTCTCACCAGGGAAACCTAATAATAGTACAGGAGACAGTAGTGAAATCAATATTTTACTTCCTAAATTTTATCTTAGTAAAAGTAATTAGCTTGGTTTTATTTCAGAAAAAAATTCAAAATCTGTCTCTTTGTGGAGTTAGCAAAGTTGCACTCTGCAGTTTAGCATGGTAATCTAAGAGGGTTAAACATTGACAAATTTTGCAGGTGTATGCATTTTTAAGCAGCAAAGCAATTTGGTATGGTTTTGCTGTTATGTCTCTTTAAACAGAGAGATTTCTTCAATTTTCTGAAGATAAAAAAAGCATGTGATGTAAGTTATTAAAGACTTATGTTTGGTGTTTTAGAAACACAGATAATTTGCTGCAACAAAAATGTCTGAGTTTAAGGAACTGATTTGAATGACTGAAGTCAGTAGCACTATTTAAGTGCAATCCTGGATTGGCGCCAGAGTGCTCATCACCAAGCAGGATTCAGCTCCCGAACTTCAAAGAGGTCATAAATTGGCCTCTAATATTTCAGAGCCATTTTCCATAGCCATTTTTTGGGCAGGAAGTTTTTGATTGCAAGGTTTGCATAGGCAGAAACTAATTTTTGCATGCAAACTGTATCTGTAGGGGCTGATGGGCTTTGTACATATACAATGCGAGGTTTTGAGCCAGTACTTTTAGATGTTGCTTTTATATACAGTTTAAATTATTACTAATCACTTAAAGCTAGACTGTGCACAGTGTGGGGGTGGCTTATGGCTGCCCAGGTGGTAGCAGGTGGATAGAGTGGATTTTGGTAATAATATGCAGGAAAAAATGACAGGGTGTAGCAAGAGCTTTGATGCAAGGAGAAAAGAAGAATGAGGAGTCAAGACTAAAGCAAATTAGCATTGATATGAGAAAGGCAGAAGGAGAGGAAAGAGGGGCAATTGAAAGGAGACAAGATGCTCTCTTACAGAAAAACTGAATTTGAGACAGTGGCCAGATGTCCAAGAAGAAAGACTTTTAAAGTTGTAAACCCTGGACAAGAGGGAGAGGTCAGGGCTGGAGAGAGAGATTTGGGAATCATCTATAGAGTAGGAATGAGTGAAATCATGGGACAGGATAAATTAATCTAGGATGAAATACACCCGTAGCAGAAGTCCAGCACAAGCTGTTAAAATAGGACTTCAGTGGGATCAGTGCTCCGTATAGAGGTCAACTTCACCCTTATACGAGGAGAGAAGGATGGGGACATGCTGAAGGTGCAGTCAGAAAATTAGGAGTGGAACTTGGAAAGCTCTGGTTATAGAAGCTTAGAGCAGAGAGGAAGTGTAAGAGAAGATTAGTGATTAATGATGGCAAAGGCAGCAGACAGATGAAGAATAGAAACAGATTAGTGTCTTTTCCACATCGCTAGGATGATACAAATGGAAATTTGGCCATCTATATTTATATAAAAAGCCAATCCAACTAGAGAGTCATCTCATTCAAAGGGAAGAGAAGAGAAAAGAGTGGAATTTGTGTGTATGTTGTTTAAAATTAGTTTGTTTGCATGATTTAACACACCCTGAGAAAGTTATCAAGTCAATGTGGCATGGCCATAGATGCTGATCCAAATGTAGAAACTGGAATAGAGATGTTACTGAAATTGAGATGAAAGGTCAGTGTGTGTCGAGAATGGATACAGAACTTTCACCCAGAATAAAAATATGAACATATAAACTGTGGTTTAGATGGGGAGTACTTTGCTGAAACAAGACAATAGCGCAATACTGTATGCTGAAACAAGGTAATAGTGCAATAAAATGACTTACAGAAATTTCCATAGAGGTTTGCCAAATGAATGCTTATGCAAGCAGCAAAGCGTTATGTTTTATGATGTAAAACTTTTCATATACTGTAAACCATTGCAATTCTCTAACATATCCCCAAGCTAAATTTAAGTTCACTTTGTAGCTTCAGGCACTGGATAAAATAATATACATCGTTATTATGACAAATTACTGAAATATTATGAGTCATACCACAATCAGATTGGTAACCACTATTGTTCATATTCCATTTCCTACATTTGGAGGTAGGAATACATATGAAATAAATCACGATACATGATATTATAGAGAAGCTTTAAAAGTTTATCAATGAAATAAATTAGAATTTAAAACTAGAAAACTTGATTTTTATCAGTTTTTTTTTTTAAAGCCCATCCTGCATCTTTAATTAGAGAACCCTAGCTTACAGGGTTGTCAAACTTGAGCCTTTCACATGCACTAAATTTATTTATTTTTATTAGCGTTTTGTGCATCCAAAGAAAGTGATAGAAGTGATTTCTATAGCTAGCCAATCTGATTTTGGCAAATTCAGCTGGGCAGCGGAAGATTCTTTTGGATTATCAGCAGGTTATCCGAGATAGAGGAGAAGAAGATAGGAAATTATTAAGGAACCTCTATGCACTACTGCAATTTTTCAGTTGATTCACTGAGGTCAAGTAGTAAATTACTACAACTAAGAGCTACTTCAGATATATGTACGCTTAATAACAGTCTCAATTGATAGATTTCAAACTTCCCCAGCTAGGAATAACCTCTCCTTCCTCCAAATGCTGCAATATGTCCATAATAGTTTCTAGACAGGAAGACTGGCCAGTCTGTCTGTAGAGTACAGTAGCCACACAAATTATTCAGATTTAGGTACAGGTATGAAAACAGTGGTCCTATATGAACTCTTATATGAATAACTCTGCAAGGGAAAGTGTATTGTAAAGGCTTTGCAAAGAATGTCCCGTTACATGATTTATTGCACTTAATTATACCTGTTTTGGAAACAAAACAAGACAAATCTCCATGAAAATGAGGAAAGGAAAACATGGAGTTGAAGGGCACTTGAAGCTGTCACTAAGATACAGGCTAGAAAAATCATAAAGATCATTTGGAGGGTCAAAAGCCCCCAAAATAAAAGTTATATAAGGAGGGCCAGTCAAAGTAACATAATCCAAGAGGGGAACCAGAAGCTTTTATGCTGCTCTTTGATGTGGAGATAAGGAAATTGATATACCAGTTTGTTCGGTATGAATTTATAAGCATAACAATGTGTAGACAACAAAGGACCTAAGGACACATGATACTGTACAAAATCTGTCTCCTCATGAAGAGAAGTTTATTCACAATTCCAGGTGTCTACACAACATGATGATAGCTGCATTAGGTAGAAACTTATACTCTCATTCTCTGTACATTCCTGATGTAACGTGACATAAGCTTAAACCAAGCTGCATTTTCCCTTAGCATTATTTCCATAAATCAAATTTATCGTTTGGTGCTTGAGCGCCATCACTTTTCTGTCTGCATCACTATTTTAACATTTTCAGTTAGACTATGTTTGACATTAGTGTGGAGACACTTTACATAGATGGTTGTGACCTTTTTGTTTAGGGCTGGAGTTGCCAAAACAGTCTGACCTGTGCTTGATGGTGCTGAACCACTTGGAATAAAATCTGCATTGGCCTACAAACTCATCTCTGTCCACCCCGAACACTGCACATTTCATTTTTAACAATAAGTAGTAAGATTAGAATGTATAGTTTATATTTAAACAACGCTATAAAAAAATGCACCAAAGCCAACTGTAATCCATATATATCACCTTCACACAGCAAGAGGAATATGTCAACTTTTATATAGCTTGCACTGCTCAACTAAAAACAAAAACAAAAACAAAAAAAACACACACTCCAAATTTTGCATCCTTAAGTAAACAGCTACCGTAAACTTCTTGAAACACTGGGATATACGAAATTACATTTTATAAGAAAGAATGGAGATCAGCAGGCTAATGCTAATTCAAGTAATTACTGCAAGCCTATAATTATAGTAAATGAAAAAATATTTTGTTTGAAACAAAAAAACACATTTAGGACCTGACTTCCAAAAGTTGCATTCTGGTGCTAGAACATAGTAATGCTGATTTATCTGCACATATGCATATCTGGGAGAATGGCCACTTATTCATTTGCATATACAAATACCTAATTTGTGTACATAGTAATGCTAATTGCACATGCAAATTAAGCATACATGTATTTAGGTGCCAGATCTTTTAAAAATCAGGCCCTTGCTTTTGTCAAAATTTTAAAAACTGCATTTTAATATTTTTAGTTGAAAAGGAGATTTGGCACTTGCTCACAGATAATGAACCACAATATATTTGAGAAGCTAAACAACTTGAATAATTGCTTGCAATAAATGTTTTATTTTTGACTATTAATGTTTGTTTTAAAGTTCTGTATTCTCATTTTCTCACTTTCCCAATCTGTGAGGACTATGTACTGGAAAATGGTGATCACTGTATATACAGTATGTCCAATTGGAACTCAAAATGTCTGCTTGATTACTATTCTAGTTAAACCTTTTTATCTGGCTTTGACATGTTCACAGTGCTGCACTTGTTCATGTGCAAAATGAGTATTTGTATAGCTATGATTTCAGTTGACCTTCTTTATTGGTATCCCTTAGCAGTGTACAATGGGATTGTTATGACCCATATAGAGTTGATCGTTAGAATTCCTGGCACTGCTTTGTCTTCTTCCGTATTTCCAAGCTTTTGATGATAATCACATTTCACCTCAAGGATAGAATTAAAATCTATTATGTTTTGGCTCACCGCAGCCTCTATTCTAGTTTTTTTGACCTGTATAAGAACTGGGAAATTTATATTGTAACACTGTGTAAAATTTTGTTTTACACAAATCAGTCAAGTAAAATTGTATTTCATCATAATTCGTTTCTAACGATATTTTCTGCCTGTATGACTGATTGCCTGATATTCCTAAATGGGTACCCAGTTCTCTCCAACTTTTTTAGCAATACCTATATTATCAAAATTACATTAGATGTGATTGACTTTGACAAATTAGACCTTGGTGACTTAAAATCACCATTAGTCCAATTGACAGGAAGTTGTGTGTCATACTGGCTCAAGGGTGCACTTTGATGCTGATCTGTCATCAACCGTTCTCCACCCCAATCTGAGATGAGATTCATTGTTTTATTATGTTACTTCATCTCCTTAGTATTTGTATGCTTGATTTCTATCCAATTTGGGTGATTACAGCTGGCCTCGTAGGAAGAACTTTGGGAACACTAGAACTCACAAATTCCACTGCTTATCATTTTTCCAAGAAACATCAACCTATCATCCCTCTTGCCTAAATATTACACTAGCTTCATATTGCCCCATGGATTGAATGAGTACAAGGTGCTTTCATTCCATTTTGTGAACTCTGATATCTGAGCATCCCATGGTCTAGGGAAAGTACAGTAACATTTTAAAAACATGCATTGACTTTCTAAGGAACATGGAGATCGTAATATTAAAATACACAAACAAAACAAAACAACAACAACAAAAGAAACAACCTGAAATGGAGCCATTTAAGTGTAAAATGTATGTATTGCTACATGATAGATTATCATTTCAAGGAGTGCTTGTTCCTATGTGTATTCCATATTTGGTAGCACATGTGGTCAACAAACCTGAGACTGAAAGGTTTTTGGTAGCCGTGTCTGTTGCTGGCCAATTGTCACTCTAGTTCCTTCTCACACCTTTGGCCGAAGACAGTGCGCTCATGTCCACACCTAGCTGTACTCTTGGATAGCTCCTTTTTTCTTGTACGTATTTATGTTATTGTAGTTTACTATAGTTTTAACCTTTTCATAGTTAATTAGAAATAGTTTAGTTTGGTAGAGGGGTCTCAGGTATGGCGGTTATATCCCGTCTCCCTCCTGCTTCCTGCCACCATGAGCCTGTGGATTACACCCAAGACCCCTGGTTTCAAAAACTGTGGGGTCTGTCTGAGGCCACTGCCTTTCAGTGACAACTATGATGCTTGTTTACACTACGTTGGAGAGACTCACATCACCTCCAAGTGCAGCATCTGCCATTCCTTTTAGTGATGGACCAGACAGGAGAGGGAGATCTGTCAGGAGAGGGAGGTCTGTCTGAAAATGTTCCCCGTGGACAGAACCATAAAAGTAAAGGCTGATCCAGACCCAGGGGATCCCCCGCTACATTGGCTTTAGGAGTCCAGGAGTGCCCTACTGAGGTCAGCTTCAGTTGGTTCCAGAGCCTTTAACATCAAGCACTTAGATTCCTGTAAGAAGCTGGGAAAGAGTGAGGAGATGGGATCTAGATATCCCCCCCTCCCAAATATTAAGGATAGATCTCCCACCAAGTCATTGTTGTCTTCAAAGAGAAGAGGACTATCTACATCCCACTCTAAAACTTTGGAGGCCTTGTGTCCCTGGCGATGAGAAGTACAGATGGTACCGCTAAGGGGCCAGCACTCTGTCCAAACTGAAGACACAGATGGTGTCAAATACTACGAGGAAAACCAGCATGCCATCAAGAGAAGGTTCTTATACAAAAGGTGGAATCACTTCCCGACCCAGGAACTACAGAACCAGGCCCCACTCAGCACATCTAGAGAGGCTTCTATTCAAGATAGTTCCTTATCCCAAAGACAAAAGGCTTATCCTGGACCTAAGGCTTCTAAACTCTTACATTCAAAATCTGACCTTCAGGATGGTCATCCACTCTTTAATAATTCCATCCTGGGATCAAGGCAACTGGTTTACAACTCTTGATCTAAAAAATGCTATTTTCATAAAGACATTCATTCAACATACAGGGGATTCTTGATGTTTGTCACAGGTATAAACCATCATCAACACAGAGTGTTTCCATTTGGACAGCACCGAGTGTATTCATAAGGTGTTAATGGTTGTGGTAGCCCATCTATGACCTCAGGGCATTGCAGTCTTGCTTACCTGGACAACTGGCTCATCAATGGTCAATAATACCAGAGTGTACAAGAGGCCACACACATGGTGAGGAGTCTTTCAACATCTCAGCCTCAGATTAACACAAGCAAAAGTCTGTTTTAGCCCTGACACAGAAGATTGAATCTGGTCTCGATTCAACGAATTCCATCACTGCAAGGGAATACTACTACTTCAAGTGATGTCACTGGGGGTGCTCCATTTCAGGTGTCGGTGCATCCCTGGGCTGTTGATCGGAGAGGTCTCATGGTGGATCCACCATATACTGTCTTTCATCATGATAAAGTGTCCTTGAGGCTCAACCCTAAGTTCATTCTGAAGGTTGTCTTTGGGTTCTATTTGAATCAGGTCATTCATCTTCCTGTGTTTTATCCAAAATCACATAAAAACAGACAAGAATTTAAGCTATACTTGTTAAATATATGAAGAGCATTGACTTTCTATCTAGACAAGGCTGAACTGTTCAGACGGTCTCCCAAACTGTTCATTTCTTTTAATGAAAGGTAATGCTGTTTCTACCCAAAGACTGTCCAAATGGATCTCAGGATGCATAACCAAATAAGGTTTCAGTTCTTGTGGAGGCATATTCAAAAAGACTCCAGACAGCATCTGTGGCTGTGCTCGATAATGTCTCCATCCTAGATATCTGCAAAGCTGCAACATAGGGTTCTATAAAATAACTTCTCTCAGCACTACACATTAGTACAAGCATGTGCTTCAAATGATGCTGTGGGTACTCCAAGCACCCATCTCCTGACTGAAATTATTGCTTAGAAGTCACCAGTAGTGGAATTCACATAGGGACAAACACCTGAAGAAAGAAGTTACTTACCTTGTACAGTAACTTGAGTTGTCCATATATTTTACTACCTGCCCTACTTCCCCTCTGCTCAGAGACCCTTTTTCAAGGTTAAGTGGTAGAGAAAGAACTGGAGTGGCAGTTGGCCAGCAGCACCCTTTATACCCTCAGCAGGGAGCATTAAGGTGGGGTAGGGCCTCATATGCAGGCCAGCAGATGCTACCAGTGAAAACTTCTCTATCTCAGACATATTGAGTGCATGCATAACCAGAAGTGGAAATGAAATGATTCCTTGATTACAATTAGACTATCTCATTCATATTATTATTTTATCCAAGTTAAAAGCTTACCTCTTTTTCTAGAGTTTGAAGATGTTAGATTGGAGACTTTCCATGTGAAAATGCTCTGTAACAATTGTTTGTACAGAGATTACCTTGTAAATCCAGACTGGCTTGTTGAAAGTCTTTTCTGGTGCCCAGTGGAAAGAAAAATACCTTATTTTCTCTTAAAAGCATCTGGCATACAAGAGACTTTAGATCACAATAATTTGGCTTACAATATGAAATAGTAAAACATCAAATAATTTTAAACTATTTTGTTTTGAATTTTAGGGCACAATCTTTAAAACTAAATAAAACAGCATAATTGATATTTCCATATGTAAATATTTTAATTTGATTTTAATTATTATACCTGCATAAACACTTACCATTTTAATATTTTGAATATATATTGGCATGCATGTATGTGACTACTAATAGCTGCTGCTCTCCTTTGAACAAGCTTTGTTCCTGTGCAATAGAGAGGACTCATAATAGTTTTTATGAAATATCACCCATGCTTAGCTAGTTGGTCTACATAGTAAAATATCACTGGACATAGATGTTGTAAATATAACTTTTTTTAATAGCTCAGCCTAGATATTTTAAGCAGATACAAAAAGTTCACTGCTGTCTCTCTTACACTTTCTTTCATAAAATCACTTATTTTTATTGGATAGGAATTCTAGCTCTGGATTTCAAGAAACTATTTTAAGAACCACCATTCACATTGTTGAGCTGTGGTTGGTTTGTACAGACTGGGTCATAAAATAATCAATTAAACATTCTCACCAGTATATAATACAATTTTCATTTTATTTAAACATATTTGGCATAATATAAAAATATTGATCACAGTGAGCTTTAACAATTGTTACTGCTATAAACAGGAATGCTGCACAATGTTTTTAGTGGAAATAAATTATATAGTCATTATCTCTTTTAAAAAAAAATCACAAAGAGGAAAACCAAGACTGTTTTGTCATTGGCAGAAAACAAGTCCTTAGTGAGTTCTTTACACAACATGAGCCCCATTATTGTCTACATGTGCTTTCCACATTTCTTGGGGAAAAAGCACAATGTGTTTGTCTCTGTGAATCCCACAGGGTCTCTGGTGCACAGTTAATTCCAATGTTAACGCAGTTGTTTTTTTAATGGAAAAATGTACACCAAAATGAAAAGTAGTGCTTTCTTCACTAATTAATAAGCGGTCTTTTCCAATATGTGGGTACGCAACGACACACTTCTTCACTATAATAAAATCCAGGCTCACAGCGTTTCGTTCTAACTGTACACGGTGGTCTGTAGCAGCTGGAGGAAGGAAACAAAAAAGCCATTGGTAAAATGGGGCAGGCACATGAATCAAAGAGAAATATACATCTGACTATGTACAATTATGCTGCACTTATACCAGTGAACACTTAAATCCTATAAAGATATATAACGTATTACATATGTGCATGAATATTTCTTATCTTCCATTTCTGTGAACTGTCTTGCAATGAAAAGCAAATAAATAGGGTTACAAATACTGCTGAGGTGACTCTGTGGTTTTATTCATATGAATATTCATTAATACTCTCTTGAAATACTTACTAGCTCTCATTACATTCTAAGCTAGAGTACACGTTGGTATATTATTCTGGCAAATACTTCTAACATTTTTTTCTAGTAGGCAACCCTGTTTAGAATGCCACTACTGAATGTCTCCTAGCTTGAGCCAGCATTCCCTAACGAGTTGATGTTACAGGCCAGAATGCTTAATTTTTTTCTGTATATTTATCAGCTATTTGCATAATAGAAAAGATAGATTTTCTATACTATGACCCTGATCCTGCACTGAGAACTGCACAGGGAAAACCCATATACTTCCACAGATCCCCAGTGAGTTCAGTGGGAGTCTGTTTGCCATATTGCACTGTGTGATTTTTATTGTAGGATCCAGGCCCATAAGTGTATGGTAAATTTTAAAGGAGAAGAAAGGGTAACAATAACAATAATATTAACTGAAATAACTTTAATGCAAATAGATCATTAAACTACAGATTACATTTATAAACAAGATGTTCCTCATTAGTGGATATTTGCTTGTACAAGGAGTTGTACAAAGCTAATTCCTTGGCTTCTCTCCCCCCACCTCATTTTTTTTTTAACGGCTTGACCTAAAATAACCTTACAATAACAATGCCAAATAACCTCTGGTGTGTAATGGAGACAAAGTACTAGTCTGTGGCTTTTTCAGACATTGGCAGCGACTCAAGAGGGAAAAGTATATGTTTCAAGTTTCAACAGTTATATTTTAAACTTGTCTTTAAATAATGTGTCTCTGTTTTATGAAACATACTGGTATAATGTTCTATTGTAATAATTCTTGCTATATATTTCTGTTTACAGATACTACACGATATACTATTGAGGTACTTTTAATATTCTCTTCCCCAGGCAATTTTTTTCTGTTTTTAAACTATGCGTACTCTAATTATCATTGCAGATGGTTTAGCACATCGCATGCTTATTTTGGACATTGACTTGCCACTTTACAGTAATGTGTTTATAAAATGAGATCTTGGATTACAGTTACATTATTGCAAGCCAATTAATTAAACCAATGAACATGAATATGAAGAAATCAGTAAAGAATGAGGAAGACCCTGCAGTAATGGTAGTTATTGACTAGCCATATCTTGTTCAGATATTTCAATGTAATTTGTCACAGTGGTCTGATTCATTAGCAGGTTTTATGTAATTCCAAGGTTCATGTTATATCATGTCACTTAGGACAAACTCTAGAGCTATCTTGGAAAAATGTAACAACCTTCATGGAATTTCTGTAAAAGATCACGTTGATCCTTTTGCCTAATGCTAAACATTTTATAAAATATACAACACCTGCAGTTTGGGGTAGGGGTGTTAGTGTTGGAAAGGTGTTGAGGATGCTGAAGCAAGAAAGAGGCAGAGCTGACCCCTAACAAAAATAATGTGGATCTTTGATAGAAATGCACCTATTCTCCTGCATACTATCCCTGATAGTGCCAGCAAAAGAAGAATCAGGAGTAAGTTTGGACTTGGAAAATTAATCTTCTGTGGATACAAAAATGGGGGTGGAGTGGATGTAGAATTTCCTTCGGAGCTGTATGTTACAATGATGTTTGTCCTTCTACAGTGCCTTTCATTTAAAGATTTCAAAGCTTTTGTCTGAATCCCACTAGAAGGTCATACCATTTGAGGCAATGATCTTTAAGGCAAAGCCAAAAAACTTACCTATTTGGATGTTGTATTTCCCAGGATGCCTAACCCTAGCAAAGCAATTAGGCAACATAAATTAAAAAAAGAAGTAGAAAAGGGTTGTCAAACAGACTGGATACTGCCATCTGGATGCTTTCATATGACCCACAGATCTCTCTGCTCTCATCAAAACAATCTGTCATTAGGCCTGGTCTACACTTAAAAGTTAGGCCAACATAGTCAGTCAAGGGTGCGAAAAATCCACAACCGTGACCAATATAGCTATAGTGACCTAACCTCCAATATGGATGGAAGAATTCTTCCATTGGTGTAGCTACTATTGGTTAGGGATGTAGTGTTCCTACCCCAATGGAAAAACCCCTTCCATCTGTCTGTTACAGCTATCCCCCTACTCCATTTTGTTTCTTACAGCTGTCCCCATACTCCATTTTGTTTTTGTTCTCCTCCTGTGGCCGCCCCTCCCTGGCTGTTAAGTTGTTTACCAGGGCCACTGCCTTTCTCAAAGGGAGGGCCCCTTAAGTTGTTTACCAAGAGCCATTGCCCTTCTCAAAGGGATGGCCACTTGTGCTGCGTGCTAAGTGGGACCACTGACCTGTTCAAAGGGTTGGTCCTGTTATCATCTTGTTAAACCTGGGCTTTGTGTAGGGTAGGCAATGTCCAGAGCTGCAAGACCTAATGTGTTTTTAAGATCCTGGGCATGAGTCATAGGCCTCATGTGCTTTTGACACCTATTGTTCAGGACTCTGCCCAGGCACGTCTCTGTGCTCACCTGCAGTTTTTCCCTGTGTCTCCTCCCCTGTGACAGAGGGAGCCTATCAGGATTACTGGCGGGAAACTGCCTGAGTCTGCCTTTAAAAACAGGCATTTTTAAAACAAACATCGGAAAGGTTCCTGCATTGCTGCCTGGTCTGATCAGCCAGGGGCTCTGGGGGGTCCTTTCTCTGCTCTCGTTTTATTTTTAAGCGTACCCTCGTTTTTAAAAAAAAACACTCCCCTCCCACAAAGAACGAATTGCTGCCTGAGAGATCTCCTGATTATCGAGACCGTACCGAGCCCTCCTTGCTTCTTCTGATGTTGCTGCTGCTTCTGCCTTTGCTGCTACCTTGGGGACTGATAAGAAACCCTCTGTGAAACTTTCTATACTTTTATTTTATTATTTTAGCTGCTGGCTCTGTTTCCCCAGCACACAGACTCAAGCTAAACCTTGGTCTGTGTCTTAAAACCTCTCTTAAACTCCATGGCACTTTGCCGCTAAAAATAAGTTTGTGCCGCCGCTAAGCTCTGCTCCTGTGGGCTTTGCTTCGGGGCTCACTGCTTTCAGCCATATCCACTGCTGCAGCCACCATCCCTTGGCTTCCTTGGGAGCTGTATCCTGGGCACATACTACTCTGCCCTCTATGACCTCCCCATAGCATAAGGTGCACCATAGGTTTTGCTTTTTAGTTTAATAAGGCATAGTTTGCTAAGATTGTAGCGCCTGTAAGTTTCACCTGCCTTGCTATAGTTGCTGTTTTGTTGCTCCGTATAGTTGCTTGTTATAGTTTGCTTAGAATTGTGATATTTGTTGTTTTGCCTAGTCGTTGGTTAAGATAGATTTAAAAAAGCCATTGCCTGGTCGTATTCTGTACCTGTTTTGTTACTTTGTATAAGCTGCTTGTCATTTTATATAAATTTGATTAAGTTAGACGATAGATAAGGTTTTTGCTGTTTGAATTCGTCTTCCCACTGTCCCAATCTCTCCCTGAACTTTCCCGTGTCTGTTTTTCCCCTGCTCCAATCTCCCCCTCTGTGTACTTCCCCGTGTCTCCCTGTTGTAACCCCTTGCTGCTTCTCCCCCTGTGTAACCTCCCAAACCCTTTGCCGCTTCTCTCCCTTTTTTTTTTGGGTGTCCCTCCAGCCCTTCCTTACACCTCTCTGCTGCCTCTCCCTGAATCCCCTGTGTTCGTGCTCCCACTTCTCCGCTCCCCTCCCCTACCGAAGATCGCCATCACACTGCTCCGTTTGTCTTCACCCCACTGCTCCGCAACTTCCCTGAAGTGCTCTCCGCTGCTGCAACCTGTTTCTTCCCTCAGCTGTCTCCCCCATTCTCCACGTGCCTTCCCATCGCTTGCACGTTCAACGTCCTCCCCTCTTGCTGCTCCCAGACTCCCCTTAAGTGCGCTCCAGCTGCTCTTGTCTCCCGTACGTCCAGCCTGCAGGCTCCTGAAAACTGCTCTGGGCTTCACTCCGCAGGGCTTCAGAGTCTCTCACTGCTTGCAGCTGCACTCTCCTCTCATCAGTTGCCACTGATCATTCACTCCCCTCCCCACTCCTGTTTCTTGACTCAGCCTTTAGGTACACTCTTGCAGATTATCTGCTATTACAACCTCACAAATTAAGTCATTAATTTTCTTCTATGCTGTTACATTGCATAATTTCACTTATCACCCATATTGTATCATTGCACTGTGATTCACATCTTACTTGTGGTTATAACACCCCATTGGTCGCCTCCACTTTTCTAATATACTTTGTATTTGCATTGATGCCACTGTGTTACCTTATATATATAGCTATTAACCACTTAATACATTCTATCTGAGATTGTTGACCATTTCATATAGAAGCTACCATTTTACTTTGCATTTCTTTTTGGTACATTTTGCATTCCACACTGTATCTAGAGTTGTTCCTATATAAAGTTGAGTTGCTTATTGACTGTACTGTATCCCATTGTGCTGAACCTGACTTACTGCACGAACCCCCTCCATCATTGTCTATTGTAAACACCCTATACATCCCATCCCATCGTATTTCATTGTTAAATTCCCACCACTTCCATTTTCCTTTAATAAAGAAATTAATTGGCACCCCACCTGTGTGGTAATTGCTCCCCAAGATCCCATATACCTGCGGGCAGGGACACCATCATTGTTGGCAGTGTCTAAACTATGTGGTTTCTGGCATAACTACGGGAACCTCGCTATGCTGATACTCTGTATAGGTAAGAGTGTGAGGGAAGAACAGTTAATTATAGATGGGGTTGATACTGTTACCTGTTGTTAAGGTTGAGCAATACTTCTCATTCTAAGATGGTGCTTTC
This sequence comes from Gopherus flavomarginatus, assembly GCF_025201925.1. Taxonomy (NCBI): domain Eukaryota; kingdom Metazoa; phylum Chordata; order Testudines; family Testudinidae; genus Gopherus; species Gopherus flavomarginatus. Next base: position 217,917,193 of record NC_066619.1, read on the forward strand.
AGTTCCTTATAACTCTGTCAAACTTTAACCATCTGGACTGATTTTATGTGTCAAGTGTCTGCCTCAGCCTGACTCTTTCAGAAAATTTCAGCCAAAATGCTTCAGCCATTTCTGAGAATGAGACTAGAGGCAAAAAACTTTTCCCCATTTAAAAAAAAAAAATTCTGGGGCCTTCTCTTTCAAGCAGCTCTACATATCTCCATGCTTTGGAGCAGGTCCTAGCACATGGGTCGGCAACCTTTCAGAAGTGGTGCGCCGAGTCTTCATTTATTCACTCTAATTTAAGGTTTCACGTGACTGTAATACATTTTAACGTTTTTAGAAGGTCTCTTTCTATAAGTCTATAAACTATTGTTGTATGTAAAGTAAACAAGTTTTTTTAAATGTTTAAGATCTGCATTTTAATTAAATTTTAAATGAAGTTTCTTAATCAGTTTAGTGCAGTGGTTCTTAACCTGGGGTGTACACATCCCCTGGGGCAGGGCTGGTGCAAGGATATTTTGCACCCTAGGCAAAACTTCCACCTTGTGCTCCCTCCCCCCACCTTTGCACCTCGGTTCATTGAGGGGCAAATCCCAGCGAGCCTTTATAGACCTGGGGGCCAGCCATGCCCAGGGCCTGCTTCTCAGACCAGGTTCCCCCTGAACTCCCCTGGAGGGTGCACAGCCCCCCCGTGAGCCCTCCCCACCCCATTCCGGTGGCCCCAAAGGTGGCACGTGTGTCGTAGGTTGCCGACCCGTCCTAGCAATTTGCCGAGGGAATCACCTTGTGTCAAGGATGTGCCTTTTGCCAACCCCATTATATTCTGCCTATATCATTCCAAGTTACAAGCCTTAGAAAAATCATAGCAGACGCATGCCCAGTAGAGTCTTGCCAGAAGAGCACAACTAAAATCTCAGAAGATTCTGTCCTCGTGGAGCATGTTTGGTCCTTTCACAACTTCCAGTGCTGACCAGACTGCTCATGTGCCACCATCCCCACAGAGTGACCAGGCCTGCTCCAGTCTACATTTTTACAAGGGCAAAGCCAGATTTTCCCTGTAAATGCTGCTTCCAGCTTCTCTAAGCCGGGAGATTGGGCCTAAGCTGTGGAATTAAGAGAAGGAAGCCCAAATTTCCTGTACCAGGCAGCATAGAGGAGGGGTCTGGTTAAAGTGCAGAGGGGCCCAAAGCTGAAGCAAGGGGAAGGGAAAGGAGTAAATTGGGACAAGGAATCTCGTGAGACTGGGACTGGAGAGGGGAGGCAAGGTGGGACTGAGTGGGCAAGGAGACTGGAGCTGGGAGGAAGAGGCTGCAAATAGGACTTGGGCAAAGAGGCAGATTAGGAACTGGTGGGGACACAGAGCTGGGAAGGGAAACAGAGTGATACTGGGAGCCAGTTGGCTGGGGGAATACTGAGATTGGGTGAGGGGTAGGAAGACAGATGTGACAAGGAGGTGTAGGGGGGAGAACTGGGACTGATTGGACAAAGAGACTGGGCCAGGGAGTGGAGGTGAGAAAAGAAGTATCAGGTGAGAAGCCAGGAGTGGGGAACTGGGACTAGCTGGGCAAGGTGACTAGGACTGCAGATGTGGAGGAGAGAGACTGGTAATTGGGACTCTGATAGTGCAGGGATACCACCTCCCGCTCCTCTCCTTACAGAAATGTTCAGAAGCACTAGAATACTATAGTGAAGAACACCATAGAAAAGTACATGAGGAAGTGAATAACTGTTTTCAGAGCAGAGTTTGAATGGTATGCAGTAAATAAGGCACTAGACAATGGGAAGAAAACAAAATATTAAATCGCTGCTCATTAACTGAGAACTGTCCAGCTTGTGCACTGAACAAGGCAGGAGTCCTCTGGAAAATACAGTATGTGACTCTACAGTTAAAGACTGTATCATATCATATCACTGTATCATAATGCACATGCACAAAGGGGTTGCACAGGCAAACTTAATTCTGGCATTTTCTAACTTTTGAGTACTTGACTTTGCAACCTTAATCCTTTAATGTTGTTTTCTGGTGCATAACACTACTAAAGAGGCACATTCTGTGGCTGGAGAAGATCACTAAATGTATCTCTTACCAGTGAACATTATTCCTGTGGTGCATGGACCACAACTCAAAAGTGTAATTTGCACTGTACCTCAGAAGGAATTTATACTAGACACTGATGACCTCTAGTCCCCATCCTACAGGGTGCCAAATGCCTGGTGGTAATTGCCCTTATTTCCTATTAAGTCAGGGACGAGAGGTGGCCAGGAGCTGTTGCTGAACATAAAATGGAGGGAGTAGAGATGTACCATGTGAACTGTATTTTAATATGTTTGTCTATATTTGATTGTGTGTCTTGTCATTTTAGATATTAAAATTTTCAGGGCAGGATCCATATTCTGTTCTATGTCCACCAGTGCTGTTTGGGGCCTTTTAGGTGCTGCCAGAATATTTATAAATAAATTACAATGTTAATTTTGTAACCATTTCAATGGTTTTAGGTAGCTGAACAAATATGTATCTCATACTATGAATATTTACTATTATTACTACTATTAATGAACTTTGTGATCTTGTTTCCCCAAGCAGTGTTATCTGAGTTATATCTGCTTAGCTTTACTTAAAAACAAAGACAGTTACCTGTTCCATAACGGGCGTTCTTCGAGATGTGTTGCTTATGTCTATTCCACAGTAGGTGTGCAGGCTCGCCACGTGCACCGCTGCCCAAAGTTTTTCCCTTAGCAGTACCTGTACGGGGGGAGCACCGCTGTGACCCCTGGACTGGTGCCTCTATATCGCACTGTAAGGGGAGCTGTGCGCTCCCCCCAACCCTCGGTTCCTTCTTGCCAGACAACTCCGACAGAGGGGAAGGAGGGCGGAACGTGGAACAGATATGAGCAACACATTTTGAAGAACACCTGTTACAGAACAGGTAACTGTCTTTTCTTCTTCGAGTGATTGCTCATGTGTATTCCACAGTAGGTGATTCCAAGCTATATGTATTGGAGGTGGGCAGGAGTTACGAGTTCCCAGGATGCAGAACCGCCCTGCCGAACCTGGCGTTATTCCTAGTTTGGGAGACCATCGCATAATGCGAAGTAAACGTGTGAACTGAGGCCCAAGTAGCTGCCCTACAGATGTCCTGGATAGGGACATGGGCTACGTAGGCAACCAATGAGGTCTGAGCCCTCATAGAGTGCGCCCTGATGGTCAGTGGTGGGGGGAACCCCTGCCAGATCATAGCACGTGCGAATGCACAAGGTGATCTAGCGGGAAAGACGCTGGATGGAGACTGATTGCACCTTCACACGCTCGGCTGAGGGAACAAAAAGTTGCGAGGATTTCCTGAACGGCTTCGTCCGATTCAGATAAAAGGCCAGAGCCCTATGCACACTGAGCGTGTGAAGGCAATGTTCCTCATTGGAGGAATCAGGCTTAGGACAGAGCGTGGGAAGAAAGATGTTCTGTTCCATATGGAAGGTGGAGACCATCTTCAGGAGAAATGCCGGATGACAGCAAAGCTGGACTTTATCCCCATGGAAGACCGTATATGGGGGTTCCGAGGTCAGGGCCCTGAGTTCCGAGACACGATGGGCCGAAGTGATTGCTACAAGGAAGGCTACCTTCCGTGAGAGATGAGACCAGGAACATGTAGCCCAGGACTCAAAGGGAGGCCCCGTGAGGTGAGACTTCACCAGGTTTAGGTCCCATTGCGGCACAGGGGGTCTAGCATACGGGAATGAATGGCTAAGGCCCCTCAGGAAGCGGGAGGTCATAGAATGAGAGAAAACAGAGTGCCCTTGCACTGGCGGGTGGAAGGCCGATACAGCCACCAGGTGTACCCTGACAGAGGCAGGTGCTAAGCCTTGGGTCCCCAGGGACAGAAGATACTCAAGGTTGAGCTGGAGTGGTGTGGACAATGGGGAATCACCTCAATCCCCCACCCACCTGGAGAATCTGGACCACTTTGCCAGGTATGTCCGGCATGTGGACAGCTTCCTACTTTCCAGGAGGACCCGCCTGACCTCCTCTGAACACCTCACCTCCTCGTCTAGCCACTGAGCAGCCATGCTGTCAGGTGGAGCGTGGCCAGATTGGGATGGAGGAGGTCCGAGTGAAGTGGCAGCCTCCTCAGAGGGGCTGCCAAGAGGTGCAGGAGGGTCCCGTACCAGTGTTGGCGGGACCATGCTGGGGCATAAGGATGACATGCGCTTTGTCTGTCTTTACTTTTTGCAGGACTTTCCTGATGAGGGGAAATGGTGGGAAAACATAAAAAAGCTGTCCCGACCACTGCAGGAGGAAGGCGACTGAGATCACGCCCCTCCCTACTCCTCCCCGGAGAAGAACCGGGGGCAACGCCAGTTCTGGCGGGTTGTGAAGAGGTCAACCTGGGGAGCTCCTCACTCTTGGAAGAGATGGTGAGTGACCTCCGAATGGAGCGACCACTCGTACTGGGGGGAGAAAACCCTGCTGAGGTGATCGGCTGGCGTATTGCGGATGCCTGATAAGTGGAATGCTCTCAGGGAGATATCGTGGGCTATACAAAACTCCCATAGGCTCAGGGCTTCCTGGCAGAGTGCCGAGGAACGAGTCCCACCTCACCTGTTGATGTAGTACATCGCGGCGGTGTTGTCAGTCAGGACTCTGACCACTTTGCTGTGAAGGTGCATGTTGAAGGCAACACATGCCAACCATATCGCCCTGAGCGCCTTGACATTTATGTGGAGGGACAAGTCCGAGGTCGACCACGTCCCCTGGGTTTGCATGTTCCCTGTGTGAGCTCCCCAGCCCAAGGCTGATGCATTGGACACCAGGTCTAAAGATAGGGTCACCTCCCGAAAGGGAATCCCTTGCATCATATTGCGCAGGTAAGACCACTATTGTAGATAGGTAAGTATCGGGGACGGCACTGTGAGAACCTTGTCTAGCCCATCCCGGGCCTGGGAGAACTGGGAGGCTAGACAGAGCCTGGCGGGGCCTCATCCAGAGCCTAGTGTGGCAGACCACATACGTGCATGCCGCCATGTGCCCTAGGATCCAAAGGCACGCTCTTGCCGTTGTCACCGGGAAAGCTGTGACTGAGGTGATGAGATCTTTTAGGGCCTTGAACCTGCTCAGCAGGAGAGAGGCTGTAGCCCTTGAGGAGTTCAGAAACACCCCAGTGAACTCTATGCACTGCACTGGAACTAACCTTGACTTGGTCTCGTTCACCACTAGGCCAAGATCGACACGTGGACAGGAGCAGTTCCACCTGGGACCGAGAGTTGTCATTGAGAGCCAATCATCCAGGTATGGAAAGATCTGTACCCCCTCCCGTCTGAGGTAGGCCGCCACCACAGCCATGAAATTTGTGAAAACCCTGGGCGCTGTGGATAGGCCAAATGGGAGGCCCGTGAACTGGTAGTGTTCTAACTCCACTAGGAAGCAGAGGAAGTGCCTGTGCCCCTCAAAAATATGAATGTGAGAATACACGTCTTGAAAGTCCAGGGCCGAGTACCAATCCCCTGGGTCCAGGGAGAAGATAACAGAGGCCAGGGACACCATGCAAACCTTGGATCGGACCAGAAACTGGTTGAGATCCCGCAGGTCCAGGATGGGCCTGAGGCCCCCTTTTGCCTTTGGGATCAGGAAATATTGGGAGTAAAAACCCTTGCCCTGGAATTCTACTGGTACTCACTCCACCTCCTGCCCTAGGAGGTGGGCATGCTCCGGGTCCCCTGGGCCCATCAGGGAGGGGGGTGGTTGGGTGGGCATGAGCTGAACTGCAGCATGTAGCCCCTGGAAATGGTGTGGAGGACCCATTAGTCCGAAGTTATACAGGACCATGCCATGTGGAAGGCAGACAATTGGTTGCAGAATGCAAATTTTATTAATGGGGAGGGGTCCTCCCCTCTGGTGCCCCCCTGCAAATAGTCAAAACTGCCTCTTTCCCTGCCTCTTGCCCTTTGAGGGTGCTGGCTGCGGGGCAGAATGGGACTGTAACTTCTGGTCTCTTGGCCTCTTGTACCGGGGGTTCATATCTGCTCCTTGCTGGTTGAGCCAACGGTTGTGGTTTTGCCTTGTCCTTAGCTGGAGGGATGTAAAGTGGCACGGGAATCTTTCATCCTGTGCAGCCTGATGTCTATCTGATCTGCGAACAGAGCTTTTCCATCAAATGGCATGTCCTGCATGAGGGACTGGGCCACCGCCGATAGCCCGGACAGGAGGAGCCATGACACCTTGCGCATAGATATTGCGGACGCCACCGAATGGGCGGCCACGTCCGATGCTGCCTGAAGGGCCGCTTTGGCTGCCGTCGCCCCCTCATCCACCAGAGCCTTAAAGTCCTTTCTCTCCCGCTCTGGGAGAAGTGGTTGGGACTTTGGCAGGGAAGCCCATAGGTTAAAGTCATACTAGCTCAGCAAGGCCTGATGATTGGCAACCCTGAGCTGGAAACTTTCAGAGGAATAAAATTTCTTACCAAAGGAGTCCAGTCTTCAGGCGTCTTTGTTCTTGGGAGTGGGTGTGGGCTGACCACGTCACTCTTGGTGGTTCACAGATTCCACCACTAGCGAGTTAGGTGCTGGGTGAGAATAGGCCTTGGTTGGCACGAGGTACTTCCTCTCAGCCTTCTTGGAAATCCGCACCAAGGAGGCGGGAGTTTGCCACAAAGTGTTGGAGATGTTGGCTATCCCCTGGTAGAGGGATAGTGCCATGCGGCCCGGGGCCGAGGAAGACAGTACATTTAAGAAGGAGTTGGATGGGCTCTCCGTCATTTCGGTCTGCAGTTGGAGGCTGGATGCCACCCGCTTTAGCAGGTCTTGATGCGCCTTAAAATCCTCTTGCGAGAGAGAGGGCGGGAGTGCCGTTATGGTGTCAACCGGCACCGGAGAGAGAGCTGACACAGAGCCATGGGCCTCCTTTTGCCCAGGGGATTGACCTCCAGGTCGGAGTCCGGGCACAGAGCTGTCAACTCGTGACCTGCCAATTTGTCCCTAGGCCGAGGTGGGTTCCTGTCTGGGTGGGCATTGGTGGCCACGATGACCTGCCACGGGGCCCCTTGCCACTGTCCAAGTTGAGGGCCCGGTGGCGCTGGCTGGTTTGGCTCAGCCCGGAGATGGGGGGCTGGGTGCCGAGGCTGAGGTCACCATCGAGCCCACGGTCCCATAGGAGCGGTAGGAAAGATGGTGCTTGCGACGCCGTCTTCCACGGGACTGGGACCTCGGCGTCAAGGACCAGTACCCATCAGAAGTGCTGCTTCGGTACTTGCCTCGGCACCGGGAGCTCTGATGCTCCGATGCCGGAGAATCGCAAGGAGACTCCCATGTGCAACGTCTGGCAGAGTGGGAACTTGAGCGGAAGCATCGACGTTGGTCGCGCTGAGATCGGGTATGGTAACTGCGCCGCGAGGAGGAGGAGAAGCAGCGTCACCAGCGCCTGTCTCAGTGCCTGCGCCTACTACTGCATGGCATGGAGGGACCCCAAGAGTCATGCCCGGGCAGCAAACCGGTTAGCCTGGTTAGTGTCGAGGGTGGGCGTGAGTTGATTGGCCGCAGTGTTTCGAACGAGGCAGGGAGCAGTCCTCGGAGTGGGAGCTGTGCAGCGCTGGGGACGTCTGACGATCACCCAGTGGCGGCTTGCCATGGGACCGAGGGCCCATCACTGGCACCACCCTGGGTACTGGTAGGCTCAGAATGTCTCATGCAGCCTGTAGAGCCTCCGGTGTCAATGGCATCCTGGCCGCAGGAGACGCATGTGTGGATGGTGCCGGGCTCCTCCACTCAGCACGAGTCGGAGATTTTGGGCCCGGGGGGACCGAGGGCTGCTCAACGCGGGACCAGCCTCTCCCCTTTCCTTCTCTTGGTGCCACTATGAGGCGGAGCCCCTTCCTTGCTTCTTGGAGGGGGAGCTGTGCTGGGCGCCAAGTCTGCTCAATGCACCGGAGTTGGGGGCCAGTGCTGATTTCATAAGGAGAGCTCGAAGCCTGATGTCCCTCTCCTTCTTAGTCTGTGGTTTGAATGACCTTCAGATCTTGCAGCGTTCATTCACATGAGTTTCGCCCAAGCAGCGGAGACACTCAGCATGCAGATCACTCCTTGGCATGGAATGGCGACAGGAGTTGCAGAACTTGAAACCTGGGGCACGGGGCATGCACCAAGCCCACTCTAACAACTGAAAACAGTTAACTGTAGTGAACAGTAGCTAACTGTAATCAGCTGAAAACAGCTAACTGTAGTGAACGGTACCACTAAGGAATAGAAAGGCTGCAGCAGAGCTGAAGCACAAAATTCTGACCACCTTCACTGGTGGCAAGAAGGAACTGAGGGTGGGGGGGAGCATGCAGCTCCAGGGGTTGCAGTGGTGCTCCCTCAGTATAGGTACTGCTAAGGGAAAAAGTTCCGGTACCGGTGCAAAGGGCAAGCACGCACACCTACTGTGGAATACACATGTGTGTAATCACTCAAAAAAGAAACAAGACTTCACCGTTTTCAACACTGCAGAATTAAGAGTGTTTCAGCAAAGCAGCCAAACAAGATACGATAGTGACAGGTGCCTTATATATACACCTGCAGTAATTAATTACATCAACAAAATTACATGACAGATCACTGCACTTTAATTGATAGTGATGATGTAGGAAGCAGAAGAAAAAATGATTTTCAGAATTGTGAAATATTTCCAAATTTAGTGGTTAGCCAAGAGAAAAATCTTGTATGCAATATGAACATGATCATCATCAAATTTACAGTCTGCTTGCTGACCAGAATCCCATTCTAAAAGATAATTTGGGCAATTAGGTTGGATATTGGCTAGGACACTGTGAATATTCCAGCTCTAGTGAAAAGTACACTGGGATTTTTAAGGACCACAAATAGTCTGGAATTTGGTTTTACAGTATGTCTCAGCCAAAAGACCTACTAAAAGAGTGTCAATTCATGTTGTTTTCTCTACCTGAAATCACAGTGAACATCTATAGGATCCAAGAATCTCAATGTGGTTTTCAAATACTCATTAACCCTCAGACTGTCCTTTTACAGATAGGCAAGCCATAAAGTTCTCAGTCATAACATAATTCCATGGTGTGACAGGGCAGCCCCACCCCGCACTAGCCCCAGCAGTGTCAGGCCTGTAGCTGTGACGGTAGAAGTCCCGCTCCAGCCCTACTGGGCATGCTCCAAATGCTCAGGGAGTATAAAAGGAGGGAACTCGGCTCAGTCTGGGCTGGCAGCCACAGGGGAAGGACCTAACTGGGAAACTCCTGTGGAGAACCAGCCACCAGCCTGGCAGTTGCTGGGAACTGAAGCTTCTCCAGACTGGCGTGAAGCCCTACTCTGGGAGGAGCCCGAGGAGGTGACCCAGAGACCCACGGAGAACCTAGGGACTCATGGGAGACCCCAACTCTCAAGCCGGTAGGAAGTGACCTGGGGTTGGGGGTGACGGACTGGTACTTTGCCCCGGTAAGCCTCAGCGTGTTTCGGTAGGACTCCCCCACTGAGCTAGTGGCAAGGTCCTACGTCGCTGTTAGGGCCGCGGGCCAGGGCCCGGAGGAGTGGGAGACATACTGCCCTGCAACCAGGGGCGAGTCTATAGACTCTGGCCATTAGGCCATACTGCCCTGCTACCGGGGGCGTAAACTCTCACACATGGCAAAGGTAATCCAACATTTTTAGTCCCTGTCCAGTGCTATAACAATTGGATTACAGAATCTTTTAGTCATTTAACTCACCTGCATGTCTGGTGATGAAACCTTTTTCCTTTTAAGAAGCATTTATTTGGAGATTCTATACATTCACAGATACATTTTGCAGAATTTAGTGGCTGATGTTTGGGGCAGGTTCTTCTACATACACACTGGCACTTGTCTTCATCAAATTCTTTGTTGGGACCACAGGAACTAGGCAAAAGTTTGTTTTTACATGTACACTGGCATGATGTTCTATCTAATTCTTTTTGGGGTCCACAGCTTGAAGGCCGTACACCCCCTTTGCAGACACATTGACAGGTTTCTTCATCAAGCTCTTTGTTAGGTCCACAGATATCATGGAATTCGTCAGCAGTGTCTAGGAATACAGCAAACATAAAAAATTCGGAATCCACACATTACTTTTTTATTAAGGAATTATGATAAATCCAATTTTAAAATAGTGAAAATATAATCCAACACTCAGGATGCATATTAATAATCTAAAAGGCCATTCTGTAAACAAAGAATTACAAAGATTCAAACTGTTTAATTTGCATGGTGTATATTGTTTTCTTTTTCTGTGAATCAGCATAGAACAACTACATTTAATCCTATAAAATATAAGTGCTTACCAGTATCTCCATGATGAGAAGAAAAACTGAAGTCATGCTGCGCCAGACATCTGCAAATCTGATTATTCCAGATAAGATTCTTTGGACAAGTTTTGTTTGCCATGTGACACCTATAGATGACATAGACTGTTTGTTTATTGGCATAAAAATACAAAAGATGACAGGTATTCTCCTGTTAGAAATGTAACTGTTGAAAGCTTTGATTTCATTCACATTGTCACCAGCATATTGCACTTTATACGTTATTTTCTTTTCCATATATGAAAAACTGATTATAAAACACACTGGGTTTTGTGATCCAATTTCATCTAAGCATGTATATATTACTACACATATGTTATGATATAGTGCAGTACACGTAATAAAAATGTCATGATGCTCTGCTTCACTAGAAGGCTGCCAATTGGGAAGACAGGTTCAAGGACAAGTACAGTTTGACTCATTTAAAGTATTATAGGTATTAAGAAAGAAAGGTGTGAGTAATTAGCACTGGAATGACTGATGAAAAGTTTTCAGCAAGTCTGGTCCAGCTCTGTCTTTAACAGGTTCAGAATTCACTTAATCCTAGTTGAGGCTGGAAATGTTTTTCTGTTTTGGAAAACTTCCTTGAATTGAAATCCATCCCTGAACTGAAAATACATGACTATTTGTGATATTTTTTTGACATCTCTAATTTCTTTAGAAAACTAGATTTGTTAAGTCAGAAAAGGATGTTTCAAATTGGGAACTGGGCCTCTTAAAATGTAAAAGAGAATATATTCAAGTATTTGAGAATGAAAAACATTTTCTTGGTTTCCTAAACAACAGGCTGCAAAACTGAATTGAAATATTTCACATTCAGTACTTGTCATTAGACCACTAAAGATAAAATGAAGCTCATTCAGCATTTGCTAATGGCTGATATAATTAGAATAGCACAGCTTTTTAAGGAGGCAAAAATGTCAGTCGAGCACTTACAAGTTATAAGATAAGGCAGCACTTCTACGATTACTCAACATAAAGTCCACTTCTGATATAGGGGAAAACAAATTCCAAACACTTTTTACAAAGAGTTGGTCTCTCTGCATAGAAGACTATTCTGATCTTGTGACAAAACAGCAGCAAAAGTATCTGACCTATTGACAAAAAAGATTTGAACATGTTATTGCAGGGCCACCCAGAGGATTCAGGGGGCCTGGGGTCTTCGGCGGCGGGGACCCAGCACTTTGGTGGTGCGTCCCGGGGCAGAAGGACCCCCCCGCCGCAGGTCTTCGGGGCACTTTGGCGGCGAGTCCCAGGGCAGAAGGACCTCCCCGCTGCCGAAGACCCGGAGCGGAAGAAGCTCCGGGGGCCCAGGCCCCACGAGAGTTTTCTAGGGTCCCCGAGCAAGTGAAGGACCCTGCTCCAGGGGCCCCGAAAAACTCTTGTGGGGGCCCCTGCGGGGCCTAGGGCAAATTGCCCCACTTGTCCCCCCCCCGCCCAGGTGGCCCTATGTTACTCCCAGAGAATCCAAACTCTGGGATTATATACACAAATGGTAATATTCTAATATGTTTAAAGGCTAATGTAATTAATGCAAATCAAACTAACTAGACTTTTTTGAGATTACAAGTCTGATGAATAAAAGTTATAGTGTTGATGTAATATACTTAGACTTCTGTAAGGCATTTGACTTAGTACAGCATGACATTTTGATTAAAAGAATAGAATGATATAAATGTCAGTTTTTAATCTATTCAATGTCTGTGCTAACTGAAAGGTTTCAAAATGTAACTGTAAATGGGGAATAGCCATCAAGTGGGTGTGTGTCCAGTGGGGTCTTGCAGGAAACAGTTCTTGGGCCTATACAGTTTAACATTTTTATCAGTGACCTGTAAGAAAACAAAAAAACATCACTGATGAAGATTGCAGAGGATACAAAAATTGAGGAAGTGGTAAATAATGAAGAAGACAGGTCACTACAAGCAAATTTTTTTTAATGACTAAATGTAAATGTACACATTTAGGAACAAAGAATATAGGCCATACTTACAGGATGGGGTACTCTATCCTAGGAAGCAATGACTCTGAAAAAAGATTTTTTTGGGGGGTAGAGGGTGGATAAACAGCAGAACATGAACTCCCAGTGTGGTACTGTGACCAGTAAGAGTTATTGTGAGCTTTGGATGCATATATAGGGGAATCTCAAGTAGGAGTAGAGAGGTTATTTTACCTCTGTATTTAGTATTGCTGTAATTGCTGCTGGAACACTGTCCAATTCTGATGCCCATAATTCAAGAAGAATGTTGATAAGTTGGAGAAGGTTTAGAGAAGAGCCACGAGAATGGGTAAAGTATTTGAAAAACATGCCTGTGAGGGGTGTCTACCTGCCACAAGGCCTGAGTAGGTAAAAAAAAAAAGAGCTAATTAGTCCGATGACAGGCTGCACCTGGAGGGACAGCCAGGCTTAACCAGCCATGAAGTTTAGCTGGGCAGGAGCAGGCTGGTTCGTATAAAGCTTGGAAGTTGAGAGCAGTATAGAGGTGCAGGGAGAGACTGGAGCAGAGAGGTGGTGAAGAGGAAGCCTATAGGGGAGAATGAGCCCTTGGATCCTAGCCCCAAAAAAACGGTCAAGCCAGAGACATGGGGAAATGAAGACCTGAGAAATGGGATAGGAAGAAGCCCAGAAAAACAGCAGAGAAGAGTGGGACTGTGCAGATCTTGGCTGCTGGTTATAGGGTCTCTGGGCTGGAACCCAGTGTAGAAGGAGGGCCTTGGTTCCTTGGCCAGTCACTGGGAAAGTGGCACAGGATCTGGTGAATTGGAATAGAACACAGCATATGGACAGTTTGTCCAGTGGGAATTTGTTACCTCAGAAGGGGAAAACTATATAATGACCTGGAGCATGAGAGGAACTGTGGGGCAAGTGAGTGATAGAGGGGGATGCTAGACCAGATGAGAGCTGATCCCTAGACCCAGCTAGAACCCTGTTACAATGCTTTATAGTGATAGACTCAAAGAGCTCACTCTTATTTTGCTTCACAAAGAGTAGGTTAAAAGGTGACTTGATTACAATCTAGAAATATCTACATGCAGAACTATTTGATAATGGGCTGATCACTCTAGCAGAGAAAGATCCTATGGCTGGATGTTGAAGCTAGACAAATTCAGACTGGAAATAAGGTGTACTTATTTAAATAAGAGTAATTAATCATTGGAACAATTTACCAATGGTCATGGTGGATTCTCCATCACTGACCATTTTAAAATCAAGAGTGGATGTTTTTCTAAAAGATCTGCTCTAGAACTTATTTCATGGAAGTTCTATGGCCTGCATTATATAGGGGGCCCTGACTCGATGATCACAGTGGTCCCTTCTGGCCTTGGAATTTACAAAAGAAATGCTTAAAATGTATAAGAAATCAGAAGGGGATATTCACTTCTCGGATGATGCCTAATGTAGGTTGGAAATGATGTACATGGGTTTGAGTGCCCACACATCAAAGACTTTGGAAAATGGTAAATTCTGGTGACCATTAACTTTGAAAGCCCACAATACAGAATGAATTTCCCCTTTGACATTATTTCAAACTGCCAAGGATGAACTATTAAGATGACTTATCTGATCACTTAAGAGAAAAATGTGATAGCCCACAGATGGAAATGGCCTGCAATGCAGGTGGAATGAGTCCAAAGAACATGGTCTCCAGGGTCATGGACAAATGGATCCCCTTTGCACAGCATTAAGTATCAAGACTATGCTGTAGAGGGGCTTTCATGCCACCAGCTATGTCTACACTGCAATTGGGGGTGTGCCTGCATCTTGGGTACACACACCCACACTGGCACAGTAGTGCAGATGTGGGGGCATGGGCTTCAGTGGAGGCGAGTGATGCGAATGCAGACCCAGGGTGCTCAGCATACATGTACAGCCTGTGCTGAAGCCCAGCCCACCGCATCTACACTATTTAGCAGCTATGTCTGCCTGAGCTACAATCATACTTCAGACTGCAGTGCAGACACACCCACTTATAAGAATGACTAAACTATGAAACTTGGGAAAATCACAGTATGAAGAAAAATGCAGCCTACAGCATAGTTTTTCACAAGAAATATTCACAAAAAGCGTCCTGAAGTAAGTGGCAATTATGGGACAATATGAACCAAATTAGCTAAAGAAATGTTTATACTTGGGGATGAATATCTTGAAAACAGCTTGAAACAGCCAATATAACAAAAGACTTAGGGGATGAGAGTAGAAGTGTCTAAATAAGAATGAGGTTCGGGAAGGTGTCGCTGAATATAAAAACCTACTGCTACTGATGTGTATTATTGTTGTATCTGTTTCAGTAAAATTCAAAACAAAAATAGAAGCTCTGTATACTGGGTGGAAATCTGTTTTTTAAGCTTTAAATAGGAAGTATGAAACAGATTTGAGACTCCAACTCTGACTTCTCCTAAACTTTCATTACCTAGTAAAGAATATTGTTCAAATTGTAAATATTTAGTTAATAATAAAATAATAAAACACCACCTCTGTTCTGAGAAATTAAAACACCCAGGGCTCAATTCTTTGCTGCACCTAAGGCTATTGGCTGACAACATATTCAATAGAAAGTGCTTGAGAGGTCAAGTCCATTCTTTTATTCATACTGAAGTGTACAGTAATGCAAAATTTCCTGAAAATTAGAGTTAAGCCAGTGTATGATTTGCTTCTTCACTGAACATGTGAGATGGAGAATTGACCTACATTTTGGCTGGGAGTTTAGCATCTAACTCCCTTAGACTCCTTTGACAATGTCAGCCTTTGACTATAAATTCCTCCCAAAAAAGCATCTTAATGGTGTCCTGTATAAAATCCCAAAAGGAATCAAGTTCCAGTTCTTGATAATTTAAAGACATTATCCATACATGCTCAGGAGCTGCATTTAGCACATCTTGTTGGACACGGGTGTATGAACAAAGGTTGCAGCTCTAAGTTGCACCAACTTGTAACTAGCTCCTAGGGATCACAGGAGCACATTATGCTCCAGCTAAACCTCTGTATATCCCTGCACACACCAGAGAAATCCTCAGTCAACTGCTTAAGGAAGCTACAAGACCCCTTTGTGCAGGCTGGGATCTGCCCTAATTATCTTCCTTCTTCAACCCATTTAAGTATGTTTACTGATAGTACGACACTTCTCCCAGTGTAGTTCTGGTCATGGCTCTGACTCTCAAATGTACATTACTCCTTATGTAAAAGGGAGCTACAAGGAGTGAGTTCTAATGATTAGCTGCTTGCAGAATGAAACACAGGTGTCATCAATTATAAAATACCATAGACGTTTTGCAACATAATACATGCTTGTTTTTAATAAGGCATATTGCTATCAAAAGATATTTTGATACAAAGCAAATATTATGATAGCTTTAGAGAGAAACATAACTTCAAATATCACAAGACCAGGTTTTCTACTTACAAGCAAGTGCTAAATCAGTCTGATTCTCCCCTCGCCCCCGATCTACCACTCACTTCTCAATCACCATTTTTACATCTAAAGAAGACAGTCCCTTGATGTTATCAGCACTGCTCCTTAATAAACTGCAGAGATCAATGATATGAGACACTTCTAATGGTTCAATAGATAGCCTCTGCTGCTCCCTCAAATATTCGGAGCCTGAGCAAGAGTGAGACAAAGGAAACAGAGCCAGCCAGGCTCTTTGTCATGGTTGACTGAACTCTGCCAGTATGCCTGCAACAAATACAGTCTACAACAGAAAAACAAATCACTCTCAACCACATAATTTGATCTTCCCCTCTCCTGCAATTTCTCTGTCTTTGCAGATTTTCATAGGCACTCTGGGCACCATCTTAGATTTGGCCTCTCTCTACACCCACCTATACAGGTTGTATCAACTATTTGCTGTTTCTACCTATATAATAATTGTAATGTTCCAACTTTTCTAACTATGAAGACTGCCAGGGCCTTTGTTCATGCTCACCATCTTATCCCTCAAATATTTATCTCATTCTTTTTTACCTTGATGCCAACTTCATTGCTCCTGCAAGTCCATTCAGAAATGCTGCTGCTAGGATCATCATCCTAGCTCAGCAATCCTAACACATCACCAGCCTCCAGTGGGCTCATCCTCCTCCACTGCGCTGAACACAAACTCCTTGTCTTTGTCTTTAGGGCCTCCCATCATTTAGCACCACCCTATCACGTCCACTAGTTTATCCAGGTGTGAATCTCCACCTTCAATTTGCCAATACTGCTTGATCAGATGCTTGTCTGCCTCTCCCTCAGGAACCTTTGTACTTTCTTCCATGTCCTCTCTCCCCCACTCATCCTCCACAGCATGAGGAAAAACTCCCATCCAAATTAATAAAAATTGCTATCTTCTTTTTTCAACTGCTTTTTAAAAAGCATTCCAATCTTGTAGGAGCCAGGATGAGTGGATTAGTCAGGAGAGAAATAAACCAATAACAAAAGGAGAGGATGAAAAGGAGGAGCTAATGACCATTCATTTAGAACAAGATCAGGATGTTGATAACAAAATTAATCAAGGCACCAAAAGAAGAGGAAGGGTCCTAGCATGGGCGGATAGGTAATTAAAGATTTTTATTCTTAATAATGAATTCTTACTTACCTATCCACCCATGCTAGGACCCTCAGTAATTAGCAAGAGAAATTTAAATAGATTATTTATGAGCATAAATTCAACCTAGTGGTATCCTCCAGGCTCTGTATTGGGGACCAATCTTATTCAACATATTCATAAATGATCTGGAAAAACGGGTAAACATTGAGGTGGCAAAATTTGCAGATGATACAAAACCACTCAAGATAGTTAAGTCCCAGGCAGACTGTGAAGAGCTACAAAAGGATCTCTCAAAACTGAGTGATTGGTCAACAAAATGGCAGATGAAATTCAGTGTTGATAAATGCAAAGTAATGCACATTGGAAAACAGAATCCCAACTATACATATAAAATGATAGTCTAAATTAGCTGTTACCACTCAAAAAAGCGACCTTGGAATCACTGTGGATAGTTCTCTGGAAACATCCACTCACTCAATGTGAATTCTGGGAATCATTAAGAAAGGGATAGATAATACGACAAAAAATATATTGCCTCTATATAAATCCATGGAACACCCACATCTTGAATACTGCATTCAGATATGGTCGCTCCATCTCAAAAAAGATATATTGGAATTGGAAAGAGTTCAGAAGAGTTCAACAAAATGATTAGGGGTATGGAATGGCTTCTGCATGAAGAGAGATTAATAAGACTGGGACTTTTCAGCTTGGAAAAGAGATGACTAAGGGGGAATATGATTGAGGTCTATAAAATCAAGATTGGTGTGGAGAAAGCAAATAAGGAAGACAAGAATTAAGGGTCACCAAATGAAATTAATAGGCAGCAGGTTTAAAACAAAAGGAAGTATTTCTTCACACAACATACAGTCAACCCGTGGAACCCTTTGCCAAAGGATGTTGTGAAGGCCAAGACTATTACAGGGTTCAAAAAAGAACTAGATAAGTTCATGGACGATAGGTTCATCAGTGGCTATCAGCCAAGATGGGCAGGGATGGTGTCCCTAGCCTCTGTTTGCCAGAAGCTGGGAATGAGTAACAGGGAGTAGATCACCAGATGATTACCTGTTTTGTTCATTCCTTCTGGGGCAACTGGCATTGGCCACTGTCAGAAGACAGGATACTGGGCTAGATGGACCTTTGGTCTGATCCAGTATGGCTATTCTTATGTAACCTAAGTTGGTATTATTGAAACCTAGTGGTGATTTTCATGTTAAAATCAAAAGCTATAACCTCTTTAGGAAAGATCAAGTTGGCAAAATGGGAGGAGGAGGTGTCATTCTGTCAGAAATGATATTACCTGTTTTGAGTTGCAGACAACTCAGAAGCAAATGATCTTGAATACTTCAGTGTTTATCAGACAAAGCACAAGATGAGCACTAGCTGGTGTCTCCTACAGACCACCAACTCATGAGAGGGAACAAGCCCCTATCTATGATGTGTAAAGGAAAAAAAAAGATGTGTTATCATTATGGACTTCATTCTAAGTGATGTGTCTTGGAGATCTCATTCTGCCAACACTAAAATATCCTCTGAATTTCTAAAATGTATAGATAACAATTTCCCATCTCAAAAAGTATTGCACCCATCATGGAGGAATTTTGTATCGGATCTCAGCTGGAGAGACACAGAAATTGATCACAGAACTAACACTTAGTGCTTGCTTAGGTGCAAGTGATCATGACTTTTGATCTGTTTGCACAGAAGAAACGTAATCAAGTCCAAGCTAGTAATCCATCACGCGCGCTCTCTCTCTCTCTCTCATAATTACAACAATTAGGAGCCAAACCAAGTAGGAGAAAGACAATTCCCAACAATCATTCACTTTTTTTCCTGTTTAAATTCTAAGAATATTTTACTAGATACCCAAAAAGCCACAACTAAGAAAGAAGGCTATACTGGTTAAAAAAAAAATCTGACCTGGTTTAGAGGCAAGTAGCTATAGAAATAATATATAACAAGTGGAAAGAAAAGGAAGTTGATAGCGATGAATAAGGCTGTGATTTAGTCACGGAGGTCACAGAAGTCACGGAATCTGTGACTTCCAGCAGCTTCAGTGACTTCAGCCGTGGTGGTCAGGAGTGGCAGGGTCCCCCGCTGCCTTCTAGGGCAGGAAGCTGTGGGGTACCCTTACTGCCTCTGGTGGCTCCCACAGCTCCCTGCTGACGCATTCAGGGAAACCCCTCAATCTCCCTGCCGCTGGGGGAAGTGGGGGACCCCCCCAGCTCCTAGTGAGTGGTGGCAGGGAAACCGCCCCCCAGCTCCCTGCCATCAGGGGTGATGCTGTGGGGGTGAACCAGTGGGAGGCAGTGAGGAAAGCCCCGAGCTCCCTGGTGCTGCAGCGGCTCCTGGCCCCAGTGGGAGGCAGGGAGGGAAGCCCCGAGCTCCCTTGGGCTGCAGCGGCTCCTGACCCCAGTGGGAGGCAGCGAGGGAAGCCCCAAGCTCCCTGGCGCTGCAGCAGCTCCTGGCCCCTGTGGGAGGGGAAAGCCCCAAGCTGCTACAGGAAGCTCCTAGTCTTGCTGCAGCTGCTCCCCTTGAAATACGGTCGGGATCCACAGATCCTCATTTTGTCAGGGATATTTTTAGTAAAAGTTAGGGACAGGTCACAGCTTCTGCGAATTTTTCTGTTTTCCCCGTGAGCTGTCCGCGACTTTTACTAAAAAAATATCCCTGGCAAAATCTTAGCCTTAATGATGAATATAAATTAAGAGAATGCAACTGTAGAAAACTGATCAGAGAAGCAAAAAGATCCAAGGTGAAATCAATGACCATCAGAGTTAAGGACAATAAGAAGGAATTAAAAAAAAAATATATTAGGAACAAAAGTAATCCTAACAATGGTATAGTCCATTACTAGATGGAAATGCTAGAATTGTTAATAAAAATGCAGAAGGGTTCAATATATATTTCTCTTCTGTATTGGAAAGCCAGGTGAAGTATTCATGTGGTGATGATGAAACTCTTTCCATTCCAATAGTAATTCAGAAGGATGTTATACACAGCTGCTGAAGTTAGACAATTTTAAATCAGCAGGTTTAGATAACTTTAATCAGAGCATTAAAAAGAGCTGGCTGAGGAGCTCTCTGAGCCATTAATGTTGATTATCTCTACGTCTTGAGGAAGTTCCAGAAGATTGGAAGAAAGCAACTGCTTCATGGAATATTTAAAAAGGCTAAACAGGATAATCCAGGTAATTACAAGCTCGTCCTTGGCAAAATAATGGAATGTCTGATATGGGACTTGATTAATAAAGAATTAAAGCAATGTAATAATTAATGACAATCAACATGAGTTTATGAAAAACAGATCTGGTGAAGCTAACTTGGTATTTTTATGAGATTACAAGTTTGATTGACAAAGACAACAGTGATGATGTAATATGCTTAAACTTTTGAAAGGCATTTGACTTGGTACCTTGTAACACTTTGAATAAAAAAAACTAGAATGATATAAAATCAACATAACACACATTAAAACTGGCTAACTGATAGCTATCAAAATGCAATTGTGAATGAGGAATCATCATTAGGTTGGTGTAGTTTGGGAGGTCCTGCTGGGATTGGGTCTTAGCCCTGCACTATTTCAGACTTCTAATCAATTACCTGGAAGAAAACAAAATCATTAAGAAGTTTGTAGATGATACAAAGATTGGGGAAGTGATAAATAACGAAGAGGACAAGTGATGTATACAGAGCCATCTGGATCACCTGATATGCTTGGTCCAAGCAAACAATGTGTGTTTCAGTATGGTCAAATATAAAATCATACATCTAGATTGAAAGAATGTAGGCCATACTTACTGGACGGGGGACTATCCTGGGAAGCAATACTGAAAAAGGTTTTGGGCTCAATGTGATCCTTGGATGTATAAACCGGGGAATATCAAGTGAGAGCAGAGCTTATACACCTCTTTATTTGGCAGTAGTGCGATTGCTGCTGGAGCACTGTGTCTAGAATTCAAGAAAGAGGTTGACAAACTGGAGAAGACTTAGAAAAGAGCCACAAGAATGATTAAATAATTGGAAAACACTACAATAAAAGGTGTGATTGCAACTCGGGTGCACCTACCCATGCTAGCTTTACTTTAGCCAACACAGCTAAAAACAGCAGTGGAGCCATGCGGTGTGGACTTCAGCATGGGCTGTACAAGCCCGCTTGGAAGCCTAGGTAAGTGCTTGCATTCCTAGTCTGCATCGGTGTGGCTTCACTGCTATTTTTAGCTAT
Source organism: Gopherus flavomarginatus (assembly GCF_025201925.1). Lineage (NCBI taxonomy): Eukaryota > Metazoa > Chordata > Testudines > Testudinidae > Gopherus > Gopherus flavomarginatus. The sequence continues at coordinate 217,938,233 of NC_066619.1, forward strand.
GCTAGCTAGATTAAAGCTAGCGCATATGTCTACCTGAGATGTAATCACTTTCTTCAACTGCAGTGTAGATATACCCCTAGTGAGAGAGCGAAATCTGATTAGTTTATCAAAGAGGAGGTTAAGGGATAATTTGCTCATAGTCTGCAAGTACCTACATAGGGAACAGAAGTTTGATAATAGATGGCTCTTTAATCTAGCAGAGAAAGGTATATAACAAGATCCAATGGTTGGATGTTGAAGCTAAAGAAATTTAGACTGGAAATAACAAGCAATATTTTGAACAGTGAGGGTAATAAGTCACTGGGACAATTTACCAAGCACTGTAGCGGATTCTCTATTACTGCAATTTTTAATTCAAGATTGAACTAGACTCTAGAGCATAATCTTTTACAAAAACATCCAAACAGGAAGTCCTAGGGCCTGTGTTATGCAGGAGGTCAGACTAGATGATCTCAGTGGTCCCTCCTGGCCTTATAATCCACACATTATATAATTAATAATTTGTATTGTCATAGCAACCAAGAGCCTCAATCATGGATCAGGACTCCATTGAGCTCTGTACAAACACAAAACAAAAAGACAGTCCTTGCCCCAAAGAGCTTATGATCTAAGTATAAGCAAGGGATGACAGATGGATACAGCCAGTTGGGGGGATACAAATAAACAATGAGATAGTATTGGTTAGCATAAGAGGCTGTGGTCTCAGCATGCCAGCAGCCTACCCATGGTCAATTTTTTTGTAGGCATCACAGCAAAGGAACATAGACACCAAGAAGTTGTAATAGAAACGTTGACTGGTGCTTATAGAGCTATGTTAAATGGGTGTCTTGGTTTTTGTGTTCTTTTTTATTTAATTCTTCTTAAATAGGCTATTGTATATTCCTTTTATGGTTCAAATCATTTCTGGAGTTGATCAGCATGATACCACTGTTTTCAGGTACAACAATTGTATTCTGCTAAATTCTGAGATCTATGCTCAGTCTACACTTAGACAAACTCTCACTGGAATCAGCAGGAGTTTGCCTGAGAAAAAAGTGAGTGAAATTCATTGTTTTGTTTTTGTTTACCCACCATGTCTGTAATTTTGATGAGGTAGATTGTTCTGTTACTAATGAATGAAAAATAGTTTTGACTGTTGTTCAGCAACCTGACTGCTTTTGCAGCTCAATGCTTTATAAAGAAAATTATAATGATTATTAAAATGAATAAGCAAGTCCATGATTTGGTTGATTAGGAACTAGTCATAACCCAAACTGTGTGGTACAGTACTTTATGATTTGATCATAAACTGTGGTACAGTACTTTATGATTTATGATTTGATCACATCCAGTCATTTTATATACCAGTTTTATTTTAAATATTAATAGCTGCACTACAACACTGCACTGCAATCCTCCTCTCATGGAAGTAGGGTGACCAGACAGCAAATGTGAAAAATCGGGATGAGGGTGGAGGGTAATAGGAGCCTATATAAGAAAAAGACCCAAAATAGGGACCGTCCCTATAAAATCGGGACATCTGGTCACCCTACATGGAAGTCAATGGCAAAACTCCCTTTGATTTGAATGACAATTGGTTCAGCCCCCTAGATTACATCATTGCTTAAATGTACAGTGCTAACACCAATAGGGTTCCTCCCATGTATAACAATGAAGAACAATATATTTTCCTTATTAGTATATTTCCTAAAGCTATTCTTCAGGGAAATGCATATTAGTATTCACAGTTAACCGAGTTCTATTGCCTGAGTTACCACAACAAATAGTAAGCTATTGTACACAGGCTTTATGATAAGGCATAAGGAAATATGCAACTCATATACTTACTGTGGTTGCGTCGCTGGCAAGGAACGTCTAATGATTGAATGAACTTGTCTGTAAACATCCAGTTTAGACATGCATCGGCAGGATGTATGATTAGCAAAACTGACTGTTACAGGTTTAGGGCCATGAGACAGCGGCACAGTAATCTCAAATAACTACAGAAAGGCAAAAGAGAAAAGAACCACTTATAAATCAGAGTATACTTGAAAAGAAAAACTGTGTGTACAAAATGAAATGTAAATGAGATAAAATCTTGATTCTTGTTCTACATCCCTATTCAGTATTAATGACTTAAAATTACCATTATGCACCTGATGAGTATAACAATTAGGTAATTATACCTTCCATTAAAATAGCACTTTTTCCTGCATTACAAAGTTCTTCACGTCTCTATCATTTGCATACTAGAGTATTTGGGAGGTAAGGAGAAAGTTAAAAAGCAGAGAGTGTATAAAGAACACATTGTTCCAGAGAGAATGACTTGCAGACTTGCTATTTTTAAAACCAAAAATAAATATTTGCAAGGTACTAACCTCATCAAAAGGTTGTGTATTAAGAATAGTTTAAAAAGTGGCACTTTTACAATGTGGAATATTGGCTATGCAATTACAAAGACGTGTAAAACAGTAATACTGGATTTCAGTCAAAACACTTCTGTATGAAGGGAGCATATTTATTGTGTTCTGCAGCATGATTTTTTTTTGGTAGTGTTGTTCACTTTGGATCAGTTTTATGGTAACCTTTAAAGTCCCATCTGTATTATTAATATTTGTTATTGTGATTATAGTAATATTGGACACTTAAAATTGATGTCCCACTTGGACACAAAACATTTCTGTTTTTCTGTAAAACAAGCAACAATACTGAGCAAGACTCTTAAAAATGATACAGGGTGGAATGAGTGACGTTGGGATGAATAACAGGAAAGAAGGGAAAATCATTTCAATTACCTAATCCAAGACTTTTCCTCTGGATGCAGAATAAAATCAGGAGAAGTCATTTGGTCCTTAGTTTTTAAACTCCAATAGTTTCCACTGATGGGATTGTGCAATGTAACAATGAATTAACGCTGTGCTGGCATACACTTGCTAACCCTATGATCTTTTACGTTAAACTGTTTTATACTCCTAACATACAAGCAATGTGAAATGTAGTTACCACTTAACATTTACAGGTTTTATTTTAAAGTTTCAAAACACTTAAGACATATGGAGAATAGGGAAAATTTATCAACTAGTTCCAAGCACAGGAAAGGTCTGGTTCAGCTCCTAAATTAACTGCGCTTGATTCCACGGCTTTTATGTTTTATGCTGGCGTAACACCATTGGTGCTACTCCAAAGTACGTAACAATATAATGTAAAATGGGAGTAAAGTTGCAGCAAATAAAACAGCCTGTGCTTTATCTTCACTAATGTTATTAAGTAGCAGTCTAAGGTAAACCTAGAAATATACTGTTTTATTAAATTAATAAGAAAAGCAAAGTTCAGATTTCTACCATTTATTAGACATTTTCAACTTCAAACATCTGTTATAAACAAACACAGTCATTAATTATAGTAACAATGCCATCCTTAAAGTTAGGAATTTTAAAAATTCAGTTTACTACTTATTTCTGGTGCATAATGGTATTTACTTCCTGAATTTCTCTTAGATTGGCTAGTGAAATGCAGTAATGTCAGTTAACCTTTATGTGTATTCAATTTCACTTTCAGGCTGTTAGTGCTGCAGTGTTTATGTTTCAAACACTTCAACGTGATGTTAGTTAATGATTTAAAAATTGTAGAAATAGTACGAGTGATCTCAGGTTTTAAGGAAGTTAGTTTTTACAATGTGAATTTTGTCCAAATTTTGATGACAGTGTCCCTTTAAAGATATTTGGCAGTATTGGGGCCTTTTGTTGGCAGTCTCATCAGAAACCAAGGACAGAATGAGCAAAGGGATTCTTTTTTTCTATTAGAGAAGTGATCATTTGCAACAGAGTTTCTAAAGATTGTAAATAGATTTGTCTACTGTTGTGGATTAAAAATAAACAAACAATCAGAAAGCAGATTCACTGATCGTCCAACCTGACAAAATGGTCATCTATCTAGGGAGCTGCCATAGGAAGAATGATGTCATCTAATTCAGTGCAAACTAGCCAAACTGTATTAACATTTAGACTCTTGCTTCAGTTGGAAAAAATAACTCTAAGATTTGGTTCACACAGGGATTAGCAGAATAGGTCAAGTCAAAGGACAAGTCCATTTTTAGTTTAAAGATTCGTGCTATTAAAATGAATTCTAAACTGATGTCTGCCTCTCTCAAGCATAGTTATCACCATAGAGACCTCCTGTGTCTTCACTAAGAGTTCAACACAGACCCCTAAAAGGAGGCTTCTTATCAACTTTTTATTAGATTTATAATCCCCTTTGCCTTACGATCCACTGCTGGCCCCTTCCTTATCCTGCCTATTATAGCAGTACTGTCAAATTCATGACTACACACATTCTTACCAGTATGTCACATCCAAAAAAAGCATGTAAAAAGTAATTGTAAGTACACAAATAAAGCAGAGATGTAGGTTTTTTAACTAATCTCATTTTTATATGGCTATCGTGCTAAGTGCCTATTTATTTGTCTAAAAGACATTCACCAACCGCAGACCACGGTATTTGTTTTTGCTACAATACACTACATGTGCAAACTAGTTGGAAGATTGTTCATGTTTGGTTTTCATTAGTTTGCTTGCTTTAGTTTAAAAGACACAAAGGAACAAATTTTCAAAAGTGGCTTTTATTTGTGCACATAGAGCCACACGAGAAGACCTATGCATGTGCGTGCACAAACACACATACATACACATATTAGCTCCTCTTTGTGTCTGTGATATAATTCACACATGAAACCCAGTGGGTTTGATGCAAATTCCAGCACTTGTGTACACCAAGTTGTGCACACAAAAAGCAAAGGCCAGGATGAAAATAAGGACGACATAAAAGGATTTACAGATGTGGAAACAGGTTTATCACATTGACTCTCCTATACACGTGAACTTTTGGAATAAGACAAAGGAGGTTTTCTTCATTTTATATTACAATCACACAGACATTTTTCTGTTTTCCCTATTCTCATTTATGAACATGCACACCACCCCCAAGCCCTAAATGAAACAGTGCTATAGGTAGAACTGGCAAAATCTATTATCTGAACACTCTTTAATATCTGATCTCTAATATCTGAGACCAAGTCTCGGCTGCAGCCAAGCTGTGATTCATGCAGGCACAAGGATGAGGGACAAAGTTGGGTTCAACACATTTTTGTACCTCCTGTATTTTTAGGCCATCTGGCTGCCACTTCTACCCATGATGTAAATTAGACTGTTGCCTTGGATTTAAGGGGTGTGCATACCCCAGAATGTAATGAAGCCAATTGCAACCATATTACGTGCATTCAGCCACCCTAAATTAATAAAACAAACACCACAATTGTTAATTTAAAAACAGGCTTTCAGAAGCAAAGGTTCTGAAAACCCTGGGTAACAAGACTACACTCAGGATTGCTAGGGAGAGCAGTACAGGACTATTCTTGCAGCACTAGGCCACCTGCAGAAATCCTCTTTGCCTCAATTATTCCCCAAGAGCTACTTCTGCCCTATTCATGCTGCTAGAACAGAGTAAACACTCTGGAAAAAACACATCTCAGCAAACATCTAAAAGTAGGGTTTAACAACATTTAGCTGAAATGGAGATGAATACAGTTTGTCCTTGTCTACATTTACATTTAAACCATATTTAGTACCAGTTCAGCAGCAAATGTTAACTGTTGTCATTAGTAGTGCCATTTTATCATGTAAACAAGGCCTCAGTTACACCAGTATAAAACTAGACTAAATCCTTTGACTTCTGTGAACTCTTTCGAACGTATACTGCTATTAACTAAACAAAATTTAGCGGAGTATTTCATATTACCTACAAGCAGATGCTATGCATAGGAAAAGTCAAAATACCACAGTATACTAATCTATGTCACAAACTATATTATATTAGTTATTAAATTTCTATTCCTCGTTTTTGTTAAATGCAACAGGCTGTAAAAAAACCAAACACAGAACACCAATTCTCCTGACTGGAAGGGATACCGTCATCTGCCTTACTGAAGATATTTTGTCTTCCTCTCTCTATTTGTGTCAGAATAGGCTACTAAGAGCTCTGAATATACAGGAAGAGTTCATATTTGTACCTATTTCTTCTTCTAGAAGTGTGTCATTCAACCACTTCATTATAATCAAATTTCTGAAGCATAACCTAGTACTACAGGAAATATTACTACAGGTTGAACCCTCTCTAGTCTGGCACCCTTGGGACCTGACTGGTGCCAAACCAGAGAATTTGCTGAACCACGGGAGGTCAATGCAGAGTGCCAGTGGGTCTCCTTAGGCGCAGGAAGTAGAGGTGGAGGTGTGTGTGTGCTGCAGCATCCCCAGGCTTTGTGGCCAGTGTGGCCCCTCACCCTGAGGCCCCACTGCTACCCGGGATCCCAGCCACCAGCTCCAGGTCCTCATCCGTCCTCCCAGAGCTTGAATGCCATGAATCAGCTGTTTGTGGCACTCTAGAAGTGCTGGGAGGGAGGAGGAGGAGATAGTAAGCATGGGGTTGCCAGTGCACAAGAAGTGCGGGGGGAGAGGGGCAGAGAGGGGAGTTTAGCGCCGGTGGATGCTCCCCTCCCACTAATTTTTCCCTGTGGGTGCTCTAGCCCCGGAGCACCCATGGAGTTGGTGCCTGTGGATGTGGCCGGACCAGGGAGTGCCGGATTAGAGAGGTTCAACCTGTACTGGAAATTGTGTTTAATCAAAGAATTATTTTGTGTATTAATTTTTGAAAATTTAAAATAGATCAAGGTCCAAATTCTACTGTCAGCAGCACCAATGAAATCAATGGAGCTGAAGTGGAAGCAGGATTTGGTCTCACATTGTTCTCGCTATGAATCAATTCAATTAAACAAGGTTTGACTCTTATTAATGTCTCCTCTCTTTTGTTTGCATCTTTAATTCATTTCCTGTTAGTCCTTGCACTCCATCTGATCCAGCAATGAACCCAACATCTGTGGCCACTCTGGGGCATGTTTGGCAGTGTAACAGCCAGCTATCAATCTCTAGTATGGATTTTCCAAGCAGAAATGCAGCATATATTTATGACTAGCTTGTTGGCTGGCTTCTTTTCTGGCACTACTGCTGGCTATCTCATGGACATGAAATTACCTCTGGGACCGGCCAGAGGTCAGGCAGCTGATAGACTGTCTGAACTGTCTTGTTTAGCTAAAGGTTACTTTTATTTTATTCACATAAGGCCAAATTGACCGTCCACCCCCACATCAAGACCAAATTTAATATAGTTGGATTCTGCAGGCAAGAATTCCATCCCTTGCACCCAGTCTCTTTGCCCAGCCAGTCCCAGGTTTTGTCCCACTCACTATAATTCCTCACCAGATCTATCTCCCATCCCTGACCAGCCAGTCCCAGTCTCCCCACTCCTACAGACACACAGTCTCTATTGTATTCCTCCTCAGCTCTCAGGCCCAGTTAGGGTGACCAGATATCCCGATTTTATAGGGACAGTCCCGATTTTTGGGTCTTTTTCTTATATAGGCTCCCATTACCCTCCACCTCAGTCCTGATTTTTCACATTTGCTGTCTGGTCACCCTAGGCCCAGTCAGTCCCAGTTTCCTTCCCCGTAACCAACCTTCAGTCCCAGTCTCCACCTGCAAGCTCCTTGTCCTAATCTTGGCAAAGTTGTAACAACAGGCATTGCTACCAGCACCACGTATACTGTATCTTAATGAAATTCATGTACAACTTTATCATAAATGAAATAATTTCCTCATCCCTGATGCCTTGGAGATATCCTGGAGAATGAAAAAAATAGCAAGGTCTCTGATTTGAGTAAAATCCAAACCCTGCTTATAACATTGAAAACATAGTCCAAATTTTGCCTCAATTCCTATGCATGGGGGAGTTGCATAGTATAAGTGAGTTCAAAGTTTAGTTCCATCTGTAAGCTAGAAGGATATATTTTTTCTTTAAAGTTCCTAATGAAGGTCTCCATGACTGACCATTATTTTTTAAATAATAAAAATAATTATTTTCAAATTTATTTTCTCTTTTCAGTCTATATTTAAGGTAGAAGTTTGCTCATTTTCCAGTCCAGATGCTGATAGAGACAAGCATTTTTTTCTGCTCCCAGCTAGAGATCATGTACAATAAACAAATTTATTTTAATTAGAATAAAATGTAACTTGCTGTTTTGTAAAACTACTGATAAATGTGTTTCACCACCAAAATCATATTTGTTCTTCTGGTTGCATTTTCCTATCTTGCATACTTCAGACAGTAAGTGTTATTTTTATATTTTACTTCTCAAAGCATTTAGATAAAATAGTTAATAATAGCAACTAGATATAGTACTTTGAAGCATTCATTATCAGATAGCTGACTTTCTTGGTATGCTAAGTGCATGAAGTTTTACTTTGAAAAGAAGGCTTTGTTTACAGACACATTATTATAATGTGCACTTTGTTGACCTTTATTGTCTAAATATTTCTAAGAAGATTTCTATAAACTAGCTTTTCATGAGTAACCATACACATTCGTCTTTGTAATTTATAATATACGTTAATTATTTTTGGGTGGAAGCAAACAGACTGGCTGATAACCCCTTATCAAAATTGTTTTTTTCAATTGCACACCACTACAAATCAAATATGTGTGTAAGATAACATGTATAGTGTGTCATAATACTTAATTTTTCACCTTTTAAAAATAAAATCCTAATGTTTCAGCACCAGGACTCTTAATTTTTTAAATAGAAAACAAAGCTGTGTATAAAATGTTATCTGGCTGACTATATTAAGATTTCTAGGAAATCAGCTGAATTAGCCATTGATAAATTATTTCATTATCATTATGGAAAGCTTTCAAAAGTGCCAGACAAATGCTCAATATTTATAGCTATATTTACAAGAATTTACAACTAAGATCTGTACAAATGTAGTTTATAGTAAACCCTCATTGTCTCTCGTTTTTACAGTCATTATTGCCAAAAGAACTGGTAGAAGAGTACAAAAATCAACAAAAACTTAGCCAAATATTTTAAAACATATAAACAAACAAAAAAGTGAAACATAGGGACTGTCACACCAGAGCAGATCATTGATTCATTTAATCCAGGACTCTATCAGATAAAGAACAAAGATCTATATTTGGCTGACCAGGGTTGCCGCCCCTACGTACAGGTCTCTGTCAGTACATTGCTGTCTGTGGGAGGTCCGAGGTAGTGGCCAAAGAACACTTCAGTCCTACCTTTTAGAGCATGTTAAGATCCAAGGGAAACCAGGAACTAAAATACCACAATTCAAAACAGGGTGAATCCAAGAAGCTTTTGGTGGGATCCCTTCCTTCTGTTCAGGGCTTGTCTCTACACTCTACATGTTCAGCTGTTCCCCCTGGGCCTGGCTGTCCCTTCTGGCAGGGGTTTACCCTGCTGGCAAGCTAGCTCACACTCTGGCCTGCAATCAGGCTCCTCTCTCATCAAGAGAAGCTGCCGCTGTTCTCCTTCCTTGTCAGCCCTGAACTGCATTAAGTTCTCCTCCTTTCAGCTCCTCTTGCCATGCCTCACATTTACTGTAGGTGTATGTGGTGGGGCCAACTGGGTCCACAGGCTCTCCTTACCATCTTCTTGTCAGCGTGGGACATACCTGAATGTGACATGCTCACGTGAGCCTACGCACACCCCCACCTCCAAATATACCAATAGTTCTTGATTGTAAAAAACTTTAACATGGGGGAATATTTACCAGTCCCAATCTATTCAAGCCTAGAACGTATGCTGTCAAACAGGAGAGAGATTCCTCTTTTTTTGTAGAGGAATGTTCAGATATACAGTAAGTTGATATATCCTGTATGAAAAGCTAAAGGCCATGACAAGGAGGAAAGTACGAATTGGGTTTGTTTCTGCTTTCTTTATTTGTTGGGTTTTTTTTTTTTTTTTGAATCTGGCTTCCTTTGTTTCTGTTTATTAAGTATATCTGAGTCAAGAAATAGGTAACTGGAATGCTGGACTAAGCTGGTACCTAACTTTTCCCTCAATTAAACTGCTGGGTCTCCCTTCTTAGCTGTCTTACATCACTGGAAATACATGCAACAGAAAGGACTGAACAGCACTCATGCTAAAGCTCATAAAAAGCCACCCAATGCTGCTATGAGACGCTGTTAGACATTTTATGTAAATTCAGAAAGGAACCATTTCAATTTTGAGAGGTTTGCCCTATGACATGCTTCAGGAAGCCTTGGAATGTGAGTTCCCTCACTTTTGAAATACTACCCACATCATTGCTAATAAAACAAAAGCGGATAGCACAGAATGGATCCTCTATTTCATAATATTATCCATTTTCCATATTTCTCCATTTTTGTAAATCTGAGATTAAAATCTCCATTTTAATATCTGGGCTCAAAGCGTATGTATAAAAGCATTTAAAGTTAATAGATGGTACAACATATTTATTCTGGTATTTTTGATAGGCTGGTACTTTATGTACAGTTGGACAAAAAATATCTGGCTTAATTATCAATGTTTGTCTTTTGTTATATTATATTCTCATATGCTTATTTTAAAGCCTACAATTAAAGAATATATCATCATAGTAGTGTATATTCAACTGATTGAAATCACTTCCTGTGAATAGTAGGAGTTCTCTAGATGCTGGTCTTTTTCATAGAATATGAGAGTTGGAAGGGACCTCAGGAGGTCATCTAGCCCAACCCCCAGACAAAGATTTGCCCCAGATTCCTAAATGGCCCCCTCAAGGACTGAACTCACAACCCTGGGTTTAACAGACCAATGATCAAACCACTGAGATATCCCTCTCCCCCCTCACTTGATTGAGATCAAGTGAAGAATAAGTTTAATATTTGATACATCTGCTATATCCTGCAATGGCAGTGAATAGATTTGATAGTCTCTTCCATCTTTAACTTCTGTTATCTTATTTACATATGTAAAGAAAATAAACAGAACAGTTGAATATGTCAAACTACACTTTACTTCCAAAGCATAACAACCAGATAAACAAATCAGAGATTTCTTTCAAAGAATTTGGAGATAGCTCTAATTTGAATAGCAAGTATATTTACCTCAAGCATAATTGGTAATGTGTATTCTGTGCCATAACCCAAATGCAATCCTCACAGCCAAAGCTGGCAGCACTGGTTTGCCTTCACCTAACCCATGCACTCCTGGAGTGTAAGCAGTCAAATTATGGCAGATTCTGCTGTGTGTTTTACAGTTGGAAAGAGGATTCTTGCCTCTTCTCCTTTCCTGCACATTTGCATTGGAGAAGCCATAATTGGGCCTATTAACTTTAAAAGATACAAACATAAAAATATGGATGGTTCAATTTAATTTAATTTCAAAGCTCAAATAAGTTCAAAACCAAGGTGTGGCTGAATGATCCTGTACAAAAAGACTCTGAAGAAACTTTTCCAAAGTATAAATTTACACATGAAAGTAAAAACTTTACTATATACTCAAAAGTTTTACCCTCCAGAATTCTCAGACCCTGTAGGTATCTGATATAAATACACTGAAACACTTTTCTCTTTTTAAACCATCATTTTATCAATCATTCAAGATAGTATGGCTTAGTGGATAAAGCGCTGAACTGGGATTCAGGAGACCTAATTTCTATTCCCAGCTCTGCTATTGGCCTGCTAGGGTATGTCTACACTGCAGCAGACATGGGCCTCCCATCCCATACACATGCTAAAAATAGCAGTGTGATGTTCTAGCTTGAGAACTCTAATCTTGGGGATCAGGTGGGCTTCAGAGCCCAAAGCTCCAGCCTAATCTGCAATGTCCACACTGCTATTTTTAGCATGATCGCTTGAGCCCTGCTAACAATAGATCAAGCCCTGCTAGTGAGAGTTTATCTACCCAAGATGGGAGGATCGCTCCCAGCTACAGTGTAGACATACCCCTGGTGACCTTGGACAAGTCACATCACTGCTTTGTGCCTCAGTTTCCTCAACTGTTAAACTGGAATGATGACACTGGTCTCTTTTGTAAAGCATGTGGAGAGCTATGAAAAGACAACATCAAGCCACAACACACACGTCCAGAGTCACCAAATGACATACTATTTTTAATAATACTTAACTCTTGCAGGTCTGAAATTACAATAAAGAACTTTTGGATGAGAACAAGGGTAAGACTATAATCAGAGAGTCTGTATAACTATCCATGTGATTATAACAGAAATGCTTTTCAAGGAACACAGGTTTTACCCCTATCTGTATAGTTTTTGAAATTCTTGAAAACAAGGGAGTAGATTCTGTACCTGCATCTCTTGAGAAGGTGCAGCTGAGGTAGGCAGGGTAAAGTACATTAATAAAAGGAATCCCCAACTCTCCAGAAAAGCTATCAAAATCCAAATAAAGGCAAAGATTAACATATTTTTCACACATCCATCTTTATTTAAATCTTGAATTTCTGAGTCACTGTCTGGTCAATTCTTTATATACAGACTACCTTGAGATAATGCCATTCTGTCTGGTACATACAAATTAACATTATGACCAGTAATTTCTGATACAAACAGATGAGGACCTCACCTTAAGGCAATGCTTTGTGTAAACTTATCCTTTCCCTCTTGCATGAAGCACCATATTTATGTAATTTGCCTCCCCACATCCCAATTTGTATTATCTGTACTATGTTTTTCTGATGTACTGTGGTTTATTTTGGCAGCTTTCATGCCAAGTAATTGACTCTTGGTTTCCATGACTTGTGATCTGTACACTTCCTAAACTGACACTATAGGGTAAAGTACAGGCCAAGTATTCCAGTGTAACCGAGAGTAGAATTTGGCTAGAAAGCTTTCCAGCAAGAGGACAAAAGTTTGTTTGGTTCAAAAAAAGAAAAAAGAAAAAAAAACAACCCAAACCCTTTCTATACTACAAATGAAGAAAATAAATTGTAATTTGATAGCTGGTGAAATATAGTGCATCCTTTTATGATTACCTAAATTGCCTTTAAGTCACATCCCTCTCTTTTGAAAAATTACATTGAATTTTGTGGGTAATATATAAACTGATAACAGTGAAAAAAATCAAGTCAAATGATGCATTTAACTTCTGTTAATATATTAGCTTTCATTATGCCACCTTCTGCAATTTAAATCATCTTACACTGTAAACTAACATTATCAAACATTATCAAAAGAAAACTAACATTACCAAAAGAAAACTTATTGACTGTATTGATACAACAGCCAATATTAACATTACTTCCTAAATCATTATTTTTGTCAGATTAAACAGAAAAAAATACATGGGAAAAACAGGCCCATAGTTCATAAATGACGCAAGCATTCTTCTGACCCATACATCTCCAAACTGTGCATATGAACATAATATAAATCTCAAATATTGCAAGCAATTTTAAGCTGGTAGCATGTTTCCTGTGAGAACAGTTCCTCTAAAACATATTTCAAACTATTTTGAGAAATGTTTTCCCTTGAGAGATTATTACTGTAGTCATGAAATGAACTGATTTAGAACGTTATGCTCACTTCCACTTCAATGATCAGAGAGAAACCAAGAACTGTGGGTCTTGCCAGCAAAGGCACAAAATGGGGAAAGATGTCAGTAAGGCATGGTCTCAACCTTCCTTGAAGAAGTGCCTTTATGAGCATTGTAGCTGAGATGAAGGCAGCATAGAACTAGGAACTGGTTCCTTTTCCACCAGATTCTGCTATCTCAGTCTAGGGAGTACAGCAATTTAATAGCTGTTGCATCACCCAGATGCTATGGAAATAAATACTTTATAAAATGCATAAATTAATACCAAGTCAGTTTCTTCACTGGACAAGCCACCACCACCAAACTTAAGATGTTACTGAAAGACAGAAATCAGAGAAGGAAAAGGTCTGCTGTATTAAGTTACCTAGTCCAGGGGCTCTCACACATTTTCATGTTGTGGACCACATCTGAATAAAAAAATTGTTTTGTGGACAATCTCCCCTCCCATTTGTATAATCTCCCTGTGCCAACTACATCAATTACTTTTGTGGGGAAAGTGATATCAGGAAAGCATATGCATATCTTTAGCTGTCTTTTAGTCTTCAGTGTCCAGTTATTGGCCCTAAACACTGGAATTCATTTTGCATTGGTCTGTATGACTAATCTGTTTTCTCACGCCTTTCCTGAGTGGCAATGCTAGTTTATCCTCAGGAATACCAATGGGGATCTACTATGGCAACTGGTGTGATAGCTTTTATGGAAATCAAACAATGTATAGCAAATAGAAAAAACGGTTACTCATCTTTTTGTAACTGCTATTCTTCGAGATGTGTTGTTCATGTCCATTCCAACCAAGTGTGTGCACGCTGCGTACACGCCAGCCGGCAGATTTCCCCCTAGCAGCACCATAGGGTCGGCCTGTCCTCCCCCTGGAGTGGCACCTCCATGGCGCCCTGTATGGGGGCCCGCCGACCCTCCACCCCCTCAGTTCCTTCTTGCCGGCACTCCAACAGAGGAGCAGGAGAGTGGGTATTGGAATGGACATGAACAACACATCTCGAAGAACAACAGTTACAAAAAGGCGAGTAACCATTTTTTCTTCTTTGAATGATTATTCATGATCATTCCAAGCAGGTGACTCACAAGCCTGAGTTTAGGCGGTGGGGTCGGAGTTCACTGTGGATTGAAGCACTGCACGGCCACAAGCTGCATCATCTCTGGCCTAGTGCGACGTGAATGTATGAATTGAAGACCACATAGCAGCTCTGCATATTTCCTGTGTCAGGACCTGAGCCAGGAACGCCGCGGAGGAGGCCTGTGCCCTTGTGGAGTGGGCTGTGATCGGCGGGGCAGGCACCTTAGCCCGATCGTAGTATTCATGGATGCAGGCCATGATCCATGAGGAGATACGCTGTGATAAGACAGGGAGCCCCTTCATCCTGTCGGCCACAGCAGCAAAGAGTTGGATCGATTTCCTGAACGGTTTGGTTCTTTCAATATAGAATGCCAGGGCCCTGCGAATGTCTAGGGAAGGCAGCCTACGCTCCATACTGGAGGAGTGTGGTTTAGGATAGAACACAGGGAGAAAAATGTCCTGACCCATGTGGAATTAGGAGACTACCTTGGGAAGGAACACGAGGTGTGGCCTGAGTTGGACTTTGTCTTTGTGAAAAACAGCGTATGGAGGTTCTGACATCAGGGCTCTGAGCTCTGATACCCTCCTGGCTGAGGTGATAGCCACAAGGAATGCGACCTTATAGGAGACATACAGTAATGATCACATAGCCCAGGAACTCGAAGGGAAGTCCTGTGAGGGCAGAAAGGACCAAATTAAGGTCTCAGGATGGGACAGGTTGTTGAGTATGCAGGAAAAGCCTATCTAGGCTGTCATAACTTAGTCCCAGATTTGGACCTTAGCGTCCAAAATATGGGGGTTAGCATGAAAACCTCCAAGCTTAGTTACCAGCTTGAACCTGGTACTGCTGCCACCACCCAAAAAATTAGAGTGTTTTGGGGCACTCTGGTCCCCCCAAAAACCTTCCCTGGGGACCCCAAGACCCAAATCCCTTGTGTCTCACAACAAAGGGAAATAAACCTTTTCCCTTCCCCCCCCAGGTGTTCCTGAAGAGATACACAGAAGCAACCTCCGTGAATCTAAACAGAGGGATTCCACCCTCCCCGTTCCCAGCCTGGAGAACAGAATTACCGAGAGTCAATCTCTCTTCCCCCCTCACCCAGAGTGAATGCAAAGTCAGGCTAGTACATCTAACACACACAGGTTTTCCCCTGACTTCTTCCTCCCACCAATTTCCTGGTGAGCTGCAGACCCAATTCCCTGGAGTTCCTCACTAAAGAAAAACTCCAACAGGTCTAAAAAGAAAGCTTTATATAAAAAAGAAAGAAAAATACATACAAATGGTCTCTGTGTATTAAGGTGACAAATACAGGGTCAATTGCTTAAAAGAATATTGAATAAACAGCCTTGTTCAAAAATAATACAATTCAAAGCACTCCAGCAACTATAGACATGTAAATACCAAAGAAAAAACCCACTTTGTACTCACAACTTGGAATCAGAAGATTAGAAAGCAGGAAATAGAAAAATCCTTCTCTAGCTGAGAGAGATTCAGGCAGAAGACCAAGAACAAAAGACTCACACACAAAAAACCCTCCACCCAGAGTTGAAAAAATCCTGTTTCCTGATTGGTCCTCTGGTCAGGTGCTTCAGGTGAAAGAGACATTAACCCTTTGCTATCTGTTTATGACACGCCCCCCAAATTGCAGACAGTGGGGAAGCTCACTGGCGGCAATTTCCTCCTAGAACTTTAAACTAAGCAGATTAATACAACACATGCACCATTACATATACCACTAAGTATATAACTAACAGACTTGTACAGTTTAAGAACACTTTTTAACTACTGGAGAGACTGGAGAACAGAATTACCGAAAGTCAATCTCTCTTCCCCCCTCACCCAGAGTGAATGCAAAGTCAGGCTAGTACATCTAACACACATAGGTTTTCCCCTGACTTCTTCCTCCCACCAATTCCCTGGTGAGCTGCAGACCCAATTCCCTGGAGTTCCTCACTAAAGAAAAACTCCAACAGGTCTTAAAAGAAAGCTTTATATATATAAAAAAGAAAAATACATACAAATGGTCTCTCTGTATTAAGGTAACAAATACAGGGTCAATTGCTTAAAATAATATTAAATAAACAGCCTTATTCAAAAAGAATACAATTCAAAGCACTCCAGCAACTATAAACATGTAAATACCAAAGAAAAAACCCACTTTGTACTCACAACTTGGAAACAGAAAATTAAAAAGCAGGAAATAGAAAAATCCTTCTCTAGCTGACAGAGATTCAGGCAGAAGACCAAGAACAAAAGACTCACACACAAAAAACCCTCCACCCAGAGTTGAAAAAATCCTGTTTCCTAATTGGTCCTCTGGTCAGGTGCTTCAGGTGAAAGAGACATTAACCCTTAGCTATCTGTTTATGACATAGGCCCCTGAGGAAGTGACCAACCAGTGGGTTTGCAAAGACTGAACCTCTGTCAACTCCTGGGTGGAACGCGGAGATGGCCGCCAAGTGGACCCAAACTGAAGACAGGGAAAGACCCTGCTGTTTCAAATGAAGTAGGTAGTCAAGGATGAGTGGGATCGGGGCGAGCAATGGGGCCTGTCCCTGCTGTTCTGCCCAGATGCAAAACTGTTTCCACTTAGCCATGTATGTGGTCCTGGTGGAGGGTTTCCTACTACCAAGGAGGACTTGTCTAACCTGCTGTGAGCATTGCATTTCTACTGGGTTTAGCCATGGAGCATCCAGGCTGCGAGGTGGAGCGACTCCAGGTTCAGGTGCTGGAGATGGCCTAGATCCTGTGTGATCAGGTCCGGGAGCAGGGGAAATGCAAGGGGCGCGTGTATAGACGTCTGCAGTACCGACATGAATCAATGCTGGCACGGCTATGCTGGCATTATCAGTATGACTCGAACGTGATTCCTGCGAATCTTGAGTACCCTGTGGACTATCAGAATCATAGGGAAGGCATAAGGCAGGCCACCTTCCCACGAGAGGAGGAAGGCCTCCGTGAGAGATCCTGGACTGCGCCCCATGAGGGAGCAGAACCGTTGGCACTTCCTGTTGTCCCATGAGGCAAACAGGTCTATCTGGGGATAGCCCCAGAGATGGAAGGTTGAACATGCCACGTCCCAGCGAAGAGACCACTCGTGACCATGGAATGAGTTGCTGAGAGTGTCCGCTAGGCCGCTCTGCATCCCTGGAAGCTGGGTTCCATTAGATGAATTGCATTCTGTATGCAAAAGTCCCATAATGTGAGGGCTTCCTGGCACAGGGGAGAGGAGCGTGCACCCTGTTTG
This sequence comes from Gopherus flavomarginatus, assembly GCF_025201925.1. Taxonomy (NCBI): domain Eukaryota; kingdom Metazoa; phylum Chordata; order Testudines; family Testudinidae; genus Gopherus; species Gopherus flavomarginatus. Next base: position 217,955,993 of record NC_066619.1, read on the forward strand.
TTGATATAGATCACTGCCGAGGTATTGTCCATGAGGATGTTAGACCCCCAAGTTGGGCCCCAGGGCCAGACAGTGGGTGCTCCGGCCTCCACCCCCCAACGGAATTTTCCCCCAGCCCCCAGAACTGCCACTGATCACGTAGCTGCTCAGAAAGCAGAACTTGTAACAGGAAACAGCACCTTGCGGTCGGCCGACCTGAGGAGGGGAAGTTCCCCCACGACAGTCGCTTCCTGGGTAGAGATGCTGGGGCCCGATTGCCTCCCTTGTATGGGCATGAGCCACTCGCGACCCCGCAATTGGCTTATCATAAATTATGACGAAAAATTCGTTATATATTGCCGGCCCCCTCCCGGGGACGGGTGGAGAGAACACGAATTCCCGTCGAACCGTATCCAGGCCTGATCACCCTGAAGATCTCTCTCTCGGCTCACGCGTTTCCTGAAGCCTGACTACTTGCCGGCCGTAATGAAACTTTCGTGGTTTGTATGTGTAAGTAGAATTAGCTGTTAAGTATAACTGTGCTGCTAGATAAGAGGCAAAGACTGGTTCCAGCCGCCCCAAGGCTCCTGCTAGGGGAAACCCGTTGACCAGGAACCCTTGAAAGCAAAGGGGGCCAGTCAAACCTCACGACCTGTGTTTAGTGAGATTAGTTGCGGCATTTATGGTTACTAATAGTACCAATATCACTTTTATTAACCCCTGGGACGACCTGCATAATTACTGGGACTTAGAAAAATACCAGGGCCAGCTTCTATTTGTAATTGTAGTGTTTGTGTTATTTGTTCTAGTATTATATTGTAAGCCCAAGTTGTAACTAATCGTGTGGTCCCTTATCCTTATCTGTGACTCATTTAATAAATCCTCAATCTTTAACACTACGACTGATTGCTTGCGTTATCCCCGTCGCTACCCTTGGGCACTTGTCACCCCCCCCAGGGCATCCAGTGATCGAACCTCCGCCCTACTCCAACGCTCATTACCCGGTAGATAACGGGCACCTGGTGGCCATATCGGTGGAGCGAGGGGTGAGAGCAATCTGTAATCAACAGAGGACTGCAACACACCTGCCCGCCAAGCGAGATCTGAAGGTCAGGCAGGCAAAACGCACCACCCATAGCTCCCTGACATTGATGTGCAAGGAGAGGTCCTCTGGGGACCAAAGGCCTTGGGTCCTAAGATTCTCCAGATGCGATGGATCGGGGGGGGAGCAGCACGCGTCTGTTACCAAGGATAGGGACGGCTGGGGGCTGGCGAAGGGTACTCCCATGCAGACCTACCACGGGTCGAGCCACCACCGGAGGGAATCTAACTTCGTTAGGGGAAGCATCACCACAGAGTCCAGCACATCCCTGGCTGGTCGGAACACAGTCACTAACCAGGACTGAAGAGAGCGCAGCCTGAGCCTGGCATGGCTTATCACATAAGTGCACGCAGGCATATGCCCCAGCAACTTGAGGCAGTTCCTTGCTGTGGTGGTTGAGAAACGCCAGAGACCGAGAATGATGTCGGGCATGGACCGAAACCTGGACTCTGGCAGGTATGCTCTGCTTGCGTCGAGTCTAGAACTGCCCCTATGAACTCTATCCGCTGGATGGGAGACAGGGTAGACTTGGCCTCGTTCAGCAGGAGGCCGAGCTCGACGAAGGTCGGTCTGATAAAGACCACCTGAGCCTCCACCTGTACCTGGGAGTGGCCCTTGATGAGCCAATCGTCCACCTGAATTTTGTGCTTGTGCAGGAAGGCTGCTATGACTGCCATGCACTTTACGAAGACCCTTTGGGCTGTTGACAGGCCGAAAAGCAAGACTGCGAACTGGAGATGGGTGTTGCCCACTATGAATCTGAAGTAACCTCTGTGTCAAGGGATTGTCACGATATAGAAATACGCGTCCTTCAAGTCAAGGGTGGCGTATCAGTCTCCTGGATCCATGGAGGGAACGATGGAGGACAGGGAGACCATACGGAACTTGAGTTTCTCCACAAACTTGTTTAGATGCCGCAAGTCCAGAATAGGTCTGAGGCCCCCTTTCGCCTTCAGTATTAGGAAATACCGGGAGTAGAACCCCCTGCCCCTGAGTTCCTGAGGAACTTCCTCCACTGCTCCTACAATGAGGAGGAACTGCACTTCCTAAATTAGAAGTTGCTCATGAGAGGGCTCCCTGAAGAAGGATGGGGAGGGGGGAAGGTGGGGTGGGAGGGAGGAGAATTGGATAGAATATCCCCTCTCTACCGTGCAGAGCACCCAACTGTCCGATGTGATTTGGGACCAGGCACAATAGAAAGGGGACAGATGTGATGAAAAAGTAGGATTGGTAGGATCCAAAGTCCTGACTGGTAGGAGGGCTGTTGTTGCCTCCTCCTGCCACTTCTGCTCCACCTATGTGAGGGCTCCGGGTGGTTCTGGGGCTGGTATGGCTGTGGGGCCGGCTGCGCCTGAATTGCCTGCGCTGGGTGGCTGGAGTGTGCAGGCCCAGCGAGCGTAAGGTAGCCCTTGAGTCCTTTAGGCTACGGCTCCTCAAAGGGGAGGTCCTGGATGGTCTGCTGGACCTCATGTGGAGAGACCTGAGACCTGAAGCCAGGACCTCCCGCCGCATCACCAGCTGAGTGGCCAGCAGGCGGGAGGCTGTATCCACCACATTCAGGGCCACTTGCAGGGATGCATGTGAAATCAGTTTCCCCTCCTCCACCCGAGTGGAGAATTCCATTCGCAATTCCTGGGGAAGGAGTTCAGCAAACTTGGACAAAGCTGAGCAAGTGTTATGGCCATACTGGCTCACTATAGCCTGTTGATTGGCTATGCGTATTTGCAGACCCCCTGTTGAATACACCTTTCTACCAAAGAGGTCCAACTTCTTGGCTTCCCTGTTCTTTGGTGTAGAGCCTTGAAACCCCTGACGTTCCCTTTGGTTGGCCACATCTACAACCAGACAGTCCCGGGGAGGGTGAGCGTATAGGTGCTCATGGCCCTTGGAGGGTACAAAGTAGTGCCTCTCTGTCCTTTTGTCCTTAGGGGCCAAAGAAGCTGGTGTCTGCCAAAGGATGCAGGATGTGTCAGCTATTGTTCTGATCAACGGCAGGGCAACCCTAGACGGGCCCGAGGGAGGAAGGATGTCCACTATCGGATCTACATCCACCTCGACCTCCTTCGCCTGGATCGCCAGGCTCTGTGTGGCACATTTAAGTAGTTGCTGAAGCACCCAGTTGTCCTCTAGAGTCGATGCTCCTGAAGTACCCGCGACCGCCTCATCCGGTGAGGAAGAGGAGATTACTTGCAGGGGACCTTCCTCACTATCCTCAGCCTCTGCAGGGTCCTGCAGCACACGGTACTCTGGTTGCGTGGCTGGTGCAGATGTAGGATGTGGTACCACAACTGGTTCCGGGGTCAATGCCGAACGACGAGGTGTGCTGGGCGGTATCTGTGGCTTCGAAAACATGGCCCCCCTAATTGCGAAGTCTGACTAGGCGGTGCTGGATTCTGTTGTGGCACAATCCTGTCAGACGGCGGTGCTGGTGGTGGAGGCATTTGCGCTGGAGCCACCTACATTGAGGAGACAGACGCAGACCTGGAGCGTGGACCGTGCACCTATCCCAGGGACTGATGGTAGGCCCAGGGAGTCCAGAACGGCCACTGGGAGGGCGGTTGCCACTGCTGCTGCCACGGCGCCAGGAAAGGTCGTTGGCTTGCCTGTGAAGCCGACCTCCTGCTCCTTGATCTACTGGAGTGGTAGGATTCCACCTCCGACTCCGAAGTTTCTGAATACGAAGACCGAAGAGGAGCAGTACCCATTGTTGCCAGCGAGCGGTGCTGCAAGGCTGAGGAATGCTCTCTTTGCACTGTTATTGCTTGAGCGGGGCGGGGACTGTGGCATCATCATGGTTGGCTTGCCCCTTGATTGGATTGGGGGTCGGGCCATCCCTGGCGGCTCTTCCCTCCGGCGCGGGGAGGCCGGTACCGGGAGGCTTAATAAGTCTGAGGCCGCCTTGAACGCCTCCGGTGTCGATGAGAGGCACACATCCTTGCTGCGGTCTGGGGACCAAAACTCTGGACTTGACTGCACCCCCACAGGGGCAGGGGACAACGGGACCTTGGGAGGATGTGGCTGTGGCACAGTTTGTTCCATCACACTTGTGGACCCCTCCGGCCTTTTAAGGTCCTGGTGCAGTGATCGGCTCCTCACCGGCCTCTTCTTTTTCGCAGGCACTGGTGATGGTGATCGGTGCCGCATGGAGGCTGATTTTCTACATCCGGATTGTCTCTGATGCCAGGACTTAGAGTTCTTAGACCGGGCATCCTCTCTTGCTAATGGTGCCAGAGCGCTGCGCACCGAGGATGAGGTGCTGGGTGCCAGGTTGGCAGGCTCGGGATCCAAGTGTGGCCGTAAGGCCGCCTCCATCAGGAGCACTCTAAGTCTCTGCTCTCTGTCCTTAAGAGTCCTGGGATGAAACCCCTTGTAGATACTGCACTAGTCCCTTTGGTGGCTTTCCCAGGGCACCTCAAGCAGGAAGACTGCAGGTCACTCTTGAGCATAAACTTCCCGCGGTCCACGCAGAGTTTAAACCCTGGGGACCCAGGCATGCCCCAGGACAGGATGACAATTACAAGGAGAGGGAAGCCCCCCAACAGCTATTAACTATCTTACAACTAACACTAACTCTAAACTATGAGAAAAAACAAACTATATACACTTAATAGAGACACTGCTAGGCTTGCTGCGAGAGCGAGCAAGTTCCAGCTAACCATCACCAGCATTAAGAAGGAAAGAGGAGTGAAAAAAATGAGACTGGCATCTGAAATTTTACAGTGTGGTCCTTTGAAATTAGACCTGACATCCTTTTGTCTGATGTTCTCTTTGCTCATTCCATTGCAATATAACAACAATGTTGAACCACGGCTGCATAGCTTCAATACAATAATTTTCAAGTGCGCAAAAATGAAAAAAAATAAGCTGTGTTAAGGTCTCTCCCTTTAAAAGGAAGTCTTCTGAAACTCGCTGGTTCTGGAAGTCACAGTACCATTTCTAAGGAATTTTGCCAATGACTTCATTCAATAGGAGGAAGATAGGAACCTAAATGAAGATGTTTGTTGGCTTTGTGGAATAGGTAACCAAAAAAAAAAAAAAAGAAAAAGAAAACCCAGGTCCACCTACCACCATATAGTGCTACCTCTTTTGTCTAAGCAAGGCTTTGTTTAGTTCTTGGGAGCCTACCACCCAAGAGCCTTCTGTTTTTAGTTCTGATATTTTCTTAACTGTTCATGTCAGCTCCCTCCAAAGACATTTATCACCTCTTAAAAGACTACTTTCTTAAGATCTTGAAGAATGAGGTCATTACCAGTATCAGAAATATAAATGATGTCAAACTGATGTAGCTCCACTGACATCAATGGACTGGTGCCTATGTATTGCAGCTGAGAATCTGACCGTGAATCTGGAAATCTGAGCTATATGCCATGACTACATCTGCATTAGGCAAGCTCTTATTCAGGTAAGCAGGACTTGACAAAAGTACATATTTGAGATAGTAGCTACTGAAAGAGTGAAGCACATGTTTCTGAAGTTATAGCAAGGTGAAGATATATCACTTGTATCTCTCAACCAGCTAGAAGAACTGTGGCTTTGAAATAACAGTTGTTTTCTTTTTTTAAACTGTTTGACTTGCACCATCCAAGTGTGGCTGTCTAAAACGCTAGAGTAGCTCACATTCTGCATTGGAAATACTTGGCAGAATGCAGTTTCAGATGAGTATGTTTGAAAAATGGCTTTTAGGACTGGATAAGATTATGAACATTTATCTTTTCTTCACTGACTCATCTTCTCTCCCCTTCCCTAATCCTTTCCTTAGCTGGGCGGTACACTAAGCAGTTTCATAGTAAGGAATCCTACTCGCATCAGCTGCCACTGCACAGCTGCTTCTGCTGTGTTGGGGCTCCAATTGTGCAGTATTTCACCAAAAAGGGAACTAGGTGATAAAGGAAATTATACTGACACTAAAATTAGATCATCCTCATTTAGAGCATCCAGCAAGAAAAGAGAGAGGAAAAAACAGACTACCAAAGGAAAAACACAGACAGTGACAATAGTGAATGACTATTTGGGAGGCTGCTTAACTATGCTGCTCAACGACGGAATGTGTGATTGTTATAATTGCACATAACAGTATTTAATTTTAGCTTTTTTTCCTTTAAAAACCCTAGAAATTACAGTAAAAACCCAACTATGTTAAACAAATGTCATTTCTGTTGGAAAGTTAAGCACTTGAAAGTTGTGTCCATGCAATCTCATTTCTGCCCTCTTGCATGTATTGAGATGATCACATACTATTTTTTCTACAGCACTCCTATCTCATACAGGGACACACCTGAGAATAGGATTAATGTTGCATGGACAATTGCAAATCTGGCATTTCAAAACTTTCAAGTGCTTGACTTTGCAACCTAAATTTTTTTTAGCACAGTGTCTCCCCCCTCCTTATGTCTTTAATTATTATTAGCTGCATGGTATATAAAGGTAACACCGTTCTGGAAACAATGTGTGTTCAAATGAATAATAAATTGAAATAGAAGTAGATTCTGGCATATGTTTTTCATGTAGCAATACATTAAAATGCACAACTATTCATTTACTTGAAATGTAAAGACAACTCAGAATATAACTGGAATAAGAACCTACCGTTTTGCTGATGTAACTTGTGCTGATATTCATACATTGCAGCCCCTCACTATTACAGCAACCTCCACATCTGTAGATGGATACACATGGGGGTTTAAAGAAGGTGTTTGTTGTTGCTCCAAACTCTTTCCCCACATCTACACACACCTCACGTGGCATGCACTGAGTTTTCCTCCATTCATTATCAATACCTGCCAAGTTATAGGGAAGTTCATACATTATAATGCAGCTAGTTAAAAGAAGAACAACACCGCACCATAGATTAACAGCAACTTGCTTATGTTTGGAATCAGACTAGCATGTGACTTCGTGTATTTAGATTCGTGATTCAATTAAATACACATTTCTTTAGAGAAACTGAATTCTCTCTGCAGTAACTTTCCAGAATTCCATGGCAGTGCTGCCAGGGAGCAGAGCCGCAGTGGGGACAGAGCTGTAGTGGAACCACTGGGATCCTAGTAAACATCTCCAAAGTCTAGGCAGATCTCAGGATATCCAAAGATTTCAGAGATTTCCATGTAGAGAGTTTCCTATCCCTATGTAGCAATATCTGCAGAGGAGAATCATCTGGCCCTAGGTAACAAACACTTCAGGATTTGGACCACACTGTATGTTAAAAAGCATGTTTGATTTGTGTCCTGTACTATTAAGGTGACAAATATTTAACTGGATGTTCATTTATGTTCGTTAAATATAGGGTGCTCTATCTATGCTTTTCTGATGCAAGCAAAAAAACAAGTTACAGGGCAATATTTTATACCTTCTTCATTAAACTTAAATTCTAATTAGGCTAGGCCCTTAGACATTGATTTTCTGGCTTGGCATTTCTGCTAAATTGCAATTGTGTAGAGCTGAGACCTCATCACTAAAAAGTGATGCAACTTCCCTCACCACAGCCCCGCTCTTCTGTCTTGGAGCCAACTTCTGTTAGGTTGCTTTCTGGCTCAAAGAAGCACTAACATTACACCTGTTATATAATCAATTCCTCCTGTAACAGTTTAATTCAAACCCATCTACTCTATTGTAAATTTTACTCTTCCTCTTATAAGTTCTACATCTTCCCACCAAAAAAAAAAAAAAATCTATAAAGTAGAGCTGTCGATTAATTGCAGTTAACTGATGCGATTACGTCAAAAAATTAATCACAATTAATAACAGTTTTAACTGCACTGTTAAACAATAGGATATCAACTGAAATTTATTAAATATTTTGGATGTTTGTTTACATTTTCATCTATGTTGTAACTGAAATCAAAGTGTATATTATTTTTTATTATAAATATTTGCACTGTAAAATGACAAACTAAATAGTATTTTTCAATTCACCTCATACAAGTACTGTAGTGAAATCTTTGTCATGAAAGTGCAACATACAAATGTACATTTTTTGTTACATAACTGTACTCAAAAATAAAGTAACATAAAATTTTAGCGCCTGCAAGTCCACTCAGCCCTACTTCTTATTCAGCCAATCGCTCAGACAAACAAGTTTGTTTACATTTGTAGGAGATAATGCTGCCTGCTTCTTATTTACAGTGTCTCCTGAAAGTGAGAACAGGCATTCTCATGGCACTATTGTAGTTGGCGTTGCAAGATATTTACAAGTCAGATGCTCTAAAGATTCGTATGTCCCTTTATGCTTCAACCACCATTCCAGGCGACATATGTCCATGCTGATGACTGGTTCTGCTTGATAACAATCCAAAGCAGAGTGAACCTATGCATGTTCATTTCATCATCATGAGTCAGATGCCACCTGCAGATTTTCTTTTTTGGTGGTTCAGGTTCTGTAATTTCCGCATCAGAGGGTTGCTCTTTTAAAGACTTCTGAAAACATGCTCCACACCTCGTCCCTCTCAGATTTTGGAAGGCACTTCACATTCTTAAACTTTGAGTCGAGTGTTGTAGCTATCTTTAGAAATCTCACATTGGAACCTACTTTGTATTTTATCAAATCTGCAGTGAAAGCGTTCATTTTAAGAACACTTTCACAACGTGCTGGGTCATCATCCAGAGACTGCTATAACATGGAAGAATGCAGGTAAAACAGAGCAGGGGACGTACAATTCTCCCGCAAGGAGTTCAGTCACAAATTTAATTTACTCATTTTTTTTTAAATGAGTGTCATCAGTATGGAAGCATGTCCTCTAGAATGATGGCTGAAGCATGAAGGGGCACACAAATGTTTAGCATATCTGGCACATAAAATACCTTGCAGAAGTGTCATGCTACAAAAGTGCCATGCAAATGCCTGTTCTCACTTTCAGGTGACATTGTAAATAAGATGTGGGCAGCATTATCTCCTACAAATGTAAACAAACTTGTTTGTCTGAGCGATTGGCTGAACAAGAAGTAGGACTGAGTGGCCTTCAGGCTCTAAAATTTTACAATGTTTTATTAAAAAATGCAGGGTTTTTTGTACATAATTCGGCATTTGTAAGTTAAACTTACAAGAGATTGCACTACAGTATTTGTATTAGGTGAACTGAAAAATACTATTTCTTTTTTTTTTACAGTGCAAATACTTGTAATCAAAATTAAATATAAAGTGAGCACTATACAGTTTGTACTCTGTGTTGTAATTGAAATCAACATATTTGAAAATATAGAAAACATCCAAAAATATTTAAATAAATGGTATTCTATTATTGCTTCACAGCGGGATTAATTTTTTAAATTGTTTGACAGCCCTACCACGGAGTAATTTATTTTCAGGCAGAATGATAAAAAAATTATGTTAATGTTCATTAATGCTTCAAGTGGTCTGTTGTAATATTATAAACATACTTTACACAATCAAAATAAGCCACACCAAGGTGTGCATTACTTGGCTACTCCAGATGGTTGAAGATCCTTTGCCATGAGCCTCCCAGTGCATCTGAAGCATGCATCAATAGCTGAATAATGCATGCATTATTCTGAGTTATTGCTTAATTGAAGAAAATGGGGGGGGGAAGACAAATATTTTTTTTTTTCCCCCCTCAGTGGGGATATTCTTTGGGAGTCACCTATTACTGCCTTCTTACTTCCTGCAAAGTCTTCAAAGTCCCAGCATAGCAGATATTCTTTCCAGCTAAGGACTTCTGGATTTAATTTCAAATATCTGCTGGTGCAAACACTTCCTTCTGCATCAGTGTACACCTCGTGCATTCCACTGAGTTCACAGAACATATATCAGAAAAAAAAATAGCCATAAGGATTAGTTTCTTTCATTATGGAAGTGTCTAAAGCGGTGCTTAATTTGTGCCAGAGCTTGCCAGGGCTGAGCCTTGGCACCTGTAGTTTTGGCAGTTCATAGCCCTGGCACCTCTGGACTTGCCACGTCAGTTATGAAAATAAGAAAAATTGCTGACCCCTCGCACCTCTTTAATTACAAATTACGCACTGGTTTAAAGGTCCTAACTTATGCATTAATACAAAGCAAAGGCCTTAGCCATTTTTATTTTCAGTGCTTAGATTTTAAAGTGTTTTTGACACAACTGACATTTCTTCAGATTTTGATTTACAGTATTTAGTACATCTTTTATTTCCTGAACTTACTTTTCAAGATCTCTGCATTATAATGTGCTGCTGCAAATTTTACTGAATCATCTGATCTTGTGTCGAAGCTGGAGTGTTCCCTGTTGTGTTGCCAGCCCCCTTTCCTCAACTGACATTTGAACATTTTCCAGTACTCTGGGTAAAGTACTGTCATGAGTTCATCCACACTGGACACAGACCGCAACTGCTCTTCCAGCTCTTTGCTTGCATGAGCCTGTTAAAGAAACATGCAAGATTAATTACTTTCTGCATTGCACAAGTTTTGCTGTAAATTAGTTTGTTGAACCAGCTAAGCTTTTGTAAAAATCAAGTCTCTCACTTAAGAATCTTCTTGCGAAAAAGTCTACACTGATGTTGTTCTGTAACATCTGATACTGCAATGTCTTTCTCTCATCACTAATTCTTACTCAAACATGTTTCTCAAGATAAGTATTACTCATGTGAGAAAAGAGTTGCAGAAGTAAACCCTTGCACGATACAATTTGGAGGTAAAGGCGATGTACTACATTTTGTGTTATGGATAACCGAATGATTTTTAAATAACATTTTTACTTTTTCAAACAAAATCAGACAGTTTATAATTATATGCATATTGCCTAGCATCATGTAACATTAAAAAGGATGAGATCAAGTAAAATTGTGCATGTTTTCCCAAAATTTCATGAAAGCAAAAAATGATGAAAGTGCAAAAATGGGTGAAAATGAAATTAGAGAATTTTTGAAAACTGTTTTTATAATTTTGTTCATTGTTAGGGACCAATCCTGAAGACACTCGCTATAGAGCATAGTGTTTACAATTTAAGCCAATGAAACTATTCATAGTAGTAAGCACTATATTTGGTAATAAGTTATTGTAGGACAAGCCCTATACTGTAGTTCTTTATTTGTTAAATATCAGTTTCTCCCATCTCAAATATAAATGAGATATGAACAGAGGTATTTAAAAAAAAAATCTTGTTTAGGGTCAATCATGACTATGCCACAAGCTCCATGTAGGAGCCAGTGTGGTTTTCCATTGTCTCAAATGCAGATTGTGAAAGAGATGATGACTATAAATTACATTCTGCCTTGTGATTCCCCTGTGTTGCCAGTGGAACATGTACCCCACCACCATACATCACGCAGAAAATACCTGGTTAACACTCCATCCATTCCCTGCCCACTCTTACCCAGATGTGCAGTGATGGTGGAGAAAACCACACATAATTGTTCTCTGGAAGTTGCTGTCTCCCCAGATGCAACTACCCACAGTATGGATATCCAGTGCAGAGAAAGGATACAACTCCTCATGCATGTGCATGCAGGAATGGACACAGTGTGACCTTTCAATGGTAATATTATAGACAACGTAAGCAGTATTCATTAACTATTGCTTCTGTACATATAAACACATACACATACAGTAACTATTGTCTTCTGTATCCCAGAAAGAAATGGCCACATTAAAAAAAATACTGGTGACAAAACAGGTGGTTTAAAAATAATATAGGCTTATCAGAGTCTAACAATTTTAAGCAGGTCAAATTTATTTTTTATCCTAATCTGCACAATAGTGTATTTCTAAATTTTCAAATATTTTGATATGGATGCTTTTAGGTGTCTATGACAAGAAGTAGTATTAATTTTAGCAATGAATATGGCTTACATAAATTGGTTGCAAGATTTAGTCATGAATTAATTTCTATATGTAAACAAAATAAAAACTATTACATAATAAGAAATATTTTATTCTCTGTACAGTTCCAAAATATTGCTCTCAATGTTGCCAACTCTCATGATTTTATTGTCAGTCTTGCAATATTTATTGCTTTACTTAAAACCCCAGGTCCTGGAGCTGACAAACTCATCTTCCATTAAAAATAAAACAGAACCTTCTAGTCTTCCAGGCAGCAGAGAAAACCCTGAAACGAGCACAATCTAAGGGCTCAGAAATCAAGAAGTCAAATAAAAGAAACCTTTTTTAAATCTTATGATTTTTTTGGAGGCCTGACTCATGATTTTTGAATGACTGGAGTTGGCAAGACTGTCCTATACAATTACTACTAGGACAAATACAAATGATACAAAGATTTCATCTATACTGAAAAACCCTTTGTAGCTGAATGAACGATAACATGTTCATCTTATTTATTCTTCATTACAAGAGATATGACGTATTCTCCCCCTTTCTTCCCTCCATCGGGGACACAGCAGCAGGGACCAGCTCTAATTGCTACATGCCACCAGCCCCACAGGAGCAGCAGAGAAGCCTGAGTGCCCTTAAAGGGGCTGGGACCCTGCTTCTCCTATAATGTAGACATTTTGGACCTCGCAGGATCCTAGAGTCCAGGCTCCAGACTGAGCCCAAATGTTTACATAGCAATTAAACAGCTCCTTAGTGTGAGCCCAAGTCAGCTGATGTGGGACAGCCCTGGGTATCTGCAGTATAGACATACCCAAGGTTACCTGAAATAAAATGGATGCTGTTCTGAAGGAACTCAAGTATGAAATTGTAGAACTACTAACAATGAGTGACATGTAACTTTTCAATCAGCTTCTGTACCAGATGACTGAAGGATATCTGGATGATAGCCAGTTCACCGGAAAATGTGATACCAATTTTTAAAGAAGGGTCCATAGGCAATCCTGGCAACTAACGGCCGGTAAGGCTAACTTCAGTACCAGGCAAATTGGTTGAAACTACAGTAAAGAACAGAATTAACAGACACATAGATTAACACTTGTTGGGGAAGAAAGTCAACAAGGCTTTGTAAAGGGAAATCATGCCTCAGGAATCCATTACAATTCTTTGAGGGGGTCCACAAATATGTGGACAAGGGTGATCCACTGGATATAGTGTACTTGGATTTCCCAAAAGCTTTTGACAAGGTCTTTCATCAAAGGCTCTTAAACGAAAGTAAGCAGTCACGGGATAAGAGGAGAAGTCCTCTCATGGATCAGAAACTTTTTAAAAGACAGGAAAAAAAGGATAAGACTAAATGGTCAGTTTTCAGAATGGACAGAGGTAAATAGTGGTGTCCTGCAGAGATCTGTACTGGGACTACTGCTATTCAATATATTCATAAGTGATCTGGAAAGAGGGATAAACAGTGAGGTGGCAAAATTTGCAGATAATACAAAATTATTCAAGATAGTTTAATCCAAAGCAGACTGTGAAGAGTTACAAAGGGATCTTGCAAAACTGCGTGACTGGGAAACAAAATGGCAGATGAAATTCAGTGTTGATAAATGCAAAGTAATGCACATTGGAAAACATAATCCTAACAATACATACAAAAATGATGGTGTCTAAATAAGCTGTTAGCACTCGAGAAAGTGATCTTGGATTCATTGTGGATAGTTGTCTGAAAACATCCATTCAGTGTACAGAAGCAGTCAAAAAAAGCTAACAATGTTGAGAACCATTAGGAAAAGGATAGATAAGAAGACAGAAAATATCATAATGCCACTATATACATTCATGGTATGCCCACACCTATGTGCAGTTCTGTTCACCCCATCTGAAAAAAATATATTAGAATTGGAAAAGGTACACAGAAAGGCAACAAAAATGATTAAGGGTATGGAACAGCTCCATATGAGGAGAGATTAAAAAGACTGGAACTTTTCAGCTTGGAAAAGAAACAACTAAGAAGGCATATGATAGTGGTCTATAAAATCATGAATGGTGTGGAGCAAGTGAATAAGGAACTGTTATTCACTCCTTCACGATAACACCAGAACCAGAGGGCCACTGAAATTAATAGGCAGTAGGTTTAAAACAAAAGGAAGTACTTTATCACACAACACACAGTCAATTTGTGGTATTTGTTGCCAGCGGATGTTGTGAAGGCCAAAACTACAGTGACATTCAAAAAGGAATGAGATAAGTTCATAGACAACATGTCTATCAATGGCTATTACCCAAGATGGTCAGGGATACAACCCCATGTTCTGGGTATCCCTAGCCTCTGATTGTCAGAAGCTGGGAGTGGACAACAGGGGATGGCTCACTCAATGATTGCCTGTTTTGTTCATTCCCGCCAAAGCACCTGGCACTGGTTACTGTCAGAAGACAGGATACTGGGATGAATAGACCATTGGTCTGACCCAGTATGGGCGTTATGATGTTCTCATGATCAGTACAAGATCTGTCACCAACAAACAATCAGTGATGAAGTACCCAAGATGGCCTGCATCCTGGAGACTTGGCTCTATGACACTACAAGCCCTGTGCTAGCCCGCCTCCTCCCTACTTTCTCCCATTACTTCGTCTATCATATACCAAGACGAAACAGGAAGCACTACATCAAACATCAAATCGGAAAAAGTCGCCTCAGGTAATAAAATGTCTTCTAAATTCATTTCTCTAGCCTGGGGTGGGCAAATTTTTTGGCCCAAGGGCCATGTCTAGGTATGGAAATTGTATGGGGGCCATGAATGCTCTTGAAACTGGGGGTTGGGATGTGGGAGGGGGTGAGGGCTTTGGCTGGGGGTGCGGGCTCTGGGGTGGGGCCAGAAATGAGGAGTTCAGGGTGTGGGAAGGGGTTCTGGGCTGGGGCAGGGGTGTGGGTGGGTGTGTATGTGAGGTCTCCTGCTGGGGTTGCGAACTCTGGGGTGGGGATGAGGGGTTGGGAGTGCAAGAGGGTGCTCCAGGCTGGGACTGAAGGGTTCAGAGGGCAGGAGGAGGGATCAGGATTGGGGCAGGGGGTTGGGGCATGGCAGGGGTTCAGGGATGCAGCCTCCGGGTGGCACTTAACTTAAAGCAGCACCTGGAAGAAGCAGCATGTCCCCCCTCCGTCTCCTATGTGGAGGCACAGCCAGGTGACTCTATGCACTGCCCTGTCTGCAGGCACCTCCCCTGCAGCTCCCATTGGCTGTCGTTCATGGCCAATGGAAGATGCCGGGGTGGCACTTGGAGCAGGGACAGCGTGCAGAGCCCCCTGGCTGTCCTTATGCGTAGAAGCCAGAGGGAGGACATGCCGCTGCATCCAGGAGCCACGCAGAGCCATGGCATGTGCAGAGTGGGACAAGCCCCCAACCCCGCTCCCTGGCTGCAGCACTGGAGCGGGGCAGGCCCCAGACTCCGCTTCCTCACGGAAGCTTGAGGGCCAGATTAAAACGTCTGTAGGTCCGGATGCGGCCCCCGGGCCATAGTTTGGCCCACCTCTGGTCTAGCAGCAGAAACCAGAGCCAAAACAGATTATTTTGTTCATTCACAGACCACCAAAGACCAAAGGATTCAAAAAGGAGCTAACTAAAACCTTGTTGTGAAAGGGTGAGGGCTTCAAATTTACCAGACACCTAGTAGCCAGAGGCTGATATGAAAGATGTAGCCAGAAATTAAGGTTCAAGGCCAAGCACCTCAATAGGAATCCTTGCCCTTCCCATCAAAAGAGCTGCTCATCAGAAAGTTGATCCTGGACTATGCTGCTAAGGTTCCCCATCCCTCATCTTCAGTACTGATCTCAAGCTAGTATGTTTAGTCTTCTGGTAACCTACACAAGTGGATTTCCTTAAACTCTACTAAACCGTTTTGCTTATGAGATAAGTCATAAATTAGGCACTTGTATAGCATTTTAGATCTATGTTGCAAATTGAATTTCTTCATGGCCATACCACTGAGTAAAAAGCTTCATCTTCAAATGGGATTGGAGATATTATATTTCAGCTATTCAACACAGTTGAGGAGGTGGCTTTAGAAACAAGTGTTTGGTCATAAATTTTAAAGTGCTGAAGTTTTATTTATTTGTGATAAGATCAGAAGCATTTATAAAAAAGCAATAGTACTAAGAACAGTTAAAAAGTCAAACATATTCTCCTTACATTACATTATTTCTTCATTTCCAAATCTCCTCTATTGTTCTCGTCTTGTAACAGAGCTGCCAGTGAAGCTGAGAGACCGGGCTCTCAGCTTCCCGCAGTGCCCCTCTTAAGTCAGTGGAAGTGCTCCTGGTGAGGACACACACAAATGACCCCAGGAGGGTAGCACAGACATGCACCAGTGCAGTAATTACTGTGGTGGTTGTAAGTCGACCAAATGTAAGTTGACTTAGGATTGTAGCATAGACATACCCTGAGGAAGTCACCTTGGTTCACTTCCATTCAGAAGTTCATCTCATATCCATACTACTGAGAAAAGAACCTGAGGGGGAACCTGATAACAGCCTTTAACATATTTCAAGACTCTTATAAAGAGGATGGTAACCAACTGTTCTCCAAATTCACTGAAGGTAGGACAAGAAGCAATGGACTTAATCTGTGGCAAGGGAATTTACGTTAGATATCAGAGAAAATTTCTAACTATAGGGGTAGTTAAGAACTAGAACAGGCGTCCAAGAGCTGCTACGGAATCCTCTTAATTGTTTTTAAGAGCAGCCATGACAAATACCTGTCAGGGATGTTCTAGGTAACTTGGTCCTGCGGCAGCACAGGTGGCTGGACTAGATGACCTCTTGAGGTCCCTTTCAGCCCTACATTTCTATGATTCTGTCAAGAGCTAGACATGCAATGTGTGTCTGAAGCTTAAAATCTACAGAAATTGATGGCTTAATATTCCAACTCCACTTGCCAGAGAAAGTTGCATATTCACTTCTGATAAGTATAATTTTCAAGTCCTGATCTAAGATAATGTTGTGAAATATTGTTTTAAAAACACATTTCCTCACGGATTTTCCAGAAGGCCATGTGTACTGTTAATATAACAGTGTTTACAATTTAAAGTATTCATTTAGAGGAGAACATAATAAGCATGAACACATTTTTTCAAATGTGGGCAAAAGGAAAACACAATATATTTATAAGATATAGCACATATTTTCTGCAAAATGAAGTCTTGGTGGAGAAGAAGAAACTATCTTGATGTTTTCTAAGGAAGTGCAACAAGATTATTCCATTATAGTTGCTCAAATTCTAGGAGATTGATTAAAATAGATTCACAGGGAGTATTTAAGCATTTTCAGTATAGCAGAGGAAAGTTTTCTAATGCACTATACCTAGTTTATTCTATAAATAACCCATGAAACTAGGCCTATAATTGTCCTAGTTACAAGTGAATAATTGGAATGATCACTAAATCGCAATTTTTGTTCTTAACAATCACTTGCTATTGAGCTTAATTAATAAACACACTTCCCTTAAAAGCAACTGATGTTTTAAGTCAGGTTTATAAGTACAATGCAGGGTGCCTATTCAGTCACTAGAGGGCTTTTGCTATTTCTTCTCTTCAGCCTGACAAGGGAAGAAAGAATGGAAGCAAGGGTGAATAGCAAGGTACACGTAGTACTAAGTATTGCAACTAGGGTGACCAGACAGCAAGCGTGAAAAATCGGGATGGAGGTAGGGGGTAATAGGAGCCTATATAAGAAAAAGACCCAAAAATCAGTACTGTCCCTATAAAATCGGGACATCTGATCACCCTAATTGTAACCAGAGCCCTCCTAAGCACCATTAAAGATTTAGAGGAGAAAGAAAAGGAAAGTTGTCTATTTATTGCCAGTATATGTCTACAAATGTATTTCAAAATGTGTTGACCTCTCCTTGCTGTAGTCATCATTAACCTGTAGGCATGAATTTTCAACTGTAGCAAATTAGGCAAGTATTTATAACTGGTTCAGGTTGAATGAGACAATTAGAGGCATTAGTGACCTATGTAGAAATTTAATTCCAGCGCAGAAATCCAACAGACACTACTGCCAAATTGTCCACACAACTAAATCTTAATTTCCACTTGATTGAATGAGGGCGTTAACTGCATTTCTAACAATAATTGAGTTGGCCAAGGAACCTTGTGCCGGAATAAACTGCCAGCAACATCTGATAAAGGAAAAAGTACTCAGTATAAAAATAAATAAATAAACGAATTCTTTAGAACCAGAACTGTAAAAGCAGTTCTAACTGATGTCTGGATATTTGCAAAAATCTACTACATATAGTGGTTTTGGTTAATTAATCTAATCAAACTATCTTACTCTTTTTTTAATCTAGGCTCTTTGTTCTGCTTTTGGTTGTACATCTGCTTGTAGCATAGTGCATACCAGAAATGATACTTTTAAATCTCTAAGTTGTTTGGCTTCATGAAAATCAACATCATAACAACTGTTCAGAAAAGCATAACATGAAAAAAACAAAAAGAAACCAAACAAGAATAGAAATGTACTGTAAATTAATGAATAGAGCCCTTATATTTAACAGTGTTATGCTAGATCAGATTAACAAGGTTTGGAAGTGATTACGGTTTGAATATTTGATTACTAACACCATGCTAGTTATTCTCAAATGAACTTTTGGATGTAATCCTAAATTTAAAATAAAACCATTGCATTAAACCTGACAACTGTTATGATGCCATAAAACAACATAACATTATCAAGCTATTTAGATAATAGCAATTCTAAAACAATGAGGGCCAGATGGTGACTTCTGATTAATTAAGCAGTCTGCTGATTTCAATGGGAGCCACTTGCATGCAACAGAGGGTAGAGCCCAGCCCTAGCTTCTAGATGGGAGGGAAGAATGCTACCTATATACACCATGCTTTCCTTTCTCGTTCTACTATGTAAATGAGTCAGTTAAGTCCAAGGAAACATTTCACTGACCCGTCCTAAAATACTCAGGCCAACCCTGGACATAGTTGTGTGATCACACTGACTGGGAGTTGGTTACATTTTGGAGGAAAAGCCTGAACAATTCTTTCACTGACCAATCTTTACAAGATTAGGAATGACTGTGTGGAGTGGAACAACTCCTCAAAAGACAGAAGTGTGAGCAGGAAATCCCACAAGAAGACGCTCACTTCATTTCTTTTCATCTACACAGTTTATTGAGGAGCATGGGAGAAAAGGGCCCTAAATGAATCAAGTGACAAATCCTCTCCTTCTAAATAAAGTAACAAGACGTAGTAAATAAACTATTCCACACACTAAATTACTTACAGACCTACCTATCTATATTTCTATAGTTCTTATCACTCTGTTATCTTAGTGGCATTGTGAAACAAGGAAGTATATGGCTTGATTTTCTTATTCCAAAGCTATTATATAATTACATAAATTTTGGAAAACTTTGTTCCGTAAAATAGATGTATTTCATAATGTGGTATTCCAACTCTGTAGTATGTTAAGTATTTCATAAAATTATAGTTAACAGAAAAACAATATCTGGAAGGTTAAAAACTATGGTTAAATCTATGAACAAAATGAAGTTTATAATGTTTCCTTATTCTTTACATTTACAGTTTATTTTAAGTATCCCTTATATCCTTCTCTATTAAAGTCAAAGGTCAACATACTTAATATTTGGCAGAGACTCTTACACATAACTGATGGTTCAATATGCAATAATAATAATTAATGCATTTGCTGTGATTATAGTTGTCAGCACATTAGATTTTAAAGGATTTTCTTAATAGGAAAATTCTGGCTCTAAAGCAATCCATTTTAATGTACTTGTATACCACATTATTGACCAATCGAAATATATTAAAAAATCATGTAATTAATTTAGCATAAGGAAGCAAACATAGGTAGTGTGGAAATATTGCTAAAGAAAGCTGTGAGTAAACATTTTTCTTGCATAATCTTTTAGAATTATTGTGATTTATATGTATCTTCCTCTAGGATACTGATGTGATTAATGTCAATTAAATGAAAATATTATAATTCCAATGAAGAAAAATCTGAACCATATAGTATGATTAAACATCAACTTTGCTATATGCCACTTACATTCAATCTGAATATGATATGCCTGATTTTGATCTCATCTGTTTAGCACTAGTATAATTTAACTGATTTCCAAAATTGTAAAACTCCTTTTTATTAATTTTAAATATTTACAGAACACTGTAATTTTCCATGGTTCTTTACAGAAATCGGAAGATGACACTGACCCTGATTCTGGTCTCATGCTAATTTAAATCAGGAATAACACTACTGAAGTCAATTGGACTATACTGTGCAGCTGATATGAGTGAGATCAGTACCAGACCCACTGTCCCTGCACCAAAAAGCTTTAAACTACACTAGACAAACAAGAAAACAGAAAACAGACAAAGGAAATGATAGAAAAGGAAGTCAAAAAAGGATAAAATAAATACGATATGATATGAATTATACTGCAAATGAGCTTTATACATTCTGATATTGTAAACACTGAGAATGAGGGAGAGAAAAGGGAAATGAATAGAAGTTAAAGGTGGAAAGAAAAGCAAAATAAATGAATTTGAGAAGGGATCTGAAGAAAGAGAGAGTGAAAGTCTGACACACAGGAAGAAGGCTATAACATCATGTAAAGGGAGGATGAAACAAAATGTAAAGGGCTGCAGAAGTTTTATTTCTAAATGAAAAAGTACACAAATGCTTTAATTTAAAACAAACCAAGGAGACAGCTGATAATCCTGCACGAAACTAATCCTATCCTCAGTTATTTAATTTATCCGCATGTTTTACTTATTCTACATAATTAAGTATCTGAAAAATACAGCTGGTTGAGACATAGAATTTTCCTTTCACAGAAAATTCTGATATTTTGACATTTCTTTTGTCCCTAAGAAGAACAAATATTAGAATTTTTTTAATTTACTGCAGAATGGAAGTTCTGAAATATATTGTTTTGGCAACATTGAAATGACCTAAACATTTTGTTTCAATAAGGTTAAATGTTTTGTTTAAATGTAATAATTTTGTCACACACACACACACACGCACACGCATAGAATATCAGGGTTGCAAGGGACCTCAGGAGGTCATCTAGTCCAAGCCCCTGCTCAAAGCACAGGGGCAGCTCCAGGCCGCCAAGCGTGTGCTTGGGGCGGCATGCCGCGAGGGGCGCTCTGCTGGTCGCCTGGAGGGCGGCAGGCGGCTCCGGTGGACTTCTCGCAGGCACGCCTGCGGAGGGTCCGCTGGTCCCGCAGCTCCAGTGGTCCACCAAAGCTGCGGGACCAGCGGACCCTCCACAGGCACGCCTGCGGGAGGTCCATCGGAGCCGCCTGCCGCCCTCCTGGTGACCGGCAGAGTGCCCCCCGCGGCATGCCGCCCTGCTTGGGGTGGCAAAATGTCTAGAGCCGCCCCTGTCAAAGCAGGATCAATCCCCCAGATTTTTCCCCCAGATCCCTAAATGGCGCGCGCGCACCCCCCCCCCCAAAATGATAAAATCAAAACAAAATATTTCAATAATTTCCTACCAACATTTTTGACAAAATAGATATGTCCCCATTAAATATTTCAAATTGGCATTTCCTAAAAGCAAACTGTTCCACTGGAAAATTTTCAGCCATCTCTATGGAAGAGTTATCATAGTCTGTGAATGTTATCAATAATAGCATCCAAATGCCCTTGAAAGATATCTGGTTTATTTTATAGTTATGTATTATTTTCTCATACGGTGCTGTTTTCATCACGATCTAGATGTAGTCTGATTCTGAGGATAGGAAATTATCAATCACCAAAACCAGAATTTGTTTTAAATTTAGCTATATAAGTGATATAAAGAAGTATTAACAAACTGAAGAAGTGTTGTCACAGTGCTTGAATGCAGACTGATCTCAGTTCTCCTCAGAACACTGACCCCCAGTTTATGACCCTGAGACAAATTCTACTCCTATTTACATCAGTGTAAATCTGATCTAAATTTACTGTGCAGTTAAGACTGACTAAATGAGAACTGAATTTGTACTCCTGTATGCAACATTGTAGGTTGAGATTTTACCAAAACCAGATTTATTGAAATCATACTTAAAATACGGCTTTGAAAATGACATATTGTAAGCTTCTTTTGTTTATTTATTATTGACAGTTATGCTTTCTGTCAATATTTACCGATAAATCATTTTATCACCTATAATATTTTAATTTAGGTAATGTCTGAAGTTATAGCTTTCTGTTGCTTCATGTTATTCTAATTATCCAACAGTGCTTTAAGGGTGAATGTTTGGATCAAATAACTTTGACAGAGAAGTATGTATATATCCCACATGCAGGTGTATTAAGTAATCTTGGGCAAGCAACCTAACTTCTCAGTACTTCAGTTTCCCCCCTCCTTTGTGAATCACTTTGAAATCTATCTATTTCAGTTTTTTTCCAATGTAGGACTCATTGCAGCAGCCATCTTTTCCCTCCCCTACTTTAGTAAACAAGAAAAGTTCTGAGAACTTTGAGAATCATTAGTTACCAATACAGATGGATTCACACTAAGTCTTTTATGGGAGACAAACTTGATATTTTATTTATAAGAATAAATTCTCTAGATGAATGTGTTATCAAGATAGAAGGGTGACTGGATAATGTGAACAATGAGAGCAAACAGTGAGTGGAAGAATTTAATCCACTCTTGTAAAATACTGCACAGTATGTGACAGGCTTATAAAAAAAGATAAGAAACCAAATCTGTGTGTGGAAAATACCTAAACCCTTGGAATTCCTACAAAAAAGAAAAGTCCTGAAGCAAATTCCTTCCATATTGATTTGGAAGCACAAGATGAACTGAAGTAGCTAAATTCTATAATAGTCCTGCCAAATGGTCTGCTACACCAGAAAATACAATTACAGTATTGCTACAATTTTAGATTACGGAGACAGAGAGATTCTTAGTTACAGCGAGGGGAAAAAAAAAGGAGACCAAACATTTCAAGGAAACAAAATTTTAATTTTCCTAGATCTTAGCTAAACCGTACATTCTCACGGGAGAAAGCTGGAGGCTATGAGAGGGGATTTCCCATAAGAAAGCAATGATAGTACAATCCTAAGATTTCACGGTTTTATATCATCTCCATTAGTGCAGTATCTGACCATCTCTCATGTAAAACTGATTAGCAGTAGAGAAGTCCCTAGTGGATGTCACAGAATTTCTGTCTCTTCTCCCTTCTCAGGGTAAAAGCTCTGCTTGGGGTAATTTTTTGTTACTGTTAGTTTCTGTTTCGTTGACCGGGTCTATCGGATGGAGGTAGAAGGGGTATCAGTGTTGCGAGTGTCATTCTGGGCATGCTGAAAAGCCTTCATTAAAAAAGGTAGGTTCTGCAGCATTTCCTAAAGATGGTCAGTCTCTGGATTTGTTTCAACTCTCTGGAAGTTCCTCCCATATTGACCCCCCTGACTGAAGCTGTTTCGTCCCAGCTCTTAGGCACTTCTGTCTGGTCTTTGTGATCTGCATTGTTTTAAAGCAATGTAACTGTCAGGGACATTCCATCACCATTCTCAGAGTTCTGCTAGACAGGAAAGATGAGAATCACTGTAGTGCTGTGCTTATAAAATCTTATTCTCTTGTAAATTAAGGGTTTGTCTACATGGTGTGGCATGCTAACTAACATGCTGCACTCTAACCTGGGTAGACCTCCTGGTATGCTCTAAAAGATACCTACTTTGTGTTAATGCAGTCCTATCATAGTCCAGCTACAACTATGTTAATGTGAACTAAGTGCCTTTTAAATCACGCCAGTAGTGTCTACACACAGGGCAATTAGAGTGCAGCACATTAGAGCACTTTGCAAAGCACACCCCTCTAGCGTGCATTGCCAATGCTGTGTAGATAAGCCCTAAGAGAACCTTAGTAATTAGGATTTCCTTTTATTAGTTTAAATTCTGAACACTTTTCAATAACATGCAATGTTATCCAGCTTGTATTTTCTTTACGACTGTCAGAAATGACTAATAGAATCAGCATACAAGAGTAAACTATTATTATTTGTATTCATGTTGCAATATTACCATCTCTAGCTGAATTCCCTTGATACTATCATTATTTCTGTTAGCAATTGCCAGCTGCTCCACAGCTAAAAGCAAACAAATACGGAGACAAATTAATGTTGTGAATAACTATACTCATGAAATGAACCATTAATATGCTGAAAACTGGAGTCACTTATTATCATTTGACCAGCTGCAATACAGGTGACCACAATGCAAGTTGCTTCTTCAGATTCTCCCATAAATGTTCTCAACAGTTAACTCAAGTGTTTGCAATCTCTAAATGTAAGAACTAATTCTGTTATTTCAATCTGCATGCCAGCTCACTCTTGGATATTGTTTCAGGACAGACTACGTACTATGTGAAGATATGCCAGACTGTAATTAGTAGGGTTAAAAATAAAAGTTCTGGCCATCCATCAAAAGATGGATTATGATAGAGCACGACCCATAGTTTAGCTGGTACCTCTCCAAAGTTGAAACTGTAGAGTGTTATATCTATAGTCAGTCAATGTTGCAAAATTATTACATAAAAGCTTATGTAACAGGTGAATTAATTAGTAGTTGCATATTCTGAAAAAAATATTCCTGAAGTGTGTGTCTTTGGTCAAAAATAATAAAATCAAAATTAGGATTTTTAGCTTAATCTGAAAAGCTACACTGAAATATTCTACTTTAAACAACTTGATAACCCTATGTACTGTATAACTATTTACATGATTCTGCAACTAAAGGAAATTTGGTTGAGACTTGAAGGAAAAAACTCAAACAGGTTTATCGTAAGAAAAATTCAGTCCTGGTTTTAGACAACATTTAGTTTTATACTCAACTCAGTTGTTGCATTTTTGATAACTCGGATGTTTTTATGATGGACATTATTATTTAAACACATCTCGCTTATTATTGTTTATAATGTCCCTCATATTGCTAATAAATCTTCTTTTTTGGCAACTGTTTAAGAATTACAGTACTAGTTATAAAATTCTGCACAAACAGAAGTAAGGTACAGTCTAAATATTTAGCAGCAGGTTACAGAAATTACTTCAACTAATTATACATTTAAAGCAATTCTTGAAAAAAAAATCATTTCCATAGACCATGAAATGACAGCAATTGGGTTTCAAGGCAAATGTTGAACTTTATTCCTAAACAAATGTCTGAACATAATAGGGCATTAATTCTGAACTGTTAAACAATCCTTGTATAGTTTACAGATCTGAACTGTAATATTAATTAGAAGACCACCTACCTTGTCACATTGCCTATTCTAACAAATATTTCAATGATAAACATTATTCACCAATTAAAAAAAATTCATAAAAAGCTAAAGAGTAAGTTAATGGTCCAATTATAACACAGTGAATTTATTAACAAAACAGTTGCTTTAAATAATTCTAGGCACTGTTTCCTACAAATGATAATTGAGAATAGAAATGTAAAGACTTATTAAAATCTCAAGAGTGTCTATGGATATTCCAGTAAAAAATGTTATTCTCTGATTCTTTTTGATACAAATGCCCAAGATTGAGTCTACTTGCTAAAAGTCTTATTAAAAAAAAAATCTCTATTGTACTCTTAAGCCGCACACTGGACTGAATAACAAATCACATGACTATACCACTGATACCTCAATTTTTTACTTCTGACTGAAGATTCCATTAAGAAATAAAAAGCTGGAAAAGCTTTAGTATTTGTGATGTCAAAAATTGGGATCTTACCCAAACACTTTATAAAAAGCTTCTTCATTAGTTTAAAATCGGTATAATTAAAAGATATTTTGAATGTAGACAGAATGTGGTGGACACAGAGAGCAGGGTACTTGCCATCCTGCAGTGTTGTTTTTCCTTGGTTAAAAACAAAACAAAAATTTTGGGGGTGGGGTGGGATAATTTGGCCTGCCCTAAATTGTTATGATGAGGAACATTATTTGGATCTCCTTTGACTTTGTAAATCTACCATCTGCTGCAAAGAAATTAAACAAAAAATAAAGACCACTGAGTATACCTTGACCCTGCAGTATTTTTGCTTTATGCTGCAAAGACAGCCAGTCAGTAGAGGAAAAACACAAGTTAACTATCTAACCGTAAACCCAAAACTAGACTAAAGTGGATGACAAGAAAAAAGTGAATAATATAAGCTATGTACTGAAGCAAAAGGAAAAAAAAGTAAGTTTTCCATATACAGTGACGCAACAGGGAAAGAAGTTTTAATTTCAAGCATCTAAGGAGAATATTGCAAATGAAGGGAACACAAAACAAAAGCAGAGGAAATTTGATTAAAGGCAAATTATTAAATGTAACTAATTGCATTAAACTAATGTTCTAAGCACAGTGGAAAAGTCTGAGTTGGAATGATATATTTCAATTTCTCTCTTGGTTGTTTGATTAGTCCAGGGGTGGGTAAACTTTTCGGCCCAAGGGCCACATCTGGGTATAGAAATTGTATGGTAGGCCATGAATGCTCACAAAATTGGGTGTTGGGGTGCAGGAGGGGTATGGGCTCTGGCTGGGAGTGCAGGCTCTGGGGTGGTGCCAGAAATGAGGATTTCAGGGTGTGGGAGGAGGCTCTGGGCTGGGGCAGAGGGGTGGGGTGCGGGGGAGGGCTCCAGCTGGAGGTGTAGGCTCTAGGGTGGGGCTGGGACTGAGGGGTTGGGAGTGCAGAAGGTTGCTCCGGGCTGGGATGGAGGGATTCGGAGGGTGGGAGGGGGATCAGGGCTGGGGAAAGGGCTTGGAGTGGAGGTTTCGGGCGGCGCTTACCTCAAGCAGTCCCCAGAAGCAGCTGTATGTCCCCCCTGGCTCCTACATGGAGTCGCGGCCAGGCGACTCTACACGCCGCCCTGTCCACAGGTGCCATCCCTGC
Organism: Gopherus flavomarginatus; assembly: GCF_025201925.1. Lineage (NCBI taxonomy): Eukaryota > Metazoa > Chordata > Testudines > Testudinidae > Gopherus > Gopherus flavomarginatus. Next base: position 217,982,717 of record NC_066619.1, read on the forward strand.
AGCTCCCACTGGCCACAGTTCCTGGCCAATGGGAGCTGTGGGGCAGCATGTGGAGACCCCTGGCTTACCCTATGTGTAACAGCTGGAGGGGGGACATGCCTCTGCTTCTGGGTGCCACACGGAGAAGGACAAGCACCCAACCCTGCTCCCCAGCTGGGGTGCCAGTGGGATCCACACCCTGGATCCCACTGCCTGGCGGGAGCTCGAGGGCCGGATTAAAATGTCTGGAGGGCTGGATACGGCCCCCAGGCCATAGTTTGCCCACCCCTGGATTAGTCTATCTCATCTGTACACATTCAGGAGGGTCAGTCAGTGGTTCATACTATGCACCTGACAGGGAAGTAAGCACCAACCCCTTACTCCATTTGTGTAAGCTATCCACACTGCATGTCGCAACGTGAAGGAGAAAGAAGCTGCCACAGGTCTGCTGTCCCCTTTCTGCACATGTGAATGAGAACTTGGAAGAACCGTCGCTGCCTCCCCAATATACCATCAATACAGCTTAGCCAGTACAAAGAAAAAAATAACTTGTGCCATGTAAAGGGCTGGTACAACTTACTGGATGTAAAGGGAGACTCTTGGAGAAAGGGGGATCCAAGGACCAATTTGCTTTCCGCTGTGCACCTGAGTCAGCATAGCTATATGCTGCATCTTACTCAGAACTCATGGTAACTTCACAAGCTAGCTCATAATTAGCATTCATTAATATAATGTTAATTTTTGAAAAGTGGTTTGGGATAGACTAGTGCGTCAGTGGTATCAGATATAAGATGAATTTCTGCTGACTAGAAGCCAGGAGAAATTGTGAATGGAATCTTTTAGGGAATCTTTGGCTCCTGAGTTACACTGGCAGAACCCAGAGCTGAATCTAGTCCATCATTGTTTTTTTTATCAATTTTGATAATTTATCATTAAAAACTTCAACAAAGCACTTTGTTTTTGATAAAGTCAAGGCACTTTGCTTCCACTTTATTGGTTCTACTATTGTAGTATGTCTTATTATGATGAGTTTTGAGCTGCCTATAATAACGTGTTAATATTATATATCTATTTGTCTGATTGTTGAAAGGATGTTTACTGTATGCATATACTGAGTTAACTTGTCAGAGGGTTGTCAGGAAATGCACCCAGAAAGGAGGGTCGTGCCTTCTATGCATTTCCTAGCAAACACTTAAGTCATAACTCAAGAGCCTTCTGTTTTGAAGGGCCACATCCAAGATCATGCTGAGCTCTCGGAACTGGTTTAACTAGGCTCAGAAAACACAGAACAATAAGACTGGATAAAGAGGACCAGAGAATGGGAACCCAGACTCTAGAGGTTGAAGTTCTGGGGCAAGTTAGACCTATTGAGAGGATGGTTAGACTCCAGATAAGATAGACTTGTGTGTAGGCCTTTTGTTGTGTTTAAAAGCTTTTGTGTCATGCTTTGTTCATGTTGTTATGATTAAACAATACTTTGTTTTAAGAAGGTTGTCTTGTGATTCATCACTGGTCACAAGCTCCCAATGGGAAGAACTGTAGGTATCTAAACCCAGTTAGCCCTGTTGGGGTAAGCCTGGTTGGTACACTAGGTGCTGTATCTTGGCACCTGGTCTAAGAACGGGAGAATGGCAGATTTCTAGGAAAGTAAAGGCACGAGCATGAACCTTGCAAACATTACATATATGATATATTATAAAAATTGAAACAAAGCTCTTCAACCTTAATTAAATGAAGTACTTCAACCTTAACAAAATGAAGCACTTTCATAAGATTGTTTAGATATTTCTGAAACAAAATTGCTCAGAATTTCATTTTGAGGGGAATCTCAAAAGTTAGTCTTTTTGTTCAGATCTGTGACAAAATGAAATTTTGAAATGTTAGCATTTAAATTGCCGCCTGAGGAAGCCGTACCGGGGCGTACTGACTTACTTTCACCTCTGCTTATGCCTCTATTATCCATTTTCAGTAAAGCTGGTCAAGAACTTTGTGATGAAACACTGGAAAGTGCGGTTTGTTGTAACTGAGATGTTTCTCAAAAACATACAAGTTTTGATGAACTTCCGGCAAAAAATAGGCAGGGTTCAGTCAGAAAGCTGCTTGGTTTCCTGCAGCTCACCTGATGGGTTGCTGGGGAGCCAGGGCACCAGGGTCTGCCACTCTGGGGCAGCCCTGCCCAGCAGACTCCCCCAGGGCCCATGACTACAGGGCAGCCCTGCCACTGAGACTACATTGAAGTTGGGGATTCCAAGGCTTCCAGGATCCATAGCTCCAGGACAATCCTGAATGGACCTTAATTATTTTTTCTGCTGGGTGATATGGAAGAGTGTTAACAGGTGAAATAGTTTACAGTAAGAAAGTTAGCCTTTTGCCACTGAAAAAATTTAAAGCAAAATACCAGAAATGTAATGAAAATTGGCCTGGTGAAAAAGCTGAATATTAGCAACTCTCAGACTTTCTCAGCTCCCATGTACCTCTCATCCTCTATCAGCTCTCTAATGTCCACACTTAAGGAATGTTATTAATATCCTATATAATAATATTAAAACACTTTGGTATGAATATATGATGAAAAATGAAAATAATGAAACAATGTAATTACAGACCTATGGAAGCTTGAAAACTGATTTTCAAAAGTGAAAATGTGAGTGTTTAAAAAAAGTATATTTATTATTTACCACCACAAAATTAGTTTGATTTTTTTAAAAAAATGTAAGTTAGACAAGCATACTTCATCTGCACAATGTAGTGTTTTTAAAAAGTTATATTAAAAATGTAGATCAGTAAAACTACTAACTATAAATTGCTTTAAATCATCATTTCAGAGTTAATGTACCATATCATGACTTATCTGATTTCTGTAACACGATCCATTCACAAACACCCGATCATTCATAGAGTGCAACTGTATAAGAATTCCCCTGCTAAAGAACACAGTTGCAGGGTCCTGGCCTTAATTATTATTATATCAGTTCATACTGAAAGAGTTTTGTGAATGATTCAGTCATTTATCAAGAAAAAAGATTTACACCTGAATACTGATTAGGATTTTTATCTTTTGAGATCCTAAAACTGTAAAATACTTTTATGAACGAGGTCTCTTCAATTTTGTGATTTTGCATGTTACATACGATGAAAAGCAGCAGAGAAATATCATATAAAATTGACCATAATTTATCAATAGATAAAAGTATACTATTCCTATCTTTCTCGCTACGGAGCATGTGTATCTCAGTATGCTATAATGGCTGTGCAACCTATTCAGTATTCTGCTGGTTTGTTTGTTTAGGCAGTGTGAAAATCTGGCTGTGAAAAATGTTTCCATATCTGTGCTTCAGGCAGCAAGATAGTATCCAAATGGTGATCAGAGACACTGATATCAATGTACATGAGATAGCAATGATCAGTAAATTTAAACCCATAGAGCTCAAAAGAGGCATCCTGATTACAAAAACAGCCATGACAGAAAAAGATTCTGTACTTGATTTGTATCATATGTAGAATTTCTATTTTGGGGGGGTTATTAATTTCATTTTTCTGAGTTTATTTTGTTAGCAATTTTTGAGTTTTATGTAGTTGTCCAAAACTTGGTCATTTTCAGGGCTCTCTCAAACAGCACTACATTAGGCACACTAGAAAACCTTTGGTGCGAACCAAGCAGGGTCTACACAGAGCAGACCACTTAATGTGTAACATAATAGTGAGTTTCAGAAATCCTCTTCCCCTCACCCCTAAGTCCACATTATTCTGCATGTAGACAAGGCCTTAGATACAAGTAACCCATCTCCCATGTTTTTCAGGTGTTTTCCAGATGAACACCAATTTCACTGTTTTTCCCTATCTGGGTGTTTTATCAGAGTTTACAGTTAAAACAAAAAATTAGAAATCCTAATCATATGGTAATTTAAACAGCAGGTGAATGGATTTTGACAATAGCCCACAGTGGGCTTTTTATTTTCTGTAGTAAATATTGTTTACTAGGAAATCTACCAATGAGAACTCTTGACATGTCTCCAGTCTCCCTCATACCACCGATGGATTAAAACCAGTAGAACTATTACCTGCATATGAACTGTTCTAGGCTTTAAAAAAACAAGTGGGTAAACTAAGATAAACTAAACTCCATATTCCCTAAATGAGAATTGGGAAAACTCCATTTACTCACTTTTACCCTCAATTATACTACTGGGTTGATCTCTGCAGCTTTGGGAGGAGCAGCTGTTTTGACTCACTCTGTGGGAGAACAGGAGGAACAGCAATTTTTTCCCAGTCAACAGGTCCTGACACAGATCCAGAGCCCCCTGCTCCTCTACAGACAGTCCAAGCTCCAAAGAACTGTGGCACAAATAAGGGCTGAAAACTAGTAGAAACCTAGGCCCCCTCAACTGCAAGCCAGGGCTTGATTCTACTGTGGACACCATCCAGCTGGACACAAGAGCTGCCATCTACACCGAGCTGCCTGCCCTACATCCTGACCTCCGGTTCCACTCGGATTAGCTCTGCGTGAGGATAGTGATAGATGTGAGTCCTGGGAAGCGTGAGGAACTCAAAAGACTATATTGGGATGTGCCAGACAGACATGAATTTTTGGGACAGTAAATGTTAAGTGGGGGAATCCCTGGAGAATGGTTAATGCAAATTCCACAACTCTGGTTATGCGAAACAAAACAAAAAAACCCAAAACCTCAATCCTGAAGAAAGAGACTTTGACTGGTGATTATTACCTGTCTGCAGAGACTGAAGATCAAAGACTCATGCCATATAAAGAAATGCTTGAACTATCCAGTTTGGGTTCTTGTTTTTGATCTGAAAATTGCCATGGATTTGTACCAACAGGGTAAACCCAGTTGGGAGGTTTGAAAGTCTGACACCTACCAGAGCCTAAGAATAAATGCAGCTTCTTTGTGAAGGCTGGTTGCTAACTGGTGTACACTATTAGAGCCCCTGGACAGAGGATAATCACAGGTACTGAATCCCAGTCACACCTGCTGAGGAGAGTCAGGTGCAGCAGGACAGTAAACCTAAACCCCTGGTCTGGAATGGGAGAGAGATACGGGTCTCTGCCTGGAAAGGTGAAAGCTAAGGGTGCCCTCAAGGAAGACATGGGGGAGGGAGGTGAGGGGAAGGTGCAGTTAACTCTTGAAACTATGACTCTGAGGAGAGGTGAGAGTTTATTATATTGATTTTGTTGTGGGCTATCAGTTGTTGCAAGATTGGTTGGGGCCTTGTTTAGTTATCATCCCTAAGACCACTGCCTGTTCCTGTTTACTTTTATTTTATCCCTCTCTTGCCCAGGGAATAAACTTTATTTTTATATGGATGCTGTAGCAGTTTGGTAATATCCAAGTGGTAATCGGGTTGTTAGTCCTTTGTACACCCAGTCACTAGCTGGAACGCTGGTCGCTATAAGCACAGGGCTGATTGGTCCTAAAGGTGTCAGGGAGGAGGAAGGAACAAGGATGATGGAGTCCCTTAGGGATCAGAGGTGCCCTTGGAGGGACATGGAAGATACTTACTCAGGATTATCTATTACATTCAGTAGTTCGCATTATTAGCTACTAAGTGACAAGACTGCAAAATAATATGGTTTGAAAAAACATGTTGAATACCCATCTGTGAATCACTGATGCTGTAATATCTTCTCTGTGCATGTCTAGCAAAGGCAATAGCAAAGGCAAGTTATGTGGCCTCTCAGGGTACGTTTACACAGAGGTAAAAGATCTGTGGCAACGGCTGCCCTGGGCGCAGGCTGTGGAGCTAAAAATTGCTGCGCACATATTCAGCCTCGGGCTGGATCCTAAGCTCTTGGACCCTCCACCCTCACAATGTCCGAAAGCTCAGGCTCCAGCTTGAGCCAGAACACCTACAAAGTAACTTCTCAGGCCCGGAGCCTGAGCCCCGCAAGCTTAGCTTTTTTTATCCCTGTGTGGGCATAGCCTTATACATAGCTACTGCTTGTTCACATGGTATAATACAATCCAATGCTTATGCACATGCCTAACTTTAAGCATTAGATTCACATGCTTAAAGTTAAGCACATCCATGGTAGCAGGCGGGGGGTCCAGGTTGGCTCTATTTTTTTGATGTGTGTTTTAGTATTCAAATCATTCCATTATTGAGTTATCATGAACCCGTCTTTCAATATTCAGACACTAGATCATATCACACTGAACTTTACAACAAGACTAATATAATATTAGGACAACATTTCTAACAATGAGATCTACTGACCTCCCTAGAGAAGTTCCCTTGCTGGAGACTTTTGGGGACCAGAAAACGCAATGGAGAACATAGTATAAGGAAAAATTCTGCACTGGCAATTGTGAATATAATTCTATTGATTTTAAAAGAGCTATGACCATTTGTAGCAGCTGAGATCTGGTCCTCCAATTCGAGTTCTGCTCTGACTTTGTCCTGTGCAATTCCATTAACATCAATGGGATTACATGGGGTGTAAACTGGACCCAGAGGCCACTGTAGCCTAAAGTATATTTACATCATAGTAATTTATAAATAACTAATGTCTGATGAAGTGCTGTAAAGCACTTGGCACATTGTTTCATAAGGTCTTTCAATGGTTTTCAGGGCAAAATCCACAGGCACATTTCCAGCAAACCACAAATTTGGAAATGCAATGATGAAGCTTTAGCTCACTTCCAGATGTTGTGAACTGCCTACATCTCTGCCTTGTCACCAGTAGTAGTCTTTTAAAATGAGCAAAAAGATGTATTCTACTTGAAAAAATAAATCAGTAGCTGAACAGACAGTGTACTATGCTTGAAGACACAGTTTAAGCTAACTATGTTCCCTCAAATCCAAAAATATTTTAACTGCTTATTTCTAGGAACTTCAAAACACACTCTACCAGCTAGAAAAGAAAGAGCATTCATTTATTTTTCCATATTGAAAAGAAAAAATGTTGATTGTAAACTTAAAGAACTGTGAAGGGAGCGATATTTAAATAAACCATTAAATCACATTTTCAGGCAAAGACAACTTTTCATTACACAAAGCCTATGTTTTGTTGTTCTTTGCGGCTCACAGTTGATTCTGCAGTTGAGACTTCAGTGGGACTACTCATGTGTAAAGATAAGGCAATAAGCTTTTACAGAATTGGGGCCTAACCTTACTGAAGTGCTGTATTAAGTAAGTTGCTTTGCGATGCATGAACAGAGTAGCCTTGTCCTCCTTTATGAACAGCATTGTGTATGGTTTTGTAGTATGCATAAAAAAAAACAAGTTCAAGAAGCAGATTAAGATATAAGCATGTATAAGAGTATGCCAGCAACAGCATTTTATCCTAACTAAGCGTAAAACCACTGTGAGAATTCCAAACAACCATGAAAAAAAATACCAAAGGTCACCATGCACCAGTTGTTCATTTGGAGGAACAAAAAAGGCAGATAACAGATGTTGATAAATTCTTACTTACTGAATTTATTAACCAGATGCAGAAATATGCTTGTTGCACTGCATGACCCTGCATACTGAATAAGTGGTTCAATTCTGCTTTACTTTCCCTCCATGTTACATAATCCAAACTACTTACATTATGCAAATACATAAGGTTTTAGATCCTGTTAAGCCATGCATGAAATTTAACAGCATAGTTATTTAGGTACTGAAAGTGAAAAGACAATAAGGAAATGAGATACGTTTAAGGGCTAAATAGGGCAGATATAAATCATGATTATGAGACGGAAATGTTTCTAGGATGCAGATCATTAGATTTATAAGGTACTACCATCACATCACTGCTTTTCTGTGCTAGAAACATAAATCCCTTATTTGAGACCTGGAGTCAAACAAGGAGCCCCGAAAACAGGGAGGAGCAGAAAGGAAGAACAAATTGGTCTTTGAGCCATTCAACAGAGTAAAATACCAATAATAACATAGTAGAAGTTGCTGTACTTGCCATATCTGCAGTCTATTTCAGTAGCAGCTGTAGTGTGAAGCCATGAATAAAGTATAGCAAATATGCATTTCTAAACTGGAAACATAAATAAGCAAACATTTACTAATATTAGCTCAAATAAAGCTGATGTTACTGTGTCAGACTGTAGTAAACTTTGGCACCATATAATTATGATGTCTCAATGTGGTCATAATCCATATATTTTTATTACATCATCATAATTGTTTAAAAAGTTCTCTCTTCAAAGAGACACAAGCTGTAATCCTACTAGCAGTGAAATCAAATGGGAATTTTGTTGTTAATTTCAATGGAAGAAGCATCTGGCACATACTATGTTCAAGATATTACAACAATCATTTTGGAAAGAAATGGTTATAAATCTTCCTTGGATTCCTATAATAAAAAAACTTATTGTTAGTCCAATTTTTCAAGTGGATGCAAATTGGTGTGGCTTCAGATCTGGCCTACTTTCTTCTGATCAGCTGAAAAAATTTATATCCCAGAAATACATCCATCTCTACCTTTAAACTGTATTTCCTTTTTCTAATTATGGAGTTCTAAACTAGTTATCCTTACAGGGAAATAGCCATGTTACAACAAAATATTGTTTTTACTAATATTAGCAGTAATTGTATATGTTGACCATTGCCGATATAATAATAAACTCAAATTTGTGAATAACTATAGGTGTTACTCAAACATAGTATGAGTTTATAGCTAAAGTTAACGTACTACAATTTGAATAAAGAGGAAAAACAATACTTTATCATTGACTAATGCCAAATTTATTTTTTAAAAACAGAGCACAAAATGTATGCACTGAAATAACATTAAATACTTGACATAATACCATAAAAATGAGGAAGTTCTATAAACTGTGTGATTGTTTACTCCTTTGAAATGGAAATACGCATATAATAGGAAAGGTACTGTTGTGATTAAGGTGCTAACATAGGACTCACAAGATCCATGTTATATCCATGGATCTGCCACAGACATCTTATGTGATTTTGGGGAACCAGCTAACCTCTCTATACCTTAATACCACCATCTGTAAAATGGAAATAATACTTTCCTAACTCTCAGTTGTTTAATAAGCTCGGATATTATGGTGATGAGTAGAGCTGAGTGAAATTTGGAATTTCCATCCGGTGAGAAATTCTGATGTTTCAACATCTGTTCTGGTTGTGAATTGGGATAAGAAGCTGCAATTTTTCATGACACAAATTTCAATTTGGAAATGGCAAAATGTTTTGTTTAGACATTTTTGATTGAAATTAAACATTTTTATATCCCCAACATCAAAAATGTTTTGTTTCAGTTTGCTGAACTGAACCCAAATGCTTTCTTTAGAATCAGTTCATCATTAAACTGCATTTCCCAATTGTAGCACATAAACTACAACTGTTATGAGTCCCAAGAGCCTGATACCCCAACTCTCTCCTATTCACCAGACTCCCATTTTCCCTGATGCACCACACAGCTTGGTCAGAGGGAAATTCATGTTGCATTCTGGGAGATGTAGTTCTCCAAACAGCCTAGCCCATAAGAAAGCATAGGGGTCCGAACTAGAAATCCCATGAGGCAACATCATGCTAATAGAGAAGTGTGGTTTAATGTTTTGTGGAACGGATATGAAACAAAATGTTTGCCAATTTAACAAACAAAATAGTCTGATTTGGATCAAACTGACCTTAAATAAAATATATCATTTTGATTTTCTGGAGAGAAACATTTAGCAAAATTGAAATTTTCCTGCATAAGATTTTGATTTTGCTAACTACATTTTCTGTCAGAAAATCATTCTAATGGAAAATCCCAAACCAGCTCTAGTGATGAGTGCTAGAGGGAAACCAAGGCATATTGAATGAAGTATCCCAGAGCTAGCTGTACTTCCGACCCTTTCTCTGGTCCCTCTGAGCGTATCTGCACAGGTGGTCCTTGTACCCTTACCTTTTATTGGGTGGAATCCTGTAATTCTCTCATCCTTAGACAGGGTCCGAGGCTCTAGTACCCTGTGTGTCAACTTGTGCTTGCCCAGCAGGTCTGACTGGGTATGATACTGTGATACTTCCCCATCAGGGCTTTTGACAAACAATGAATACAGTGACCCAAAACAGCCTCTTAAAACAAAGTATTGTTTAATCTTAACAGTAGGAAAAAGGATAAATTTGAGAAAAAGTTTTATTTAATAATACTGATAATAGGTCCTCATGCTTGACTATTGTACACCAGAACCCAAACCTGCGGGAATCTTGATCTCAGTCTATTCCCCCGAAGTCTCTCAGACAGCTGTCCTTGAGGAAACCCTTTTCAATCTAGCCAAAGGTCTTTGTTCTCTCAACTGACAAACTTGAAGCCTATGTACACACTAAACCTTACGCTGGTATAAGTGATGTTGCTCAGAGGGGTGACTAAACCACCCTCCTGAGTGATGTAACTTACAGCGACCTAACCGCTGGTGTGGACAGCGCTATGCTGGCAGGAGAGCTTCTCCCACCAACATAACTACGTCTACTCATGGGGGCTGGAATAATTAAGTCGATGGGAGAATCCTCTCCCTTTGGCTTAGAGCGTCTGCACTAGCAGTGCTACAGTGGCAGAGCCGCATCACTTCAACTGTACCACTACATGATCTGTAGCATAGCCATCGCCCTGGATCTGCTGTCCAAAAACAGTTTCGATCACATATGGTATATGGCTTTTAACTAAATTTCCTTGATTTTGAGGCTTAAACCAGATTCACTGGACCCAATTCTGCTTTGAAATATGCAGACAACTCCAACTAACTGGATGGCGTGTCGCACCTGCTACCATAACTGGATAAATATTTCAAACAATTGCTACTTTTTGTCATTTAATTTACTTAGATGTGGTAGGTGTAACAGTTTTATTAAAAAGACAAAAAAGGAAAACGAAACTGCATTTGATATGTATGAGAATAGATACAATAGACTGATTTTTCATTAAATCCACATTAGATATGGCTAGCCAGCATAATCTCCTTTTTAATAATGAGTATTTGTAATCTACAGAAGTCCATAAATATTCTCTAAACCACCAAACATTTTTTTTTGTATTCCAGTAAAAAGTCAGTCTAATAGAGATGCTTGTAGGTTGGTTCAAGACTATTACACTATGTATATAATATTACATTATTTTTACAGCTCTGTTATAAACTCAATTAACAGAGGTAGTCTAAAATCCTTAATTATAGAAGATCACACTCATAATGGATATTTATATAAATTATGAACTTTGTAACATCATACAAATTAAGTTTGCAGAGTTTGTTATTAGAGCCCAAGGCGTGAAATCCCCTCCACACATAAAGCAATATGTATAAGCATGTATATGAGGATGCACATTTGAAGTGGACCACCCATATGGATAAGCAATTGAAGAAGCAGCATAAATGTATTTTGAATCTAAGCAGATGGAGAACAATGCCTAAGCTCAGAATCAAAGTGAGGAGCTGCTGCATAATCCCATCTTCACATTCAGTGGTTTATTTTCCTGTCCATGGGCAGAAAGAGCAGTCAGAACTGATTGCATGGGTGCCCTGGGTCTGCACAAATGCAGACCTGCTGCCTTTCCCTAAAATTATCTTGCATGATGACACTACCTAGACTGGTGCAGAGCTACCAGTTCCCTGTGCAGCAGCTCAGCGAGGTGACCAAGAGCACAGCCCATGTGTGGTAACGCTCCACATCAGGGATGAAAGATGTCCCCAAACAGGGTGTCTTCATGTCATATGTACACCCTGAGATAAGCATGTCTGTCAAAGGATAAGCTAAATAATGTTTAGTGATCTTTCTTAAAGAAAAATTTCTCATTTAAAATGATCTTTAAGCATCTCCTAAGGAAAACCAAAAACATTTGTTCTACAAAATGTGACAAAGATTGACTATAATTTCTTTATTTTCTGTACTGAGCTATATTATTTTATGATAATGTGGTACGTGTGCACTGAAAACCTTGGACTTCTATCAGTTTAAAAAAACAGAAATCTCACTAAAATATGGTTTAGAAGTAGCTGGTTCTCACAAACAACATGAACATCACCACCGAAAAACTTAAACTTTGAGTTTCTACTTTCAGTGTGTGTAGAATATTAATATGTTCATTCACAACTATTAGCAGAAACATTTGGGAAAGACAACATGTGTAAATATTTTCTTACAGGTAGGTCTAGAGATTATAGACATTTATACAATAAAATTTCCTCTTTTCTTTCTGATATTCTGTGTTCCTTTTTGTGTGTGTCTTACGCATAGGCTTGGCAGAATTCAACTTTGAAGATAATTTTTGATGGACAATATTGATATTTATTTTAAGCAACTTTTCTGTTTTCATCTATTAAAATGTTCACAGTTGAGGAAAATAGACATTGAGATATAAAAAGTCAAAGCTTTAACTGTTAAAACAAAAATTGTAAACATCACATCTCAAAACATAAAGTAGTAAATATCCTTAAATCGAACTCTAATAAGTTCTTGAGTAACATTTTTCTTAGTTTCCCTATCTGTACATTTCAGTCATTATCAACGGAAATCATTTTAGTTGGTTTGTGCATGTTTCATGAGATCAATGTTTACCATATTTAACATACAAATGACACAGAAAGGATGATCTCAGGGTAAAGCACTAGTGTGGAACTCGAGAGCTGCTCCAGTTCCCGGCTCCTCTACAGACTTTGTGTGACTTACAAAGTCATTTGACTTCTCGCTATCTCAGTTTCCTACCTGTACAATACTCTCTGCCACACTTTGCCGATCTTGTCCTTTCTGATTGTAAGATCATAGTAGTAGGTGCTCATAGACTCAGACTCCATCATGATATTCTAGTCTGACCTCCTGCACATTGCAGACCACAGAACCTCAACCACTCACTCATGTAACAGACCCATAACCTCTGAGTGAGTTATGAAGTCCTCAAATCATCATCATTTAAAGACTGCAAGTTACAGAGAATCCATCATTTACACTAGTTTAAACCTACAAGTTTAAACCATGCTCCAGGTTGCAGAGGACAGCAAAAACCAGCAGGGTCTCTGCCAATCTGACCTGTGGTAAAAATTCCTTCCTGACCCCAAATATGGTAATAAGTTAGACCGTAAGCATGTGGGCAAGATCCACCAGGCAGATACCTGGGAAAGAATTCTCTGTAGTAATTCAGAGCCCTCCCCAACTAGTGTTCCATCACCAGCCATGAAGATATTTGCTGCTAGCAGTTGCAGATTGGCTACACGCCATTATAGGCAGTCTCATCATATGATCCCCTCCATAAATTTATCAAGCTCAGTTGAAGCCAGTTAGGTTTCTTGGCCCCCTCTGCTCTCCTTGGAAGGCTGTTCCAGAACTTCACTCCTCTGATGTTCTTGCGTCCACACTGGCACTTAACCAACTCCCCTCTGTCCCTGATGTTTCTCCCTGATGTATTTTTAGAGAGCAATCATATCTTTTGGTTAGACAAGCCAAGCACCCTGAGTCTTCCCTCATATAGTCAGTTTTCCATTCCTCAGATCATCTTAGTAGCCCTTCTTTGCACTTGTTAGTTTGAATTAATCTTTTTTAAACATGGGAGACCAGAATTGTGCATAGTATTTCAAATGAATTCTCACTAGTGCTTTGTATAATGGTACCAACACTTCCTTCTCTCTGCTGGAAAAACCTTATCTGCCTCCTCGGACTGCATTAACCTTTTTTCACAACCTCATTACACTGGCGGCTCATAGACATCCTATGATCAACCAATACAGTCAGGTCTTTCTGCTCCTCTGTCACTTCCAAGTGATACATCCCCATCTTATAGCAAAAATTCTTGGGTTAGTCCCTAAATGCATGACCTTGCATTTTACACTATCAGCATTTCATCCCATTTCTATTACTCCAGTTTACAAGATCATCTTGTATGGCATTCCGATCCTCCTCCGTATTGTCTACTATTGTACATCTGCACAGTGTCTAGTAGATAATTGCTATATATATGTGGGGTGGGAGAACAACAGAATCTCACAATTTACAATAGCAATATTCCTCTTCCATCAGTGACCACGAATATAATGTCCTTCAGAGTTCAGTCCTTGGCATGCTCCTCTGTGTCATCCCCAGTGGCCATTTCCTGTCTGAATTCAATCTTCTCACTGCTATGCAGTTGACATGAAAATCTACATCCATTTTACCTTCTTTTTGCCTGGCTTCACCAGGATAATATCATTCATCCACTATTTTGGCCTCCCTTTTTGATTTATCACAACTGGCAGGAACTTAAGTGTTCACATTGACTCTGAACTCTCTTTTGCTTGCTACATGTCCCAGTTCCTAATATCTCCACAACACAGCCCACATCAAATCATGTTTTAACTATTCATCTCCCAAAATATTCCCTTGTTTGTGCTCTCAAATTTAAATTGGTCCAACATGCAGTTGCTTACTTTCTTACATACTGGAAATAAAAAAAACTAAATACATCTCACCCATTTTCCAGAATCTTCATCCACATCCACATCCAGAAAGTTGGTATAAGAAGTGCCTCTTAGGAATCAATATTCTCATCTCCAATACCTCAACAATATTTCAGAGGTTTCTCAGTCTTAGACTTCATTCTTTCCCCAGTATTTATGTCCACAAAGGGAGATAGCTCACACATCAGGGACTAATGCTTACTGGTTAACCGTTTAATATTTTACATCTCTAGTAGGGACTGAGCCTGGGGAGGGCTGCAGGAAGATAGTGTCTCCAGGGAGGAAGCCCTGGAGATATGGCCCCATGCCAGGGCTGGACTGGTTTAAAAAACACAGACACATCCAACCAAAGGGGGCACTCACAAGAGGTGGGTGCTGCCCCCATTACAACGATGCTGTACAAAAATACGTGTTGAAAGTATCACACGGAGTAAAAACCCACACTTTTCATCTATATATTAATTTCATTAAAGCTTCTGAGACAAATCAGAAGACAGAACAAAGCACATTTTACTACATAAAAAGAAATAGTATTGGATTATAGAAACAGATGAGTCTCATGCTGGCCAACAGTTACCCATGATAGGTGACAACAAGCAAAGTTCTGGAGGAGACCAATAGCTCTTTTAGATCAGCTGAAAGCTGTGAACATGCCAAATCTATATATGGAAGCGTACACAGTTCAATTTAAGCACAGGTATCCTTTCTCAGCTACCTCTGTGTTTTATATCTGGAGGTCCCTGCACCAAGAACAACAATACAGCTGGAGACCTATGGAGTCCTATATGGATTAGAGAAGGACTTGCAGTAGAAGAGGTCAGCTAACAATTGAAGAAAAAGGTATTAGATTTTCAGCATATATAATTATGTATACATAATGCATTTTATATAATACTACATACATCAAAACTGAAAAATCCTTTAGTTTGTTGCATGACAACTACTTTCTACAGCGGTTTGGTCTAGGTTTCTAAAAAAAGAAAGCCCACTACAATTATTGACATATGCTAAAAATCAGTAAAACAGCCTTAGGGCTTCCTTAAAATGTTAAAAGATGTTAACCTGAGTTTATTTAAAGTTCAGAGGATGTGGGTATACAAAATATTATAAGCATATTTGCAATTGCTGTTGGTACTTATTCAGGAAATTTAACTATGGGATACTAATAGCATGTTACCGCAGATTATCTCTCTCTATTTTTTTCAAAGGGAAAAACCAAAACTATTGATAAAAAAAATCTTCATTCTGAATATCTATTTAAATTAAGTATAGAAACTGCAGAAGAGAGAGCACAGAGAATCCAAATTTGTGTCTCATCAAGTTTAAAAGCCAGTGCCCATGCCTCTCTTTTATTATAGAAATTCTGCGTGTATGTATGAAATAATGCCACCACTCTCTTGCTGTCAGCTTTAAGTCATGTCTCTTTTTCACACAGACCTTACCATCAACAGAGGAATCCTATCACTGATTTTGAAAATGCTCCTAGTTAAGAAGGTTGACAAAAAAAGAAAACCAAACAAACAGAATTTAGGGACTGATTTAACTCGCGTTGAAATCAACTGAAAAGTTCCCACTGACTTCTATGGAAGTTCTATCAGACCTATACCTATTTTTCCTTTTCAACATCAATGTTCCAGCACACACAAATGATGGGGCATGGGGGGGGGTGTGTGTGAAAGCAGTCAATCACTGAAAGTGAGACTCACCATCAGGCATTTAAATTAACAAATTAACTGTTTACTCCAGATTAGTAGTTTAAAACAGGAATAAAGAAGTCTGGATTTAACAGCTTTCTTTCCCCTCCAATATAAATTCATAATTTTTTTTAAAAAGGATTGAATTAATGTTTAACAATAATGTGTTCATTTTTAGCATTTTAAATCATAGTGTCTGAACCACAGCAAAAGTGTTTCAAGAGTGAGACACACGAGTCCAATTGGAATTTAATTTTATAGTAAGAAAAATGCATTAACATTTTTCTATCATTATTATGACCTATTATAACAAAACATTCTGAAATATCTCAGCTTCATGTTAAGTCTTTGATCTGTAAGATGATTCCTGAACTTAAGTTATGATACTCTATTTGAGCTCTATCACACTTTAACCTTATAATAAACATCTTTAACATAAAGCTTAGAAACACTTGACTTCTGAAGATAATTCGTCCTTATAATAAGGCCAGAGCATCTGTGCAGTTCTGGTTGAGATTAATAAGGTAAAGCAATTGACTTCAATTTTATAAAAATAAATGATTTTCCTTTTATTCAGACTAAACCATAGACCCTAATACCATAAAGCACTTAAGCTCATGCTTAACTTTAGGCACTTACTGAAAGGGGATGAACTTCAGTAAAGCTCTTAAGCACATACTTACATGCTTGGCTGAATTAGAGCCATAATGAATTCAAATGTTAATATTTTAAATGCATGAAAAGAAACAAGCCTCAATACTGCAAAGGTTTACATACATGCCTAATTTTATGCACTGTTAGTTATGTCATAGTTCAGGGCAACTACATCTGTACTTTCCCTCTACGGTCCACCAAGGGCACCTACTGTAGACTCCTGGTTCCTCAACTGTCACCTCCCTTGGGTGGAGACCAAGATCTCTCCCGTTCCTGAGTGATTTTTCCAGGCTTCACAGTTCCTGCCTATGCTGTGATATTCCCAGCCAGCCAGCATGTGCTAAGATTATGTCATGGAAGTCACAGGAACCATGACTTTCAGAGACCTTCGTTACATTTTCCGCTTCAGCCCCGGAACATTGGGGCTGGAGCTGTCAGCCAGCGGGATCTCCACAGCTCCCAACCACCACGGACAGGCCCCGCAGCTCCGAACAGCTGCAGGCAATGCGGGTGAGGGGGACCTCGGTGCTCTCAGCCACCATGGGCAGCAGAGACACCTGGAGCCACAGTTATTTGTTACAGTTATTTTTAGTAAAAGTCGGGGACAGGTCACTGGCTTCCATGAATTTTTGTTTAGTGCCCGTGACCTGTCCATGACTTTTACTAAAAATAACCCTGACAAAATTCTAGCCTTATTTATGAATAGTGTAATTGCCAGCAGTTACCCCACAGCTCTTTATAAGCAAGCACATTTACTCTTAAGGTGAAAGCATTGCAGAGAAAACACAAAACAAAATAAAAAAGGTCCTATGTGAGTGCTAAAAGCTTACCAAAAGTCACCCATCAGAAGGCCTCAAGTGGAAGGTTGAAGTCCTTCCAATCCTTCCCAGGAAGGACTGAAACTCTGCCTTGGACAGAAGGTCATATTCATTCTAGATCAGAAAGCTGACCCCAAGTCAGTTTAAACTCAGGCTACTTACCCAAAATGTCCTCTCTTTTTCCGTTGGTCTCTAGACAATCCACATCCAGTATATGTGAGCCTTTCCAGGCCATGGTATCTCTCAGAAGGTATTTTTAAGGGAATACTCAGTGTGTAAAAATAAGTAACTGTCTAATTGTGTAGTTTTGGGGCTTTAGCCAGCACCAAAAATAATAATAATCAATAAGCTAATTTGAATCCTATTTACATAATCTTTTTATACAATATCAATTATTTTGTTTAAAAGATTCTAGTTCAGTGGATAATGTACTGGAGAGGACTTAGGAGACTTGGATTCCATTCTCGGCTCTGACACTGAACTGCTGTGTCATCTTGAGAAACTTACACGTTGCTCTCTGTCTCTGTTTTACCTCCCAACATTTGTCTATTTGGTCTATTTAGTCTGTAAACCCTTTGAGGCAGGGTCTGTTTCTTACTATATGTTGGTACAGTGTGCACCACAATCTCTGTTGGGGTCTCTAGGCTCTACTGTAATACACATATAAATATTTTTAATTTTAGTAACAAAGTAACAAAGAGATCTTGCAATCATAACAAAAATACAAATTTTAAAAGGGTTAGACTTATTAGTTCTTGGCGTTACTGCGCTTTCTGATACTGTGGGTGCTGAATAAAACACACATACAAAAATATATACATTGAGAAGCTTTAAACATTTGCCAAAATAAAAATTTTTCACACTGAAAATATTTCTCTTTAAAGATCTATATCCATAACCTGCTGACTGACGTGTATTCATCTTTCTTTTTATTGCACTCAAATAGAGACATAACAATACATTTTGACTGCAAAGCAAGGAAATCTCTATTACCAAGAAAACAAATTTGAGTCAACTAGATTATGATTTATGCCACCTCTTTGCTGCCATTTGCTTGGCAGAAGTGATGACTTTTAGACTTTGGAAAATATCATGCCATTAAACTGAAAACCTTGATGCTGTTTTAGTACTCCTCCACAAGTCAGATCAGCACATCAAATTCTGTGGAAATACTTGTTTCTAGGGATATCCTTAGGATGAACTGTTTTAAAAAGCTTGTTTGTGTTGGTGTAAAACTTCAGAAAAATGCATGAAAAATATTTTCACACATTTTCACAATTTCAGTACAAATCTAGAACTTGAGGGCTCTTGGTGTCCCCCTAGGTTCAAGTCCCACTGATGTCTGTAAGAGTTGAAAATGCTCAGCACCTAGCTCAGAAGTTTGATCGAGCCTTTAATGAATAATCTTTATATGATCTTAGTACAAAAATTCTTTAGAGAGATGTAAAGTTGTCAGAATGTTTAAAGACATGTAAAATGCATCTGCACAGTACATTAGTTACAAAATACAGTTAATCTGAAAAAGACAAATGCAAAACAACAAAACACTCAGATACTATGGTGATGGGAGCCATATAAATAACTACAGTAGAACCTGAAAGATACAAATGCCAGAGTTACAGACTTACTGGCCAACCAGACACCCTGTGGAACTGAAAGTAATCAATTAGACAGCAGCGCACACACAAAAAACCACACAGCCCCCCTCAGCAAATACTGTACTGCCTCGAGGCGTTAGCCCTGGAACTCAGGGCTTCAGCCAAAGAGGGGTGAGGCTCCCTTGGGGCTTCTGACCCTCAGAAGCACCGGGTCTCAGGGCTTTAGCCCCATGGCCCCATTCCCGAGCCCCGGTGCCCCCTGCGAGGCTGAAACCAGGAATGGAGCTGAAACCCTGAGCCCCAGCGCTCCCCCAGATCTAAAGCCCTGAGCCCAGGTGCTCCCAAAGGGAAGAAGCCCTGAGCCCCACGCACGGAACCCCCCATCCCCGGAAGCTGCAAACAGCCCTCCCTCCGCGGCTGAAGTCCATAACCTCTTGTTCAGAGTTACAGAACATTTCAGAGATATGGGCAACCTCCATTTCCAAGGTGTCCACAACTTGGAGGTTCTACTGTATGTAGATAAGATGAGACAAAATAGACTGACTCAACGTGGCTTCAGAAAGAGGTGCTCAAAAATCTGAGGATACAAGAATATCTATAACAGAAATGGAAAAAGAGAGAGAAGAGCAAGCAAGAACACTCAGAATCATAATTAGTGTATCCAATTCTCCTCATTTTATTGCAAGTTTTGTGATAGTAGGATGCTCCAGTTTTTAGGATCTTGTTATTACATGAGAATTTCAGCTTTCACTAAACAAAAAAGTAAGTTTCTAACCCTCATGGTCGCAGAGAAAAACTTGATAACTTGAACCCTAAAGGCTCCAATAACAGAAGGCAAATAAAAAGAACTCAACATTTATTATTTTAAAATCTCATCATTTATAAAATCTCATTTTCACACCAATCATGATTTTTTGGGCCTGGCTCATGATATTTGAACACTAGTGGATGGCAAAACTCAAGGTTTGCAGGGATAAGATTAAGATAACATTATTTTGCTTTTTGGCTAACCAATGGAGTTAAGAGGAGCTTTTACAAATTAAGTCTATCGAGAAAAAGTTGTACTGTACAGAAAGTAGGTCCATTAATGAATGAGAAAGCAGATAAAAGTCATGACTGGAAAAAAGGCCACGATACTGAACGTCTTTTAAAAACTTATCTTCAATAAGAAAGGTATGGAAAATAATTTGGAGTTGAACACAGAAGGCAGATTCTGTAACAAAATCAGCTTTGCAACGTTGAACATATACAAACCAATTTGTCTGAATGACCTGCGGAACAAAGGTTTTATCCTGTTCCCTGAATTTTACACACCCTCCACTTTCCAAAGATTTCCTACGACATTAGGAAGATGGATCTCCATCTATATGTTTTTGCATCACTTGTAAGCAGACATTACATTGGCTGCTAAAACAAACCAACCCCCCACAAAACCTTCCATGGTCACATCTCTCTGTATGTGTGCAATGTCTAACAATTTTATTGTATTTTAACCTTTTATTTTCTCTCAGATGTCATGATAAAAGAATTTGCTGGCAGAAATTTTTAATTTTAATTTGTGATTTTTATGTTCTGTTGAAACACACATGTATCCTCTCATTAAAGTTAATCAGAGTTACAAACACACACAGCAGCTAACACAAAGCCCATTGAAGTCAACGGTAGGTTTCCACTAACTTAAGTAGGTTTTGTATCAGGCCAAAAATCCCACAATCTCTATGTACTACATCAACATAGAGAGATCAAAGGATGTACATTTAGACATACTGTGTATTTACATAAACCTTTTTACTGTAATTCTGAAAGTACACATTAGCTATGACCCAAAGCCAAAACATTCAAACCTGCATGCTTAACATTAGGCACCACTAATTATATATATACTTATATTCACAGACTCATGACTTTCATTGGCAATTGCAGGATCAGAGCATATGAGCATATTTCTTCAGTTTATCTATCTAGGTCAGGGATCGGCAACCTTTGGTACGCGGCTTGCCAGGGTAAGCACCCTGGCAGGCCCGGCTGGTTTGTTTACCTGCCGTGTCCACAGGTTTGGCCAATCGCATCTCTCACTGGCCGTGATTCACCGCTCCAGGCCAATGTGGGCTGTGGGAAGTGGCGCGGGCCAAGGGACGTGCTGGTCACTGCTTCCTGCAGCCCCCATTGGCCTGGAGCAGCGAACCGCAGCCAGTGAGAGCAGCGATCAGACGAACCTACAGACATGGCAGGTAAACAAACCAGCCCAGCCCGCCAAGGTGCTTACCCTGGCAGGCTGCATGCCAAAGGTTGCCAATCCCTGATCAGGTCCTCATATGGTACCAATGATCATGGCAGCTAAGTACCTTAAGACACCAGCTCATTTCCACATTGTGATCCTTGTCCAAGCAGCTGTATTGAACTTTCCCAAAATTTACAGAATTGGCTAACTATAGGGGACAGGAAGCTCCATAGTTCAAGATGCATTGTGGCTTCTGTTTAAAATCAATTTTTCATATATACAGAATAGGCCAATGTATGAATTTCTGAGGTATTGAAAATACCCTTCCTTACATGATCAGAATCACAGATTCAAACCACATATTTCTATGTTCTTTCCTCTGAGTTTGTGAATCCTATTTGAATCTATAGCTCCAAACAGCTTAAGAGAAACTCCCTTTTCCTCAATTTCTAACTGTACATTACCAAGTATTTTTGCTCTTTTCATTTGTCAATATATGGCTACACATTCAAACTTATATTAATCATTTATTAACACGGTACTACACTGAAGTCATGCCCAGGCAGTTAAGTACTATTCTAAATGGACATTAATTTGTACAGTATTTCAATTTGCTTGTACAATATTAATCCAGCTGCAGCTGGCTGGTACATATTATTAAAGAATTAGGAATAAAATTTTCAGAAGGGAAAGTCAGTGAGGATTTAGGATCTCAAGACACTTAGGCCATTCTGAAATTTTTAACCTAAATATTAATTTAAAGGTCAAAAATATCTACAAAGTGAAGACAATATTACTCTATTTTAGCCTACAAGATATATGGCTATACATTAAACCATAAATGTTTTTATGATATCTCTATTACAATTTCATACTTCAAAATATTCTGCACATAAAACGTACTGTACAGTTTATATATTTTTACAAAAAAGTGCAAGGAACATTGACATCTTGTTGATTACTACTTAGGCAAATAAAAAATGTTTTTGTGAGCCAAATTTCTGTGGTCATTAACAGTGCTGCATGCACACAACATAACTAAACAAAAGAAAAATATTTAAATTGAATTAACTGAATAAAAAAAAGTTTGTGCTGAATCACATCAGTCTGCTCATGTTTTCTCCTGGCCAGCAATGCTAACTTCTCAGTCTCTAAGTGAATATCCTTTGCAGAGGAAGTTGTGGGTGCTTTGTACTGCTGCAACCTCCTCCATCTGGAAAGTTAGATTCCAGGCCCTGCTCTGGCCTCTTCTATAGACTGCACCAGTGGGGTATAGGTACCATAAAGAAGCCACAACGGCACTAGGGAGAATTCTCCTGTCCTAGCCACAGATAGGGCTGATGCCTCCACCTCTGCACGTTCCTTCCCTCCCTCTATCTTCCTCTGCCCCTCACAGTTTAGGCACATGCCAAAGATGGGAGGGGCAGTGGCCGTAACAGCTACAGCTATTCTGGTGCTCTAACTTATGCTGTAGGTCACACCAACATCCAAAGCAGGCACAGTACAATAGTTTAAAGTCACCTTTCCAGAAGCTGAATCTTCTGTTCTGTCTCTCCTGAGAAACTTAACACTGAATCTATCCCAGACTTTCTGCCACTGCCTGTTTCCTGACCTACAGAGGAAAAAGCTGATACAATTTTAGAGATATTCCTACCCTTATATGTCTGCATTATGCTCCATGTGCAAATATGTACACATCTGGAAATTTTTAATCTATGTGACAAGGTAAAATGAACTTTATCTGTGTTTTTTATACAGTGCCCATCATGGCTAATTGAGTGCTCCTATGCTACTGGAGTGCCTGGTAACCTTAAAGATGGGCAAATCAGTTTGAAAACTTTAAGTAGCTCTAAACTGGAAATCCAAGCTTGCAACCCCAACTGGGTTTACTATATTTAGACCCATTTCCTGTTCCAGCAGGATCAGGCCCTTGATCCTTACCATAAAATAAAGAGCAACAGTTTCCTTTCTGATTATATGTCTGGTACACATTCAACACTACAAGTTAACAGAGTGTGAAACCTATATGTAGACATTAAGGACCAAATTCTGTTTTCATTCTAATGTAAATATGAAGTGACTATTGACTTCAATGGAATTAATCTGGATGTACAATGGAGTGAGAAGAGAATTTGGCCCTAACTGACTAAAAAGCAATGTTTTTCAGAGTTGTGTGTGTCTTTATGTGTCTTTAATACTGTTAGAACAAATCACAAAAATAAGGGATGATGTATTTTTAATATGCAAATTATATTCTGGATTGCTCTGAATTTGAGAAGAATGTTTAGATTCAGAAAACTAAAAACAAAAGTATAGTATACTATGTCTTTTATGCTCCTGTGTTCTGGACTTTGCTGCAAAAATGACTGAACGATGCATTTTACTGTTATTAATGTTGCCAACTCTTGTGATTTTATCTCAAGTCTCAAAACAGTAGTTATTTTACTTAAAGCCCCAGCTCTTGGAGACCGCTGATTTCGTAAGAATCTCAGCTTTCCTTTTTAAAAAACAAGACCAATGTATGTTTCTAACCCACATTTGCAGAGAAAAGCTTTAAAATAGTAACTAAGTTACAGTTATATATTCTAATGCCATAAAGGATAATTATATCATCTAGTCTGACGTCCTGCACACCAGAGGTCATAGGATTTCACTCAGATACCCTTGTATTGAGCTTAATAACTTGTGTTTGACTACAGCACATTGTGGTTAGATGTTGATAGATGTTTGGCTGGGTGAGTGTATTCCCTCTGTGTGCTATTCCAGCCCTGCGCATACAGCTGGCATGGCATAGCTCGAGTGAACCACTCAATGACCCACAAGATCTGTTAAGGGATGAAGGCACCCAAGCCATGTTTAATGTCGACGAAGCACGGTACTAGTATCCCGCAGACTCTACTGGACCGCTAATACATGTATGCCCACAACAATGGACCAGCTCAGTGAATGGCGGGACTTTCCATTCCTCCCTAGGCTGGACAAAGATACTCTCTTTGAGATATATCTTTATACCCTGATACAAACAAGTTAGTAGTGCCGCTCTGACTTAGTTACTGTAGTTACTTCCCCTTGACATGGCTAGTTATTACTCTTTACCTTGTACATGTTGGTTTGATCAAAATATCTCTATTATGTACTGTTATTCTGACCTTATCATTTAGGAAGGGTCAGAGTGTTCCTGTTATCCTTGGGGAATGTTTTTGTACCAGCCTTCATATTGTAATGTTCTGGTACCCACTTGATATTGGGATGTGTTTGCATGAGTGCTCTGTAACTAGCACTTTTTACGAATGTGTATTTTTGCAATATTAGCCCTGTTCTTGCCAGATTCTGTGAGCAGCTCCTGACTCATACCAGGTTTCTAATACAAGGGCTTATGTCTCAGACTTTCTTCCAACTACACACATCTTCTGAAAGGCATCCAGTCTTAAACTGAAGACTTCAAGAGATGGAGAATTCACCATTTTCCTTGGCAGATTAACTACTGAAACTATCACCCTCATTATTAAAAATGTATACCGTATTTCTAATGTGAACGTATCTGGCTTTAACATCCAGCCATTTGTTTTGTTAAGCACCTTTCTCAATTGTATTTAAGAGCCCTTTTGGTAGCTGATATTTTCTTCCCATGAAGATAGTTATACACTGTAATCAAGTCACCTCTTGATCTTTGGGATGAGGTCTGGTGCTCTCTCAAATTTTTCAACAGCCTTTTAAAAATGCACACACCAGAACTTGACACAGTATTCCAGTATCACTCTTACCAGTGCTATAC
Organism: Gopherus flavomarginatus; assembly: GCF_025201925.1. Classification (NCBI taxonomy): domain Eukaryota; kingdom Metazoa; phylum Chordata; order Testudines; family Testudinidae; genus Gopherus; species Gopherus flavomarginatus. Next base: position 218,007,837 of record NC_066619.1, read on the forward strand.
ATAGAGGTAAAAATCACTTCCCTGTTCCTACTCACTACTCCGCTCTTCATACATCCACAGCATCACACTGGAAGTTCATGCTGAGTTGTTCACTATGACTCCTAAATCTTTTTCACTCATGGCTTTCCAAGATACTGTTCCCCATTCCGTAGCACGAAGGACATTCAAAATGAGAAGGCAGGCAAACAAAATCCAATGTGTATCTTCTATTCAAAGTTTTGTTCTCTGTTGCCATTATTAGGCCATATTAAATGCTAATGTACTTTATTACAGAGGCCATAAAAGTAAGCATGCTCTGATACTTGGGCTAGTCTCTTTAAAAGGTAACCATCATACCCAGGGTTCTAAGAAGACATTTTACCCAGTCTGATTTCCTCCAATGCCCAGTGAGGATGGGAAATGTGTGGCTTTACAGAAGCAAAATTTTCATCCTTGATCTGGATAATGACACTTATTGATTTACAATCTTAAATCCAGATAAGTATTTTCATTACCTCATTTCAGTTTTGTCTCCTAATAAAGCTGCAGCCTTTTCCCAGAGAAAACAACGAATGTGCCATATTTTCTAGAAAAACAATCTAGAAAAACAAGACTTTTCATTAATTTCTCCTAGAAACTCTAGATCCTAAATACTCCTAAATTCTTACAGAAATTATTCAAATAGGGCCCACTCCTGTTGTACATGTGTCATCTCAAAAGGTACATAGCCACCTAACTTTTCCTCTTCCCCAGGGAATGATGTTTCCTCTGTACCAGAGTATCTGGGAATGATTTCAGAAAGGCAGTTTGCATGCACCTATGGATTAAGGATATTTGCTTACCTACTTCCCAGAAGAAGCGTTTTTAAAGTAATTTGGAAAGGAAAAATGCTATAACAGTGGGGGCTAAATAATGTTCAAAAATATTATCTGAAAGTACATATTATGGAATCATCAATGACAGTGGGTTTCAAACTTTTTTCTGGGGACCCAGTTGAAGAAAATTGTTGATGCCCGTGACTCAACGGAGCTGGGGATGAGGGGCTTGGGGTATGGGAGGGGCTCAGGACTGGGGCAGAGGGTTGGGGTGCGGGAAGGGGTCAAAGCTCTGGGCTTAGGGTGCTGGCTCGGGGGTGGGGCCGGAGATGAGGGGTTTGGAGTGCAGGAAGGGCTCTGAGTTTGGGGGGGCTCAAGGCTGGGGCACGTGATTAGGGTACAGGAGGGGGTCAGGGCTCTGGGCTGGGGGTGCAGGCTCTGGAGTGGGGCCAGGGATGAGGGGGTTTGCGGTGCAGGAAGGGGTTCCAGGTTAGAGGGGGCTCAGGGCTAGAGCAGGGCATTGTGGTGTGGACTTTCCTTCAGTGACTCCCAGTCAGTGGCGCAGCCAGGGTGCAGACACAGCTGCTTCCCACTTGTCCTGGCACTGCGGACCATGCTGTGCCTTGGAAGGGGCCAGCAGCAGGTCTGGCTCCTAGGTGGAGGCACACAAGTGGCTTCGCACGACTCTCGCCCACAGGCACTGCCCCCACAAGCGCCCATTGGCCGGAAACTGGCCAATGGGAGAGCAGAGCCAGTGCTCAGGGCAGGGGCAGCATGCGGAAACCCCGCAGGCCCCCCCGCCCACCTAAAAAAAATCAGACCCGCTGCTGGCCACTTCCTGGGCGCAGCGCGATGTTGGAAAAGGTAGGCACTAGGCTGCCTTAGCTGGGCATTACCACCGACGGGACTTTTAATGTCCCGGTTGGTGGTGCTGACCAGAGCAAAGCGACCCAGTGCCTTACATGCTGCGACCCGGTACTGGGTCATGACCCACATTTGAAAAACACTGATCTATGAGATGTAGATAATATTTTATGAAACATGTAGCAGATGAAGTTTGACCACACATGGACAACTATTTCCTATACTTAGCAAGTAACTATAGCAAACTATCAACAATTTTCTTTGTACAGTACACAGGTAGTGACTGGGTTTAACATTCCTTGGGGTTCTCTCCTTATAAGAGGAAATAGACTTAAGAGGACCCAGACTTCTTTTTGTGTTCCGACACTGATAGAAATCTTAACCGCAGAAAGAGTTAAAATAAGTAGGATGCTGATTTGTCATTTAAACATCTACCATCAACTGCCACTAATTTCTTAGTTAACCTCTGCTTATTGTTCTTGATAATTATATTTGCTGAATCTAAATGCCTGTAATTGATATTTCCTTTAATGAAGCATTTTGAAAGAGTATCCTGAGAGAATGTAGACAATGAAGGACATATATCAGATGTTTAAGTTCCAGGAGTTTCAGGGGCAGGACTGGACCAGTAATAAAAGTAAGGTTAATAAACTATAATGTGTGCAGTTCAGTTTTAATATTAAATACGCACACATACAGGATAAAAGCAAAATAGACAACAGATATGTAAACATTTTACATTAAAATATGATATTTCGTACCCTTAAAATATCTTTACAGATTCATGGGGTTAGACAGGACCTCAAGGGTCATTTACTCTAACTCCTTCCAAGATGCAGGATTTGTCATGTGTAATACTATGTTTTAGTCACAGGTATTTTTAGTAAAAGTCATGGACAGAGCACCGGCAGTAAACAAAAATTCATGGCCCGTGACCTGTCCTTGACTTTTACTAAAAATACCGTGACTAAAACTTGGGCAGGGGCCACGAGTGCTTGGGGGGGGAGGGGGCGGGCGCAGTCCAAGTCATTCAAATTAGTGAGAAGATCTCTAATGTGTTCTTTACTAATACTGCAGTGCAGATTCCACAAGCAATTAAGAGGAACACAGTCAATGTCTGAAGGTCAAAAATCAGTCTATCTTAAAGTTCTTATAATCTAATGGGGAAAGTTTCCTGGATCCTTTTAAAACATATATATTCTTTAAATATCTGCTATTCCATCACCATAAAATTCAATATTAATTTCATAGTCACTAGTTTTTTAGAACAAAAACAAACAAAAAAGACCAAAGAGAAGAGAAGTTGGCCCAATATGTTTTGACTCCTACTTGTTCTGAAATGGAAATTAACTACGAAATGTTACTTCTAGTGATTTGATGATTTTGTGGTAATTGACTTCCCTCACAGAATCAGAAGACAGACCATGTCAGGGGTTTTTTTTGCATATAATTTTTTACTGCAGGGACAACTAGTAAATTGAGCACGGGACTAGCAGTCAGAAGACTTAGTTTCACATCACAGGTCTACTACTTAACGTGTGATCTTGGGCAAGTTAAATGTAACTTTTCTATTTAAGAGTCAATTAAATGAACTCAGTTAATGTTTTGAAGTTTTTAAACAAATATAAAAACTGAAAGACTAGACATGCAACATTGGATGCTCTTGATTGAGTTATTATGGGGGATTTAAATGAGGTAGGGCAGGCATTCTATGCAAAAGGGTCTCCCCCTCTCATTAAAAAGAGTGGAGCCCTTGATATTAAAAAAAAAAGAAAATACAAAGGGAGCATCAAGGCTGGTAACACTGCTGGGGCAAATAGATTAGGGACTTTATCCAATAAGGCCTCAATCCTGCAAAGAATTAAGCATGTGCATAACGTTACATATAAGAGTAATCCCATTGAAGTCTATGGGACTAGTCATGTTTGTAAAATTATGTATGTGCTATAGTCTTTGCAGGATCATGGCACAAAGGACTAGAAAATGGTCTTAGTGCCTGTGGGAGTATGAGAGAGAGGAAACGAAGTTGACACACAAGTTATGAGCCTCGATGACAGGAAGGATGGTGTATTTTTATCAACTCTTCTGATAGTATACATACAAGGATGTTTTCTAAAGGTAAGCTAACACTATATATGCTAAATTTATTAAACAAGAACAGCCACATTAATTTCAGGCAATGTCAGTTCAATGTTCTAGCCATCCAAACCAGCTGATCACCCATGGGACGACAAAGCTAGGAGGAATGCGAATAGGGAGGTGGCCAAATTCATAGATGGCACAGAGGGGCTTGTAATTTCTTATCCAGGGCAGTCCACTTGTCAGACTTGGGAGCGGATATGTTTTTGGCCAATATTAAAGAAGCCATCAGCAGATGTCTGGAACCTGGCTGAGTAAGGGGGAGAGGCAGCCAAGCTAACTGCTGGTGCCTCCTTGGGGTGGATGTCTGGTGTAGGTACTCTGTAAGGAAGGGATACAATGGTCAGATAAAATGGACTTGTAAAGGATTTAAAGGAGGTATTCTCTAAAGCAGGGGTGAGCAAACTTCTTGGTCCGAGGGCCACATCTGGGTAGGGAAATTGTATGCAGGGCCAGGCCAGGGGGTTGGGGTGTGAGAGGGTATGGCAGGGGGCTCAGTGCAGGCAGGGTGTGCAGTGCAAGCAGGGGGCTTAGGCCAGGGAGTTGGGGGGCCGGGTGCAGGAGGGGTTCAGGCTCCAGGGTGGCAGCGGCGCACACCGGGGCCAGAGTGGGCTCCCTGCCTGCCTGCGCCCTCCCCAGCCCTGTGCTGCTCCAGGAAGCACTGCAGCCCCTGGGGGAAAGGAGAAAAAGGGCTCCGCATGTGCTGCCCTTGCCGTGCCTCCACTTACCTTCCCTGAAGCTACCATTGGCCACAGTTCCCCGTTCCCGGCCAATGGGAGTTGCGGGGGGGGCAGTGCCTGGAGGCAAGGGTCTGGGGGCTGCAGGGACGTCGGGCAGGCCACTGCTGAGAGTGGTGCGGGGCCCGTTGCGCCATGGGGGGCAATCCCGCGGGCCGTATCCAAAGCCCTGAGGGTCCAGATCCGGCCTGTGGGCCGTAGTTTTCCCACCCCTGCTCTCAAGGAGTGGAAATGGGGGCGTGGGGACAGATTCAGGGCTCCTGAATGGGTTGGCTGGGGACCAGGCCTTCCTGCACCCCCAGTATATATTATCTGCACTGTACAATTGTATCTGCCAGGTACTCCCAGACATTTAGGAATAAAGTTGTGACCTTTAATTATACCTCATCCTGTGACTCCTATCCTCCTTCCAGCATAGCAGGACAAGAGATACACTGATCTCCTGTCCTCTCACTTTCTTTCTCCTCACTCTTTTCCTTATCCTTTCCATCTCCTCCCTCAAACTGTCCTATTTGTAACTCATCTCTCAGTAATGGGGCTGTAAATTTATGCAGGATTGTAACATTTAACTTCTCATCCTTGGTCTGAGGACACAGGGACATTTTTTATGGTAAGCACAGTCGTTTCAGCAATTTCTAGTTCAGCAGTGGTGACTGCAACTGAACAGAATTGTTGAAGTAATATATATAAAAGTACATTTAAAAAACCCACTAATTAAAAGTTGCAAAATCAAGTACTTATAGTTTAGGAAATGCCCAAACAGCCTGGGAGCAGAACGTCTCCTGAATGAAGTAGGGTCCTGTAGAAAACTTAGCCTCCAAACATATGATCACATGCTATCGTAATACATACACACACACACACATACACACAAGGAAGCTGAATTAAGGTTTGACCTAGATTTTAGCAATTAAATTCCCTGAAGATTCCATTCACAATAAACATGCTCAAGCCTGGGACTAAGCAAGATTTTCTCTGCAATTGCACCTCTGGGATGCTGCAGGCTGTATCAGGTCTGGGCATCTAACTGGAGGCCAGAGTGGAGATAGACAAATAAGATGAAGAGCTGGAAGAGGAGGAAACTGGTACTGGGAATCCACTGTGGTGGAAATAGGACTGGCTGGGCAAGGAGAATGGGACTGGGCTGAAAAGCCACAGAAGCGGAGACTGGGTCTGGCTAAATGAGGAGAATGGGACTGGAATTTTAAAAAGTGTGGAGAAGAGACAGGACTGGGACAGGTTGTAGTGGACAAGGCAGAAGAGGTTACACTTAGAGGGAATGTGTACAACTGTCTGGGCCCACTAGAGTCTGGAATTGAACCCAAGATCCCAGAGTCTCACCATTCTTCTGCTGTCAGCAAATATCTGTGAAACTCACTGGCAAAGTGTGTATCTCATCCCCCGCTGGTCCACACAGAGGATGACAACCTACTATTGTTATCGGTTACTTTGTCAGCTCAAGTGGCAGATATCAGTGTGGTGGATCTAAATGTTCCAACCCTGCTACTGACGCATGTGGGTGTCAATATGCCACCACATGATAGAAACACTGTTTCAGTTTGCTTTTATAAAAATTCTGAAAATTACACACAAAAAGCCCTATGTTAAAAGATGGATAGGAACAAAGCAATGTACACAGATGGTCACTCAACAGCAGCAACAGACAACAATAGTGGAGGATGAGGCTAATGCTATTCCATATGATCATATATATATATATATATATATGTATACTAGATCGGCATTACCGATATTAGAATTTTTGCTTGAATTTGAGAGAAATCCTCAATTCAGACTTATGGCAAGAGAGGACAAAATAAAACATAAATCCAAGTGAGAGTCATCAGACAAACTAAAAAACAAGTAAAAATAAACAACCTCTCACAAACGTCCAAAACAGAACAAGCAGAATACAGAGAAATGCCTTAGACCATCACAACAGCAACTATTTTGAATTTTAATTTACCTGAAAGAATTGCTCCACAGAAGAATGACCCCACAGCATGAAAATTTACACAATCACTTTTTGTTGCTGGACAAAAAATCTGGCGTTATAGCCAGTGCTTTGGAGTGGAGCCCAGAGCTGGAGGACGGAGCAGCTCCGGAGCAGTGGAGCTGCAGGTTTTTGCCTGAAGCTGGAGCAGAGCCGGAGCACAGCTCCAATGCCCTGGTTATAACTACACATAGACAATATCCCCCACCTCCACCTGACATTCTAGGCCTGGCAGGACAGGCCTAATCCACAGCATGCTTTCACTCTGCCCCCCAGTCCTTCATAAGGTCCTCTTGGGAAGTACTCTATCAGACTCTGTAAAGATTACAGGATGGGTGTAGTCAATGAGTTGCCTTTCCTGTGGGCTGCTCCGTTCCAGACACTACAGATACTGATCAAGTTCTGGTCTGTACTAAAAGTTAGGCTGAGCCAGTGTAGGCAGCGTTAGGTCAATGGACAAATTTTTCTGTCAATCTAGCTACCACCTCTTGGGGAGGTGGATTACCTATCCTGACCCCTCCTCTCAGTATCAGTAGTGTCTATACTGAAGCGCTACAGTGCTGAGCTGCAGTGCTGCAGCTGTGAGCATTTCAAGTGAAGATAAACCCCAAGCATTAATGTTGCTCCAAGAAAATTAGCTCACTGCAGCGGCTATTGTGGCAGGACAGAGAGTTACAGGCATCTGATGCACTGCACTGCCAGGGAGGAAGAGAAGGTAGATGTACATGGTGGAGGTATTCTCAGAACCAGAAACTGGTTTAATATATACCAGCACTAGCAATTAGTTTAATATGGAAAAATCTGCCCTATTCATCCTGATGGTGGAATGTTGAGGAAAAAACCTCAACCTCTGCGTGTTGAAACTTATGGACCTTCTTCATTCTCACGCAAGGTATTTTTGTGCAAGGGAGAACTTAGCCCTTGGGACCACATCATCCATGTAAAATGAGGACACAACACAGTTCATAGATCGGAACAGTGTTGAGGGGATTCTCAGCTACTGAATTCACTTAATTGAGAACATGCTTAATTCAAATAGCATGAACAGAGATGAAAATAAAAAGTAACCAATAATTATTATTTTAATAATTTAATGTAGATCACATCCATTTTAGAATTCTTTTCATGCACCAATACTCTTACATAAAACAAACACTTTTTGGCCAATTACCTCCCATCCCATATGTTAAAATAATTAGCAATAATTGCTCAAAGGAAGTGCGTAGTAATTGTCAGCTTATTTTTAGATGTTTACAAACTATGCATGGATTTTGTTACAGTAATTATCCTTGTTTATTAAAAGTATGTCATTAATCAAATCACACACACATACAGTAATACTCACTACAAGGAAGCCAACATGAAGCTTAATAAATTATCATGAATCACTCCTGGAAGCAGGATACCTGATAAGCTAAACCAGAGGTTCCCAAACTTTAACCACCTGTGAACCCCTTTCACTAAAATGTCAAGTCTCGCGAACCCCCTTCTGAAAATGAATATTTCCAGGGATTTTCTCCTTTACCCTAGTATAAATTATAAAAGCAGTGATCTTGGAAATTTGTTTTTATGACTTTTTTTTACACCACTATTTATTATTAATTATTATTTATCATTACAATAATTTTATTACAATATGAAAATGGCAACACTCTTCCAAGTTCTCACTTTCGTAGCTTGTGTCACTTTGAATAAGCCTGTTATAAGACAAGGCTCCTATGTTTCATCAAGGAGTATCAGATGTGAAACAGCATGAAGGTATTAAAGAAGCCAACTCGAAGAGTTCCTCCTACAGAAGCATTCAGGTCTTGAGTAGTCCAGACAAACAACGCACAACGTTACAACAAAGCTTAAACTTGTTCTTCATAATAATTTTAAAAATAATACTAGCTGCTTATTTAATTTTAAACACAGTAAAAAATATCCACCTCCCTTTCCATTTCTTATAAGGAGTCTTAAAGTTTAAATCTCCTCAGTGTGATAGATATGCTTGATTTGACCTGCTTAGCTCTTGGAAGTCCAGGGGCTTCAGCCTGCTGGCCCCGTGCTGCCCAGGGTCCCCAGGGACAGTTCTGTCTGCCATTAAGAATTTCCCCCCCCCCCCAAGATCTCCCTGTAACATTTTGCGAATCCCAGTTTGGGAACCACTGAGGTAAACCAATGGTATGATCTAGTATGGCAGTTACTAGGATCCTGTGATTTATTAACACCAAATTGTATCGGTATATAAGAAGACAAAGGGTAAAGTATAAAGGGAATGCCTCATTACACTGAAATAGGAAGTAAGTGTATATTTGTATGTAAGCCATCTCTCTCTTCCCCTGTCTCTACTTTTATCCATTGTGGCACCTTGCAGAGACCATAAACAATGATAATTCCCAAGGCATATTTGATTTCATATCTTTGGAGGCTACAAAGACTTTTTTATTCAACAAGCAACCCCTATTTTCTCAATAAATCCTATGTGTACATATTAAATAGAAGTGAGAGAATAGAGAAAATTCTATTGGAGAGAATGCTAAAGCACCCAAAGATTCCCAAACATAACATAATTTAGTAAGGGCTTGTCTGCACAAGGAAATTTACTGGCATACTTATTTCACTATAGTTATAACTAGTGTAGACCATCCATTATACTAGAAAAAAATCCACACATCTGAGCAGTGTAATTAAGTCAACCTAAGTCCCTGTGTAGATAGCACTAGGCCATCAGAAGAATTCTTCCATCAACCTAGCTACCGTTATTCAAGGAGGTGGATTACCTACACTGATAGGAGAATCCCTCTTATTGGCGTAGGCAGCGTCTATGCTGTAGTGTTTTAAGAGTATACAAGCCCAAAGTCCCCAGTCTTATTCAAGAATTAGTGCCTTTTTCCAGTTTAGTTTATACCACTTTCAAAGTGACACAAGTTAAACTAAACAAAGCCACACTTATGCTGGAATAAGGATGTCCACATGGGGAGTTACGCCACTATAATATGTATAATTATGTTGGTAAATTTCCATATGCAGACAGCCCCTAAGTAAAACTGGCTGAAACTCAACCAGAGAAAATGTTGCATTTGTTCTTTGCAGACACAGTTATGCGACCACAAGGACCAACAATCTGGTCTTAAGCAGAGTAACCTTATCCAAAATGTAGACTAAATTTCTCACACTGTAAAACATTCAACTCTGTCACTTAATGGAGACAACCAGGATGCTTATCCCCAGAGGTCTGTGCAGCCACTGTGGTGGTTCTGCTCATAGGAATGCTTTTCGATTTCAGAATGGTCATCACAAAATGTGGATTTTTAAAAGGATTTGGCATATTACTAGCTCTGGCTAGTAAGGGGTTTAAAATCTGCTTTGGCAAGTTAATGATTATAAAAATGTTAGTTTGTTATTTTTCTCTCCTTCAAAATTCCTGCACAGCACACAGCCATTGGCTTTAGAATTTCTGCCATAAGATCAGCCATCAAATCAACACGGTAATAAGATTTCATTTTCACATATTAAATCCCTCAACACTGTAAATTTATAAATTGAGAAAGGGAAATCCCCAACCAAATTATACCAGACAGTTAATGAACACACCTTACTAGGCATCACCATTAAAGTCTTTTTTATAGCTCTCTTGTGAGGCAGTTAAGTTAAAACACGTGAACAGATTGTCTAAAAGCATGATAAACCTTTGCATGAGCAACTGCTGAATGAATAGCATGAGAATTTATCAGGAATAAAATGGCAGTTGCGGGGAATTAATTGGAGACATGATGTTCACAGAAAAAATGTTTGAATCCAAAATCCTTGTTCTATGTACAATTTACAAAACTCTAGTACAGAACATTCTAAATAGTGGCACAAATTAATACATTGCCACAAAGACTGAGTTAAAACAAAACCAATTTTTTTTGTCGATCTTAAGAAAATATGGGATACTTTAACTCGTGAGACTAAGATTACCCCCACCGTATCATGTTCATGTTATTACACACAGAGTATAGACCTTTTCAGTGTAAAAGGAACGTGACTAGTTCAAAACCAGCGAAGTCAAGCTGAAGCACCATTTGTTTCAGTATCTACTATACAGTAGTAGCTGTGCTGGATAAAAGCAAAAGCAAAAATCAAAATGTTCAGAATTTGAACGTTTTTTTAACCTGGCAATTGTTTTCTGGTACAGTAACTCCTCGCTTAACATTGTAGTTATGTTCCTGAAAAATGCTACTTTAAGCAAAATGATGTTAAGCAAATCCAATTTCCCCATAAGAATTAATGTAAATAGCGGGGGTTAGGTTCCAGGGAAATTTTTTTTAAACAATTTAATACTGTACACAGCAATGATGATTGTGTAGGTTGGTTGAGGTGGTGGAGTCAGAGGGTAGAATATTTCCCAGGGAATGCCTTACTGCTAAATAATGAACTAGCACTTGGCTGAGTCCTCAAGGGTTAACACGTTGTTAATGGAGCATGGTAAGAAGCACAGGCTCCTGGGCCTGAGCGTCGGGGCGAGGGGGAGACTGCCACCCGTGATGGGGTGACAGGGGGGACGCAGGCCCACCCACGCAGGCGGCCTGCTGCTGTGTCAGTGGGGATCCTGGCCGCAACACACTGACATTGGCTCTGGTTGTGATGCAGCCAGACTAGGGTCAGCTGTCCCCGGGCTACTTCCAGACTCCCCCTCGGGGCTTACCTGGATCCTGGGGTCGTCCTCTGCAGGGTCCAGGTGAATGGGGTCATCCCGGCCAGGGCTGGGTAGCAGGTCCAGCAACTCCTCTGGAAAGTCAGCCCAGGGTAGCTCCAGCGGCTCCTCCAGGTAGCAGGCACTGGGGAGCTCTGGCGGCTCTTCTGGGTAGCAGGCGCAGGGGAGCTCCAGTAGCTCCTCTAGGTAGCGGGCACAGGGGAGCTCGGGCCACTCTGGGTGGCTACCCTGGGTCACAGGGGTCTCCCAGTCCCGAGCTCCCTGGGAGACATCTGCTCACTCCGGCTGCTGGGGCTTGACTGAGCTCTGAGGGCTCACCTTTATAGTTCTGAGTCGGCGCCTGACCCTTTGCGGGGCGGGCTCAGAGCTCTTTAGCTCCTCCCAGTCCGGCCTCCGGCTGGGCTCTTCGTCATCTGGAGCAGCTGGGAGCCAGGCCGCCTCACTACACACCCAAATAAAGTATTGCAGGGCTTGAAACAAATACCAGACACCAACTAGTGAAGGTACTAAACCAATTCTCTAAAGGCTTATATGAAAAACGTGTATCTTCTCTCTTTCTGCCATTAGAGTTTAGGATATAAGCAGTGACCTGATGAGAAATACACTCATTGTCATAACCCCATGTCCTCTGGTATTTCTAATAGGTTGCTTTCCTTCATACCTGCTCAAGGACACCACCTTCTGTGCTATTACTAATACTGTCCAATTAATGTGGGACTCTCCATGCCTTACCTCCTGGCTGCTGTAAGAGATAGCTTCTCTCTTTCTTCCCTTTCTAGGAATGGTCCTGCCTCTACAATCCCTTTCTGATGTGAGCGAGGGGACTCCTCTCTCCCTCCTCCAACCCTGTTCCTCAGGGCTGGCATTACCATGAGGCGAACTGAGACGGCCACCTCAGGTGCCAGACTGGGGGCGGGGGCACCACTAGGACCCAGAGTGTAGAAAATTGTGTCTGCTGCTGGTGCATATGTACTCTCTCTGCTCTAGATGCACAGAGATGGTGGAGTGCTATGCTGGAGGAAGGAGGGCCCAAGAGACATAACAGGCAGGCAGGAGAAAAGGTGAGAGGGAATAACAGAAAGCAACAGGAGCTGCAGGAAGAGAGAGGAGGAGGAGCTTCTTATGTACCTCTCTAGCACCCCCATGAGCCTGGACAGATTAACATCAGCTTCTCAGGGAGCTTCCTGTTTCCTGCTGCTTCTCCGAACCCACTTGAGGAGAAGAGGCAGTCAACTGAAGCAGTAGGAGCCAGTTAGGCTCTTAAGATGCTGATATCTTCCCTCTCTCAGGACCTGCTACCAGCCTGCTTATTTGTCCCCTTCAACTGAGTGTTGAGAGCCACTATAGCTGGCACAGAACAGCAGTCATGAGTGAAAGAAGAAAACGCCCCTCTGGGACAGCATTCAGAAAAAGAAAGCAAGCAAACGAAGCTTTTCTATCTAAGAAGGAAGGAGCTCTCCTGAGATACATAGACATAAATGTTCACAGTGAGCCTTCCAGCCCCAGTGAGGAACTGAGTGGTGAGGAGATGCCAGATCTTCCAGTTAGTCAGAGTGCAGGTGACCTAGCAGCTATTGCAGCATTCATATCTCCATCACAAATGGATGTAACCATGCACATTCCTGAAGAAAAGTGTAGATCAGAGAAGAGTGTGGTGGAAGCGCAAGAATCAGCTGCTGCTGAGATAGTTCCTTAAGTCTAGATGATCCAGGACTGTGGACCCACATGAGCAGTAGCCTGAGGGACTTCCTTGTACTGCATGGGCCACAGCAAGTGAAAAACGTCATGTTCCCCAAAGACAATGAAAATAGAAGTTTCCATCCAACACATTGCTGGCATGAAATCCTCAATGGTGACAGAGTGGAGAGGCCATGGCTTATGTACTCAAAAACCCAGAATGCTGCATACTGTTTTTGTTGCAAACTCTTCCAGTCTAATGTTCCAGCCACATTGGGTTCTACAGGAACAAAGGACTGGAAAAATCTGGCTAGAAATCTGGCATGCCACGAGAAGGCAGCAAATCACCAGAAAGCATTCCATAGGTGAAAAGAGCTTGAGATGAGACTAAGGTTAAAGGCCACCATAGATGATCAGCATCAAGAGAAGATTGCATCAGAGTCTCTTTACTGGCAAAATGTTCTGAAAAGGCTCATTGCCATTGTGAGAATGTTTGCTACTTATAACCTAGCACTGCATGGCACTTCAGATCAGCTGTATGTGCCAAACAATGGAAATTGCCTTAAAATTGTGGAGCTGATGGCTGAACTTGATGCTGTACTCCAGGATGAGTCACTAACCAAGAAATGTACACAAACCACTACCTTGGAAAAACAATTCAAAATGGAGATTATACAGTTACTGGCAACAGAAGTCAAACAGAAGATTGTGGCAGATTTAGAGTCAGCAAGATATTACTTTGTTATTCTGGACTGCACAGTTGACATCAGCCATAGGGATCAAATGACTTTAATGGTGCGTTCTGTAACAACAGAACCTAGTGGAAATGTCCCTGCAATGGTGACTGTCAGAGAGCATTTTCTAGAATTTATTGACATTGATGATACTACAGGAGCTAGTATGACAAATGTGCTTTTTAAAAAGCTGGAAGATACAGGAATTGCGATAGCCAACATGAGAGGTCAGGGCTATAATAATGGTGCCAACATGAGAGGAAAGAACAGAGGAGTGCAGACATGGATCCGAGAGTTAAACCCTTGAGCTTTTTTTGTCCCATGGAGTTCTCATTCATTGAACTTGGTGGTCAGTGATGCAGCATCAGCTTCTAGTGAGGCTGCTGAATTTTTTAATGTAATTCAAAGCATCTATATATTTTTCTCTGTATCAACTTATCAATGGCAAATTTTGAAGCAACATCTGTGAACATCCTCTCCGACACTGAAACCAGTGAGTGCCACACAATGGGAAAGTTGAGTGGATAGGCGATAAAGCCTATCAAACATCAAATTGGGAAGATAGATGATGCCATAGTTGCCATTATGGAGGATAATACTATGACAGGAACTGTTCGTGGGAGAACAGTGGCAGAGGGAAATGGAGTCACCAGAAAAATACATAACTTCCAATTTCTGTGTGGCTTAGTGTTATGGCATGACATACTGTTTGAAATAAATGTTGTAAGCAAGAGACTCCAAGGTGTTGACCTTGATATATCTGGAGCAATGGAACAATTGAACAAAGCAAAGTCACACCTACAGTCTTACCAGTCAGATGAGGGATTTCAAAATGTTTTGAAGAGTGTACAGAAGTTGGCAGAGAAACTTCACACTGAAGCTATTTTCTCACCCATTCAAGAGAGTCACCGAAGAAGATGACATTTTGATTATAAGGCACGGGATAATCCCATAAGAGACCCCAAACAACAATTCAAAGTTGAATTCTTTAACCAGGTGCTAGATTGTGCAATACAGTCAGCTGAAGAAAGTTTCATGCAACTCAAGGAACACAGCAATATATTTGGGATGTTGTATGATATTCCAAAACTCCTCACTATACCTGAAGAAGACCTATACCAGCAATGCAGGGCACTAGAGTCAGTGTTGACACACGTGTGATATTGATGCGAGTGATTTAGGTGATGAACTTAAAGCCCTTTCAAGATACATTTCAGCAGGATCAACTTCAAAGGCTGTTCTGGAATATATGTGCACAAATAAGATGACCCTCTTTCCAAATGCTTTTGTTGCTCTGCGCATACATCTAACACTTTCTGTAACAGTTGCTAGTAGAGAACGCAACTTCTCCAAGCTGAAGTTAATAAAAACACATCTACACTTCCACAATGACACAGGAGAGGCTGGTTGGCCCTGCAACCATCTCAATAGAGCATGAGCTGGCCCAGACTGGTGGGCCTTCAGGAAGCAGTTCAAATCTTTGCAGCCAAGAAGACACGGAAAGCACCACTTTGATTATTCAAACAGTTAAAAATGCCAGTGTTTACTATGCAGACAAGGAAAGTAACATTTGCAGTTCAGGCATCTGAAAGTTAAGTGTTACTTAAAATTTTTGAATAAGGCATTTTAAGTTATTAGTTCTCCTTTATTGGGGTAGGTAGCAGTATCATGAGAGGAACAGGACAGGAAGAAGGCAGAATTGAGACCTTTCAAAGTTTTGTCCCAAGCAAAAGTGTATGGGGGCATCATTTGAGCTCCTCGCCTCAGGCGCCAAAATGTTGTGGGCCGGCCCTAATGTTCCTGTTGCTAAGAGGTTGTTGTGAGCGTCAAGGGAATACTCTCTTACTATCCTACTACTCTGTTCCTGGATGCTTGGGAAAAGAAGGTATTTGCTATTTCACTCTAACCCTTTCCCCCCTTTCACCATTTTTTTTAGGTCCTCCTCTCTTCTGGATCATAAGTGCCTTTATTGCTGGTCAAATCAGCAGCAGAGTGAAACTGACAAGATTCTTATTAGTTGTAATAAAGACCCAGATCATTTCCACAGCTCCTGATCAGAATGATACAGGCTCCTGTCACTAGGTGGTGCATAGAGAAAGCAAAGCCATGATCCCATCTCTCAAGCCACCTCTTCCCATCCCCTTTTTGTCAGCTAGCATCCAAAAAAAGTCCTAGGAAGGAGCAAGACCTACATCCCTCGGCCACTGCTGAGTGGCCGGGGGTGGGTGGGTAGGTTTAGAAACTACTTATCCTTCCCACTCCCGTGCCCATTCAGGGGCAGCTACAACCTGGCTCTTCACATAACTTTAAAATAAACGAAGATTTGGCTGCACAGTAACCAGATATAGACTGAGCTATTCCAGCACACACACAACCTTCTCATGGATAAATTAAGAAATTACCCTTCTTTCAGGAGAAACAATTCTCTTCAGATAGCTTTTACAAAAACTCTGCTTCCATAAACTTATTTCTTCTTTAAAACGACTCTTGTCAAAAGGATTTTCTTTTTAGGCTTGAGATTTTGTTTCTGCATTTTTTCCAAATGATGAACATTAAAATATTAAAAGGATACATTTAATATAAAAGTAATAGGATAATACTGCAAATAAAGTACTATAGAAATAATACTGCAAATGAACATCTAAACCAGGGGTCGGCAACCTCCGGCACGTGGCTCACCAGGGTAAGCACCCTGGCGGGCTGGGCCCATTTGTTTACCTGCCGCATCGGCAGGTTTGGCTGACCATGGCTCCCACTGGCCGTGGTTCGCCATCCCAGGCCAATGGGGACTGCGGGAAGCTTCATTCTGCCCTCAGAAGTACAGGTGTTCATCGTTGATTCTCCTGTGAAATAAGCTACTCAATATGCATTGCAATTATGTTTCAGAAGACATACGGGAACATACAGTCTCATACCAAGACTTGGACAGAGCCATGAACTGCAATCTTTACTCAAACAAAATGTTGGACTAAGTTTTGCTTGAATAAGGGCATTGAATTGGGCCTTCAAAATGTACCTTATACAATACATCCCTAATGCTGATCAGGTCATGCTGACACAAAGCACAAGTTAAGATAAATTTTAAAAATAGCATAAACAAAGACAAGATACAGCTGACAAAAATAAAATCAAATCACAGTCACGAGGAAAATAAAGTTACCTCTATGTGCCTGAAGAAGCACTGGTTTGAATCTGATGACTACAGTCTGGACCAAGAAACCTGGCTAGATCTTTTGAAGTGTAAAGATAAACAATAAAGCAGTTTACAAAAAGAAGTAGCATAGCATATATTGCCACCAAATCTATATTTTTTCCCATAGATTAAAAACCCAGAGAAAGCTGGAGTAGGGCGAGCAGTTGAAATCCACATTGTCCACACTATTTTTAATCCTGACCATGCACTAGAAGTAGTTAAAGCTACTTTGCGTTATATGTAAATTGGCAGCTCTTTAGGATAAGTTGTTATTAGGAAAGATTTGTCTCAACTGGGATTAAAACTAGGACAAGAGAAAGGGAACTCAAGTTTTCCATGGCAAAAAGAGACTTGGGGGGGGGGGGAGAGAGAGAGAGAGAGAGAATGTCCTGTACTTTATCAATCTAATCCTGTCTGAGTAAAGAGATCGTATTGCTACCTTTGAGTATGAACTTTAGAATTGGCAACAAGTGACAAACTTGAATGTATTTATTCCACTCTAAGGATGAAGCTAAGAATTGTTGCGTAACTGTTGTGAAACTTTTTTAAACATTTAAAGGGCAAAATTCATCTCAGAGCTGAGGGACTTGTATCGGTAGATGAACAAATACTGCCCTCGTTACACGCAGGAGTAAGGTATGTACAGGCCCTTAGTGCCATACAGATAACCCTTCTTCCCAACCTGACCAATTCAGTAGTAAGGCCGATTAGGCCAGAGTGGAAGGAGTGCAAAATAGTATGCGGTACCTCCATGGTTACATCCTGTGGATCTGAGGATGGCAGTGGGAAGCTCATGTGTCATAGGAGTGAGAAGGGGGAGAGGCAGGTGAGGGAGAGGACAGTTCAGGCTTCCACATATCCTTTTCTAGATTCTTCCCTGTGAAAGCTCCACAGAGAACTATAGCAATGATGGGGTTACATCACGTGGAGCTACCACACTAGAAAGAGGTTTAATAAGAGATAGGACAAGAGAACATTTCCCTGTGACTGGATGTGAGGGACTTGGGAATAGTAAGAGAGAATGTACCATCATACCTCCCGAGTCAGACTTCTTCGAAGAAAGGGGAACGGTCATATCACTCTTTTGGAACTGTCAACCAACATGGTGGTGGTTGTGGCTGCAGAGCCTTTTGTAAGAACTTTCATTCATGCATAAGGGGATATGCGTAAACAGAAGAAGACATGACTTAAGAGTTTCTAGGAGTGGTTACAATGAAAGGGAGCTAAATATTCACAGGTAAAAGCTAGGACTTAGTTACACGCTTCAAAAGTATGGATGGTTAAGGTGTGTATGATACATATTAGGGTTGTCAAGTGATTAAAAACATTAATCGTGATTAAAAATATTAATCGGGATTATCACACTGTTAAACAATAACAGAATACCATTTATATAAACATTTTGGATGTTTTCCACATTTTCAAATATATTGACTTCAATTACAACACAGAATACAACGTGTACAGTGCTCACATTTATATAAAAATAAAACAATATTTGCACTGAAAAAAATAGTATTTTTCAGTTCACAATGCAAGTACTGTAGTGCAGTCTCTTTATCATTAAAGCTCAACTTACAAATGTAGTGTTATGTACAAAAAATAATTACATTCAAAAATAAAATAAAGTAAAACTTTAGAGCCTACAAATCCACTTCATCCTACTTCTTGTTAGCCAATCTCTCAGACAAACAAGTTTGTTTACATTTGCAGGAGATAATGCTGCCTGCTTCTTGTCTACAATGTCACCTGAAAGTGAGAACAAGTGTTCACATAGCACTGTTGTAGCCGGCATTGCAAGATATTTACATGCCAGATGCGCTAAAGATTAATATATCCATTCATGCTTCAAACCACCATTCCAGAGGACGTGTCCATGCTGATGATGGGTTCTCTGCTCGATAACCATCCAAGCAGGAAACTACAGAACCCAAACCACCAAAAAATAAAATCAACCTTCTGCTTGTGACATCTGACTTAGATGATGAAAATGAACATATGTTGGTCTGCACTGAACACTTTGTATTCTGTGTTGTAATTAAAATCAATACATTTGAAAATGTAGAAAAACATCCACAATATTTACTAAATTTCATATGGTATTCTGTTTAACATTGTGATTAAAACTGTAATTAATCACGATTAATTTTTTTCAATTGCGATTTTTTTTTAGTTAATTGTGTGGGTTAACTGTGATTAATCGACAGCCATAGTACACATTCATTTTAACTTGCTACCAGCTAAATTCAAATTATGTCAACCTACATCATATTTGCAGAAAGTATCCCAAGACCAGCATTAGTAGATTTGGAGTGTTCTCATCACTGGCTGATTCCCAGAAACATACTGTATTATGACACTGCAAGAATGGACAGAGTTTAAAAAGCCTTTTTAAACCTTTTCTTACACAAAGAAAACACCCACATACTGATTTCACCACCTTCGCAGAATCTAATGTTACCAAATATCATAGTGTAGTTTTATGTATTTATGCTCATAGAACACAGTCATAGAGTTCTTGCTTTGAAACTGTAGTATTTCCTGTTTATTTTGCAGATAGAAATGGATTTGAATAGGTATAATTTTAAAGAAGAATTTGGTTCTCTATCCTTCTTCTTGTGTGTATAGTATAGATTCACTGTACATTATGGATTCTTTTGCTATGTACTGAACAGGAGTAATTCCGTAATAAAATTAAAATCACACAAGATCTTCCTGACAGGTGCTATTGTATTCCTTCCTGTAGGAAGCCAAAGTTTCAAGACATTTGATGCTAGTCAACTGTTTCCCCCTCTGCTAAGAAGAGGTCAATTGCTAAAGCTCACATTTGTTTACTTCACTCCTATGGGAAATGGAATGCTTACAGTTTTTTGAAAAAGAAAATCTCTAGTAATATCTGCTGGATTCCATGAGTGCATGGTTGATGGAGAACAAGTCTGTATGTATCAATAGGTTTTGTTTCAGTGAATAGAGTTTACTGTAGGTTTCAGAGAACATATGGGAATAATTTTGTCAGATAAACCTAGAAGCCATAAAATAACGAAAACAGGTGTAACATACAGAGAAGTCGGAAAACACTACAAAAACCGTTCTAGTAAAATCAAGTGCAAATTTTCAAAATTTGCTTTAATGAAAGTAACATTAATATACATGGGTCAAATTTTCCTCTCAGTTACACCACTGCAACTCCAGTGGCTTCAATGGGGTTGCTCTAACGTAAAGAGAATCTGGTCTCATGGGATTTGCAATAAACTAAGTATTATTTTCTTAGGCCTTGTCTACACTGGCAAGTTTCTGTGCAGTAAAGCAGCTTTCTGCAGTGTAACTCCCAAGGTGTACACACTGCCAAGCCACTTAGTGCACAGAAACTGTGTAGTTGCAGCACAGTAAAAGAACCCCACCCCAACAAGAAGCATACAGCTTTCTGTGCTGAGGCTACAACGCTGTGGTGTCAGTGTAGACACTCTAGTCAATTACAGAGCTGCAATTGGCCTCTGGGAGGTGTCCCGTTCTTGCCTCTCTGGTCATCGGTTTGAACTCTACTGCCCTGCCCTCAGGTGATCAACCGTGAGCCCCACCCCTTAAATTCCTTGGGAATTTTGAAAGTCCCCTTCCTGTTTGCTCGGTGATGTGCGCGGTAGTCTCAGTGCATCTTTCCAGGTGACCATGCCTGCTCCATGGACCTGGCAATCCTCTGCTTGGAGCAATGCCAAGCTGCTGGACCTCATCAGCATTTAGTGAGAGGAGGCTGTCCAGTCCCAGCTGTGCTCCAGCTATAGGAAATATGATACCTACAGATAGATTTCACGATACATGACAGAAAGGGGCCATGATTGGGACACACTGCAGTACAGGGTTAAAGTGAAGGAGCTGCAGAATGCCTGTCACAAGGCATGCTGCTCTGGTGCTGTGCCCACGAGCTGGCGGTTCTACAAAGAGCTGGACGTGATACTCAATGGTGACTCCACCTCCACTGAGAATAGTCCACTGTGGATATTTTGGTGGCTCGCATGCCAGTCGAGAGTGGACCGAGCCAGGAGGAGGAAATCTTGGACGAGGATCTGGAGTGGGAGGGGGACCCAGAGGCAAAGGCCAACTCAGAGGTCAGAGATGCATGCAGCCCAGAACTCTTCTCTATCCCAGAGGAGGCTAGCTAGACACAGCTGGCAAAGCTTAGCGAAGCACAAACAGGTGAGGAGGCCCCTGGTAAGTGGTTTTGATTTGGGAATCACTGAAGCAAGTTGTTGGAGGCAGGGGATTGTAGAAAGTAGGCTTGTGTCTGTGTGATGTACATACCACCACATGCCTAATCTGAGCAGTGGAACAGGGTGTTGATTGACTCCCTCACTTCACGGGAATCTACCTCAGCAATCTCCATGAAACTCTCATGGAGATACTGGGCAATCTACTGCAGCAGGTTCTTTGGCAGAGCTGCTTTGTTTCTTGCCCCATTATGGGTAACTTATGGGTCATCGGTTTGAACTCTACTGACCTGCCCTCAGGTGATCAACCTGAGGTGTTGATTGACTCCCTCACTTCACGGGAATCTACCTCAGCAATCTCCATGAAACTCTCATGGAGATACTGGGCAATCTACTGCAGCAGGTTCTTTGGCAGAGCTGCTTTGTTTCTTGCCCCATTATGGGTAACTTTCCTGCACCACTCTGTCATCACGGGGCAGGAGGGGGGAAGGGAGAGGAGAGGCGACCATTGCTGCACATAGGCAAGCCGCATAAGGGCCAAGGTGGAAGCGGCAGTCTTGTAGAAGACCCTCTCTTGATTCCCTGCTCACCCTCTTCAGTGAGATATCTTCCACAATGAACACAGCCTGGGGAAAATGTGGGGACAGTAATGATTATAAGCCCCCACCCCACACACAGTGCTGGCTCTCCCCAAGAACCACGTGCCCAGTGTACAGTATGGTCCTGGAACACTGACGTCCCCTGTCCCTGTGGTTACTCACCATTTTGGGGGTCTCATGGCTCATATGTGCTTGCTTGGGGTCAGCCAGTTAGTGACAGGTATGTGAATAGTGGCTGTGTTTTAAATCACTGAATCAGTGGTCTCTGTGTTGCAAACAATACTGCTTCTGTAAAAAGTTGCATTTTGGCTTTACAGATATGACCTTAGGAGCCCAGCCTCCCTTTTTGTTATTGCCGGCTGAACAGCTGCACAGAATTAGAAAGCGGCCACAAAAAACTAAAGAGGACTTTCTGCATGATGTCATGATGCACTCTGTGGCCGAAAAACAAGAATTGAAGGAGTGACAGAACAGTGAGAAGGACCAAAAGGAGAATGTGGCACGCCAGAACAAAGCCACGGAGAGGCTCTTAAAGTTTCCCATGTGCCATCCAGACATCATCAACAGACTCTTATCAACCTCCCGGCTCCAGTCTGTACCCGCTGCATTCCACTCCTGCCACATCACAATCCAGCCCTGCGGACTCCCAGTACCCACTGCCCTCAACATCCGTCCCTCTACAGTTTAGCCCTGCTGAAGTAAAGTACCCGCTGCACTGTACTCCAAAGGACAAGGTTGCATGAGATACCCGCATATACACAAATCTTTAACCATCCTGGGACCCCACCTCCTCCTGGGATGCTCCCTTCCCCCATGGTGCAGATGTGTTTTTTTGTTTCTCTCTTCCCTCTGGTTGTTGTTTTTAAATAAAAGAATTGTTTTTGTTTGAAAGCAATCTTTATTCCATTAATTGAAAGCAAACAAACAGAGCCCTGCAAAGCAACAGGCAATTTTCTTAAACCTTCACAGCACACCGTTTGCACCAATCACAATCACCGCCTGGCATTATAAGCACTGCACTCCCAAGCATAGCAACAAATATTAGTGGCTTTCAACTTCAAATTGCTGTCTCAAGGCACCCCTGATCCTTATGGCCCCACGCTGCACTCCTCTAATAGTCCTGGTCTCTGGCTGTTCAAATTCAGCCTCTAGGCACTGAGCCTCAGCGGTCCAGCCCTGAGTGAAGATTTCACCCTTCCCTTCACAAATATTATGGAGCGTACAGCACACGACGATAAGCATGGGAATATGGTCATCGATCAGGTCCAGCCTCCCATATAGGCAGTGCCAGCAAGCCTTTAAATGGCCAAAAGTACACTCAGTCATTTTGCACTTGCTCATCCTGTTGTTGAACCGCTCCCTGCTGCTGTCAAGGTTCCCCATGTATGGCTTCATAAGCCATGGCATTAAGGAGTAAGCAGGGTCTCCCAGGATCAGAATGGGCATTTCGACTTCCCCTATAGTGATCTTCTGATCCAGGAAGAAAGTCTCTGTTTACAATTTCCTGAACAGGCTAGCGTTCCAAAAGATATGTGCGTCATGCACCTTTCCAGACCAGCCTGTGGTAATGCCCATGAAACACCCACAGTGATCCATAAGCTTCTGGAAAATCATAGAGAAATACCTCCTTCTGATTAATGTACTTGGTGGCTAAGTGGTCTGGTGCCAGAATTGGAATATGCGTGCCATCTATCACCCCTCCGCAGTTAGGAAAGCCCATTTGTGCAAAGCCAACCACAATGTCATGCACATTGCTCAGAGTCATGGTCTTTCAGAGCAGGATGCAATTAATGGCCCTGCAGACTTCTGTCAACAGGAGTCCAACAGTCGACTTTCCCACTCCAAACTGGTTAGCAACTGATCAGTAGCAGTCTGGGGTAGCCAGCTTCCACAGTGCAATTGCCACGTGCTTCTCCAATGACAGGGGAGCTCTCATTCTTGTGTCCTTGTGCCACAGGGCTGGGGCAAGCTCATCACACAGTCCCATGAATATTGCTTTCCACATCCAAAAGTTCTGCAACCACTGCTAGTCATCCCAGATGTGCATAACGATGTGATCCCACCACACAGTGCTTGTTTCCAGAGCCCAAAAGCGGCGTTCCACTATGGTCAGCCTCTCCATGAATGCCACAATCTCATGTCATAACTACTACGCGTGGCAAGATCAATGCTGAACTCCTCTTGCCTTTGCAGTTTAAGGAATAACTCCACTGCCACTCATGATGTGTTAGTGAGAGCGAGCAGCATATTGGTCAACAGTGCTGGATCCATTCCTGCAGAACGAAGACGCAGAGAGTGCAGTACACAAACCGTTGAAAGGTGGCGCCAAATGTGGACGGAAGCAAAGGGATTGCTGGGATGCGAAGCAATATATCACAGGGCATTGGGACTAGACCCAGGAAGCCCCACAACCCCCTCCGCCTTTCCACAACTCTTAGCGGCAGAAGAGGAAGAGATGCTCTGTGGGATAGCTGCCCAGAGTGCACCGCTCTGAATACCAACGCAAGTACCAGAAGTGCGAATATGCTATTGCAAAGGCAGCTGACAGTGTGAACACAACAGTGGTTTCCCTTCAGTGCTCTCTGAGCAGTGATGTAATTGCCGGCGATGTAACTCTGCCAGTGTAGACATACTTTGAGTCCTGGTCTACACTACAAGTTTAGGTCGAATTTAGCAGCATTAGATCAATTTAACACTGCACCCATCCACATGATGAAGCCATTTTTATTGACATAAAAGGCTCTTAAAATCGAATTCTGTACTCTTCCCTGACGACAGGATTAGCACTGAAATCGACCCTGCTGGGTCAAATTTGGGATAGTGTGGACACAATTTGACAGTATTGGCTTCCGGGAGCTATCCCAGAGTGCTCCATTATGACCGCTCTGGACAGCACTCTCAATTCAGATGCACTGGCCAGGTAAACTGGAAAAGCCCCGCAAACTTTTGAATTTCATTTCCTGTTTGGCTAGCATAGCGAGCTGATCAGCACAGGTGACCATGCAGAGCTCATCAGCTCAGATAACCATGGAGTCCCAGAACTGCAGAAGAGCTCCAGCATGGACCAAATGGGAGGTACTGCATCTCATCGCTGTATGGGGAGATGAATCTGTGCTATCCGAACTCCGTTCCAAAAGACGAATGCCAGAATATTTGACAAAAAATCTCCAAGGGCATGAAGGACAGAGGTTATAATAGGGACCCACAGCAGTGCTGCGTGAAACTTAAGGAGCTCAGGCAAGCCTACCAAAGAACCAGAGAGACCTAAGACCGCTCCGAGTCAGAGCCCCAGACATTCCGCTTCTATGATGAGCTGCATGTCATTCTAGAGGGTGCCCCTACATCTACCCCACTCCTGTGCTTCCCTCCTCCCTCACCCCTCCAGGCTACCTTGGCAGTTATCCCCTCATTTGTGTGATGAATTAAGAATGCATGAATTTGAAACAACAATGACTTTATTGCCTCTGCAAGTGGAGATCAAAGCAGGGAGGTCTCAGTTGCCTTACAGGGAAGTAGAGTGAACCAAGAGAGCGGGTTTTTATCAAGGAGAAACAAACAGAAGTGTCACACCATAGCCTGGCCAGTGATGAAACTGGTTTTCAAAGCTTCTCTGATGCACAGTGCGCCCTGTTGTGCTCTTCTAACCGTCCTGGTGTTGGGCTGCGCGTAATCAGCGGCCAGGCGATTTGTCTCAACCTCCCACCCTGCCATAAACCTCTCCCCCTTACTCTCACAGATATTGTGGAGCACACAGCAAGCAGTAATAACGATGGGAATATTGGTTTTGCTGAGCTCTAACCAAGTCAGTAAACTGCACCAGTGAGCTTTTAAATGTCCAAAGGCACATTCTACCACCATTCTGCACTTGCTCAGCCCATAGTTGAACTGCTCCTTACTACTGTCCAGGCTTCATGAGCCATGGCAGCAAGGCTGGGGTAGGTGCAACCGCACAGTGCTGCCAACTGGGAGAGCAGCCTGAGGCAGAAGCCTCCAGCTGTCATAATATTCCAGGCAGGACTAATCTCCATCAGATGAAATTTAAAGAAGAGAATGACCTGGAGTCATTCCTGTTTTTGTCCAGCTGCCCCCGACCAACCTAACTGAGGTCAGCCAGGAGCACCCATGGGATAACGATGACAGTTAGCAGTCGTATTGCACCGTCTGCCGTCCACAAGGCAAGGCAAGGGGATGCTGCTGTGTAGCACTGCAGTACCGTGTCTGACAGCAGCACCCAGGAGACATACGGTTACAGTGAGCTGAGTGGGCTCCATGCTTGCCGAGGTATGTCGTCTGCATGAGTAACCCAGGAAAAAAGGTGAGAAGCAATTTTTTGCCGTTGCTTTCGGGGGGGGGGGGGTGATGACATGTACCCAGAACTACCCACGACAATGTTTTCTCCCCATCAGCATTGGGAGCTCAACCCAGAATTCCAGTGGGTGGCGGAGACTGCGGGAACTGTAGGATAGCTACTCAGTGCAATGCTCCGAAAGTCAACGCTAGCCTTGATACTCTGGACGTACACTGCCAACTTAACGCGCTTAATGGGGACACAATCGACTATATCAAATCGACATATTATATCAAAACTGACATATTAAATCAACCTAATTTTGTAGTGTAGACACACCCCTAGAGTTCAGTTCTATCAATACCTCTTTCTCTACAGTTTTAGATCATATTTTTCACCAAGAGACTTTTCTTTTTCTTTTTTTAAACTCTCTTTTGCTCCACGGTGTGACACCTGTAGGCCAGGGCCACTTTTGAATATCAAGACTCTAAATTCTGGTCCCTGTGTTAGAAAGAAAATTATTTGATTATGAATTGAAAATATGTTTCCTGAGCCAGAGCCTGTGATTTTCATCGGAAGTACTTGAATCAGCTTGGAAAGTAGTAAGGGGTTCTGACTTCCCAGCAGCCTCCCACCACTTTTTTTGATGTTTCAGGATCAATTCTAACGTAATCTGAAAGGGCTCTGAGCAATAGCTGCCCCTTTCTTGCTACTACTGCTCAGCAGCTCCCCTGTAGACAGCCTGCTGGATCACAGGGGAGTGAGGAGTGGTGCACAGGCTGCTCCACTGTCTGCTTCTCTAAAGGACTGTGGGAGCCCCAGGAGAAGTAGGATAGGAGCAAAACTTGTTTTGTCTTAACCTAGGGCAGCACTTAGCAAAGAATGGTGTGCCTTCCCCACACAGCCCCACAGAAGAGGGAAAGTGGAGAAACTAAGAACCAACCACCAGTTACAGTTCCCTGATTTTCTGCCATTAGAGCAGTCTAGTGGCTGTTCTAGCTTATCCCAGCTGGCAGTGGTTCCCAAGGGACCATGAGTCAGCTGTGGTTTACTTGAAGCATAACATGCCTCAGGCCTGGTCTACAGTATGCGTTTAAACCGAATTTAGCAGCGTTAAACCGATTTAACCCTGCAACCGTCCACACAACAAAGCCCTTTATATCGATATAAAGGGCACTTTAAATCGATTTCCTCCCCGACAAGGGGAGTAGCGCTGAAATTGGTATTGCCATGTCGGATTAGGGTTAGTGTGGCCGCAAATCGACGGTATTGGCCTCCGGGTGGTATCCCACAGTGCACCATTGTGACAGCTCTGGAAAGCAATCTGAACTTGGATGCACTGGCCAGGTAGACAGGAAAAGCCACACGAACTTTTGAATTTCATTTCCTGTTTGCCCAGAGTGGAGCTCTGATCAGGATGGGTGGCGATGCAGTCCCAAATCCAAAAAGAGCTCCAGCATGGACCGTACGGGAGATACTGAATCTGATCACTGTGTGGGGAGACAAATCTGTTCTATCAGAGCTCCGTTACAGAAGACGAAATGCCAAAACATTTGAAAAAATTTCCAGGCTATGATACAGAGTCCACAGCACAGTGCTGTGTGACAAGCATAACGGAAAGTCAAAGAATCAAATGGACGCTCATGGAGGGAGGGAGGGGGTACTGAGGACTCCAGCTATCCCAGTCCCCACAGTCTCCGAAAAGCATTTGCATTCTTGGCTAAGCTCCCAATGCCTGAAGGGTCAAAAACTTTTTCCCAGGTGTTTCAGGGTATATGTCATCAATTTACACCCTCCCCTCCCCGAAAGAAAAGGGAAAAAAAAACGTTTCTCATCTTTTTTCAATGTCACCCTATGTCTACTGCATGCTGCTGGTAGACGCGGTGCTGCAGCGCTGAACACCAGCATCCCCTTCCCGGTGGCAGACGGTACAATATGACTGCTATCCATCATCATCATCATCCCGTGAGTGCTCCTGGCTGGCCTCGGTGAGGTCGGCCGGGGGCGCCTGGGTAAAAATGGGAATGACTCCCGGTCATTCCCAGCAGATGGTATAGAATGGTTGGTAACCATACTCATCATAGCAACTGGAGGCTGAGCTCTATCAGCCCTCTCCTTTCATGTCTAAAGAAAAGATTCTGTACTGCCTGGATTATCATACAGCAGGAGGCTGTGCTCCTCTTCCCCCCTCACCCTTTAATGTCCTGCCTGGACTATCATAGCAGCTGGAGGCTTCCTCCCCCTCATTTTATCTCACTAACAAGTCAGTGTTTCTTATTCCTGCATTCTTTATTACTTCATCATACAAATGGAGGGACACTGCCACGGTAGCCCAGGAGGATTGGGGGAGGAGGAAAGCAATGGGTGGGGTTGTTGCAGGAGCACCCCCTAGAATGGCATGCAGATCATCATTTCTGCGGGATCTCTGGGGCTCTGACTCGGAGCGGCTGTGCTCTCTGTTCTCTAGTACACTTGCCCCATATTCTAGGCAAGACTGACTCCATTTTTAGACAAAACATAAAGAAGGGAATGACCGGTGGAGTTATTCCCATTTTTGTCCATGCGCCCCCAGCCGACCTCAGCGAGGCCAGCCAGGAGCACCCATGACGCCAGCAGATGGTTCAGAACGACTGATAACCGTCATCTCATCGCCAATTTACAATGGCAGATGGTGCAATAGGAATGGTAACCATCTCTGCTACCTTGCAAAGGCAAATGGATGCTGCTATGTAGCACTGCAGTACTGCATCTGTCAGCAGCATCCAGTACACATACAGTGACAATGACAAGGCAAAATGGGCTCCATAGTTGCCATGCTATGGCGTCTGCCAGGGCAATCCAGGGAAAAAGGGTGCGAAATGCTTGTCTGCTATTGCTTTCACGGAGGAAGGATTGAGTGACGGCATTTACCCAGAATCACCCGCCACACTGTTTTTGCATTGGGATCTCAACCCAGAATTCCAATGGACGGGGGGAGAATGCGGGAACTATGGGATAGCTACCCACAGTGCAACACTCCGGAAATCGAAGCTAGCCTCAGTACATGGATGCACACCGCCAAATTAATGTGCTTAGTGTGGCCGCGTGCACACTCAACTTTATACAATCTGTTTTGCAAAACCGATTTATGTAAAATCGGCATAATCCCATAGTGTAGACATACCCTCAGTCGCTCCCCCTGTGCCAGGGATGTGGAGAGGGAAGCACAGAGGCTAGTTACACTAGCTCTACACCTTCGGGGGGAGGGGCGAGGGGAATCCGTAGCAGGGGACTTGCAGGTTGATTCTGTTTTTGTGATGCTAAGAGAATCTGTCTCAAAAGTACAGTCCCCTCAGGCTGAAAAGGTTGGACACTATTGCTCTAGTTTATCAGTGTCTACTTGCTGCACCACATGTGCTTGAGGCAGCAATATATGAAAAATAACTTATTTATCTATAACTGACATTCAGTTAACTGCAAATGTCTAGGACAAGTTCCAACTTTCATTGTCATCTACATAGAAAACAGTATAGACCTCTGTATAGTTTTATATCAATGAGAACAAAACTATCATAGTAAAAGTTTTTGAAAAAGACAGTGTAGTTTATGTGCTCATCTCAACTTCCTATGTAATAGTAAAGGATATGTAATGTAAAATTAAAATGATTTCAGTTAACCCACACAAATCATAGAATCATAGGACTGGAAAGGATCTCGAGAGGTCATCTAGTCCAGTCCCCTGCACTCATGGCAGGACTAAGTATTACCTATGAAGACAAGAGGCAGTCATTTTCCATGAGTTGAGAAAGTTAAAGTAAATAACGCATATGATGACAACATAATCATATTTTCCTTGAAATAATTATGTACAGTTTATTTATCTAATCTTTTTAAATTCCTTCAGATTCACTGAAACCTTCTCTCATCTCACAGGGAGAAACAGTTAATGGGGACCCAATCCTGCAGACTTTCCTCACCAGAGTAGTCCAACTGAAATGAACATGATTACTCATGAGTAAGAACATCTAAGGTGCCTAAAACTTGCCAGATTAAACTCTAAAGATCGAGGCACAAACACAGCATCTATTCCTATACCCCTCACCTCTAGTCAGATACAAAAATCTTTGCTGTTAATATGATCAACCTGACACCTGCTTTCCTACCCGCTTCCCATTTCTGACTCTTTCTTCCTTCAGTTTCCTCATTGCTCCAAGTTTTCCACTAAGCCCTGGTACTTTTGCAAACTGCAGCACAATGGTGACTATTTAAGATTCTGAAATCACTTTAAAACTTGTAAGAAATAGAATGGATAACCTATAAAATGGGCATGTATACATACAGCAATATTCAACTTTCAGGAGTATTTCTTCACTCTTCTACCAGATGTATGTTGCTCCAGCACTTTTAGAAACCAACATGCTTATTTCAGCATTTTCAATGTAACTATGATAAAGTTCTTTCATGGGTTTATCACGGGGTCATCAATTCAACTCTGAGCTAATAACTGGTTTATACTGTTTAACTAGGAAGGACTGCGTTTCCCCAGTATCAAAAAGTTTTAGAAATAGTGTTAGTGATAAAACCAGTTGATTGAATTTGTGTTCATATTACTTGGATTTAAAAATATTTAACAAGCATTTAGCTCATAATAGAGTTTGACTAATTTTTAGGATTTAAAATTAAAAGAATATAAATTTCTAAATTCCAAGGGGTTATAAAAACATCCAGACTTCGTTAAAGTGGTACAGCATGCACAGTAACTTCTTTCATACAGAATTTAGGATATATATTTAGAAATGCAAAACAAAGAATGCATGCAATACATGGAGTCTACAGCTTGAACATAATATTAGTAAGTAACTAATATGCATTATAAACCAAATATACATAACCAAGTTTTTTCTGTGTCAACACTGTAACATGTTTTATAAGCCTGATATGACCTTATTAAACCTGTATAAACAGTATTAGAGTATATGTTCAATAAAGCTAATTGTGTCAAACAGATCAAAAACAACAACAAACTTCAAAGTGAAGATATATATTCTGTATGTTAACTAATATATTTTGGTCTAGTTTTCCACACTGGAATGAATTAAAAATATAGTGTCATTATTGCTATTGATACGTGTGTCACAACTTGAACACTGCACTACTTAAAGGTAATCTAGTAAAAAGTTTAGAAACTGAAGCCTTCATAGCAATGTCACATGCTTACACAATCATATACTGTATGTCCTTTTTCTGCATTGACAGAATGCTGGGAGCTAGCTGCACAAGACATAGAAGACATAATGCTAGTTCCAAGGTACTTACATTCTAAATTAAAGGATCTGAAGATACTAATACAAATGAATACAAATGTAAGATCTTCTGCAGGGGAAACCAAGAATTTCTCTGAAATTTTAACTGTATGTCTGGGCAGACCTTTCATATTCAAGGGTCAAGTTACACCCTCGCAAACCATGTTGTCCTTCAGTAAATCATTACAGATTTCAGAAACTACAAAAAACAGACCTCCAGAAGATAGAAACAATATGAGGTCTTGTTGTTATTCCTAGGTATTTGCCTCCCATCATATGATTCCCAAACACACCAGCTTCTCGAAATGCACCCAAAAAACTTTACTCAGATCCAAATCAGAAAGTTTCAAGAATCCACATGCATCCACTCCAAGGACACAAATCCACATGGCACCCTGCAGCTTTGCCCTTGACGAAGAAACCTCAAATATATCAGCGATCCACCTCACTACCAACACCAAGCCAACTGCATAACAGAAGATTTTGGTTTGCTAGTGACTAAACTAGATTGTCAATTCCTTGGGGGCAAGAAGTGGGGATACTTCTCCGCTGTACAGGACTGAGGACACTGTACAACCCATATACCAAAGCAACAATAAAAAGTGTGATTGCTACATTCACTTATTAAGTGAGCTGAGCCTCTGGGTTTAATTCTTAATATCAGGTGTCGCCATTTATTTTAAAGAGATCTGTTATCACCTGCAACAATCCACCAATTTGTAAATTTCAAACCCTCCCCCGCCCCAAAAAGCCTAGTGAAGAACCACAACATTAGAAGATTTCCCTAAAATATTTTCCCCTCCCGTAAAAGAACTTGCAAACAAAGTGATCCAGGAGTCACATGCCTCAGAAAGGGGTGTCCCATCTGCGGCAAGGGCACAGAAGTTGCACCTACCTTTGCTTCCCCCAAATCGAGCTTCTCCTCGTAGTAGCCCTGCCCGGATTCATAGGCAGCGGCGGTGGCTGGCTCCCTGGGTCCCAGCAGCAGAGCAGCAGCAGCCAGATAGAAAATCAGAGAGAATAATCCCAGCAAGTGCATTGTGCAAGGATGGCAGGGTGGGTGCGTGGCGGGGCGGGGGGAGCTTGAGGAGTGTACGGGGAATCGTGAGGCTCCTTGGCTTTGTTGGTTGCCTCCCCCCAATATCCAAGGCGGCAGAATCCCTGGGATGGAGAAGATGCAGCAGCACCAGCTGCCTGCAAGGGAGCTCGCAACGTGCCCGGACGCTTTGCAATTGCTCACCGAAGTTAGCTGGAGTTTGCCAGGTGAAAAGCCACCAGGAAACCGGACATCCGAGCCGGGCTCGCTCTGGAGCAGGGAGGTGAGGCAGGGCAGAGCGGCGAGGGAGAGCACAGCTGCTCACACCAGCCCCCTGCCTGCACACACGCAGCGCAGCCCCATGGACTAGGCGAAGCCGGGGCGGGGGGAGAGAGCCGCTCTACTCAGTCTCCTGCCTTGGCTCGCAGGACGCCTGTCAGCGGCTGCGGGGTCCGGGGTGCAGGAGCCTCCCCAACGCGTGGAGCTGAGCGGCAGCAGCGGCCGCAGGGGGCGGACATGGCTCAGGCGCCCTCTGCCTGCGCTTCTGAGGCTGAGCGACTGGCTGGCGGCGGGAGGGCGGGGAGGAAAGGGTGTGAGCCCCCCCCGCTTCCCACAAGCAGCCACTCGCCGTGCAACGCCTGTTCCCGAGGCTGAGGAAATGTGAGACGGGAGACGCGCGCCTGCTCCGGGCAAGCCGGCGAGATGGGGCCACACGCTGCGCCGGTCTCTGCCTGGAGCCGGGACCTGCCTCACGCGGCTGGCAGTGTCGCACCTTTCTGATCCGCCTCCGATTTGCAGCCCCGAAAGTTGAAGGAGGCTGCAGACCAAGCCAACTGCATGGGTACAACTGGTGCTAAGTCTCAAACTGATGCCAGCTGCTAAGCCCCGTGCCGGGATCTCAAAGCGCTTTGCAAACACCTATTAAACAGCCCGCACTACTGTAGCCTCAACCCTGCGCTCCCTTTCTTCATAGGCCAAAGTACCACTGGCTGCAGGACCAAACTGTTAGGAAGTTTATGTATTGTATTTTATTCAGCCTTCAGCAGCAGTCATGTCAGTGCATAGAGTTGTTTACATCACAAATTGACAAATCCCGAAGGCCTTAGGTAAAAGTCCCATTGACTTCAGATCCATTATTAGAAAGGAGTCACTGGGCGTTTTTGCCTAAGTAAGATGAGGAGGATTGAGGGTGCTGTTTGTTTTTCTTTTTTTTCTTTTTAAACCAATGGCCCAAGCAAGATTTTGCCACCTTGAGAAGAGGCACTCACCAATATCTTACTTCTGTGCTGTGCTTCTTCAGACACAATTGGAGCAATTCTTGAACTGAAGCTGCCTTCAATGGGAAGGGTATTGGTACTGTATTTCACTGAAGCTGTGGTTAAAAAATAATGTCTTTTTAAAACCACACATTTCTAATGAAAGTAAGGTGATACATACTTTGCTTAAGTCTTGGGTGCGTGAAAGGAAAGGGTTGTATTCCTTACATACTACTTTTCCCTTGATGTCAGCAGTGTTATTGAAGAGCTACTGACATATGACAAGTTTTGAAAATAACTGAAAGGAATATGTTTATGTAAATATAATCCATCTGTAGGTAAAGGATTTTCTAGTAGTGTTCTAGCATCCTTTGTTAATAAAAGCAAATGCCCTCCTCCCTCCCCCCAAGCTGTACCTTAAACTTGAGCTTTAATAATTGGAAAGAGCTGAAATTTACACAGTTAAAAATTCCAGCGTTCCAAATCATAATAACTTATGTGGGAACAGACCAGGCCTTCCATGGTTACCATAAATTTATTTTGTTGACATATATTTAGATCCAGCTATTCCAATCTCTGAGTCTCAGGCAAGGACCAACTCTTAATTCCCTAAAACTAAGTCAGGACACAACACAACCCATGTTATTCTAGGTTCCCAGCTTTAGAATTTTCCCGGCTCCTTTTACAGTCTCATTTTCTGTCTGTACTTTGACTTTGCAATCAGGACTCCAATCCTCCAAAGACATACACTTGTGCTTAAGTTAATTCATGTGAGTAGTACAATTGAGTTAAATGGGATGACTTCAGAGTGTAAAGTTAATCACATGCTTAACTCTGCAAGATAGAGGCCAAAATTCCTGGACCTTGCAGAGTCCACCAGTTCTAAATCTTACATGTCTTCTCATCCCCAACTGTAGATGCTTTGTATCAGGGGTTCTCAACTTTTGTACTGATGACTCCTTTCACACAACAAGCCTCTGAGTGTGACCTCCCCCCCTTAAATATATTAAAAAGTGTTTTTCATTTATAACACCATTATATATGATGGATGCAAAGCGGGTTTGGGGTGGAGGCTGACATCTCGCGACCCCACATGTAATAACCTTGTGACCCCCTAAGGGGTCCCAACCCCCAGTTTGAGAACCCCTGCTTTGTATCCTTTCTGTGCAGATAATGAGATACGCCACAGGTGATTTGGACTGGCTGCTGAACTGTTCTTTCTCAAGACCTTTTTTCAATTCACGCTGTATTTTTTTCAGCTGAACTAGAGACCATTTTCTGTTATTTGTAAGTTAACATACAAACTTTTAAACAGCTAAATTAATAAGAAAATCTTAAAATACTGTCCTTTTTAGCTAACAATTATATACAGTATTATGTACAATCATATATCATGCTATAGCATGAATAAAATAACTGAAAACCATTAAAAAGTTATATTTTCAGCAAACCCAAGGAAATCTTTTCATCTAATCATCTGAGAAGGATGCATTACAACCAAATATCCAGAGATTTCAGAGTCAGTGATCGATATTTGGTTTACTTTGAGCTGGTCAAGAAAGTCAGACTTGGATCTTGGCTATGGGCTTTTTGCCCAAACCTGGCAACAGATATTGATGTCTAGTAAACAACAGAATAACCCTGTTTTTGCCTGGCATTAAATCTGCCGTGAAAATTCACAAAATCTGAAAATATAGAATTGCTCATTTTGAATATTTTTTGTTGCTATTGAGTATTTAAAAGTATTTACTCCTCCCCTCACCCTCAATCAAGCAAAAAAATATTATAACATTAGTAGGATATCTGCATAGTAAGTAAGGATGAATTTCACTCCTATGGAGTGGACCAGTGCAAGGCCAGTAGCTGATTTCTTTTAATGCCTTCAGTTGGACTTAATAGCACATAGGCCTTGTACTGGCCTTCCATACAGAAGTGAGTTTCATATAATATATAGTAAGATATAAATGAAGGTATACATGGCCATTTTTCAGTCTGCCCACCACTACTCTGTAGCTGCAATACTAACTATGATTAGCAAACAAACAGAATCTTATATGAACCAATTTCAAGCAATTTTCTCAATGTGTTGTTTTAAGTATTAAAAACATCCAAATGTCAACCATCTTGGTGTTTTAATATACCAGGTACATCTGTCAAGCACATTCCCTTACTGTGTCTAGACATACCTGATATGTCCACATGTTCCATCTGAATGAATGGAGATAGAAAACAGTTGTGGAAACATATGCACATTTCAGAAGCAGGATGCCTCAATGATAGGAAATGTCATATGGGAACAGCAATAAGGAAACATGAGCTTAAAGGGTGGGATTTGAGGAAGTCTATCTACAACAGTAGCAGTAAAGTCAGTAGCTTGTTATTATAACTTGGTTTTATGCTTGTGGTTCTGGAACTTATAGAACTAAGAATCTTATGTGGTCAAATTTTCTTTTGTGATTTTCATTTTTCCTTGTGTTTAAGTCTCAACTAGTCACTGAGTTTTTATTTAGATTCAAAATTAAATTGCATGCTGTCTCTAAATAGACTCGCATATTTTATAAATTAAGAGGTATTTCCAAGAGATAAAAAAGACAAATAGTGCTGTTTTGCTTTTGTTCTAATACACAAGATCTTTATTTCTCACTAGCAAGTTTCATTTAGTTTATATATAATGTACAGCTCAACAAAAAAACAGACAGTCCAATTCCTGAGCTCTGCAAATCAAAAGAACCTTGGGGTGTTTTTCTGGAGTTGTTCCAAAAGGTGAAAGTGTTTTTGTAAGACTCACTTCTCTTCCCTCGCCCTCCAGCCACTCTTTTCCTTTGTGTCTATGCAAAGGATTTAAAAAAAAAATCTGGATGTTAGCCAAGATTTTCATAAGTCATTAATGATTTTGAGTGCCTCCTTTCTCAGAGGCCTATCTTGAGATGCCTCAAAGAAGCTTGATTTTCAGAAAGTGCTGAGCACCCAACTTCTGAGAGGGGGGGAAGACCTTTTTAAAAAGCACCTCATGTTGTGCGCCACAAAATCAAGACACTGAAAATTACTTGTCGTTTCACAGTATCTTTCCCTTTGTGTTTGAATGCCCAAAAGTGGGCAAAGAAGCACAGAGAAACATGAAATTCTTTCCTTTCATGTTTCTCTGTGCTTCTTTGCCACTTTGAGAAACATACCTATTACACAGGGGAAAACACCTGAGATGCTGTCACAACAGCAAAGTTAAAGGTGCAGTCTGATGTTCAGTGTGTACTTCTTTGTTCCCCCATTATCTCTTTTGTGTATTTTATAGAAAGGAAGTATTTAAACGTACCGCACCATTTTACTGCTTGTGTGCTTAATGCACTCTCTTTCCTTCTTCACGCTCTCTGATTTAAAAGGGTAGTTTTTTTGGCTGGCTCAGTATTTAGTGTTGCCTTGCCTGTTCCAAGTTAGCATCCTGAGCCTAGTCATTTGAGACCTGATCTCAAACCCTTTGAAGTCACTGAGAGTCTTCTACTGACTTCAGTGGGCTTTGGATGAGGATGGTGTGAAGTAAATCATGCCCAGGGAGAAACTGCACTATGCATCTGTGCTAGTCATGGACTCTAGAATGTAGATTTATCCATTACTCTCCTCTAAAGAAGAAATTGCCAGGATGAATGAGCCTTTTAATTCAATGAGAAAGAAAATATTTTGCAGAAGTGGTATCTAAGATATTTAGACTGATGACTTGGTCTATAATATCTGGGAATTTTATTTATTTTTGTTTTCTTTTGGAAACTTGTACTTGTTTAAAATCACCACAGTGATGATCATTAAGGTTCTGATCCTGCAAGCCCTTGATGTAAGTGATGCTTTGAATTACATCATTCTCTTTAGATTCAGTTCTGTCCTAGTTTTCCTCTTTCTGAAGCTGTCAAAACACCTCTTGCAGTGGAAATTCCCAGTGAATGGTGAGGGTCAGAGGACTAAAGGCACCTGAATCCTTGCCTTACTAAAGGACTGGAGCCAGCTGATGCAACCCACAAATAGGCAGCACTGGCCAGCATAGATCATAGATTCTTAGGGTGGGAAGGGACTTCAGGAGATCTAGTCCAACCCCCTGCTCAGAGCAGGACCAATCCCCAAATGGCCCCCTGAAGGATTGAACTCACAACCCTGGATTTAGCAGGCCAATGCTCAAACCACTGAGCTGCATTAAGGGAAGTGCTTATTCAGCAGAACACTTGGGTAGTCTCCACTCATAGGGCCACTACAAATCTTTAAAGTTGTTCCTGAGCTGGAATCCCTGGGGGAGGGCAG
Organism: Gopherus flavomarginatus; assembly: GCF_025201925.1. NCBI lineage: Eukaryota > Metazoa > Chordata > Testudines > Testudinidae > Gopherus > Gopherus flavomarginatus. The sequence goes on from NC_066619.1 coordinate 218,045,593, forward strand.
CAATGCAGACACTGATACCCATATTTTCCCAGAGCTGTGTCTGGCCTTGGGTTGTCTTCAGTTGTCCCACAATAGGGGTGGAGGCTTCCCTTTAATGTAGCTTCTCTCTAGAGGTGTCATAAGCCTTGCACAAGCATTGGTATGTGGGCAATATTGGGTTGATTTCCTATAAACTGACTATCTCTGCATGTAATGCTGGTTGTAGTCATAATCTTAAGTCTAAGCAATAAATAGTACTGCTCTTGAGTTTGTATTGCTCCTTAGCTGAACATTCTGTACAGTCTGTGTATAATCAAAGCCATGTTGTTATATAAATAACTTCAAAATCAACAGAAAAATATTAGTAGTCAATAGCACATGACTACCGCACACATCACATTACATATCCAACAGTGTGTTACTCTTCAAACTGACAATTTACTGAGAGAGAGAGAATGCATTCAGAATCTTTTTCCTGCTAGCATTTATAAAATGGATTTGGAATGTAACAGAGGAAAACAAGCCCCAGAATAACTGAAAACAAATTCCTGTATAATTGTTCAACAGATGGCCAAATTCAGTCCTGATGTGAGTAGGTGCAACTCTGATTACCTTTGTTTTTTCATTCCACTTTCCTTCTACAGTGTTTCATGGTGCTTGTTTTAACTGTTGGGTTCTCCAATACTGGTTTTTCTTTAGTTTAAGTTTTCTGTTTAATAATTTGGCATCATTTTTGAAAAAATCAGAATGCAGTAAGTTCTCCCTATGACTTTGCCACTTACATCAGAGGGATAAGGTGTAAACATTACTATATGTGAAAATTATTTTCAGTTTTATTATTGTCAAAGGCAGATGTGCGCTAGTCTTGGGAGGCAGTGGGTTGAAATGGTAGTGGATTCTCAGCTGCGTCTGAGCTGCACTCAAGCACAGTGGTGGTAGTGAGGCTGTCATGGAGCTGGTTGAGGCTCACTGATTCTGAATTGTGTGGCCCAGGTGCAAGCTAAAGCTAGAAGAGAGCAGCTCGAACTTACACCACTGGTCTTATGCCAGTGAAGGATTAGGCAGAGTAGAGCTCTACTGCGCTGCATCTTCCCACAGCACACCCCGGACATGTCTTTGAAGTTATACATACGTTATTTACTGTACAGCTCTTTGGAACCACTGTTTTGGGGATAAATTATAGACATGCACAATTTTAAAAATACATAGTAATAAGACACCTCTAACAACTTTGTCCAGCAGTCTTGTGTACAGACCATTCTGTAAGGGGTGTTGTTTAATGTGACAGACTACTGTTTCTTTCAGACTGTTACAGTCCACCATTTAAGTCTAGGATCTTCAAAGCAGCCCAAGGGAGCTAGGCACCTAAATCCCATTGAATTTCAATAGGAGCTGAACACCTAGCTTTCTTAGGCTAGGATATTCAAAGGAACCTAAGTATTAATCAAAGCCCTTTAAACTAAAGAAAATATTGCTTTAAAGTTAAATGTATGCCAGACTGCTCATTTTCTTTCCTTACTTAGGTGTATACCTGTATTTGGAAATTTTCCCCCAAAAGGCAACAATGGAGTCTCTCTCATTACCTAGGAATATACTTTGAAAATTAGTTACTTAGATTATAAGAATGGGATGAAGGAGTCTATTCTCTTTCCTGCCAGACAGGATTTACATTTTAGATATAAAAATGCATAGAAGGCTACAGAACAGAACTTAAAGTATAACAGGTTTTGTGTTTATTAGGGTGTCTTTCACATGACACATTGTCTGGTAAAACCGTGTTGCAGAGGCCTCATTAAAAAACCCTGCTGAATGCCAGTCAAGGAGGCGGGGGGAGAGGGGAAATCAGGACTTCAGTCCATTCGCAGTCAAGGTCAAACAGAGAGCTGCAAGTCAAGTCCCCCCCACTCCCTCATCCTGCACACACACTACTGCAGCGCATACTTGAGGTGAAAGTTTCAGCATTTCAACAGTTAGTCAGCTTCATGTTTTCACAGCACAAGGAGTATTATAACACTGTTCATTCTTTCAGGTTGACTTGAACACTTGACCTTAGATGTAAACTCCTTTTCTAAGGTGCAAAACTAAACATTGTAATTTTAGCTAAATCAGCTTTTGGTTTATCAACCATGACAAAACAAAGAGCTGGCAATTAAATATTTCAGGGCATATTTAACCTTTACCCTTCTTTGAAGGAGTAGGGCAGCTTGTGTTAAAAACAAACAAAGGGCTACAATTACGTGGGTTTTACCATGCATGGATTTGGAAATTCAGAAAGTTTCTGGTCATTGAATTTCTATCCCAGTTCAGTAGTTGGAGCAGTGTTTGTTCCACCCATGGAAATGACAGTGATTCCAGACTCTGAAATCTATGGAAATCCCACAAATGTCAGGATGCTTCCAGAGAGCAGTTGCCTTGATACCCTTCCAAACCCATGTCTGCACGTAGTGCCTCTTGGAGAACCGGAGGGTTGCAACCAGGAAGAATTAAGTATTGTTCCAAGCAGCGGTGACATGTGGGCGGGTTTTCAAATAGATTATCTGCCACACCCATGGAAAGCAAGCCATATCCAGTGTCTGCATCCCGACTTCTCTCCGTTCCACCCACTCCCAGCCACGGAGTCTCAGTGCTGTGAAGGAGTGGTCATGAAATGTGGAGGTCAGGGAAAGAATGTAGCAGAGTCATGGGATTGGCCCCTAGTTTGGCGCATTTTGCTACCATTTGCTTCACACAGTGGAAGCTAGCAGGTAACTTGGTATTAGAAGCTACATTTTTATCCAGGTTCACTTATGCTAGTCATTCCCTTACCCATCAAACAACAGGAACGTCTGATTGTGGCACCCAATCAAAGGTAGCAAATTTTTGGACCTGCTGGTTGAGTTACTTACCCTTTTATAGCTTAGATTTTTCTCTGACTCCATTCTGTTTAGATAGGCATGTTTTTTAGATGTACCTAAAAAACTCAAACAAACCTGAAAATAAAGGCACAATAAACTACAATTCCTATGAAAAAGGCCAAAAGAGAAACTTGATAGATTTTAGTGAAGGAATGACCAAATCAGTGGATGAAGATAATACAGCAAATATACTATACAAAGTTGAAAACTGGCCAATAGATCATAAATAAAGGATTATGATATATTGCAAGTTATCAACCTGGGAGATATCTAGTGAGTTGCTGCAAGGTTCTGGCTCCATTCTAGTTTTATTTACTGTCTTAATCAGTGCTTTGCAATTAAAGTAAACAACATGTTGATTAACTCTAAATTTTGAAAGATTAATATTAAATAGAGGATTTGAGATTCAGTGAGAACAGAGAAATACAAAGGGGTTTATTTCTGATCATTCTGGGGGACTAATAATCATCTTGTTATTTGTAGATTAGAAACACTAAGGACAGAGAAGAGTTCCTTATGGTGGTATAAGAAGATTTCATGGGAAGTAAGACGATCAAATGAAGAAAAGGAAAAATTTTCTGAGAGAGAGAGAGAGAGAGAGAGAGAGAGATGCAGTAGGCTGCAGAATGGGACAATTAAACTAGTCTGGACAAAGCAATAAAAATGCAATCAAGAGACCAAATATGCTTTGACCAGTGAATGGATTAATTTCTGTGATTCATTAATCCTCCTCCATTCTGTGACTGGAAAAAGTCATGGAATCTCTCCTTGTCTACATGATCTGCTACCTCCCATAGAACATGACAATTATAGCAGCAACAAAAAATATAGTCCAAAAGAAATAGTCCAAAATTATAAAAGTTTTTTTCAAATAATTTATGTTTACATTAAAAGCTATATTAACCAGGAACCAGCTTTCAATACCCTTATCCTGGTCTGAAGCATACTTGCCATGAATATTCATAGAAGGGACACTGAAGGTAGATCTCTACTTATTGGCATCATCGTACTCCATTTCTCCAAATCCCCAAAACTTGCAGGGTAAATACAGCTGGGCATTGTACAAATATAACTCATTTTGAATACTAATGAGCAGGTCAGGGCAACCCAGCCAAGGGACAGGAGCTTTGGTGCCACAGATGGGGCACAGGAAGCAGAGCAATGGGAAGGCAGGAGTGGTCCACATGGTTCCTACATTTATGGATCTCTAGGGCTTCCTACCCTGTAAATACCCTGGATATACAGACTTGGAGGGGGGGGTTTATCCTTTTTCTACTCTGCAGTCCCCCAAATCCCTCTTTCTGAGGTGAATATTGGGAGAAAATTCCCGCCTCCTTGATCATTTCCCATTTTTCCAGGCTGCAGCGGTATTTGTTTGTTTTTTTCCTTACATTTAAAATTTCTGGAGGCATTAAAGGGCCAAAACCTCAAAGATGGGCATCCTTTATGTCTGTTACAGCTATCCCCTATTCCATTTTGTTTCTTACAGCTGTCCCCAGACTCCATTTTGTTTTCTGTTCTCCTGTGGCCGCCCTTCCCTGGCTGTTAAGTTGTTTACCAGGGCCACTGCCCTTCTCAAAGGGAGGGCCCCTTAAGTTGTTTAACAAGAGCCATTGCCCTTCTCAAAGGGATGGCCACTTGTGCTGCGTGCTAAGTGGGACCACTGCCCTGTTCAAAGGGTTAGTCCTGTTATCACCTCGTTGAGCCTGGGCTTGGTGTAGGGTAGGCAATGTCCAGAGCTGCAAGACCTAATGTGTTTTTAAGATCCTGGGCATGAGTCATAGGCCTCATGTGCTCTTGAGTCACCTATTGCACAGGACTATGTCCAGGCATGTCTCTGGGCTTACCTTCAGTTTTTTCCCTGTGCCCCTTCCCCTGTGACAGAGGGAGCCTATCAGGATTACTGGCGGGAAACTGCCCAAGTTTGCCTTTAAAACCAGATATTTTTGAAACACACCTCAGAAAGGTTCCTGCATTGCTGCCTGGTCTGATCAGCCAGGGGTCCTGGGGGGTCCTTTCTCCGCTCTCGTTTTATTTTTGAGCGTACCCCCGTTTTTTGAAGGCCCCCCCCCCCGAAGAACGAATTGCTACCTGAGAGATCTCCTGATTATTGAGACTGTACTGAGCCCTCCTTGCCTCTTCTGATGTTGCTGCTGCTTCTGCCTTTGCTGCTGCCTTGGGGACTAGTAAGAATCGCTCTGTAAAACTTTCTATACTTTTATTTTATTATTTTAGCTGCTGGCTCTGTTTCCCCAGCACACAGACTCAAGCTAAACCTTGGTCTGTGTCTTAAAACCTCTCTTAAACTCCAGGGCTCTTTGCCGCTAAAAATAAGTTTGTGCCGCTGCTAAGCTCTGTTCCTATGGGCTTTGCCTTGGGGCTCTCTGCTTTCAGCTGTATCCACCGCTGTAGCCACCATCCCTTGGCTTCCCTGGGAGCTGGGTCCTGGACACATACCACTCTGCCCTCTGTAACCTCCCCATAGCATAAGGTGCACCATAGGTCTTGGTTTTTTTAGTTTAATAAGTCATAGTTTGTTAAGATTGTAGAGCTTGTAAGTTTCAACTGCCTTGTTATAGTTTACTGTTTTGTTGCTCCGTATAGTTGCTTGTTATAGCTTTGCTTAGAATTGTGATATTTGTTGTTTTGCCTAGTCGTTGGTTAAGATAGATAAGGTTTTTTGCTGCTTAAATTTGCCTTCCTGCTGTCCCGATCTCTCCCTGAACTTTCCCGTGTCTGTTTTTCCCCCGCTACAATCTCCCCCTCTGTGTGCTCCTCCGTGTCTCCCTGTTATAACCCTTTGCTGCTTTTCCCCCGCATCTGCACTCTCTCCGAACTTCCCAACTCCTTGCTGCTTCCCACCCCCCGCGTCTGCATCACCCTCCAAACTTCCCAAACCCCTTGCTGCTTCTCCCCCTGTGAAACTTCCCAAACCCTTTGCTGTTTTTTTTACCTTTGTTTTTGGTGTCCGCTTGTTGCTTAAACCTCTCTCTAGCCCTTCTTTACACTTCTCCGCTGCCCCTCCCCTACCGAAGATCACCATCACACTGCTCCGTTGTCCTTGCCCTGCAGGGCTTCAGAGTCTCTCGCTGCTTCCAGCCACTTGTCTGCATACCACTAATCACTCACTCCCCCCCACTCCTGTTTCTTGACCCAGCCTTTATATTGGTATTGTATTGTTGTACTGTAACTCACATTTTACTTGTAATTATAACACCCCATTGGTTGCCTCCACTTTTCTGATATACTTTGTATTTACATTGATGCCACTGTGTTACATTGTGTATCTAGCTATTAACTCATATAGAAGCTACCATTTTATTTTGCATTTCTTTTGGGTACGCTTTGCATTTCCACACTGTATCTAGAGTTGCTTATTGACTGTACTGTATCCCATTGTGCTGAACCCCACTTGCTGTAGCCCACTATTAGAACTCCCTACACTGTTCAATAAGAACCCCTCCCCATCGTTGTCTATTGTAAACACCCTATACACCCCATCCCATCGTGTTTCATTATTAAATTCCCACCACTTCCTTTTTTTCCTTTAATAAAGAAATTAATTGGAATCCCAGCTGTGTGGTAATTGCTCCCCAAGATCCCATATACCTGCAGGCAGGGACACTTTACATCAAGCCCACTGCAACAAATGGTAGTATGGCCTTCCTCATGGACTGAGTGAATACAGTTTCCTCTTTACTTTTCAGTGGGAGCAATTGCACCAGTTTTTAGAGTGGATAACAAGAGAGAGTGAAATCCTGGCCGTACTGAAATTAATGGGAGTTTTGCCATTGATTTCAATAGATCCAGATTTAACCTTGAGTGTACATTCTTCTTGTGTATCCGAATTCAGAGAAATTCCTGGGAATAAAGTATGTACAAAGTCTAGATCATTGTAAACAGGGCAGTTACAAATGTATATCCAAGCGGAGATCTGAACACAACTAGAGCCTAACACTGCTAGCAGTGATGACCATTGCAGTAGTAAAAGATTCCACTAGGTCATTGAGTATTGTATCATGTGAGAATGTTCTGATCTAGTCCCAAACAGGGGAGAGTTCCAGATAGCATCTCCACTTGATGCATCAAATATTCAATCCTGAAGTCTGCACTTCCAGTTTTCCTGCAGCGAATTTCCAGTCTATAGGGTGAATTCTGTTAAATTGCACTGAGTTCTACTAAAAAAAATCACATCCTTCCTACAGGATAGGTAGGATGTTAAAGCTCCAGGACTGTAAATCAAAGTAGGAATGTAAACAACATATCAGTATTTTGAAGCTCAGCTGGATGTATTACTTCTTTTTAACAATATTATCATCTGTTTAAGGAACAATGACCGACAGGGAGGACATTTTTGGCAGTTAATGATGAGTTGGCAGAGGTGAGGTCCTGAGGTGGAGTCTGTTGTTATAAACCTTTGGAAGTGTCAAAGAGTAATAAAGAAAATTAAATAATTACCTTTTAATGGGCTGGAAAGTTAAATAGTGGTCATTGTTATGGATACAGCGTTTTGTTTACAGCACTTCATTTTCCTAGTGGTTAATAACCAGTACAGTCACCAGCAGGAAATGACTTCATTCTGATCAGTTTAACATTTATTAGTAAATTAATACATATTTTACAATGCCCAAAGAGTCACCTGGTCTAACAGGGCATGGTGTCACTCCTGTCTTCTTCCCTCAGAAACTGCACCAACTCCACCAGGTGTGCACTCACTGACCTTTTATTTCAAGTTCTCTCCACCAATATCACTACACTCCCCATGCAACAGCCTATTTACAAGATCTACAGTGCTTTTTGCTCTCTCATCAGGACCTGAGGGGAATCGAATTCTCCCTTGTCTGAGGCATCTCTCCCACTCTGCACTTCCTTTTTTGTGTCTCTTTATCAGCTATGGGTTCATGGGCTAATTGGATCTTTATGCCCACCACCCTGATTAGATAATTACCCCAATCAGCTTCCTCAGGGGAACTAAATAGCATCTAAGTGATCAGAGTGCAGGTTCACCGGTTCACTCCCTGCACTCTGTGACACCTGGTTTACAGAGCTCCCAAAGTTAAATTTTAGATATGACGTGGTACTGATCTAGCATCAGAAGGTGATGGGGCGAGGAAGGATGAGGGATACGTTACCAAAAAATAAATAAATAAAGGAAAGAAAGGACACTGACCTTTGACTGGATTTTTAAAAAAACTTTAAAAAAAACCTCTCTGTTATAATGTATTTATGTGGTCTCAATGATTTATAATTTAAAGAAGTATTATCCAAAATGCTGTTTTTTTGGTTTTTTTGGCCATGGAACATGGATAAGGGTTGAGCATCGTGTAGTAATTTCTCCTAGGGAATCCAACAGTTCATGCTACAGAAAGTGGCCTTAAAGTATAATTATGCTCCAAAAAGTCACTTTAAAAATGTCATCCTGGACCCATGTTTATTGTTTCTCAGTCACTCCAGATCAAAGTTTCTCATTTTACAAGAAAAATATATGCCTTTTCTAACTGCCAGCGCTGTAAACTTAGACTGGAATCTAAAAGTCAAGCTGGGCTACTTCTAGTCCAAGAATCAGTCCTGCTAAAGATTTTGCAAGTGGAACTTTGCTACAATTCTGTTGATGATTCATGACTCTCATAAAAGACCAGTTCATTCTCCCATGGCTCTATCTTCTGCAGGACTAACATGAGTAAAACACAGTAAAAAGGTATTTTTGTCAAAGTGAGCAGCTGTGACTTGCAATACACACAGGGAGCAGTTCTGTCAAGGAAAAAGATGACATTTTTACATGTCTTTTTTTATGGCAGGCAAAGAAACAATTAGTCTTCTTTTCTACTTCATTTTATGGTTTCACTGCCTGCTAAAAGCCCAACCTACAGATACACATAATGTTTAGAACATCCATTTACAATACTTATAATGTGGATGTCTGGCTTATTGGAGTTTGTGGAATCATAAGGGTCTTGAAAGATTTTTGAGTGGGATTTCTATAGAACTACATAAACATTTTATGCAGCATTTAAAATTCCTGGAATACGTTTGCCAAACAGACATCTTTCTATAATATCATATTTACAGTAGAACATACAACATGCTATATTAGATTACATTTAATGTACATGGCCAAAACCCTTGTCAGATAGAAAAGAGAAAAAGCTACATTTCACAACTATGATTTCATTGCAGATATGAAGGGTATTTCAATAAGACTAGTATTTCAATAAGATGACACCAGAGCTGTTAAAAATAGCTGACACAAAAACCACATCATTTTCCCCCGACAGTTGACATTTAGAGTACTGTCCTCTTTAAAGATCTGGGAGCTGCTAATCGCACCTCACTGAAGTTATGGTAGTGATATTTGAAGATCTGTGGAGCAGGATATATTCCACCCATGAATTTATGAACATAACTGAACTTTTTTTTCCACTGAAAGATAACTATGAGCATAACGTTCATATACATCTGTTTCATTGCAAAATTAGATTTTAAATATGAAAACTGGTGGTCATCTTTGGTCTAGATTCTGCAAACACTAACACACATTATTATTATTATTATTATTAATTTGCTCATCACTAAAACAATATTCCATCACTGCCAAAAATATAGCTATAGACCAATTTTCAAACATGGGTACTTTTTTTTTTTAATTATTATTTGTTGAGCACACACAAGCATGTAGACAGGTTGTCTGCCCGAAACAGTTTCCAATCTAAATCTAAAATTTAAACATTTGCAACTATCCTTGCAAATAAGTGGCCTGATTTTTCAGAGGTGCCACAGTTCAAATTTGAAAAGCACATTTGAAAAAAAGTCAGGGCACTTAGCTGCCTAAATATGAATTTAGGTGCCTAACTTTTGACATCCAATTTTGAAAATGTTGGTTATGTTATATTTGCTTCTACATACAGACTTATTGCAAACGTTGAGCTTTTATTTCAATCAGTTTGTGCAACTGGAAAACCAAAGGCTACACCCATCCATCAGGAGACTTTTGTGGGGGGGGGGGGACGGGAAGGTGAAAAAATATGCTTTCAGTACACAACTGTAGAAAAAGAGGAAAACAAGATAGGCTGAAATAAAAGCAGAGTAGAAAAATGAAGGTAATGATACTGTGATATTGTACACCCGAAGCACTGTACGTTTACAGGATACATTTGGAATGCTGAAGTACTTTTGGTCACTAAATCATAGGAAGCAAAATTTCATTGGAGAGGTATTTTTTCTGAATTTAGTTATAAAATCTTGCAGTGAATTCAGTAACCACACTGATATTTTCATCTACTATACTGTGTTTAATTGAGGTCCTCTGCATTACAAAAATGACTAGACACTAACACACACCAGGCTGCTTTTTTTTTATTATCTGCTATAAAGGCACACCAAGTTTTAATTTAAGACAATAATGAAAATCAGTAAAACCAACATTGATGTCTACCATTTTTTCCTGCACATTTTATAACTTTTACATGATGTAGTACTGTAAGATGTTCAAACAACTGAAATGGAGTATGTACTTAAACTGTTTTGTGACAGTGTTTGTCCTACTTCACTGAAACTTTTAAAAAATGTATCATATGCCACATACTATCAATCATAGAGATTTGAGTCTATCCAACAACTACAAGGAGTCTATAGGATTGGCTAGAGAGCCATTATAAAGTGCAGAGCTATTAGTGAAGCCTTAGCTGCTCTATAGAGCTACGTAATAGAAGTTGTCACATGGGAATCAGCTCAACGGAACCAAGCAACAATAAAAGGGCAGCAAAAGCCTATGGCCTCTGCTCTCTGATTCAGTAATGCAAAGAAAAAGTGGAATGCACTAGGACCTGTCAGCTTTGAAACATCTCAGTTCAACTTTATTTCACTAAAGATCAAGTAGAGAAGGCTAATTTTGTTTTCTAGACACTTAAATCCCATTTTCCCAGGCAGCTTTACCCCCTGGTTTGTTTAAATGTATCTTAAATAGAATATCTTATTCTAAAGTGTCTTTTTTTGAAGTGTGACAGGCACAATAGAACTGAATAAATCAGTGCCATAGTTATTGTTTCCAAAAGCTAGATTAAAAAAAAAAGAGACTGTAAGACATCTATTGAAATCCCAGAGGCTGTCATTAATACCCTTACAGGATACTTACACTTTATGAACATTTTTACTCATTTTAATTTTAGAAATTTTCAGTTTCTGACTTTTACATACAGTTAAATGGCTACATATTAACTACATATCCTGAAAGGGGGAAAAAAGCAACAGCCCTTTATTTGGAAGTATTTTGTGATGGTCTACAAGTTATTGTAGCCAACTAAGTTTGGCTTATGTTTAAATATAAGATTGGCAGGGCTGAGTTTCATTAATGTCTGGTGAACATTTTAACTTGTATACAAGTGGTGTCCTGCTGCTCAATCAGTCATAGGCATGCTACCAGAATACTAAAGCTTAAATAAGCAAACCTTATGGTTACAATTAGTTTAGCTGTCAAAAGAGATTATTCTTTTTAAATTGTGGAACTAGCTACTAAATTATGAGAAATATGAACTTTCCAAAAATGCTGGAAGAGATAAGGTTCTTTTTGTGTTAAAGATGAAATATCATTTGCAATAATCAATAGTGTTCAGATATTTAAAATGCAGTGAAAGTAGTCTGAAATATAACTAGGCAAAAATGGCACCATGCTACTCAACAGATCTGCTCTCTGTGTAATTGAGTTTTATCTGATTCCTTTAGTAATCAAAATGAGATATTACTACTTTCACTTCAGAACTAAACAGTTGAAGGTGAATGAGAATCCACATTGTGCATCACTGTTAGGACTACCTTCTATGTTATACTTTATCAAGAGAAATATTTGCTAAGTTTCAATCAATTGGTTACACTTGTGTAAGTCCACTGAAGTCAAGGAGATTGCACATTTTCCACTTGGGGTGTAATTTGAAGACAGCTACACATATTGAGGTTTTTATGGTGTAATCAAAATCAGATTTAAAAAAATTGCAATTGGTGAAATCCTGTCTGTATTGAAAGTCAATGGCAAAACTCCCACTGATTTCAGTAAGGCCAGAATTTCACGATATGTGTTTTGCTTCTTAAGCAAAAAGTGAGGTAATCAAGAATTTTCTTACACTTTGGATATAGATTTTATATAAAGGATTTCTGTTCTGCATGTGATTTTTTTATATTAAATTGTAAATAGCCCATGCAAAACAGCAACAAAGTTCCATCTCGGGTATTACCAAGGAGTGCTCCTGATTCTCCATCAAGTTCAATCCTGTATGGAGAGTAATGGTAATGCTTTTTTATTTCCAAAGTTGGCACAACTCAACACCATGACTTTAAAATTCTTCATTCTATAGGAATGGAAGTTTAATGTAAGGTTACACATGATCAGGCACATTGGAGGTTTGCTCTATTGTTACAAAAAATGCTCTCTTTTATAAATAAAGAATTTGTATTCTGTATTTAGATCAGGACAAACAGAGCCAAGAATTGAGTGAGATGCTGCCAGTATTTCAACAAATGGCTCCCACAAAAATATTTCTCTTAAACGGTGAGAAACCACGGGTGTGTTGGCTCAGGCAGTAAGAGTGGCTAATTAGTCATTTGTTTTCTTACTAAAAGAAAATTAGTGTTTCATAACCACAACCAATGGAAGAGGCTAGGCTCTGGGCAAACCAGCTAATACAAAGCTGCACATTGCTGGAAATTTATACCCGGTTCCTGAAAAGAATATACTGAGTACTATCTGCAAGCCTGTACTATTGCCCGGATATAATCTATAAAGTCATATGAAGCAATAGTAACTGCTGGAAGAAAATATTAAGCAACTAGTATAAAAACAGAACAAATGCAAAACAAGCACATTGTTAAATTTGCAACTTATGTATGTGTCAGCTTTAGCTCATATCACCCTAACTTAAACATACCCATCTTCCTCCCAGTTGTTTGTTAGATTACTTGAGACATTTGTCTATGTTTTCACAAAATTTTGAACCACACACTTTATTAAGGTTGAAAGCATATAGCTATTTGAATTTTGTGGCAGACAGAACTCAACAGCTTGAGTTCCTGACACATCTTTTTGTTTTGAATATGAACCTTATTTATTTCCAAAGCACATTTCACCAATCTCTGTATACCACTGTACTGATAACATACTCATTGCTAAAGTAGGTTTGCACCAGAGTCTGTCTTTGGACTTTTTAATTTCTCTCTGTGAATGTATTTATGATAATTTCAGATTGAAAAGTCAACCTTTAATGCACACAAAAATGCAAATTCTCTCCCTGCCTGCTCAGACCCAGACTTTACTTATTTTTTCTTCACTTCTAAGATAAAAGAGCTGCCATCCATTTCCTGTTACTGTCTTTACCAAGCAGTAACATTTCTCTGCCTCCTGCTGTTCTGAGACTTCTCTACCTGGGGGACCTGTTGTAATAATTGAGCCTACAAATTTACCCAGGCTGTGAGCTCAACTGTAGAAAGTGAGTGTAAGTCCATAAAATATCACAATAACCTAAAACAACAAATGTTGTACCATTTCCAAAGTGAGTTAGACAGACTGAATCAGTACAAACAAAAAGGCCTACAGATATAACTTAAGGACTATATTAAGATCATGCCTGTTAAACAAGAAATATGTGGAACCAGAAATCAGAATTGGTGTATCAGAAACTAGGCCAAATTGGTGGACAGAATAATCAATGGACAGGCTATTCCACCCAACACTCCCTTTTGGGGTCCCTAAGGGAAGAGACTTTTGGGGGGAAAATGGGCTATGAGAGCTAGTTTCATCATCATGCTGACACACCCACCGTTTCCAGAGACCCCAGACCTTTGTCATCCTGATCCTGAGAGATGTTCTGATGAGATCAGTCCACAGGAAGGATGCTGATGATGTTGCCACCCCTACCAACACTGGCTGAATCCAGCCCACTACCTGAGATGTGAGACATTGTTATCGCCCGGCCCTTGTGTGTTCTTTTCCATCCCCACTTATTTTTTCTCTTTTCCATCCTCACTTATTTCTTCTCTTTTCTATCCTTCTGTAAGCCAGTGGCCAGGAAGATGCAGCTAAATGCAAGCCCTAAACAGCTCAATACTGGTACAAATTTGATGAGCAACAACATTAAAGGAACATTAAGGATGCAAAGTCAGGCAAAATGGCCACCTGTGACAATGCTGGTTTCAGGGACTTGACCAGCATCACAAAGAAACTGTGACAGAGGGCAAGGATAAAATCCAACTTTCCAGGTGTCATTCAGCTGACAACCATGAGGTATCTTCTGTCTTCCTGCAGTCCCCTGCCTCATTCGCTACACACTTTCCAACTTCTGCAACAAATGAGGCAAGGATCCTACAGATCACAGCCATCTTTACTATAGAACCCAGAGCAGATCTGTCTTGTACACCAAAAGAGATGAGTTTTGTGGGAAAAAAATAGTATGTAATAAAATGATGGAAGACTGTATCCTAATGCATACACACATAGGGGCCAAATTAAGGTTTCACAGGCAACCTTAATTCTCGCATTTCCTGATTTTTGAGCACTTGATTTGCAACCTTGCATGTTCTTTTAATGTAGCTTTTTTATATATAAATTCTTTTCAATTACACTAGGAAAAGTATAATTTTTTGTCCCTTACAGTTTTAATTTCTTCCAAGTATTTCATTGCGGAAATTAAAATGCCAAACCCAAAATGTTAATGGATCCAATCCTGCATTCCTTAGTCAGGCAAAACCAACAGTGACTTAAAAGGGAATTTCACCTGAGTAATATCTGTAGACTCTGATCAGACATGTAATTTTTTTCTCTTTTGGAACTTAGAGAAAAAAGGGTTAAAGGCCTTCTCTGACAACATTTGAGACCTTGTTATCTTCTATAAAATTGACTCTTTCTTTAACCAAACTTATTCATTTTATAAAAGGATACTACTAGAGAGCTATGGTGGTAAATAAGCTGTAGCTTACTTATCTCAGTGCTGACTAGAGATGGGTTAACTACTAGCAGCAACTTGCAAGCAGTTTATTTAATTTCTCCTGTAACATCTGTAAGATGACATCATAAAGGGGTGACTGAAATATATGAGGTTGAACATTTGAAAACTCTTCTGGTGGGGCGATCTGTGGTGGGGCATTTTATTCCCCTTTATATTATCATATAGGGGAACCCATAAAATCCTGGTATTTAGAGATGGAAAAGATTCAGTAGGGAGCATAAAATTCATCTCCCTGCAAAGCTGGAAATAACTTCCAATAAATATAAGACAAGATTCTCAGCTGGTATAAATCAGCTTAGCTCCACTGACATCCATGGCACTACATTGATTTAGACGTGCTGAGGATCCAAAATACCAGATATTGAAGTGATAATATATTTGATTTGTGCCTTACTACTTCTAAAGAGATATTTAAGTTATACAAGCATATTTTGTTTTTATCTAAAAAAGATTACAATTTGGCCTGCTTTAGTTTCCAGCTTCAACAAGACCAACCCATGCAATGTAAATAATGATTCAATATATACACAAACTGTATGGGAAGATTCAGCTATCTGATTACTTCGGTTAATTTATAAGAAACAATCTTTTTCTTTAAAATGTACAAGTAAGATAGGAAAGGGTGGGATGATTGTCTTCCAAGTCTATGTCACTTTAAACTTAATAGAAATAGTGCTTTTAGGATAGATCTTCCAAGAGCATAATCCTGTTATTTTTCAACTGTTAATATCTGTTCTGAGAAGGTCTTGGAAAATTGTTGCCGACAGTGTTATAGCAGCACAATAGTTAAGTTTGTGTTGGCACCTTCATGTGGGCCACCTTCATGTGGAGATCCACTCCATTTGGAACCAGAGTATCCATTGTCTTTGATTGGGCTCAAATTCCTGTATTTTCCACTTTTAACAATAAACCTGCCAAAGCTGAAAAGGATTCAGCTCAGGAACACCTGTTTTTTTAGCTTAAAAATGCTACTGAATTACAAAATAAGGCCCCATTTAGGCAAACCCTTATAATCACTTGCTTTAAATCATATTACTAGTTTCAGTGAAGTCAATGGGACTACTCAAGTGCTAAAAGTTAAGCTCATGTTTATTTGCAGGACTAGAGTATGTGTGTGTATAATATAAGTATTTCAACTTTTTTTTGTTCTTTCAAAACTCAAACACAATACTTATTAAAATGATATTTTGCAGGGCCTTCATTTATTAGGTGAAACAGACAGTTTTCTAAGTAGAAAACTTCCAGATAATTAATCCAAAAAAAAAGTCTATTCAGCATGATGAGACAGATTTTTGATGCTGTTAAACTGAATTGCGTGGGCCACCATGATTTATGGCTCCCATATTCTTAAAGTTGGCCTACAATAAGTTCTGTAATATATGTTAAGCAAATAGCCATAATATAGTAATGATTCAATTATTCATGTTATAGTTGAGAGGACTTGCAGTCAGAGGGGATAGACCAGAGAATCTCAGCATCACCAGGAAAAGGCAAGTCTACATGACTGGGGACTCCTTATTGAGAAGAATAGACAGGCCTGTAATCAGAGCTGATCTGGAGAACAGAAGGGTGTGCTGTCTGCCGGGTGCTAAGATACGGATGTGAACCTGAGGCTGAAGAGGATCCTAATGGGAGCAGGAAAAAATCCACTGATTGTCCTTCATGTGGGAACAAATGATACAGCTAGATTCTCGCAGGAACATATCAAGGGTGACTATGCCAGGCTGGGGAAGACGCTTAAGGAAATCAAGGCTCAGGTGATCTTTAGTGGTATTCTGCCTGTTTCTAGAGAAGGGCAACAAAGGTGTGACAAGATAATGATGATCAACAGATGGCTCAGGCAGTGGTGCTATAAGGAGGGCTTTGGGATGTGTGGCCACTGGGAAGCATTCATGGACAGAGGACTGTTCTCTCGGGATGGACTTCACCTGAGTAGGGAGGGAAATAGACTTCTAGATTGAAGGCTGGCACAACTGATTAAGAGAGCTTTAAACTAGGAATTTAGGGGAGATGATTGAAGATGTCCAGGTAATCTCCATGCCGGATTTTAACATTGAGAGGGAAGAAAACTAAGTAAGAGAGGATACAGAAGCGGGTAGGACAATGGATATAAGGAGGAAGGGTAGTGTAGATACCAGTCTAATAGGTGATAGTAGTGCTAGAATTTTTGGGCCTAATCAGGTAAAGAATGTGAGCGAAGCCAAACAGCAAAAATTAAGATGTTTGTACACTAATGCGAGGAGCCTAGGCAACAAAATGGAGGATCTAGAGCTACTGGTGCAGGAAGTGAAACCAGTTATTATAGAGATAACAGAAACATGGTGGAATAGTAGTCATGACTGGAGTACAGTTATTGAAGGGTATATGATGTTTAGGAAAGACCGAAATAAAGGCAAAGGTGGTGGAGTAGAATTGTATATCAATGGTGAGGTAGACTGTAAAGAAATATACCTATGTATAAATATAATTTAATATAGCCATAATCATATGTATGTGCAATATTAAACTGTGGTGATTGAGATGTTTGTGGCATCTGTGAATCTATTGCTTCTTGTATAAATTTAGAGAAGGTACAAACCATCAGGGTGATAGGCACCAAGGGCTTCAAAATAAGAAAGAACCTCTGTGCTTATTTCTTCTAGTAGGCGAGCTTGTTAATTTAGTTGGAAGGGCAGGGGAATGGCAAGAATTCCTTATCTTTGGAGCACTGAAGTCTCTTGAGGTTCTATGGTGTAGCAAGAGTAAGAAATCAATTATCTTATTATTATTCAAGACCTATTTCCTGGCTGCTTTTTGGAGGGGAGAGAAGCGGGGAAGCAGAAGCGGAGCCTGTAACTATGAGTCTGCAGGAAAGGAGGTTTATAGCATCTGAAAATTCAATGCTGGGATTTCAGACACTGTTCCATTACCACTAAAAATACTGTCCTGGAAAATATGTTAATAAATCAATAATTTTTGGTAGTATTATATTAATTGATTTCTGCAATTTTTAGGGGGAGAGGACAGGAAGAACACAAGTCAAGCAGGAAAAGGAACTAAAGAAACCTTTAATTTTGGGCTGTTTCTGATTCTTACCTTATACACGTCTGAGGAACAAAACAGAAATCATGGAACTTGACCCTAGTAATTTCAGGACTATTTGAATAATAAAAAATGGTAATATGCAACTAATCCTGAAAGAAGTTTTAAAAAAAGTGTCCACTTCACTTGGAGATGGAGAATATATGTTTTGTGAATTAGATCCCTAAATCTGTATTCGTCAGGGGGGAGGAAATTAACTTTGGTTTTGAAAGATTACATACTATGTCTAATTAGACCTCACACTCCTGCTATTCCTTATTCTGAATAAATGATGCAGTGATTTAACTAACCTCAGAATGGCTTATCATATATGAAGGACATGGTTCAAAAAGCATTACAAAGAAAACAATGATTTTACAATGTGGGTGTTAGGGAAAAATCATCAGAAATAATGTTAGACTGTTATACATCTTAATGATGGTGGGAGGCAGAAATGGCCTAAATTTAAAATACTTGATACTCTTGGATACTGCCCAAACACCTGCTGATAACATGACTCCAGAATTGCAGTCTAGGTGTTTGGAATTCATATTAAATACCTTAGAATGACTTAGTGAGCTTAAATAAAGTTCCATCTGATCAGTTTTCAGTAGTGCACCGGAAATAAAAAGGATATAAAAAGGTTCTCTATTAATTGTGGCATGGAATTGCTTTCCAATAAAACCATTCTCCGCCACCCTCCACCCAAAAACAAACCAACAAAAAACACCACCAAAACCCATGCATTTGATATGTACTCCTACTGCATCCAAAGTATGTGGCAAGTCTACAATTCCAGTGTAAACTCAGAGATGTTTCAGGTCACATATGCCCCTGAGACTTCAGAACTTAACAGGGCAGTTGTGTAATCAGAGCAGATTTTCAAATGAATTCTTAAGGATAAAAGTTAGACACCTGACTGACTGTGATTGCTGTAAGAATTGTTCTTTGGTAGATTGCCAGACCAGCAGTACCTAAGAGGTGCTTTGAGCCACAACTGACATCTCAGTGACTCCTTCAGTTGACAGTCTTATCTGATTCATGCAGACCTTTTATGATTAACATAATCTTCTGGTGATCTAGAGGGACCTCGGACATAATTCAACACCCAATTCCATTCATGAGACAAGGCTCATAAATTTAATTGCGTTCAAAAGCCTTTAGAGAACTAATGCTGCTAGTGCTATGAGAGCCAATGTGGCTTACAGTTCCTTTTTTCCCTACACTTCCTGACTAGACTGAAAGCATTCTGCTTTGACATGCATTCACCTGCTAGAGATGCGAGGGTAAAAAGAGATGATGTGACCTTCAGCATGTCTGAGGAAGTGTTGCCAGGGGAGGCAACCACAACTGACATCTAAACTTATTCAACTGGTGATCTTATCTGGAAGATTAAGTTCATAAGTGAAGGCCTGCATGTGTCAGATAAGACATTCAGTTGCATTTGTTATTGTGATGTCAGTTGTGACTGCCAGTTCTGGCAACATTTCCTCCTTTCATTTTGAGCTGTCCAATATACAGTGGACACTCAAAGCTCATTTTAAGTATTGACTTCAGGGGATCTTAACATGAAACAGGAAGGCTTCACTAGCAGAGCCTGATGCAGGACAGGGACTTCAGTTTTGCTGCATGTCTGGTGTAAATGTTATTCCAGGCATTTATCTCACTAGTTGGAGAGAGCTCCACAATGAATTTGAAAACCAGAAAAAGGCACAACACGAACCAATGGCTGGAAGCTGAAGACAGACAAATTAGAAACAAGTCACTTAAAAAAAAACAAAAAACCACACCAGTGAGGGTAATTAACCATACGAACAAACTATATAGAGATATGGTGGATTCTCCATCTCCTGATATCTTTTTGAAAAACATGTTTTTGTCAAAACACTATTCATTGGGCTTAATATCTGGATGAAATTCTATGGTCCATGTTAAATGGGAGATCAGTCTAGATGGTCTAATGGTCCCTGCTGACCTTAAAATTTATTAATTTATTAAAATGACATTTATGTATCCAGGTTAAGTGGAATGTTTGCACTATATGAATGTAACATGGCTACTGAAATAAAGAATATTCTCATAAGGGGCTAGAGGCCTGTGTCATAAACAGATAGTTAAGGGTTAATGTCCCTTTTACCTGTAAAGGGTTAACAAACAGGGAACCAAAAACACCTGACCAGGGGACCAATCAGGAGACAAGATACTTTCAAATCTCGGTGGAGGGAAGCTTTTGTTTGTGTTTTTTGGGTTTGGCTTTGTTCTCGCTGTGTCCTGGAAGGGACTAGACGTGCAACCAGGTTTCTTGCCAATCTCCCTGCTACAGTCTCTTATATATTCAGAATAGTGAGTATTAAGTAGAACAGGCGGTTATAGTCTTTTAATTGTTTTCTATATTTGCAAATGTGTAGTTTGCTGGAAGTATTTTAAATTGCATATTGCTGGGGGGAGGCTTCTTCCTAGTGTCTTAAGCTGAAAGACCCTGTAACTTTTACTATCTAAATTACAGAGATAACTTTTACTTTTTTTCTTTCTTTTTATTAAAAGTTTTGCTTTTAAGACCTGTCTGATTTTTTTTTCCTTGTTGAGGCTCAAAGGAATTGAGTCTGTACTTAACAGGGAAGGAGAAGGGAGGGGAGAAGGTTGGAATCCCTTTGTTTTAGACAGATTCAAGCTCCGTGAATCTATCTCTCCAGGAGCCCAGGGAGGGAACACCTGGAGGGGAAGAAAAGGGGGAGAACAAACCTGATTTCTCTGTGTTGTGATTCAAGAAGTTTGAATCACGGTAACCCAGGGTAACCCAGGGAGGGGAAGTCTTGGAGAGGCAATGGTGAGGGAAAGAGTTTACTTTCCTTGTGTTAAGATCCAGGGGGTCTGGCTCTTGGGGGTCCCCAGGGAAGGTTTTGGGGGGACCAGAGTGTATCAGGCACTCCAAGACCTGATTGGTGGCAGCTATCAGATCTAAGCTGGTAATTAAGCTTAGGGGAATTCATGCTGGTACTCCAACTTTTGGACTCTAAGGTTCAGATTGGGGAAAGATACCATGACAGCCTGTCAAGGTGTTCTCTACTCAGTGCTGGGGTTCCTCCTTGGGGCTGCATCTGGGGAATAGCACTGTCTGGTCTGATACCCCCTTCTGTTTTGTTCATGCTGCAGCCCCTCTCACTCTCCAGAGAGTTGCAGTGCTTCCTCTTCCTCTAGGGCCAGTTCACAATAGTTTTCCCCTTCCAGGATACTGGACCGTCTGACACTGTATTGTTCCTAACAGTCCTCCAGTTCACCCAGTACCCTGGGTTCCAGCTCAGGGATCCTCGAATCAGCAACAGTCTGCAGTGTCCCAAACTTTGCTGCCATTTCACAGAGCCTTTTCCTACTCCATCTTTATCAGACTTCTGCTCCACCACACCTCTGGGTAAGCTCTTTCTTCAGGGCTAGGATCGCAGGACTACTACTTGCCCCCTGGGTTTTTCCCTTTCCCTCTCTCAGCCTAGAAAATGACTGCAGGCTTCCATGATGCAGCCCCCTTCTGCCCTCACTTCCTGGTCATATACCAGACCTTCCTGCTCCAGCCCAGCTGGACTCCATCCTCCATCAATGCTTACCTATCAAGCCTAACTGTCCTTCAGGTGTGGCTTATCAGGTTATTTAACCCCTTCTGAGCCATGTTAACTCTTTCCAGGCTAGCGTGGGGGTTAACATCCCACCAGAAGCCCTACATCCTCCTCTTTTCTCACCACCATACTCACTATACACAGCAGTATGCTTTCGAATGCAAAGAAAAGGATACTGGAGACAGCAAACAGCCATAGTGGTTTTAACACCACTTTAATAGATTTGAACACAATCATACTTACAAGCTTTGTCTTATTAGCAGCATGCACTGTTGAATCATTTCAGTAAATTGAATTTACTTGAAGATTGTGTTCATGCTAGACAGTCTACATGTGTCAGATAAGACCTTTGGCTGAATTAGTTGTTGAGATGTCAATTGTAGCTTCTCACTCTGGCTCTGTGGCCTCTTCTCTTTCTTGAGCAGTTCATCATACAAGTAGTCAAACACATTTTAAATGCTGCTGGTTTGACACCCATGAGACTTTGCATGGCTTCAGGGATCAAGCTTTGAGGCTACAATGCAGGGTCAGGGCCTAACATGCCTTCTGAAGTGACCATTACAAATGGTAGCTAATTAAATAAATAATAAGAGCTGCCCCTATAATTCACCAGTTCAATATGTCAAGAAGCGGAGAAGGATGTATCTTGGTACTCTTAGATATATCAGGACAGCCCTTGGTTCTTGTTCCTAAACAGGCTACCCTCAGCTTCCCTTCCCTTACCCCATGGCCTTCCTCTCTCATGGACCTTGCAATATTTTAATCAGCATCTGGCTAGCTTTCTCATGCTAACAGGCTTTGATTGTGATATATACAATGCACAATACACAGCTGATCAGATACAGATAAGCATCTTCTAACCCCAGCCTGAACAGAATCTATCGAAAGCCTGTCACTTCCTGGTGACCTACTTTTAACTTCAAGGCTTTAAGAACATAATTTCCAATATAGATAAATAACTCCTTAAATATTACCCGTACATATATTTCACAAGTACTATGATGACCAGTGTGTTACTGGCTTTTGGTAGAGACCTCCCATACCACCCTATGCACGATTATGCAGCCATAAACCTCGGGGGATCCCTGTAATCCCTTAAGACCTCC
Organism: Gopherus flavomarginatus; assembly: GCF_025201925.1. NCBI lineage: Eukaryota > Metazoa > Chordata > Testudines > Testudinidae > Gopherus > Gopherus flavomarginatus. Next base: position 218,068,227 of record NC_066619.1, read on the forward strand.
TCATGCCTTCTGCCAGTTGGCACTAAGGGGTTACTGGGTCTTGTTCTCAGAAATGACCAAACCATTTTGGCTGAAATCCGCCCCGAAAAAAATCAGTTGGCCTGCGGCACACTGCCACTATGGAACGTTTCAGTCCAAATGGTTAAAGTATGGCAGACCTATGAACAACTGAAAGTGGGATCTCATAATGGGAAGTGTCAGGCAGTACTACCAGCCTGTAGCAGACCGTGGACTCACTGGCACGGCGTCTCCTGCTGGTCAGTCCAGGAATTAGCTCTTTCCAGTCTCAGAGCATTTCCTACTGGCCAGTGTCTCTCTACCTCGGGCCCCCAGGTCTGTCCTGGACCCTAGTGCCCCTTACCTTGGTGTTCTGCACTGCAGCTGTACCTCCACACTCTAGATCTCCCCTTCCAGGGGAACCCCCTCCCTCTATGCCCACCTTGCCTCAGTGGCTACTGCCAGTCATCATCTAGCCCCCTCTCGCTGGGGCAAACTGCAGTCTGTAATGGTCACTTATCATTGGCAAGGGGGTTGGACCTGCTGCCTTTCCCTGCAGCCTGAGTACCTCCCCTGGCCTTTAACAAGGCCTCAGCCTGGGTAGTTGCCAGGCTGGAGCTCACCAGCTCCTCTTGCCCTTCCCCAGCACTGCTCTGCTCTGCTCTGCTCTGCTCAAGGTACCCTGTGCTCCCAGGCAGCTAGCTCCTCTCTCCAAATCTAGAGAGAGACTGCCTGCCTTCTGGCCTGGCAGCTCTTTTATAGGGCCCAACCTGGCCCTGTCTGGCTGCCTCCCAGCCTTTTCTTGTTGGCTCTGCCCCAGCCCTCTCCAAGAGCTGGCTTTTAACCCTTGCTGAGCCGGAGTGGGATGACTGCCCTGCTACACAGCTCTGCATAGAATACATACTAATTTTTAAATTAAGGATATGAAACTGATATCATTGTAGCCATTTAAAAAAAATAGCAATGAGTATGAATTTATAAGCTGTGTACACAACATAAGTCACATAAAATATACTACTTGTAATCCTTGCCTGACCTTTCCCTCCAGCTACTTTTGTTGGTTGTTATTCTTTTCTTTGTCTAGTTTAGATACGAAAATCTTTGGGGGAAGGAACAGTGACATCTTGTTTTCTTAAAGCACTATGCATACCTCTGGCACTATAATCAACTTTAGGCCCTGGTTGTACAAGAATGTATGCACTCTGAGTAGTTCCACTGAATTCAGTGAGCTTAAGCACATGCACATCTTTGTAGGATTGGGACTTTATATAATAACTAGGGCTGTAGATTAATTGCAGTTAACTCACGCAATTAACTGAAAAAAAAAACTTAATCACGATTACTCACAATGTTAAACAATAGAATACCAATTGAAATTTATTCAATATTTTTAGATGTTTTTCTACATTTTCAAATATATCAGTTTCAATTACATCACAGAATACAAAGCGTACAGCACTTGCTTTGTTATTTTTTATTACAAATAATTGCACTGTAAACATGATAAATAAAAGAAATAATATTTTCAAATCACCTCATACATGTACCATAGTGCAATCTATTTATCATGAAAGTGCAACTTACAAAAGTAGTTTTTTGTTACATAACTGCACTCAAAAACAAAACAATGTAAAACTTTAGTGCCCATAAGTCCACTCAGTCCTACTTCTTGTTCAGCCAATCGCTAAGAGAAACAAGTTTGTTTACATTTGCAGAAGACAATGCTGCCCGCTTCTTAATTATAATGTCACCTGAAAGTGAGAACGTGCATTCACATGGCACTGTTGCAGCTGGAATCACAAGATATTTATGTGCCAGATGCGCTAAAGATTCGTATGCCTCTTCATGCTTTGGCCATTGTTCCATAGGAAATGCTTCCATGCTTATGACACTTGTTAAAAAAAAAGAGTGTTAATTAAATTTGTATCTGAACTCCTTGGGGGAGAATTGTATGTCTCCTGCTCTGTTTTACCTGCATTCTGACATATATTTCACGTTATAGCAGTCTTGGATGATGACCCAGCACATGTTCGTTTTAAGAACACTTTCACTGCAAATTTGACAAAATGCAAAGAAGATACCAATGTGAGATTTCTAAAGATAGCCACAGCAGTTAACCCAAGATTTAAGAATCTGGAGTGCCTTCCAAAACCTGAGAGGGCTGAATTGTGAAGCATGCTTTCAGAAGTCTTAAAAGAGCAACACTCTGATGCGGAAATTACAGAATTCAAAGCACCAAAAAAGAAAATCAACCTTCTGCTGATTGCATCTGACTTAGATGATGAAAATGAACATGTGTTGGTTTGCACTGCTTTGAATCGTTATCAAGCAGAACCCGTCATAAGCGTGCATGCATGTCCTTTAGAATGATGGTTGAAGCATGAAGGGACATATGAATCTTTATCACATTTGGCATGTAAATAACTCACGACGCCAGCTATAACAGTGCCATGCAAATGCCTGTTCTCACTTTCAGGAGACATTATAAATAAGAAGCAGGCAGCATTAACTTCTGCAAATGTAAACAAATTTGTTTGTCTGAGCGATTGGCTGAACAAGAAGTAGGACTGATTGGACCTGTAGGCTGTAAAGTTTTACATTGTTTTATTTTTGAACTCAGGGTTTTTTTGTACATAATTCTACATTTGTAAGTTCAACACTCATGATAAAGATAGCACTACAGTACTTGTATTAGGTGAACTGAAAAATACTATTTCTTTTGTTTTTTACAGTGCAAATATTTGTAATAAATATAAATATAAAGTGAGCACTGTAAACTTTGTATACTGTATTGTAATTGAAATCACTATATTTTAAAATGTAGGAAACTACCAAAATATTTTAATAAATGGTATTCTATTATTGTTTAACAGCACAATTAATCATGATTAATTTTTTTAAAATCACTTGATAGCCCTTGTCATAACCTAGTCCCAGATTTGGACCTTAGCGTCCAAAATATGGGGGTTAGCATGAAAACCTCCAAGCTTAGTTACCAGCTTGGACCTGGTATTGCTGCCACCACCCAAAAAATTAGAGTGTTTTGGGGCACTCTGGTCCCCCCAAAAAAACCTTTCCTGGGGACCCCAAGACCCAAACCCTTGAGTCTCACAACAAAGGGAAATAAATCTTTCCCTTCCCCCCTCCAGGTGCTCCTGGAGAGATACACAGAAGCAACCTCCGTGAATCCAAGCAGAGGGAGTCCACCCTCTGTAATTCCAGTCCTGGAAACAAAATCACTTTCCTCTTCACCCAGAAGGAATGCAAAATCAGGCTAGCAAATCCAACACACACAGATCTCTCCCTGATTTCTTCCTCCCACCAATTCCCTGGTGAGTACAGACTCAATTTCCCTGAAGTTCCCCACTAAAGAAAAACTCCAACAGGTCTTAAAAGAAAGTTTATATAAAAAAGAAAGAAAAATACATAAAAATGGTCTTTCTGTATTAAGATGACAAATACAGGGTCAATTGCTTAAAAGAATATTGAATAAACAGCCTTATTCAAAAAGAATACAAATCAAAGCACTCCAGCCACTATAGACATGTAAATACAAAAACAACAAAACCATGTTTGGTACTCACAACTTGGAAACAGAAGATTAGAAAACAGAAATCACTTCTCAAAGCTGGGAGAAAAGTAGGCAGACAGACAAAGACTTAGACACAAACTTCCCTCCACCCAGAGTTGAAAAAATCCGGTTTCCTGATTGGTCCTCTGGTCAGGTGCTTCAGGTTACTTTTTTTTCAGGTGAAAGAGACATTAACCCTTAGCTATCTGTTTATGACACGCCCCCCAAATTGCAGACAGTGGGGAAGCTCACTGGCGGCGATTTCCTTCTAGAACTTTAAAATAAACAGATTACTACAACACATGCACCTTTACATATACCACTAAGTATATAAGTAACAGACTTCTACAGTTTAAGAACACTTTTTAACTACTAGAGTCTGGGAAACTCTCATGGGAGAGTGCATCAGCTACTTTGTTAGAAGCTCCTGTGATGTGCTGAATTTTAAAATCAAAATCTTGGAGAGCTAAACTCCAACGAAGAAGTTTCTTGTTGTTCCCCTTGGCAGTATGAAGCCACTTTAGTGCAGCATGGTCAGTTCGTAGTTGGAACCGCCGTCCCCAAACATATGGGCGTAGCTTTTCCAGGGCGTACACAATGGCATAGCATTCCTTTTCACTGACTGACCAGTGACTTTCCCTCTCAGACAGTTTCTTGCTGAGAAACACGACAGGATGGAAGTTGTGATCCGTTGCTTCCTGCATGAGAACTGCTCCTATACCACGCTCAGATGCATCCGTGGTTACTAGGAATGGCTTGTCAAAATCCGGGGCCCTGAGCACAGGGTCAGACATGAGCGTTGCCTTAAGCTGGGTAAAGGCCTTTTGACACTCATCAGTCCACTTAACGGCATTTGGCTGGGTCTTTTTGGTCAGGTCGGTCAGTGGGGCAGCGATTTGGCTGTAGTGTGGTACAAATCGCCTGTAGTACCCGGCCAAGCCTAAGAAGGATTGGACCTGTTTCTTTGACCTTGGGACAGGCCACTTTTGGATAGCATCCACCTTGGCCTGTAGGGGGTTTATGGTTCCTAGACCCACCTGGTGCCCCAGGTAAGTCACTCTGTTTTGGCCTATTTGACACTTTTTGGCCTTAACAGTTAGTCCGGCCTGCCTGATGCGCTCAAAGACCTTTTCCAGGTGTAGCAGGTGTTTGGGCCAGGAGTCTGAAAAAATGGCCACATCATCGAGGTAGGCAACTGCAAATTCTCCCAGTCCTGCTAGTAGACCATCTACCAGCCTCTGGAAGGTGGCGGGTGCATTTCGAAGGCCGAAAGGAAGGACATTGAATTCATACACCCCCGCATGGGTGACGAATGCTGTACACTTTGTATACTGTATTGTAATTGAAATCACTATATTTTAAAATGTAGGAAACTACCAAAATATTTTAATAAATGGTATTCTATTATTGTTTAACAGCACAATTAATCATGATTATTTTTTTTAAAATCACTTGATAGCCCTAATAACAACAAATAATAATAAATATACTGTTGTTAAATGAAATTCATAACAAAAATAATCTTATTGTAAAAGATTATGGGGGTAACTGGAGTGTCAGCTAAGGATTAAGACATTATGTCTAGATGTAAATTATTCGTTACATTCAAAATTACTTGCTCTCTTAAAAGGAAGAACTGACAGGACCTTACAGTCACTGAGATCCTATTGTGGTTTTGTGTTTTACACTGAGGATAAAAACTAAACTGTAGAAAACAATGGTTTTAGTAGCTAGAGCAAAACAACAAAATCCACACAACTTTTTCTTCTTGTGCCTTGACTCTTCTTTCTCTTGTTTCCCTCTCATCAGCAGTCAAATGAGGGACAAGGTAACAAGTGGAGAAGAGAAAGATCCTGCATTACAGGCAGAGTTAGACTACAAGACACCTTTAGTAAACTTTAAAAGAAATAATCTAAATAATTTTAAAGCACTTGAGTGGATTTGTATGTGATTTCCATAGAGTAACATAGATGTGATGTTATCTACAATGGTCTCCATCAAAGACAACGTAGAATGACTTTTGTGAGTGCTGTGATGACACCGGGCCACTTTCTTGCCCTACCTGCTGTGACGTTACAGCCCATATTCTTTATGGAAATATGCTTATGATATGGATATGGCATAACAGATATATTTTATGCAAGATGGGTCTTGTAAGGTATCATTGGAAAGGTTATAATTTACTGAATGTGATTATTCAAATTGTATGCATGTATCATTTCTGTATCTAAAGTTAGGCATATTGACTATGTAACAATTACAACTGTGTGTGTATTTGGGAGATACCCACCGGACAACAGGCCATTAGCCTTTATGTGCCATTAGGAAGAAACAATAAGACTTTGAAGATACTAATCTCTCTCCTTCCTGAGAGGCATCTTGGGATGTAGCTGCTACACTACTAGGTCAGGGGGTCCTGTCATCTGGTATTAAACACCATCTTGGACTTCTAGGACTTGGCTACAGTGGCACTTTATACCGCAATAAAGCCTCCCAGAGCGCTCTACCTTACTCTCCATTCACACTGGCAAGGCACGTAGAGTGCTCTGACTCCCTGGCTACAGCGGTCCTGGTACTCTACCTCCATGAGAGGGATAACAGCTGTTGCGTATTGGCTGAGATGCCCCAGGGCCAGTGTAAAAGGGGAGTTAAGTTACAGCATTCTGACTGACCTCTGGAAACGTCCCATAATCTCCTTAAGTCAAGTGGGCTCTCTTCTCTTTGTTGTGAAATCGGCTGAGGAATGCAGAAGTGCCTTTTCAGAGCTCCGTTTCAGACAGCGGCTGCTTATTTGCAACGGGGCAAAGCAAATGTTTACTGAGTGAGTGAGAGACAGAGAGGCAGAGGGATGGGGATCTTACAAGATAGCATGCTCACACACTCTCTGCACTCCAAAACCCCACTCTCTCTCTCCCCCCACGTACAAACAACACACTCCACACAACCCCCCTCATTTGGAAAGCACATTGCATCCACGTGAATGCTGGGATAGCTGCCCTTAATGCACTGCTCCCAATGCCGCTGCAAATGCCACAAGTGTGGCCATGCCAATGTGGTTGCAGCTGTCAGTGTGGACAGACAGGAGCGCTTTTCGTAGTGCCCTCTACGAAGGCTGGTTTAACTCAAAGCGCTTTACAGCTGGAAGTGTAGCCATGGCCTAGTAATTTTCCACTAAAAGGAAGGGGATGTCAAGACTGGGAAACAAAAGATTCCCCCCTTATGTAAATCTTATTTAAGGCTGGGGAGTAAGGCAAACGGGACTCTTCTCCATTGCCTTCCTGCCCAAGAAGAAAGACCATTGAAAGTACCTGAGGAGACAAAGGAATTGAGCTGAGAGAATGGCAAGGGCTGAGTCCAGACTAAGACAGGAGTCTAATCTGTAAAGAGAAATAACTGGAACTCTAAGCTACTGTCATAAACAGATAGCTAAGGGTTAATGTTCTTTTACCTGGAAAGGAGTAACCTGAAACACCTGACCAGAGGACCAATCAGGAAACAAGATTTTTTCAAATCTGGGTGGAGGGAAGTTTGTGTCTGAATCCTTTGTTCCTTGTCTTGTATCTGTCCCTCTCGGCTATGGGAAGGATTTTTCTGCCTCCTGCTTTTCTAATCTTCTGTTTCCAAGTTGTAAGTACAAAGATAGGAAGACCATAGGTTTGTTTTTTTATATTTACATGTGTGTAGTTGCTGGAATGTGTTAAATTGTATTCTTTGTGGATAAGGCTGTTTATTCATATTTCTTTTAAGCAATTGACTCTGTATTTGTCACCTTAATACACAGAGACCATTTTTATGTATTTTTCTTTCTTTTTACATAAAGCTTTCTTTTTAAGACCTGTTGGAGTTTTTCTTTAGTGGGGAACTCCAGGGAATTGAGTCTGTGCTCACCAGGGACTTGGTGGGTGGAAGAAGTCAGGGGGAAATCTGTGTGTGTTAGATTTACTAGCCTGACTTTGCATTCCCTCTGGGTGAAGAGGGAAGTGCTTGTGTTTCCAGGACTGGAAATAGAGAGGGTGGAGTCCCTCTGTTTAGATTCACGGAGCTTGCTTCTGTGTATCTCTCCAGGAACCCAGGGAGGGAACACCTGGAAGGGAGAGGGAAGGGAAATGGTTTATTCCTCTTTGTTGTGAGACTCAAGGAATTTGGGTCTTGGGGTCCCCAGGGAAGGTTTTGGGGGGGGACCAGAGTGCCCCAAAACACTCTAATTTTTTGGGTGGTGGCAGCTTTACCAGGTCCAAGCTGGTAACTAAGCTTGGAGGTTTTCATGCTAACCCCCATATTTTGGACGCTAAGGTCCAAATCTGGGAATAGGTTATGACTGCTACAGAAACTCTGCAACTTGCCTAAAACAACATTTAGAATGAAAAATTATTTCTTGAAATCAGTCTCTTGAAGAAGCTTAGTATGCAATTTTTGTTTTATTTGCTTGCTAATCTGCTTTGTTCTGTTTGCTATCCCTTATAATCACTTAAAATCTGCCTTTTATAGTTAATAAACTTGTTCTCGTTTATTATTAAAACTAGTTTGTGCAATTTTTAACTGGGTGGGCAAGACGTTGTGCATATCTTCCTCCACATTGAGGGAGGGGGCAAATTTATGAGCTTACATTGTATAGATTTCTCTACAGCACAAGACAATATTATTTTGGGAGTACTTTCCAGAGGGGATCTGCACTTGAGTGCTTGGCAGTTTCCTAGCTGAGTCTTCTCATAGAGAGCTGTTTGCAGACTCTATGTGATTCAACAGCTGGTGCATCCCTACCTGTGTGTGTGTGCTGCCAGAGGCTGGAAAGCCTAATTCAGCAAAACTGGGAGAGGAAGCCCAGGCTAGTGGAGAAGGCAGGGTCAGTGAAATCCCAGTACATCAGGTGGCATCTCAGACAAAGGGTCTAACCGGTCACACCTGCATCTTCAGCATGCATATAGGGTCAGACAGAGTTTCCTTTAAGAACCCAAAGAGAAGGCTGGATCACTACCACCTGAGTGATAGATGGGAAAACTGCATGGGCTGAGCAGTCCAAAGGGAACAATCCTAGATAATAACTATATTAGAGGAGTTACTGTTCAGCCAAACATTTCCCCCATTCCAGGAGGCTGGTGAGGCAGCAGAGGGAGAAGATGATCCTTCAGCAACTCAAAATTAGCCATTTCAGCAAAATAATGTATGAATTTTCCCCATTAGGGCCATGCTCTGTTTCTCTATACTAACCATTTATGATAGACCCTATCTTTAGCAACTGTATAGAGCCAGCTGATGACATGGGATCCTTACACACATTCACATCATCATCCTCAGAATTGCTTGGCCCTGGATGGAGTCAGTGCACATGACACTGAAGAGCTACTGAGCACCTTAATAATGCTTAAACTAGTCATAGGATCTGACCAATAGAGAGATATAGAATGACATCTGAAGCAAGGCAAAGAATCCCCCTAAACAACAAAGGGCCCAGTCCTGCAAGGTGCTGCAAGATGTTGAGCAAGCTTTAATTACAGCCAGTTGGAATTAAACTGGTGCTTAGAAGTTACTCAGCACCATGCAGGACACAATGTTGAGGCATGTGCTCAAAATACTGGCATGTTTTTGTACTGGTATCCTTTGCTGCCTGTCCAAGCAGCTGCAGTGAAGTGATAAACGGCAGAGTTGGCAAAGTCCTTTCCTGCAAGAGGTAACTGAATTAACCAAACCAGTTTTCTGTTCTTTAGTAAAATATATAAATATTTCTACTGCATAAGGTAGGAAGAGATCTTCTGAAATCAAGAAATAGTCTGTGAATCTCATTGTAACCATCATGCTTTTTAGAACATTAAAGTTTTTAAGACAAATACTGCCAGTGAAGTCAGCATGGATTTGAGTACTGTTTATATGATAACCTAACCCACTGAATAATTAATTAAGTATATTTTTCACCTCTTAGAGCTTGATTGTTAAGTGAATGGGATATTTATGATCCACATAAGGAACTCTGGACAGCCTAACTATCTCTGATAGATGCTATTTTTAAAAAGAATTTTTTAAAACAATTATTGAGTTGAATAATCATTTGAGTGCCTGTGTCATGCCCTGGCAGCTTTGTGTGAAAAAGATTCACACAAAGCTGCCAGGGCATGACACAGGCACTCAAATGATTATTCAAAAGGATTTGAAGTGGCCAAACTTTATGTACACAAAAAGACTGAACATTTCTTGTTTCTGGGTCACAGGCTATCAAGACCTTTGACCTACAAGCTATAGATCTCTTACTCGGCAAATTACTTACACTGGACTACTTCATAAACAACAGAAGCTTTAAGTGTCCCACCAGGCATTACAAATAGGGTGGAGTTATCCATTGCTGGATTTTATTTGGATGGAAATGAGCCTTCCTGGGAAGTCTACTTAAACCTTTTAAATAAAGCTTGAGTAGTGACTTTACAACTACTGTATTTAATTTGTGATGAGAAGGAACGGTTCTAAGTGTTATTTGTCTATAACTTCACCTAATGAAACTCCTCTTAATGCCAGCATTTAAGTAGCTCAAGGCATCATTAAAATTTTATTCAACCAGTTGCAGCTATCTGTACTTCAACTTTAACAAATATTACTTGTTGGATGAAAAGGGGCAGCCTGTCAGTCCTGCATCTGTCACTTAGTATTAAGCGATTTTCATTTTAGCGGAGTTCTGTGTTTTTGGAAGGTTTTTTATTCTAGCTCTATAGTCACAATTACAGGTCTGTGGAGCCTGATGCTGAAGCAAGAGAACCACTGAATGAAATAAAAGCGGGTTAGAATTTCACTCTGCTAGGTCTGCTTTATTTATATCCACAGTGTTCTGAAGAATTTTACAAGTGTTATTTACTAAACAGCCTAGAAGAAGATAGCAGTGATTTTAAACGCCATCTAGAAGTTTGCATGTTCATCAATAAATGCTCTCCTAAATGTCTTCATTTTACTCCAGCTATTATAATCTGATACTTAAAATGATAATGGTTTATATATCTCCAGATGTTACAGTAATATTTAACATGGATGTTTGCAATAAATTATATAGTCTCCTTTATTATTTCTCCAACCATCTCAATTATTATTATGAACCATTTTGATAGCACCATATACACAGAGATTTTGATAACACAGAACAATTTATAGTCTAATTTAAATAAAGACAAACATAATCATAGGACAACTAGTGAGGAGCAAGAGGGTCTATGCAGCAGTGTATTATCACCTAGGCTGACAAGGCCTAGGCCTAGGGCAGCAAATTTATAATAGCAGCATTTTTGCAATCACGGCATCAGTGACACCGCGATTCTACCAATCGTAGCGCGTATTGAAGCTACCAATGACGGCACGAAGCCATTTAGTAAACATACTCACAAGAATCCTAAAAGTTAATAATATGACTGGAAGGAAGAAATTATGCAGTTCTCAGTTAAAAAAAAAAAGGCTGTACAAAAGAAAGGAAGGGAAAATGAAATGATAGCAAAAATGTGCAAAATAGATTCCTTTGTTGTATCAGTTAGTGCCAACAGTGAGATAGAAAAAATAGTTGAAAGTAGCAGTGAAGTAAAAAGTGAAAATATTGGTGTTGATAGTGAAAATATTGATGTTTAATAAGTTAATATGGGGCCAAAGGCAGCAATTATTTCAGGGCCTAGAGGTGGCAAAATCATTAATCCATCACTGGTTCTATGGGCTACTAACAATGAGAGTGAAGGGACAAAAAGATGTCCAGAAGAAGGGTGAGAGATGTGAAAAGAAAATTATTTAGACATATTAGAATGGGGATAATTAAGAGGAAGGGAGACAAGATGTGAGAGAGTCAGGAGATGAGCTGGGAATGGACAAGGAATTTAGCAGTGAAGACATTAAAAAAGGGTAAATTTTTGAGATATTTAAACCAGAACATGCTATAAGACACAATCAGGATAAATGGAGAGAAGAATCAAAATTGTAGGTGAAATCCTGGCTTTATTGAAGTCAGCAGCAGTTTTGCCATTCACTTCAATAAGCCCAGAAGTTCGCTGTACAAGTCTGGGAGAGTATGGGTCAGAAGGACAGGAAGGTAGCTGAATTGCCAAAAAGAGACAGAGAAGTGGGAAAAAGAAAAGACATATTAAGTGGGATTAGCAGAAATGAAATTTTGGAGGAATTAAATTTGAGATGGCGGCTAGACAATTGAGAAGAAATATCAGAAAAGCATTAGTGATGCAAGACTGGATGAACAAATGGATATCAGGGGCAGACAGGTAGATTCTGAAATTATCAACATAAAAACTATAACTAAAACTTTCCTCCAATCCAATGCCCTTGACCTTTCTCTACCTTAAACACCCTGTTCAGCCATCTTCCTAGCCCCCTTCTCCTCCATGGCATTCCTCTTTGTCCAGGATATTGCCAACTTCTTTACACCAAAATTCTACAAACATTCCTTCTTCTCCTCTCTCTTTCTTAATCTCCTCTAAGATTAATGAGAGAGAAAGAGAGAGAAGGATGGTGGTGGGGAATCAAGAAGAGAATTCTCAGGGAAATGAAGGGCTTATCTACCTGGAAATATTTTACCAATTATACTGGTATAATTATATTGATAAACTGATATAGTGATACCCATATAATTCCCCAGGTAGAAACTTTTATTCCGGAATAGGAGTGGTTATTTTTGGCTTAGTTTATACCCCTTCCACAGCATCCTAACAAACCAAAGAGGGGAATTATACCAATATAAATAATATTGGTTTAAATTTACACCTTAGCTTAAACTGGTATAAAACTCTCATGTAGACAAGGCCTTACACACATATGAAGAGAGGAAGATGAGGCCCATTTAAAACAGATATTGGAGGAGATATCAGCACAGCAGGAGGAGAAACATGAAAATGCAGAGCAAGAAGTGTCAAGACAAAAGAAAAAGTATAAAAGGTAAGACTGTCAAACATTGGAGACAGATCAAGGAAGAGGATAAAGAACCATATTAGATACATAAATAGGTCAGTCATGTGACTCAGTGAATATTCACTGTCGCTTCCTCCCCCTTCTTTCCCCCGCTGCTCTTGATCAGCCTTCCCCTTTTAGACATTATCACTCATTTGTCGTCTTCTTCCCACAGCTGCTTACTGCCATCACAGATGTACAAATTTGGTATCCTTAAGCAGCTCATTCATTATTTTAAAAGGTAGCAATGTATTGCATGAAAAATTCAGACCATTGGTGATCATCAAGAAGAGGTAAAACAGACCAAACATTGCTTTTAAAAACTGTAAATACTTCGAATTGTTGAAAGAGATTAATGAAGAAAATATTTGGAAATTTGTAATTAGACTGACCAAAATCCACCAGATTTTAATTGGCTTTAACTTTACACTCCTGCTATCCTATTATGCCTTTTAAGACTCAGTTTCATTGTTATTTATTTCAATTAATAATAAAGAATGTAATGCTTCATTGTATAAAACGCCCCTCCTTTTTAGGTTTTAAGATAAACAAAAGATGAAGACTTCAGCCAAAACTACGAACAAGTTTAAATCTGATTTATTTTATTGTTTATAGGATTAAATAAGGAGTTTTGCAAGTTTGAGGTATATTTTCAAACTCTCTCCACAAGTGTCACTTTGTCTCTATACAAATCTAACATGAGGTACTGACTGGAGACCATGCCTGAATCTCCAGTTCTTCCAGTAGTTTACAATAAGTCAAGAAAGGCCATATTTTGTCCTCATTTATACTACTTGCCACTTTGACTTCAGTGAAGAAATGAAGATAGAAGAGTAGGATTCAGTAGGGGTTCAGTGAAGTTAAATGGGTACAAGTAAATGCGGGTTTTATCTTAAATTACCACCATTAAGCAGATGAAATTCTTCTGAGATCTCTCTGAGCAATACCTTATAAAACTCAAAGCAATTAAAGGTATGTGCGTAAATACTTACAAAAAATTTACATCCTTGCTTCTCTATGGTTAACAAAAAGCCTAAGTTTGTTATCTGAGAATTCCTGTCAGGTGAAGGATTCCTTGCCTTCTCTATTGAAAAGAGACTTTACATTTGTTTGGAAAGTCCATCAGACATGCATCTGATTAATCAGAGAATTATAATTATTCTCCTAATGCTCAAAGAAAGTAATCCTTTTTTATATATGTGTGTGTGTGGTAGTAGTGATAAATCTTGTAACATACAGAAATTCTCACACGATATATCTGAGGAAAACTTGACATAAAGGTTGATAATATTCTTAGTAGCTATTCCTAGGAAGAGTAGTGTCATGAATATAAAAAGGAAATACTTGTTTAAATATATGCAAAAAGTCATACAAATAAAAGAAATAATACTTTGTATACAATAATATATATAATACATTACATTTTTAGAGCATCTTCCATTTGAGAATCAGTACAGCCCCAGTTAATCAAAGTGCTCAGATGGGTGATTAACTTTAAGTATCTGTGTAGCCTCACTGAAGTTGCAAGTGCGTACAGCTAGGTATGTGCATAATTGCTTTGCTGGATCAGGGCCTAAGTGCTTTACAAATCAAGCCTCACAGAAGCATTGTGAGTAGGGGTCAAATTGGGGCAAAAGGGTTGATGGAATACTTCCAAGCTCCACTCACGTAAATAATCACAACGAGATGCCATGCTCAGCAGATCAAAAGTTAAAATGTGTGTGCTAACTGGGCTTCTTGAATTTGGATCCCCTTCATGAGATTTGCAAGTGTATGTCTATGCAGCAGTCAGGAAGCGTGTTTGTAGCGTGGGAAGGGACACCCAAGCCAATTTTGATTGAGCTAGCTCTCTAAAAATAGCATTGTAAGCCGCAATGGCTCAAGCAGTAACACAGGCTAGCTGCCCAAATACAATCCCTTCCAGGACTTTAGCTACATACTCGGGTGGCTAGCCTGTGCGGCTATAGCTACACTATTTTCAGTAAGCTAGCTCAATCAACACTAGCTTGGGTATGTCTGTGTGTGCTTACCCAATTGCAGTGTAGACATACCCCTAGCCATCCTGAGCAAGACATCCTCTAGATGAGCGGGGGGTGAGAGGTAGAAATGTCTTCCAAACCTCACCCCCTTGAAGTGAAATGTTACTCACAGTAAGTTGGACACATCTGTGAACATCCCTCTTCTTTCTTACATAAGGAATGATTTATCAGTCTTGACATTTAAATTATCCATCACTGGACATCTGAGTCAACCCCTTCCCAGGGTGAATGGGATAGCACATAATCCTCTGAACTGGCTTTCTGTAGACTCATGTGGACATCTTTGCATCAGTTCATATTTGTGATGTTTTCTTGACAACCATGACAGCTTGAGCCTTATAAATGAAAACTGAGTTTTTTTGAGGGAAAAAAACACCCCACAGCAGCTTTGAGAGGTGCTAATATTACATATCACCTCATAATGGCTGAATTTGACCCTGGTTGTGAGGTAGGGAAAGATTATTACTTGCCTTTTGTAGATGGGAAACTGAGGTACACAGCCTTACCTTCACACTGGAAATATATAGCAAACCCAGGAATAAAACTTAGAACCTCTTGTACTTTAACCACAAGACCAGGCCTCTTCAATAGGAAAGCAATACTGAGTTAGGTTCCTATTTGCCCTATTACTTCCATTTACTCACCCAAAGTTTAGCGTCAGTACTTTCAGGAGTCTATCATAATTATATATGTTGTATGTTAGTATCTTAACGTTACAACAGTGTGAGAAACATGTTTTTATTTTCATTTAGAAAACTTAATCTTTTCATTCTGTATCAGGCATAGAGGTATGCAAAAATTATTTTAAAGGCTTTGAATAAACTTTTCCCTTCCCAAACGTACAATGAGCAGATATACTGGAATTCCAGCAACAGAGAGGAAAATTCCATTTTATGTAATCTTTCTAAATCTGTTAATGATCACAGAAGATCATAAGGTAATTTGCACAAGCATCTTAAATGAGTCCTTTGACTCATGTCTTGGGTGCCTGGTACTTTTTTGGGTTTGTATTATCTAAACTCAGTTATTAAACACTGACCTATAATTTGCTGCTTAGCCCTGATTTCAAACAGATCCAATAAGCTGATAGAAATATTTGATGAATACAAAGGCACAAGCCTAAGAAAAACAGGAAGGATTTGTGAAAATGTTCAGTGGCATTTGTAATGCCCTTTGAAAATAGTATAGCATGTAGCTGCAGGGTTTTAGCTAACAAAACTCCCTCTGATTTCATATAAAATCTGTTAATCTTCAGCTACAGTCTTTAACAGTTGAACAGTCAATACAAATATTTCTGTGTATGTATATGTGTGGAAATTATAATAATTTTTTGATCTGAAGTAAATATTTGAAGCCAAAAATTAACAGGCATTCAGCAGCATGGACCATCAAAGAGTAACACACAAGTTTGCAACATAAAAAGGGAAAAGAAACAAGGTTAGAATAATATTTTCAGATGCAATTTCTTGTTTTTTAATACCAGCTTATGTTTGTGGCATTTTCAGAGTAAAATAAGTTCTCACACTTTTAGGTTTCTTACTTTCGAATTATATTCAGTCTCCAAGCCTGACTTTTCATTGAATACATATTACATTAGGCTCACTGGCAACATGCTAGAAAAGACAACTACATAGATATAGCAAAATTAGATGTCTTACTGATCAGTAATACAAAAGTGTGTTTCTTAAGGTAAATGAGATTTTGTTGCATTCTGCATAATTTTACTTACATGCTTCTGCTTCATTTATTCAGTTTTACATAGTCAAGATAAGCACATAAGACAATTTAAAAACAAGATAATGCCATCTATCATTTAATACTGGTAAAATATGACAGGAAGACTTTATTCTAAAACTGAACCAGGACCTATATTAGGATAAGGAAAACAGTATTATCCATAAAATTATTCCTTCCCTATCTCTGTTTCACTACCAAGTTTTTTCCTAGTTCTAGGCCTCCCTCCCTGTCCTGCCACAGCTTTCAATGGTACACATAATCTCTAACACACAACAGCTCAGACAGGTTCTTATAAAAATATATTTTTGTCCAAACTAGTCTGCTTTTTCCATCATATACTACAATGCCCTTTTCCAAAAATAAGTTTAATTGTTCTTTGAATTCATGTACAATGCTTCAATTGCATTCCCATGTTAATTTAATCTGTTTATCACTTTTAGAATAAAGAACATTTTCTAGAGCTCCCTTATTCATTCTTAGTATTGGGTCAAATTCTGAAATCTTTACACAGATATTTTTTTGGCAGATGTCATTCATTTCAAAGGGGATTTTTGCTTAAAGGAAGTCGATAGAGTACCCTTATTCTGGCAAAATTCCAAAATCAGTGAGTAAGCACTAAATAAAACCGAATTAGGACTTCAAGGTTGGGCCTTTCTAAATTATGGTCACTAATTTTTTTTATCTCAATACATGCTAGTGTAAAAAGTGTCCCTTTCATTATCTTCAAACCAGTTTAACAACTTCAAAAGCCTCTACTATATCACTTCAAAGAGTACTCCCCCCACCCACCATCAACGGAGATCCCAGCTCCCGTAACTTTTCCTTATAAAACAGATTTTTAAGCTCTTCCTTGCTCTGTGCTCCTATCCAAAATATCCTCCTTGCTTTGGTACAGTGACTGATGCTGTGTACAGTATTCCAGAGAAGCTTTAACAAGGTCTTATAAAATAAAACTACCACTGTGACTGAATGCACCCCAGTATTCACACCTTACACATCATTGTAATAATCTTTGTACAAAATATGCCTTGTGTGGTATCATTTGAAAACTAATAACTCACTGGTCAATAATAACATGGAGAAATGCATGTAGCAATATTATATGTAAAGTTATGCAATCTCCCTGTACAATGGTATTAGCACATATTCAAAACCATACAGCCTTACCTAGGCAAAGTTGTCAAACAGCTCTATCCTAAAAAAATGGAATGCGTGTTTTACCTCAATATACATGTAAGTAGTAAACAGGGTCCTCCAGACAGTGGGGGAGGAAATGGCAGAAGACAAAGCAAATTTGCATTTCAGCAAACACAGGTGAGGAGAAAGAGCCTGGAGCCTCCTTTATCACCAGACCCTGTGTGGTTTTCTTCACTGACTGAATAAATCCAGAAGAATCTACTGCATGGTTCCCTGGACTATAAAAGGAGGGGTAGAGAACCCCAAATTCTCTCTCTTTCACCTAAGGAGACAAAAGCACCAGCACTGTTGGGCTGCTGGGGGGATCTTTACCAAGGAAAGGGTCAATCATATATTGCTGGAAGACTGTGGGTGAGAAAGGCCATTTTAAACAAAGCAGTAAACCAAAACTTGTTTAAGTTTTAGACATTTAAATGTGTTTTTCTCTTATTTGCAGCTCACATTGGGAGCTACAACAGCAAAGCATTGTGAGGCACCCAAGGTTACCAGGCAGGTGGTAACACAACCCTTCATTTGTCTGGACTGATCCCAGCATATGACAATCACCTTCTTTGTTTTATAGTTTACTCCTTCCACTAATATATCCTAGCATTCTATTTGCCATTTTTGTTTATCATTTGTACTGCATTAACAGATAGAATATCAGAGTTAGAAAGGACCTCAGGAGGTCATCTAGTCTAACTCCCACCTCAAAGCAAGATCAATCCCCAGATTGCCCCCTCAAGGACTGAACTCACAACCCTAGGTTTAGCAGGCCAATGCTCAAACCACTGAGCTATCCCTCCCCTCCTGTTTCTAGTTTTATGCCAAATGTCCTATATGTTTCTAGTTGCTATTGAGTCAGTGATCCACTGCTTATCAAAATCAATTGGAATCTTTCTATTCAGTAAGCCACACCTATTGTGCATAAGACATATTTCAGTTAAGAATTAGCAAAGATGTCATGGTAAGTTTAGGATGGGGTATAAGAGACTAGAGGAAGTCACCATGTGCAGCAGGTACCTGATGTGCAACATGTCCCAATTCTCATGGTTATCCTTATGAGTCAAAGCTACAGACAAGCAGAACTGCAAATCTACTACTTTTTGTGGTTGCAATATCTCTGGTGCAATTTGTACAATTTGATTGCTTTAACAGGAACAGGAGCTGCTAACAGGAGCTGCTAACAGGGAGTTTTGCAAGGGAGTTCTCCAGGTGAAGGAGGAGCACATACAGCATCTGTGGGCAAAGAGGAGCGGACAGAGAGCTGTAGACGGGAATTTGAGAGTTTGACAGAGGGAGGCTTACAATGGTGAGGAGGACCCGCAACACCTGTGCCAGCACTGCTTCTGTCTCCTCCACCTGCGCCTGTAGCCAGACAGAGCACCAAAGCATGGATGCTTTTACCCAGATTCTGGTGTGGGCTTGCAAAGACTGTAATTTGCAATTTCCACTTACTGATATCCAGGCTGGGGGTGGCATCCAATGTGAAAGGTGCCTACTGGTGGAATCTCTCAGGCAGCAGGTGGGAGAGCTACAGGAGGAGGTGGCCAGGCTGAGGAACATCCATGTCCATGAGCAATTCCTGGACAGTATCCATGTGGAGACAGCTGATGGTGCTGTCCCAGTTGACAGGACTACTGACACTCCAGTGGAAGAGGAGATGCCTCAGGGTGTACCTGACACACCAGTGGAGGAGGAGGCTCAGGTTGGACACAGCCAGCTGGTTACTTCTAGCAGCGGGCAGTGCTCCACCACTGCTGCGAACCGTCCTGTTGTGGTAAAAAATACAGGAGAGAAGAAATCACCCCCAACAGTTAAGGGGGTGAAGCCTCATACCCCTAAGGCTGGGAGGTCTGCTGCCACCACTGATAAGAAACGTAGGGTAGTGGTGGTTGGAGACTCTCTGCTGAGGGGGACGGAGACACCCATCTGTCGCCCTGACCGTTCATCCCGGGAGGTATGCTGCCTGCCAGGGGCCCATATCCGAGATGTTACAGAGGCTTTGTCGAGGATTATCCGGCCTTCTGACTACTATCCCATGCTACTCATCCATGTGGGCACAAATGATACTGCGAGGTGTGACGCTGAGCAGATCAAGAGTGACTACAGGGCTCTGGGAGTACGGGTTAAGGAGTTTGGAGCGCAGGTGGTATTCTCTTCGATTCTTCCTGTTGAAGGTAGGGGTCCGGGCAGAGACAGATGCATCGTGGAGGTGAATGCCTGGCTGCGAAGATGGTGTCGCCAGGAGGGCTTTGGTTTCCTCGACCACGGGATACTACTTGAGGAAGGACTGCTAGGAACAGATGGCGTTCACCTTTCGAAGAGGGGAAAGGCCTTATTTGCGCACAGACTGGCTAACCTGGTAAGGAGGGCTTTAAACTAGGTTCGACGGGGACAGGTGAGCAAAGCCCACAGGTAAGTGGGGAACAAGACCTGGGAGATGGGTTGGAAACAGGAGGGAGCACAGGCTATAATGGCAGAGAGGAAGGAGGGTCAGGGCAAAGCTGGGAGGCAAAATCAAACCAGTATCTTAGATGCCTTTATACAAATGCGAGAAGTATGGGTAATAAGCAGGAAGAACTGGAAGTGCTAATAAATAAATACAACTATGACATTATTGGCATTACTGAAACTTGGTGGGATAATACACACGACTGGAATGTTGGTGTGGATGGGTATAGTTTGCTCAGGAAGGATAGACAGGGGAAAAAGGGAGGAGGTGTTGCCTCATATATTAAAAATGTACACACTTGGACTGAGGTGGAGATGGACATAGGAGACGGAAGGCTGGAGAGTCTCTGGGTTAGGCTAAAAGGGGTAAAAAACACAGGTGATGTCGTGCTGGGAGTCTACTACAGGCCACCTAATCAGGCGGAAGAGGTGGATGAGGCTTTTTTCAAACAACTAACAAAATCATCCAAAGCCCAAGATTTGGTGGTGATGGGGGACTTCAACTATCCAGATATATGTTGGGAAAATAACACCGCGGGGCACAGACTATCCAATAAGTTCCTGGACTGCATTGCAGACAACTTTTTATTTCAGAAAGTTGAAAAAGCTACTAGGGGGGAAGCTGTTCTAGACTTGATTTTAACAAAAAGGGAGGAACTTGTTGAGAATTTGAAAGTAGAAGGAAGCTTGGGTGAAAGTGATCATGAAATCATAGAATTTGCAATTCTAAGTAAGGGTAGAAGGGAGTACAGCAGAATAGAGACAATGGATTTCAGGAAGGCGGATTTTGGTAAGCTCAGAGAGCTGATAGGCAAGGTCCCATGGGAATTAAGACTGAGGGGAAAAACAACTGAGGAAAGTTGGCAGTTTTTCAAAGGGACGCTATTAAGGGCCCAAAAGCAAGTTATTCCGATGGTTAGGAAAGATAGAAAAAGTGGCAAAAGACCACCTTGGCTTACCCTTGAGATCTTGCGTGACCTACAAAATAAAAAGGCGTCATATAAAAAATGGAAACTAGGTCAGATCACGAAGGATGAATATAGGCAAATAACACAGGAATGCAGAGGCAAGATTAGAAAAGCAAAGGCACAAAATGAACTCAAACTAGCTATGGGAATAAAGGGAAACAAGAAGACTTTTTATCAATACATTAGAAGCAAGAGGAAGACTAAGGACAGGGTAGGCCCACTGCTCAATGAGGAGGGGGTAACAGTAACGGGAGACTTGGAAATGGCAGAGATGCTTAATGACTTCTTTGTTTCGGTCTTCACTGAGAAGTCTGAAGGAATGTCTAGTATAGTGAATGCTTACGGGAAGAGGGTAGGTTTAGAAGAGAAAATAAGGAAAGAGCAAGTAAAAAATCACTTAGAAAAGTTAGATGCCTGCAAGTCACCAGGGCCTGATGAAATGCATCCTAGAATACTTAAGGAGTTAATAGAAGAGGTATCTGAGCCTCTAGCTATTATCTTTGGGAAATCATGGGAGACGGGGGAGATTCCAGAAGACTGGAAGGGGGCAAATATAGTGCCCATCTATAAAAAGGGAAATAAAAACAACCCAGGAAACTACAGACCAGTTAGTTTAACTTCTGTGCCAGGGAAGATAATGGAGCAGGTAATCAAAGAAAACATCTGCAAACACTTGGAAGGTGGTAAGGTGATAGGGAATAGCCAGCATGGATTTGTAAAGAACAAATCGTGTCAAACTAATCTGATAACATTCTTTGATAGGATAACGAGCCTTGTGGATAAGGGAGAAGCGGTGGATGTGATATATCTACTGAAGTAAGGCATTTGATACAGTCTCACATGATATTCTTATAGATAAGCTAGGAAAGTACAATTTAGATGGGGCTACTATAAGGTGGGTGCATAACTGGCTGGATAACCGTACTCAGAGAGTAGTTGTTAATGGCTCCCAATCCTGCTGGAAAGGTATAACAAGTGGGGTTCCGCAGGGTTCTGTTTTGGGACCGGTTCTGTTCAATATCTTCATCAACAATTTAGATGTTGGCATAGAAAGTACACTTATTAAGTTTGCGGACGATACCAAACTGGGAGGGATTGCAACTGCTTTGGAGGACAGGGTCAAAATTCAAAATGATCTGGACAAGTTGGAGAAATGGTCTGAGGTAAACAGGATGAAGTTCAATAAAGATAAATGCAAAGTGCTCCACTTAGGAAGGAACAATCAGTTTCACACATACAGAATGGGAAGAGACTGTCTAGGAAGGAGTATGGCAGAAAGAGATCTAGGGGTCATAGTGGACCACAAGCTTAATATGAGTCAACAGTGTGATACTGTTGCAAAAAAAGCAAACGTGATTCTGGGATGCATTAACAGGTGTGTTGTAAACAAGACACGAGAAGTCATTCTTCCGCTTTACTCTGCGCTGGTTAGGCCTCAACTGGAGTATTGTGTCCAGTTCTGGGCACCGCATTTCAAGAAAGATGTGGAGAAATTGGAGAGGGTCCAGAGAAGAGCAACAAGAATGATTAAAGGTCTTGAGAACATGACCTATGAAGGAAGGCTGAAGGAATTGGGTTTGTTTAGTTTGGAAAAGAGAAGACTGAGAGGGGACATGATAGCAGTTTTCAGGTATCTAAAAGGGTGTCATCAGGAGGAGGGAGAAAACTTGTTCACCTTAGCCTCCAATGATAGAACAAGAAGCAATGGGCTTAAACTGCAGCAAGGGAGATTTAGGTTGGACATTAGGAAAAAGTTCCTAACTGTCAGGGTAGTTAAACACTGGAATAGATTGCCTAGGGAAGTTGTGGAATCTCCATCTCTGGAGATATTTAAGAGTAGGTTAGATAAATGTCTATCAGAGATGGTTTAGACAATATTTGGTCCTGCCATGAGGGCAGGGGACTGGACTCGATGACCTCTTGAGGTCCCTTCCAGTCCTAGAGTCTATGAGTCTATGAATCACTGGCTCAAAGCCACTCAGAATTTAGTCCTTTGTGAGGGATTTTTATTGAACATTCATGGTTTTATACCTTGTTTGAGGTACAGATAAGGATCACTCCTCCCATCCCCCCAAATATTAACACAATGGAGCCTATACCAGCTTGAGGTCTAAAAGTGCTAAAATATTTAGTAAAATAATGAATCAAAGGAAAAGAGGAAATGGACATCTGGAAGGCCAACTTAAAGGGAATGTAAGTGTGTCCTTACCTCAGGGGAACCCTCCTAATGCCTGAATCCAGAATTACTGGGGACTTGGCCTCTTGCACACCCCTACTGCTGTGATCACTTAGATGGCCCCATGGTCAGCTGTCCCAGCTAGCATCTTCTTTCAACTTCCTTGCTAGGTCTTCTGTGGCTCAGCCAAGTGACATAATAGTTCCCCTTCCCCTACAAGGATAACTAAAGGCCCATCTTAAAGTTCACACACAATGTCCTAACTTATAATAGTTCTGCCTTTCTCTACTTCAACTCAAATCCTGTTTCTTGGCCCTGCAGAGATTCTCTTGAACCACTTCTACTCCCACAGAATTCAACCCTTTCACCAGGAACTCTAACAGTTTACCTCTGAAGACCTCCCTGCTTTTTGTTGGCCTTAACTCAGGGCTCCCCACACAGGTCCCTGTCCTGCTCTCTGTGGATGACTCAGCCTGACTTTCCTAAGTTCTTCAGAGGAGAACTCCTCTTTTTGTTTAGTTCTTCTCCTATGTTAGCATCTCTGATTTAAGCTAACCCTTGTGACCTAAGGATGGATGAAGAAGCCAACTCAGTACATTCTGGCAGGCTTTATTTTATTTTCCCTTTACTTCTATTTTTAGAAGTACTGTGCTATTTTTCACTAAGTTTCCTCCTTCTGAGTTCCCAGTTCTTTTTAAACATAAAATCCTACTACTACATAAGTAGTGCTTTCCCTGCTTCACCATCATGACAGGGGCCAGTCTTTCTAATTAAGCCCCATTACAGCTAGCTGGGGTCATTAATTAGTCCTCATGTAGCCAGGTTAGTGAGGTTGAGGGATAGCTCCTAAGTCATGGTCAACGCTGATCCCAACTTGCCTCAAATGGCAAGCCAGCCTATGAGAATAAGTTACAGAAAAGGCACAAATACGCTAAAAGCCAAGTTCAAAAGCAGTCCCCCTTGGCTGAATTGATTCAGTATCCTATGCAGTTCACTGAGGAATGTCTCTCTTTAATTAAGGGGCTGAATTATTTTGTCTCTTATCTTCCCTTTCTAGTTCTCTTCTCCCACACAAGAAAACATGAAAACATAAAAGAGAAGACTTGTTGACATAGTCTGGCTTTCAGTGATTTTGCTTAGTTGAATGTTATGCTACATCACAAATTTGAAAATATTTTTAAATGCAAGAGCTGCTATGGATACTAAAATACTGAAGAAGCATCTCAACATATTTAGTTTATCAGTAATTTGTGTATCAAATCTAGGGTATTTTAATATTTTTCCATCAAGCTTTCCATTGGTAAATCATCTTCCCCTCCCACATCCAGTGCTGTGGTACATTCTGTTTTCCATGAGCGGGAACTGATATTTGGAAATGCTAACTAACACCAGACAATTATACTTTTGCAGTATGTTGTGACAAAGAAAGTATCTAGACAGTAGGTACCATGAGAAAATTCTCAGAGAAGCTCTTCCCAAATGTTCATTCTGTATCCCAAGGTCCAGTATGCTTCAGCAGCAGCAGTGGGAACTACAAGCTGTTGCATGTTGGGAAAAGCTTTTCTTGAGCAAGTCCTGCAGGAAGGTGCCCCCTGGCACACTTCACCCCTATCCGCCTCTGACACGCAAGCTAAAACAGTTGCACAATATCCAGCCAGTCCACCTCCAAACCATACCCAGAAAACACCTGTATGCACAATTATAAAGAATGGAGCAAGATAACTGACCTTATGGTTTGCAAAAAAATTGTAATAATCCAGAGTCCAGCTCAAGATTAAGAGAAAGGTAGAAAATTTTCAGATGAGAGAACAAAGCTAATTTTGAACATCAGCCTGCCATGCATCCTGGAGCCTGATCCTCTTCCATTGAAATAAATGAGAGTTTTGCCATTGGCTGTAATCAGATCAGGGCCCACACATGCATCACCTGGGCAGATGGTATATACATGTGTGAAGACATTCCTATTCAAAATATAGCCACACAAATTCCCATTAAAGTGTCCCTAAACTTTTGTCCTATTCATTGCAGCTGGAGTTTTGTTATCAGAAGAAATGTTATCAAAATATAGTTGAGTATGCTTAAAAAACACACATTTCATAGTTAAATCTCTCAGCTGTTTAAAAATCTTTAAATACCAAATGGATGTAGTCTGTTTTATGGAACAACTGGTTACAAATTTTATTTTTGAAAAATTGACTTTTTATTATCCATATTTTTGAATCCATATTTTTGGCAGCACTCTGATAAATGACTTAACAGATTTAAGCCATATTTGGTAACAAAATTTCCCCAACAGGCTGAGAAGTTGAACATTAACTTGATCCATTTTTAAACTGCCAAGATATTAAACCACTGAAATAGGAGCTGATTACAGCAAACCTGATTGTCCGGTTAACTGCTATAGATAAACACAAATCGTAATACATTAAAATAGGTCATCATCGAGTTTGAGTAAACTTGAAAATCTTAATACTTTTAGTGTATCTTTGTGTCAGTGCTGTGTGTCTAAGTAATGCATCACCTATGGGAATATTTTCACACATTACATATGTATACTCAGGCATACGGATGTAGACCCCGTTAAACTTGAAAAATATTATTTCCTACTGTATAAATGCAAAACCAATTTAACCAGTATTGTTGGGTAAAATGATGGTAACATGTTATACAAAGGTTTAATTTCTTAATTTACCACTAAGGACCAAAGGTTCTGCTTGGTTCTTACTTTGGTGTGGGGGGGGGCCAGTGGGGAGACATAATAAGGAACCTTCCCCCAACTTGTGTGGGCTAGTCCCGCAGCCCAGGTGCATTGGAAAGCTCAGGTGTGCTGAATTGCCTGGGATACCAACCAGTGTAACTGCATCACACTATACAACTCAAACAGAAGTGTCTCACAAACAGGAGCATGCAGGTCAGAGCAAGCAGTCCACTTCAGTACCTCATAGGAGTTCAAACAGTGCTCAGTGTTTATACAATGAATGCTCCTCTGTCCCTAGGTCATGGGCAGGAAGAGTGAACCACCTTAATGGTTAGCAGACATTTTGTAGTCCCACTGAAGGCTGAATAAAGCCAGTGACTTCTGGAACCTTATCTTGCTAGAACAGAATGAGAAGTTGGCTGATGCTGGTACGTAGAGCCAGCATGTGAGGCCTTCTTGTGAATCTAGGTGCTCATAAAATCTTTATACCATCAGTGAGACCAGGCAAACCTTCCCAACAGGTACAACAATGCAGAATTTAAAAAAAGAAAAAGAGAGAGAATCAGTCAGTATAGGCAAGATCATTGCCTCTCTCTTTCAAAGTTGCTATGACTTTTCCCCTAAGGTTTAATTTTTTTTTCATTTTACTGTAATAAAAGTATGTCCTGTTCTGCTATTTCAAGCAAAAACAAACAAACAAAAAAAGGGGATATCACAGTCTCTAGTACAGACCCACTTGATGAAAATTAAGGTAACTGGATAGATTTTTTATTACTATTATTATTTTTTAGAGTTCCTGACATTCATCCTTCCTTTTCCAGCATTCGTAAGTCTATAATCTCATGGAGCTCCATCTAAGATATTTATTAGTTTGTTTTGAAGTTGGTCAGATTAGACATATATTCCCACACCCATCATAATTACATTCTTAGTGATTGAAAACAGCAATCACAAGCTGAAGGAAAAAATAAAGATAAATAACAAGTCTAGCAAAATTTTCAGCTAAATATACACAGTTGTGGAAAGAGTAAATATGAACCAGGCTTTCAAAAATAATTCTCATAAGATAACAAAGAAACAAGATTTAAAAAAAAAATTAAATGCAGGAAAAGTAAAACAATATTATCAGCAGTATAACTGGGATTTCCAAGGGAGCCTCAGTCAAGCCTAGATGAATGCTTATTTCCCTAACTGTGTCAGGAGATATTTTTACTAGTGCCACTTGCTTCAACTACCTCTGTAGTCTACTGAGCCAAAGGCGTACAGTCCTCATCTCTTATCTTGCTGGGTTCAAACAGTTGGATTATCCAGCCTTAGACCCAATTCATCCTTTAACTGAGGTGCGCTACTCTCTTTAGAAAACGTAATCCAACTCCCAGAATTCCTAAGCTTGAGTAATCTCTCTCTATACCCTATACAAGTCAGATTCTATCCCCAGACTGGCCTTCCTTTTCATAATTAAAATCAAAAGATACATTCCATGCTTGTATCCTTGGTTGCTATGACAATGCCAGGCACCAGTTAAACATTCTATGGCACCTGCTGGAGTTAACTTCACAGTTAATCAGTATCAGCATTCAAGTGTGTCCTTCACAATATTAAGAGATCTGTTCTGTTTAAGATAAACATTTCACCTCTTTGCTTTACAATATTTGTTCCTTCATTGACTTGTTCAGGCACTTATATCAAATATCTTTATTATTCATATACAAGGTTTTTCCAGTGCATTGAAAGCTAGCTAAGATGGACCTGGCAGTAGAATTGGCCGAATAGTAGAAAAATGATTCATAAATAAAAGCTATATCACTATAGTTCATAAGTTAATATTGTTGATTATTCACAGGTATTCAGAACAATGTTAAAATACACAGCAGTCATTAGTCCTACATTAATAGATTTTCTGTGTAATTGGGACTGTATTATAAAACCCCACACAGCTTTGCTTAATTTTCTCAATTGTTAGTTTTGGTAGAAATTTTGGCAATTCAAACTCACATTCTGCGAAAGTAAGGTTTTTTTCCATTGCTTTTCTGTGTTTCTTAGTTTCCAAATTGCAGAAATGGCTTTGCAAGGCAGAATCCAAGTAAGTTTTATGTTATTTTCAACCTTCATCTCCCATGAAACTGAAGGAAATATTTTCCTGTGTTCAGATGTGAATTTAAATACTTCTTAATTGCCAACTTTTCAACATATTTTTAGCAGCAGTTTTAATCCATTCCACTTACGTTAAATAAAAATCATGATTTGAACAATGTGACAAAATTGATTTTCCTGCCATATGACAGAACTTGACATGGATACATTTTCAAAAAAAGACTGTCTCTCAAACTGATCTAACTATACGTCTTCTAGCCAGACAGATACAACTGCTGCAATAGGGCCCTGATCCAGCAAGACACCTCGGCATGTATGTAACTAAACGAATGATTAATCCTATTTATTTTAAAGGAAGTACTCCCAAGTTTAAAATTATACACGTGCATAAGAATTTTGCAGGACTGGGCCTTTGATTATTTCTGAATATGCTCATCCAGTTCTGATACATTACATTTCCCTGTTCAGAATTGCATGCTTTCACATGCTTGTCTGTCTATTTCTTAAGATTATACAAATAGACTGTATTTCTTTTGAGTACAATATTAATCTTCTTCTAATGCCTCAAAATTTCCATCTGTATGTGGGTTGCTAAGTAATAGCCATTTTGTTCAGAGTAGATCATATAATTTGGTAAATAGGAACACAACCCAACATATTTAATTCACATCTAGAGCAGGGCGGGAAATGGTTTCCCCATCCCATAAATATTTATGAGAGTTTGAAATTTTTTACCATCTCAAAAAGTAGAAATCTCAAAAAATGTTCATGAATTGCAAAACTGAAAACAATTTTGGTTTGGGTTGAAACATTTCATTTAAATAATTTTGAAATGTTTCGTTTTTATTTCAACCTTTTTTTCTTTCTTGTAATCTTTTTTCAATCTAATTAGCTTAAATTTTGAAACAAAGTCGTTTCAAAATGGAAAAAGAATTGTTTTCATTTAGAAAATGTTGAAACATTGACAGTTTTGAAACATTTTTCAAGGCAGAAGATTTTGTTGAAACCATCTCATAATTATATATAAGCAGTCTCATATTTACTAGTAGATAGTTAGCAAACTTGTTCCAACTGTTCTTTTACTGGAAAATATTCTGAGCATTTCTAAAATGTGTCATAGATTAAAAGGACACAAAAGACCATTAGGCCATCTAATCTGACCTCCTGTGTAACTAGGGTATAGAACAGGGGTCAGCAACCTCTGGCACATGGCTCGCCGGGGTAAGCACCCTGGCAGGCTAGGCCAGTTTGTTTACCTGCTGCATTGGCAGGTTTGGCTGATCGCGGCTCCCACTGGCCACGGTTCGCCATTCCAGGCCAATGGGGGTGGTGGGAAGACACGGCCAGCACATCTCTCGGCCCACTCCGCTTCCCGCTGCCCCCATTGGCCTGGGATGGTGAACCGCGACCAGTGGGAGCCACGATCGGCTGAACCTGCTGACATGGCAGGTAAACAAACTGGCCTGCCCACCAGGGTGCTTACCCTGGTGAGCCGCGTACCAGAAGTTGCCAACCCCTGGTATAGAATCTCATCCAGTTACTCCTATACTAAACCCAATAACTGATGACTGCCTAAAGCATATTTTTCAGAAAGCATCTAATCTCAGTTTGAAGAATTCAAGAGCTGAAAAATCAACCACTTCTCTTAGTAATTTATTATAGTGATTAACCACTTTCACTGTTCAAACTGTTTAAAATGTGTGCCTTATTTTTAACTGGAATTTATCTGGCTTTAACTTTCAGCCATTGTTCATTGTTATGCCTTTCTACATTAGATTAAAGACTCTTTTAGTACCCAGTATTTTCTCCCTATGAAGATAGTTATACATCATAGATCACCTCTTGATCTTCTTTTTGATAAGTGATAGCAACTTTATAATATATTTTCCATTGTCTATGTGTCCCCTTTCTTTTGATGGTATGGAGGTGCAATTTTTTTGTTTTGTTTTGGAAAAAAATGTGTGTGAGTATTGTAGAGAGAACATTTAGTAGCAAGAAAGCCTAGTTAAATTAAGCTTATAATCTTGTATAGCTTTCAAAAGGCTTGTTGAGCTCAGTTTGAAAGATATTTTAGATCTCTTGCCCAGCTGTAGAAAAGAAATGGAGAAAATCCTATTTGCCAATGATAATTAACGTTATTTTTAATGAGCTTCCTTAAATGAAGCTTTTAGCTCTGTGTTTGGATATAGTAGGTGTGCACGTGCTTATCAAAAAAGTCTGAGAATCTTCTGCACAGGCTCACAGCAGGGGTAGCTGGCAGAAGAAGCAGAGATTTAGTGCAAACATGATAGATCCCTGCTCAGTCAGGCAGAGTGAGTAGGGAAGCTTCTATGACAAGAGTTCTGTTTACTGTGCTTACATGAACAAGGAGCATTCCCCCTGTTCTTTACAGACAAGCAGCAGGTCAGGAGCTTAGTATAAACAGCTAAAATGGCGTTCTTTTGGGATTGAGTCTTATGTAAGCAGATTACTCCATTCTTCTTCCATATGGGTTTCTTCATACCTGATTTTCTAATGGGGCACGCCACTCTCTTTTTGCAAAGCATGGATCTCTATGCAGCTACACCATCTGCACATGGCTGTGCATAAAATTATATGCACCTAACAAAAAGACACCCATTCAAGCCTCAAGACCTGACATATTAGTGACCTTTAACTATTTAGACTTTTGGCCTAGTTTGCTCTGAAGTATAATAGAAATGCGAGGCATAGTTCCTCTGGCAAAGATTCATTAACCCGTGAATTGGTTACATGGATTTATAGAAAACACTCGAGGAATTTTCCTTACTAGAGGAATATTTTTGAACATTCCAAAGGTTAAGTAGAGGGGTATACCAAGGCTGACTATATAGTCAGTATTATTTAATATATTTATTAATGATTTGGAAAAAAGGGGGAATAGTGAAGTGGCAAAATTTGCGTATCATGCAAAACTATTTAGAGAGGTCAAGACTAGCGAAAACTATGAGGAAGTTGAGAGGGATCTAATGTAGGTAGGCAAATTGGCAGCATGATGGCAGATGAAATTATATATGATGAATGCATTTTGGGTGGAATAATCTGAACTACACATACACATGTGTTCTAAATTAATGAGCCCTTCATGAAAAAGACCAGAGGTAATTGTGGATGATTAGATCAAAACATCTGTTCAATGCAGAGTGGCCACCAAAAAGCAAATAGTGAACACGTAATATTGGCATTCAACAAATTGGTGTTACACCCTAATCAGGAATACCGTGTTCTGTTATGATCACAGGGGTGAGCTGGGCCTGCAAGGGCTTAAGGCACAGCTCTGGCCTGTGCCTGAATCAGTGGACCCAAGGTCATATGATGGCAGCATGGAAGAGGTGCTTTACTCACAGTGCCCACCTCCATTGCCCACTTGTTAAATTTTCAGACAAATTCCTTTGTGCTTTCTCCCATGCTGCCCCTCACACTTAGGAAGAGCTCCCCATAAACATCCTCAATGCTATCTCATTATCCTTCAGATTTCTCCTGAAAACTATCCTTTGCCATGTTGCCTACAAAAACTGGGCAATTGCTAGGCCACTGCTGTGCAAAGACCAATGCCTATCATGCTGATTAATATTATCCTCATTGTTTCCTTGTACTCCCCTGTCTGTCTCTATTCACCTGTCTCTTGTCTTATCCTTAGGTTGTAAGTTCTTGGGAGCATTGATTGTCTTCCTGTTCTGCTCTGGGCATTATGATAATACAAATAAATAACTATAACAGTAGTATTTTTCATCCAGCTACTTTTTCGAAGAGCTTTTCTTGCTCAGGAGAATTGCTTGGTGGTATTATCTCTGTTTGATGTGAAGGAAATATATTAAGGTTTGACTATATTTTTCTGGCACTGAAATTATCCCCAAGGGATTTAACATATATGTTGAATGCTACAGGGAATAAAATTAAGCTTGTAGGACTCCATATGTGAATGTTCCCAAGTCAGAAGAGCAGGTGCCCAATATGACCCTCTGAAATCCAAGTAACTGGAAGGACTGAAGAAAGTACACATCAGGTCTCTCCAACTCCCCAGTAGGTTTCTCAGATAATTTAGTAGTACCCCATTGTCAACTGTGTCAAACACTGATGATAGGTCTGCAGTAGAAGAAGCTATTCTTTTCTTTTTTTTTTTTTAGAGAGAACTCTCCACCCCTGCTGGTACCAGGTCTCTCTCTGAAGAACACATTGATAACACTTGCAAGCAAGAGCTTTTCATTATTCATTAGCAACATATTTTTATTAAAGAGTGAACTTGCCCTATTTAAGACAACAGTGAAAAATTACTTCTTAATTCCCAATGCTTCTCTTAATGTGTCTTGGGTACTTTTTGAGTTTTCAATAATGTGTTCATAAGTTTTATGACATTATGCGTGCCATTAACTGACTGCATTTAATGCAGTATTATTTAGAGTTATGAACTCAACAGATTAATGTTTTTTAATGTTTCCAGAAATGAAAGCTCAAAGAAACGCTAGTCTCAATCATCACCCTCTCATCATTTTTTCTGTGGGAGGAGGGAAAAAAACACATTGGAAACTCATGAGGTTCACCTGGCAGAGTTTCCTCTGTATTCTTTTCTCAAGGGGGATTCTAATCTCCAAACGAAAGAGAGATTCTGACTGGAAATCCTGCAGAGCCCTAGGTTCTCTGTAACAAAGAGTCAGCCTAGCCCTAGCAGACTGGTTCCCTAAGGCCATTGATTCTAGTGATAAAGATGCTTGGAGGACCAGGTGGCTTAGAGGTTAATGCCCCTGACTTTTGGCCCCTTGCTTCTCTGCTAGGGTGGCAGAGGTGCTGAGCACACACCATAGGCCTCCACCCACCTTTGGGTCTCAGTTTTTGAGGAGGTATAGTACTGGAACCCAGGTCCTCCCTCTCCACCCAGTCTCAGTCCAGGGCCTTGTAGGAAGCAACTCTGGCAGGGGCCTCCCAGCAGCAAATGCAAATATGCTACCTTAGGCCACTTCCTACCTATGTTCCTTCAGTCTGAGGCATAGCCCTGAGAGTCCAAACAGTCTATAATGTCCTGCCTGGAGTAGTGCACCCTTGTGGACATTTTGCAGTGTGCTGCTGCAGCCTCAGGTCCCTCTTGGCAGGGCGGATGTAAAACTGGAGATACCTAACCCCACAATGTCCTTACAGTCAAATAATAAAGTTCACTCATTCTTGGGTGCTCCCCATCTCTCTCGGTCACACCGTTCTTCTCCCCGGCAGCTGTCCCAGTGCTCAGGCTTGTCATGATACTCCCTGCACATAGAGGCAGGCTATCTCTTACCTCTTTGCCAATCAGCCCTGAACTGAGCCAGGTTCTCTCCTTTTCTCCCCCCACCAGGCCTGGCATTGGCTGCAGCTATAGCAGGGTAGAGATCTCTGTAACCCCTTCTCTGCTGGCATAGGGTTTCTCTGCTCCATCACAGTTCTCTTCCCAAGTTTGTACTATATTCCCATTGAAGGGATTAGAAAGTGCAGAGAGGAAATTTATGCTGTTTAGAATGGCACTAACCACTGGGCAACTTCCATTTTTAAATCTGCTGGATTAAGAGAGAAGCATGGCACATATAATGGCTATTCTCCCAGTTCCACAGTGTCTTCCTCTCCCACAAGTTTTCTCTCTACTCATACGGCCCAACCCAGCTATGTCTATGGAAAGGCTTGCAGATGTTCAGGGAAAGGAGACACAGATGCTCATGCAACACTGTGAGGGCTCCTTTTCCACACCATCCTGTCCAGTCCTTTTGGTTTCAATTTGGATCCAGAAATACAAAGAGTATCCTGCTGACTTTAGTATAAATAAAAATTGAAAATAGAGATGTAACATCTACATTTAAACTAAGACTTTAATAGTTATAAGTTAAGTGTGTCAAGAAAAATACTCTCTGCACCAAGTTTGAGGATACTTCTTGAGGGGAAGAAAATTGATAAAAGCCCTCTCAGCAGAAGAAAGATTTCTGGTCCTGACTAGACAGCTCCTTTGAGAAAATATGGCTTGCCTAATTACAGTTGTAATGACAGTGTTTTTTCTTCTTTGAGATTATTAACAGGATCAAGCTGCAAGTATAACTGAAGTATTTTAACTCTGGATAATTTGAAAGCCTAAATAGAATGCTTATATTTTATTCAGATACTTTTGTCACAGAAAATAGCAATGTGCAGTTATCTAGAGGATGCACAGATTAGGAGCATGGTGAAGCACTGGAATGGGTTACCTAGGGAGGTGGTGTAATCTCCTTCCTTAGTAGTTTTTAGGTCAGGCTTGACAAAGCCCTGGCTGGGATGATTTAGTTGGGGATTGGTCCTGTTTGAGCAGGAGGTTGGACTAGCTGATGTCCTGAGGTCCCTTCCAACCCTGATATCTTATAATTCTATGATTACCCATGATAGTATAAATCAAATCAACTAGGCTTATAGCTAAATCTTATTGTTTTTTACTTCCTTCTTTCTTTTTGTTGTTTTTCTGTTTAAATATAGCTGTCCTTGGGCAAATCCATCATTGCTGAAGATGGACCTGCTCCAATGGAACTACTGTGATTCCATTCAAATGGGGTGTGGGAGGCAGGATGTTGTGCTCTGTAGGGGCTCTTACTTCATGCTAGTGCACATGGTGTCCTGGCAGGTGTTGAGGCAAGAGGTGTCATCTGCCACCACTGAGAACAGCCTGGCTCCATATCCTCTTTGGCAGGGATGGCTCTATGTTTTTTGCCGTCCCAAGCACTTGGATTTGGCGGCGTTTGTGTGGGTGATCTGCCGATACCGATGCCGTGGCTTTGGTGTACCTGCCGCCGAGTTGCTGCTGAAACCACTGGACCTCCCACAGGCAAGCCGCCAAAGGCAGCCTGACTGCCACCCTCACAGCGACTGGCAGGCCGTCACCGCAACTTGCCGCCCCAGGCATCCGCTTGCTGCACTTGCTTGGAGCCGTCTCTGCTCTTTGGAATCCCCTTTCAGGTAGTTGAAGGCTGCTATCAAATCCCCCCTCCTCACTCTTCTCTTCTGCAGACTAAATAACCTCAGTTCCCTCAGCTGCTTCTCATAAGTCACATGCCCCAGCCCCCTAATCATTTTCATTGCTTTCTTCTGGACTCTCTTCAATTTGTCCACATCCCTTCTGTAGTGGAGGGACCAAAACTGACACAAAACTCCAGGTGTGGCTTCACCAGTGCTGAACAGAGGGGAATAATCCCTTCCCTATCTGCTGGCAATGCTTCTATTAATACAGCCCAATATGCCGTTGGCCTTCTTGGCAATGAGGGCTGACTCATAGCCAGCTTCTCTTCCACTGTAATCCCCAGGTCCTTTTCTGCAGAACTTTCAGCCAAATGGCCAAAGTAAATAATGAATGAAGCATATAATGTGCAATAGTGCAACTGAGAGGAGAATTAAGGCCATTAACTGATTTGCTTTGGCCATTTATGTTGCTTTTTTCTTAAATGGAAAGCAGGGTCCTGTGAGTAATTGTGCGGCTTAGGGAGTTCCCATATTCTAGTTGTGCCTCAGCTCATTGAGCAACATAAGAAAGAGACAGCCTGGGTCACCAAGTCCAGTCTTCTGCTATCACTGGCAACTCAGACATATAACTTGCTCTCCTGCTATCTTTGATGATAAACAAAGAGGTCTGAAGTTCTTGGGAATTGGGGACACTGCAACATGGGAAATGGGAGACTAATTTATATGAGCTTTCATCCTCCTCAGCTGCTCCACAGTTCTCAGAAGTGAGGCAGATTTATTTTAGGATTCTGTGGAAAAATGATCTCTCTTTTGAATAGCTGAGCCCACTGTGGAATTAGGATCTGCAGTCTTACAGGTCTTACATGGCTCTGAAGGTCATGAGTATTTTGTACTTGATCAAGCCCTAAATTGCTAAAGTCAATGACGAAGGAGGGAATAACTGCAGCTGGTATGCATCGCTGGTGTACATGTTTTCAGACTTGTTCCTTCCATACATTCCATAAATGCTTTGTAAATCAGTTCCCATTAAGCAAAACAGCATATGCTTGGGGATTTCAGTAGTTGGTGGAAGAAATAACTTTTAGCCAATCAAGTGAGTTTTAAAGGAGTATGTGTTTTCTATTATAAACATTACTGCTATGCATCAGAAAACAAAGCCTTAGCTTTTCTTTCCCCCCTACTTAAGTATATCCCTGCTCTGGAATGTCTCTAAGGTGCCACAAGTACTCCTGTTCTTTTTAATTCATGGCTTCTTTCATCCTGAAGTTTTCAGTCATGCTATGTTGATGGGAACAGTGAAAGCAGACCTAGTACCATAACTTTCATTTAATAACCAGAACTCGCTAAGGGTGAGGTTATAGACTGCAAGGAGGTGTTTATTGAAACAACCCTTTTTTTCATAATGTAAAGCCCTTATTCTACTTTTACTCACCAGCACTTCCTTTATATGAAAATTCAGTATCTGCTGAAAGCATTCCCTGTGGTACAGTATCTGAACAAAGGACAAATTTTTGATGACTACTGAAATGCTTTCCCTCAGACCCTTTTGCATCCTTTTACACAGAAATGCTACAAAACTATCATTCCATTAAAAAGATTTTCAAGCCATAATCCAGATCCAATAACCTGTTTTGATTTGAAAAGACTGTTTTGATATATTACCTTTATATTTTTGCCTTTCAGCATAAGTCATATTTTGTTATACTTGGAGGCTCTATGACCTATAACAAAGGATACATGTACTCTATATCACTTATCTTTTTGAATTATATATACCTGCACAGCCAAACTAACAGAAGCACTAACACCCCTGATCTCCTGCTATGCTTTTTTCTTGAAGACTGCTGTGGAGGGCTTATATCCTAAATCCTACTGTTACACTGGGAAGCATATGTTACCCTTGATCTTTGTTTTAATATGTTACTTTGATTTTAAATATAATTTCAAATTGTTGACTAGTTTTGTGTTTATATTAAGACTTGTGGAAGGGGTTTGTTCAAGTATGGTAATATTTACTGGGAAGTCAGGAAGAGGTCTTCAAATTAGTATTCTTCTAGGGGCAAAGCAAATTTTACAGTTTTACTTTTTATCTCCTATTTTGGCCATAGTCTCCTATTTTGGGCAAGCAGTGCTGGAACAATTTGCTTGGTGAATACAGTGGGGGGGGGGTACCTAAATAAATGCATAGTCAAACTCCACCATCATCCCTCTACTCTTTATGGGGTAGAGAACAGAAAGATGCACTTTAATAGAACTTCTCTGAGGGTTTTGTTGTTACAGTGATTATATTCACAACTTGTATCCTTAGGCCAAATTGTGAAGTCATTTCTCAGTGTTTACTCAGTATTTCAAGAGAATTTTTTTTTCCTGAAGAAGGACTAAGTAAAGGCTTCAGGATTTGGGCCCTTTCTGAATGATCCCTTATGTCTTGCTTTTGTGGGAGTGTTTAGCTGCTGTGTTTGAATAAAGGCCAAAGATGGAGGAGCTTCTCTTCAACTACTTGTGGCCACTAAAAGAGAAAGGATCGAAGGGATAGGGGTGGAGAGAAAGAGTATTGAACAGAAGGATGAACACAACAGTGCCTGTATAGTTCCGGACCATAAAAACGCAAATAATTTCCTTTTCACATTTTTAGTGCTCTGCACTCTATTAGAAGCCCCAAAGAAACCTTGCTAAGATCATTGAGGTGCACTGTTATTCGCTGGAGTTCAATTCATGGCTTGACAGTTCAAGGACAGATCACACGGTTTACTGCATTAGGGTACCTATTTTATTGCCCATTAAATGGCTGTTAACCAGCATCAGGACAGCAAAGACATATCTTGTATGTGTGCTTTGCCTCAAGTTTATAATTAGAAAAAGTATTTCCTTTTTAAAATTCATAAGATTTTAAAAATACATTTTATGCTTGTAACATAAAAGCAATGTATTTCATTTACAGTACATTCTCATTAAGTGTACAAAACTGAGATAACTTGCTTATTTGTTTCAGATTTTCAGCTCCACAATGTTTTAAATTTTACTTCTTTTGCATGAAAAATATTATTTTATACTCTGATTTATGGCTTTGAATCACATCATTTTGGTAGCTATGCAGATTATTTTTTTAGTGTTTATAGAGTAACATGTTAGCTAAAAAAGAACAGATTATGAAGAACTAAGAAACAAAACCTCTCTGTGACACCCTGTCATAAACAGATAGCTAAGGGTTAACGTCTCTTTCACCTGGAAAGAAGTAATCTGAAACACCTGACCAGAGGACCAATCAGGAAACAAGACTTTTTCAAATCTGGGTGGAGGGAAATTGGTGTGTGGGTCCTTTGTTCTTGGTCTTGTGCCTATCTCCCTCTCGGCTATGGGAAGGATTTCTCTATTTCCTGCTTTCTAATCTTCTGTTTCCCAGTTGTAAGTACAAAAAGATAGGTTTGTTTTTTTGTAGTTACATGTGTATAGTTGCTGGAGTGTTTTGAATTGTATTCTTTTTGAATAAGGCTGTTTATTCATATTTCTTTTAAGCAAATGACCTTGTATTTGTCACCTTAATACAGAGAGACCATTTTTATGTATTTTTCTTTCTTTTTACATAAAGCTTTCTTTTTAAGACCTGTTGGAGTTTTTCTTTAGTGGGGAACTCCAGGGAATTGAGTCTGTGCTCACCAGGGGATTGGTGGGTGGAAGAAGTCAGGGGGAAATCTGTGTGTATTAGATTTACTAGCCTGACTTTGCATTCCCTCTGGGTGAGGGTGGAAGAGAGATTAGCTCTCGGTACTTCTGTTTTCCAAGGCTGGAAACGGGGAGGGTGGAATCCCTCTGTTTAGATTCACGGAGTTTGCTTCTGTTTATCTCTCCAGGAACCCAGGGAGGGAGTACCTGGAAGGGAGAAGGGAAGGGAAATGGTTTATTCCCCTTTGTTGTGAGACTCAAGGAATTTGGGTCTTGGGGTCCCCAGGGAAGGTTTTTGGGGGGACCAGAGTGCCCCAAAACACTCTAATTTTTTGGGTGGTGGCAGCTTTACCAGGTCCAAGCTGGTAACTAAGCTTGGAGGTTTTCATGCTAACCCCCATATTTTGGACGCTAAGGTCCAAATCTGGGACTAGGTTATAATACACCCCTTCTACAAGAATCCAGTACTCCTCCCTTACTGGTTAGAGGAAGACTCATCTCTCCTTTGTGCTGCAGCCTTTATATAGGGCTCAGCCTGGTCCTGACTGGCTGCCCACAGGCCCTTTCTGATTGGCTGCCCATCTGTGCAGCCTCTCTGGCCTACTTTAATCCATTTTCTCCTGGAGTGGGGCAGCCGTCCCACTATAGGGGAAAAATGATTAGATATGACCTACCTGTCACCTCCTACTGATTATAATGCAAAATTAAAAAATGAAATTGCAGCTTTGTTTTTTCCAGTCAATCATGCATGCCCATGTGATTTATGGCATGTCATTAGCAAATCCTATTACCTCAGAAAATGACTCGGTGTATTAATTTTTTTTAAATGATGTCTATTTCAGCTAAGAAAGACGACAACAGCAAATTCAATAAGTGAGAGCATCACATAGCATGAAGTGCAATCACATAAAAGTGTTTTGATACATAGAACAAACGAGTAACATTTTATTTATGCTTCTCTTTCTTATATGGAACGTTGAAACTTGCTTATATGTGGCTACATACATAGAGAGAAGCACCCAGGAAAAGTAAAACATTTTGTCTGTAGGTTCACAGAGAATTGCAGTTTCCCCATTTCATTCATATAACTTTTTAGCAGGCATCATCCAGAAAGTATTTTGGCAAGATAGCAGAGTTTTACAACTCTGGTGAAAATAATCCCACTATTGCTCTGATTATTCCCTAGATACTTTCATAAAAATGTTAGACCAAACAGAATCTCTTCAGGAAATTCCTAAACTCTAACCTTTCGGGGTCAGAGAATGCAGTAGACAGTTTGTTGTCTTGAAAAGTGACCTCAGTGCTGTTCTACTCCAAACAAACTTTCAGATGTTATCTATGTATTGTCCCAAGGGACTTGAGTGCTAACCATTGGAGATCAACAGTAGCACTTTTTGTACCACTTTCTAGAAAGAGTGGCATTTATAAGGAAGTGACCCTTATATCTAATCTTTTTTTAAACATTGTAATTTATTGATCTGTTTAGAGCTGCAACTGACTGTACAAAATATTTCCATTACCAAATATGTCTGCAAACTTAAATTGTGCAGCATGAAGTGCAGTCACATAAGTGTTACGATACATCTTTAAAATTTGAATAATTTCAGACTATCAATGTTTCTTCTATACATCTAGCTATGCAGCAAATTATTAAAATACAGTAAGAATGCCATAGACTAAACTTTTTGCTAGAATCTACTGCTGTTATTGATCTTTATGTAAACAAAATTATAGGAAAAATGCACTTTTTATTGTGTCAGGAAATGTATTTCTGAGATTTCAAATTCTGCCTGTACATACGCTCATATATCTCTTATTGACTTCTATGGGAGTATCATGCCTGGATCTGAGGGGAAAAATTATCTGTATGTTTATTAGTCAAAATAATCCATTCAAAGCTGTAACAAAAATAAATTCTGAAAAGGCTCTCTAGGAAAGACACATTCATTCAATGTGTCTATTTAATCTAAAGAGTCTATTAAATTAATATCATGTATTGGTGGGATCATGTATCAGAACAACTGCTACCCACAAGGTTTTACTCTCTTTGGCGTATTATGGGTTTTTGGGAGAAGTTTAGCTTTTTTGCTAACGCATAAAAGTATTGCTGCTTTGGAGAAACTCTTGTGAATTCTTGAGGCTTCTTAGGAAAACACACTACCTAACTTCTGTCATTTTGTGTTAGAAAAAGCTACTCAGTGGAATTCCTTGCTGTTTTATACATTATTTTCCTCCCAGAAGGCCAAAACTTAAAGATCCTCAATGCAGTTCCAGCTGTAAAAGCACATCTGTCAGTTTAAATTAGATTGACAGGTTCCTATAGTCAAGGGGCAGACTAATGCCATTAACCTTCAAGCCTTTCAGGAACTTTTTGGCATTTAGTTTTCAAACATGCCACATACCAAATTCATGTAAAGATGGTAAATGCTATGCGCTGTGCATGAGGGAGTAAAAAAATGTAAAATACAAATGAAAAAAAAATCATAGAAAGGGTTGCTGGGGGGAGTTTCTGACAACATACAAATTTCATTTGGTGTAGCAGACATATAGAATTCAGAAAATTTGTCTAGAAAGTGGTAGTTTTTATATTTCAAGGAATATAGAAATAGTAGGCTATTCAATAGTTTGGTATTCAATCTTCTACAGCATACCTTTGATATGGCATTTATCTGGGGCTTCTTTGTGCCTTATAGTCACTGGCGTGGGTTGGGAGCTGGGTGGAGTTAATCAGAGAAGTAGGATTTCTCCTAGCTGGGAGGTCTCCTGGTTAGGGGCAGAGGAGGGGCACTTGTCCATGGCCATGTCCCTTCCTGGGTGCAGCATGCTCACACAGTGCACTTGGTGTTAAAGGGTGGACTGGAGCCATGTTCCCACCTCCTTCTTCCTCTCCATCTCTATCATCTGAAGATATGTCCTGCACACAAAGGGAGCAATGCTGACACCCCCAGGAGCACAGAAAGTACTAAAGTATGTGGCTGTCACAAGGGAGCGGATAGTGTTATTGTGACCTCCCACACCTTTGTGTATGTGCAGAGCAAAGTAAAAATAGAGTAAAATTCACCCTTTCATGCAACAATGCCAGAGTAATCAGGTCAATGAAGGGCAGCAACACTGGTAGAATCCCAGCTCCGCTGTGCATCTTGATAGCATAGCCATGATAGGGTGGAAATAGGTCATTAAGGGCAATTAAAATGAAAACAAGTAGTTTATGCTTGATGTGGTGGAGAACTGGGAGTCAATTAGGGTAGGATACAAAGAGTAGGGAGACATGGAATATGAGAAGCAGCAGTGTTCTGAATGGATACCATGGGGACAAATAGGGGATTTGTCAAAGCCAGAAGGGAGGAGAATGAGATGATTAGTATCTATATGAGAGTTTTAGCTGTGTTGACAAAGAGGAAATTCCAGAGCTTGAGATTCTGGCAAGATATAGACACAACCTGAATGTGTAGGTGCAGGGAAGAAGTCAAAGATGATGTCCTGGATGATATGGAGGATAGTGA
The DNA here is from genome assembly GCF_025201925.1 of Gopherus flavomarginatus. Taxonomy (NCBI): domain Eukaryota; kingdom Metazoa; phylum Chordata; order Testudines; family Testudinidae; genus Gopherus; species Gopherus flavomarginatus. Next base: position 218,110,167 of record NC_066619.1, read on the forward strand.
TGTTGTCCACAGTGACTGAGAAAGGGAGATAAGGGAGAAATTATGAAGAAGCTCAAGAACTCAGCTATGGACATGCTGAGCTTGAGTTGACAGTTGGACATCCACGAGGAGATTCTGCAAAGGCAGGCCAAGATATTGGTTTGGATGGAAGAAGAGAGGTCTGGAGTCATCAGCATAAATATGATAATTAAAGCCAATTTTATGAATTAGGTCACCAAGAGAGATGAAATGAGCGGGTCAAGAATGGAGCCCTATTATTTGTAGCCAATCCTTGATTTAAAGATAGAAAGAGAAGTCAAGGCTTCTAAACAAATATATTGCGTATGCACATTCTTCTGTATTCCATTCTAGTTGGTCCTTATTTTGGATGTAATAAATACTGAAAGCAAAAAAGCAAACTAAACAATGCTGTTTACAAGGTGCTGAGAACTTGCAGGACTCAACACTAGGGCAAAGGGAAAATATGGAGGATAAAATAACTTGCTTTTGACATTCTACATTGTTCATTATTCTAACTTAGCATGACACTCAATAAGAATCTCTCAGATGTGTCAATGAATTACTAGTATAATTTGTAGTTTTATGGATCAAATACAGAGTTCAATACTGTGGAGCATCCTTTGTAATTCAAAATTAAATTCTTAAATTAGGCTTCTAAAGGAAGAATCATCAGGCACTTTCCCAGAAATAGTTGCCAAAATTTTCAGCATCTTACATAAACTTAAGACTACTCCCATGTTCCTAATGAAGCATTAATAATATCATACTGTTTAACTGACAGATTAGTCAGCTGTTTGCAGCTACAAAGCTTTGACCTACTGGAGCATATTAGTTACCAATGCTATGTGAGTGAGCACTGATTGAACAATATCAGTAGTAGCAATAGTTGAAAAACACAGTGGTGTTTAGCTGGGGCAGCAGGAATCAGTGTAATGTGATTAAGACAATCTTTTGCAAGCACTTGTGGGTGATGTATAGTAAGAAATACCCTGTTTCTGAAATCAAAGGACATTTTTTTTCTATTCAACAATCAGTAAAACTCACACCTTTTGATCTTTAAATATGCCTGTACAATTTCATTTATACTTTTCTCTACGTCTTCATTTTTTCCCCCCTCTCCTTGAAAGAATATTGGTGTGCATGCCATCTCTTTGTGTAGCATACATTTAAGCCAGCAATAACTTTTTGGTAAGCATTCAGACTGAAGCCTGCCAGAAGAGTTTTGTTCCAGTAAGGTTTACAAACTGTCACCTCTTTTCAAATTGTTATCACAAATCTAGTTTCTATTTCTCAAAGTTATGCTTGGGACTTTCTAGATAGCATGCTTGAGACTGAAAAGTTAAATAGCTAGCTTTAATTAAACACCTAATTCCATTAAACTTAGGGCAGGCCCATTCTTGGAGTGTCAAATAGCATTGCTAATGAATTAATTTCCAATGTTATTTAGGATTGCCAGCAATTATAGTACAAACATGTCGAAAAGATAGCCCCAGTCCTGAAATTCACTCCTTGAATTAGTATGAAAAATCAGATTTTGACTCCCTTAATGTAGATGCAGAATGAGAAACAGGGTGACCAGATAGCAAGTGTGCAAAATCAGGACATTTTGGGAGGGGTGGGAGGGAAGAGGGTATACAGGACAAAGTCCCATAATATTGGCATAAGCCTGATAATATTCAGATGTCTGGTCACCTTAGTGGGAAAGCCACAGGGGAACCCTCGTGCAGAGACAGACAGTGTCCATGGACTTACAATTTGTGGATGTGATCCAATTCCCATTGAAACTAATGGAAAAATTCCCAGTGACTCTACTGGGAATGGCGGATCTACTGGACCTCTGAGTCTAAGCACCTAGGAAATTGAGTAGGACTGGACACCATAAGGGCAGGCATCCCCTCTTTCTTAAACCTATCTTCTGGGACTGAGGGGGGGGAGACAGTTTGGGAGGGAGCACACACTGCACTTCCAAAATAGAGGAGTCTTTTTCAGTGCACCTTCATCTTGGAGTAAAAAAGAAAGGGTATTTTGCAGGCTACAGGTCTGATTCTCCACTGCCTTGCACTTTGTGCAATCATTTATATCTGTGAATGTAAAACACTAGCACTGTGGTCTTGCACTGCTTTAAAATACTTTTCACTGATGTTAAATGGCTGCGCAAGGTGCAAGGCCCCAAATGCCTTAGGGAACTACCATTCTTACAGTGCCTTTCTATACAATCTGGTTCCCACAGCTGTGGCTTCTGTACCCATAATGTTATCCATAGTAGTGCCTGTAATTAATAGAGAATGTTGAGTTTAATGAAATCGGTGAAGAAATGCTCTTCCTAAGGCTGCTTCAAAGTATATCATATTTGACTAAAATGCTAAATATTTTTGCAAAATTGTTCGAATATGAAGGATATTATTCAGCAATTCGTGACCACCATACATATTTCAAAATATTAATACCTTCCAGTTATACATATACAGTGTACACAATCAATTCTGTAAGTAGTTGCCATAGGAATATAAATTCTGTACAAGTTTAAAATAAATGCATGTGTATGCTTTGAAATATACAAAAATTCTAGTTAGCTCAAAAACCCAAATAACAGAAACTTTACAGGATTTTTGAAGAAGGCAATATCAGGAATGACTCATGGAAGATTCATGTCAGTAGTTGTTAAGCAAAAAATAACAAACAAAAACGACAGCAACAAGAATGGGGAATTCTGCTTGCAAACTCATGGGATGACAGTATCCTTCTAGTATTTTACATAAAAATCCATTAAGAAAGACCTTACCAAGGATTATTTTTTTTCCTAATGCACCATCAAAGTAAACACTGTCCAGACATCTTACAAATTCTGTGTGTCAGGGGCTATTCTTTACTAGCATAATAGACAAAACAAAAAAAGAAGGAATCATACTTATTTTAGAGATAGAGAATCGATACACAGAGATTATGACACAACATTACACAGGAAATCTATAGTAGACCCAGATATTGAACCCATATCTGCAGAGTCTTAGCTCACTTCCATAACCATAAGGCCTACCTTCCTCACAAAGAACTCCAGCAGATGTGAGTCACTCTGATTGTGGTTTTGCACAGCTAATATTTTACTTCTAATTTGTCACATTATATTCATTTTAATTTGTACTTGGGAATAATGTGTTATTTTTGGCTCATCATTCCTCCCCTACGTCATGTGCTTAAGGGAATTTTCTAAATCATCAGTAATTCAAAAGAAATTATTTATATAAAGAACTTGTTCTGAAGAACTAATATATGAAATAAAAAATTCCATAAGCACACAATGCGGTTTCCTGTTCAACATTGCTTACATTGGCCTCCGGGCTTATTATGAAAGATCAGCTATTTATATTAGAACCATATTTACAAGTATTTACACACAACAATTTTATGATCCCATGATTATTGCTTATGTTTTTGATATAATTTTGTTTATAACTGTTACTGCAGATACATATCAATTATTGTAAACCATTTCAAAGGAAAAAAAAGAAAACATGAAAGCAAATATATGGGAAGAATATTAATTAAAGATGCATTTCTTCAGCTGAATATAATGAAGGAAATAGCCAATAGCCTTGAAAATCTAAACATTGACAAAATGAGGACTGCATTTGCAACTTGTAAAGACTGTACCTAGTTGTTTAAAGTAGAGAAGACTGTAGCCACTATCATCATTAATACAATTTTTCATCCTACAGAGTCTATAGGGACTAACATGCAATGTTTTATCTTGATCCAAGCAGCCAACTTAGAACATATAGTCTTTCTCATTTGTACTTCTCTATTAAAGGTGATAGCAAAACTATTCAGTAGCATTACATTGGGAAAATTTATGGACCAATGTGTTCAATATTAAACAGCTGAAACCAAAGATACATCTTTGATTCCTTTATTTAATATTTAATCAGTTTAATATTTAGACAGCTGAATTGGATAAATGATGGGCTAGGCCTTAAAAGTCTACATTTACCAAATTACTACACACTGGTGCGTGAAATAACGACAGGAAAAATGTCAGTATCTAGAGTCTGGTCTACACTACAGGGTTAGGTCAATGCAACGCAGCTTACGTCAATTCAACTATGGAAGTGTCTACACTTTCATTTCATTCCCGCTGAGGTAACAGCCCCCCTACAACTGACTTAATAACTCCACCTCCACAAGTGGTGTAGAGTCAAGGTCAATGTAGTTAGGGTTGCGCAGTGTCAGTGTAGACACTGCATTGCTTATGTCAACTGTTACTAGCTTTCAGGAGCTCCTTGACAATGCCCCACACTGACAGTACAATCCATACAAGTGCTCCTGGTGAGGATGTGCACCGCTGGCACAAGGAGCAAAGTGTAGACGTGCACAAGCAATGTAATTACTGGGCCAGCTGTATGCTAGTAAGTTAGGTCAACAATTTTGTAGCCTATGAGTCCACTGTGAAGGAACACTGAGATTTTAAGTATGCAGTGTTGTTGTAGCCATGTTGGTCCCAGGATATTAGAGAGAGAAGGTGGGTGAGGTAATCTCTTTTATTGGACCAATTTCTGTCAGGAGAGAGACAAGCTTTTGAGCTTACACAGAACTCTTTTTCAGGTCTGGGAGACTAACTCAGAGTGTCACAGCTAAATACAAGGTGGCACAGATTGTTTAGTATAAGTAGTTAACACATATATCAAGGGACCATTCAAGGTGAAGTGACCTGTTTACACCCCTCCAGTCACAGAAAGGAAAGGAAGTGGGGAGAGGAAGCAGCTGAAGGATGTAAGTGGGTTATATATTTTTGTAATAAGCCATAAATCCAAGGTCTCTATTTGGTCCAGGATTTTCAGTGTCAAGCAAAGCTATTAATTTAAGCTCCCAGGCTCATACTTTGGCAGTGTTGTACAGGTTTTCTGCAGGATGAGGACTGATAAGTCAGCTATAGAGTGATTGGTTTAGTTCATGTGGAAAATACACTCTGCTGAGTTGACTGAATCTGCCTGTCTGGAATCTGAGGAAGTTAGGATCTGTGATTCTCTTGCTACCTGGAGCAGGAATTTTGTGTGTGTCTTTCTTAGACTTTATCAGTGATCTTTAATGGAATGTCATTGCAGCCACATAATCTACAAAAATTGCCAAGAAAGGTTGTCCTTTGCCCTCTTATTTATACTTGGTTGCTTTAGAATCATTAACACAGCTAATGAGACCAGACACAAGAAGTGATATGTGGAGGTAGCTAGTATCTTTTTAAAACACTACTCACTGATTAGTCTCGAATCCCTCAATTTCTTCTAGTAAACAACGTACATATTTGGCCATATTGAAATTACAGAAAAACTGGACCAGATAAAAACCTTGTCTGGTTAATCTTAGAACTCTCTTCAAGAATTTGCAACTAAATGATACAAATTTCAAATATCTGTTCATTTATCCAGAAGGAAATGCTGATGAAGTCATTGAAATGGAAAGCTGATTTGTATTTAGAAGGCTGTTATTTATTTATTTATTTGTATTTCTGTTGTGCCCAGTCAGGATTGAGGTCTCATTATTCTAAGTACAAAAAATAAAAGGTGGTCTCTACCTGAGAGTTTAAAGGTCGTATGTTAGTAAAATTGTGTATCAGCTCTGAAAAAAATATTTTGTACAATGTCATAGCCCATGGAAATGTATTATAAAATTAAATACAGGACATATCAGCCACATCTCTTCCATAGGACGGGCTCCCTGAATTTTTTCTGCCTTCAATATCACTCTTTTTACTGTTTCTGATCATTTTTTCTCTTATTTTGCCTTCAGATAGAGGTTTTTCCTCCATCCTAATTCCTTATTAAGATACTATTTTATTATAATGTTTACTTAGTGTTATGCTTCTGTATTATACAAAAAGATGATAAACCAGAACCCTACTAATTGATTATTAAAGGTCACAGAATATCACAAAGGCCAACACTGCACAAAAAAAAACTATCAAGTCAAAATCCCACACATTCCAAGCCCTCAAATGCTTTCCTTCTTTAGGAGACATGAGAACAGGCAATCTGGTTTACAATTCATTATGTTATCTGTTTGTAGTTCAGTGGTTATGCTGCAATATACAATGGTAAAAGAAAACTTCTGAGTGACCAGTACTGCACTCTAAATTAAACTCTAGCCTCCTCAAAGATAATCTACATATTTCAGTGTAGAAATGTTTGACTCTGCACTAAATGCAAAAGAATTTGGATTGGATCATAGTCAGCTGAATTAATCGTGCTTGCTTCATCTGAACGTGCATTTTCTTTACAAATATATTTGTAATTTTTCATTTCATGTAACAAGATAATGTAGTACGTGGCATGACCAAGCCTCAGATTACGTGATAATATCACTTCATATCATGTCACGTTCTGACACATCTAAGCTAGATGGGGTGACCCATAGTTCATGTTTGCGTATATTTCACAAAAAGGAGGAGGAAGTTTATATGTTACAACAGTCTCATTAATTCAGCTGTGAAAACTATGACACACAGTGAAGTGGTTTTTCCCAGCTGAACAGCTGCATATGGTAACTATATATTTTTAGTAGGGGGAACGGATGCACCATTAGGGCATATTGTGTAAGTAAACCTTTGAAGTCATATACATATTCAGGTACTAGGGCCTGATCCAAAGCTTATTGAAATATGCTTTAAGGGGCTTTGAACCAAGCCTTTAATGAAATAACAGGGCCCTTAGCTAGCACTTATTGATTCAAGAGTGAATAAATAAAAGATCATGAGAAGGGCTTTAAAGGTCAAGAACAGCACTCCAAAATTAATATGGGCTCTGACTGGTCAGCAACAGAATGGAACCCTAACTGGAGTTTTCTGTGTTCAGTTTATTGCTGGTACCCAAAGTCCAAGCAGCGGCAATTTATACAAGATGTGTATGTACATAGATGAGCAAAATGGCATTAAACCATAGTGCAAATGGGAAGGTATAAAGCCATGAACAAGGATCTACACTACAGTCACAAAACAAAGTAGGGACATAACGTTGTCAGTCAAAAGTCAGACTGGAAAAGAAAAGGTAGTATTCAAACTCTGCTCATAGTCACAGAATAGACAGTTGTTTCTGCTAAACTGATCAGCAGTGAAATACATAATGTTTACATTTAAACTATCTTTACTGGGCTTCAGAGATAAAAACCAAGGGAGTACTGATGCCTGGTGCCCAAAATAAACAGTGAGAGTGGAGCTAGCAGTTAGATCCCCCACACTAAACACATGCAAAGTCATTTCTGATCTCCCCAACAAACTGTCTAGCAATCTGGGGCTCTCCTTGTATTAATAAGTTCTGACTCCCCCAGTAACTTCTCTGCTTTAAATCCCACGATTGCTTTTGAAAATGAACAAGCTGCTCCGTTTTCTCCCTGGATTACAGGCTCCCCCTGTCAAACCTCTCCTCCAGGCACCAGCCCTTATCTGCTGCCTCCTTGAAACCACACTATGACCAGCTCCTCTGCCTTAGTTTGGGACCTTAGTGCTGCTCCTGAGGTGGAGCCTGAAATAAGATTGCACCTGTGTTCACATCTTTTGGGACAAATCTGCTTTAGTCCCATAGGGGACTAAAAAGGCAGCTTGTGAGCATGCTCTGCTCTCTGTGCTGTTTCATAGTTTCAGCGGAGGAACAAACTCCCTTAGGGGCTAGGGACCTACCAGCACTGTGTGCCCATCCCTCCCTTGACTGGGCTCACTGGTGCTGCCCTGTAGAACTAGCATCTATTGTCCCCATACACCCTGTGCTGGTCTCTCTTCTTTGTGGTGCTGGAGAGAAGTCATAAAAGAAAGAGATCTGGCACAATGTACTGACTTGTTGGAAGGCAGTGTGGCTCAGTGGTTCATACAGTAGCCTAGGATTTGCAAGACCTTGGTTCTCAGCCGAGCTCTGCTACAGGTTTGCTGTGTGGCCTTAGACATGTTGCTTTCCTGTGCCTTAGTTTCTCTATCTGTAAACCTGGGATAATAATACTAATCTTCTTTGTAAAGTGATTTGAAATCTACTGCTGAAAAGTGGTATAGAAGAGAGAAAGAGATGAGTATCATTTGTTTAAAGGGGAAGGGACTTAAAAGGCAGGGCTTAGTTCCTGTAGCCCCTCATTACCAGCTGCCACTGAGAGAGATGAATGGCAGCTGAAGTCTCAGGAAGCCAGTAGTATATCAGTTCACATTTGGAAAGTGAATCATCACAATAATTTTTTGTTGTATTTTGCTTTTTAATGAACTTTTAAACTGATGAGGAGGCCAGCAGAGAAATGTGACTTATGGGGGTCTCAATGAGTACTGGCTCCCTCTGGTTCCTTCTGGAAAGAGCCCCAAACCAGCCCCAGGCAATCATGCAACTCAAGTGCTAGAGTAGCATAACCTTTTTTATAGCCTGTTTTATAGATCATATATTATTGTTAAACATGGGGCAATAAACCAAAGGCTATATCTTCTGAGGAAGAATTGGTAATAAATCCTAGTCGTTAGCTGCAAGTGCTAATATCATGGCTCTCATTCGTTTAGATTCTGTCATCCTGGGTTTAGTGGACAGTATATTCTGTTTACTTTTGAATAAAATATATTCAACAAACAAATGTAACAGAATATTGTTACACTACTTGTCACCAACTAACTAAATCACTGTAGAGACTGCAGTGAAGAATGGTCTGTCTGGGATGCTCATATAAGTCTGTTACATTTCTGCTGTTTGTCAGTTATAGAACTGTCCCTAGCACTTATGAATTCAACCCTCTCCTAACATGAGGGATATCTTTTTAACACTTGGGGTATGTCTACACTATGGGATTATTCCGATTTTACATAAACCGGTTTTGTAAAACAGATTGTATAAAGTCGAGTGTGCACACGGCCACACTAAGCACATTAATTTGGCAGTGTGCGTCCATGTACCGAGGCTAGCGTCGATTTCCGGAGCGTTGCACTGTGGGTAGCTATCCCGTAGCTATCCCATAGTTCCCACAGTCTCCTCCGCCCATTGGAATTCTGGGTTGAGATCCCAGTGACTGATGATGCAAAAACAGTGTCGCGGGTGATTCTGGGTAAATGTCGTCACTCATTCCTTCCTCTGTGGAAGCAACAGCAGACAATCATTTTGCGCCCTTTTTCCCTGGATTGCCCTGGCAGACGCCATAGCATGGCAACCATCGAGCCCATTTTGCCTTGTCACTGTCACCGTATGTGTACTGGATGCTGCTGACAGACGTGGTACTGCAGCGCTACACAGCTGCATTCATTTGCCATTGCAAGGTAGCAGAGATGCTTACGAGTCGTTCTGTACTGTCTGCTGTGCCATGGTAAATTGGCGCTGAGATGAGAGTTATCAGTTGTTATGTACCATCTGCTGCTGTCATGGGTGCTCCAGGCTGGCCTTAGCTGAGGTCGGCCGGGGATGCAAAGACAAAAATGGGAATGACTCCCCGAGTCAATCCCTCCTTTATGGTTTATCTAAAAATAGAGTCAGTCCTGCCTAGAATATGGGGCAAGTGTACTAGAGAACCAATGTATCAGAGAATCAGAGAGCACAGCCGCTCCGTGTCAGATCCCGCAGAAATGATGAGCTGCATGCCATTCATGGAGGGTGACCCTGCAACAACCCCATCAGTTGATTCCCTTCTCCCCCAACCTTTCTGGGCTACCGTGGCAGTGTCCCCCATTTGTGTGATGAAGTAATAAAGAATGCAGGAATAAGAAACACTGACTTTTTAGTGAGATAAAATGAGGGAGAGGTAGCCTCCAGCTGCTATGATAGTCCAGGCAGGACATTAAACGGTGGGGGGAGAGCAGCCCAGCATCCCGCTGCTATGTTAGTCCAGGCAGTACAGAATCTTTTCTTTAGACATGAAAGGGGAGGAGCTGATGGAACTCAGCCCCCAGTTGCTATGATGAGGATGGTTACCAGCCGTTCTGTACCATCTACTGGGAATTACCGGGAGTCATTCCTATTTTTACCCAGGCGCCCCTGGCCAACCTCATCTGAGGCCAGCCAGGAGCACTCACAGGCTGATGATGATAATGGATAGCAGTCATATTGTACCATCTGCCACCGGGGAGGGGAGGGGAGAGGATGATGCTATTCATTGCCGAAGCACCACATCTACCAGCACCATTCAGTAGACATAGGGTGACATATAAAAAAGTCAAGAAACAATTTTTTTCCCTTTTCTTTCACGGGGAGGGAGGGGGGGTAAATTGACGACATATACCCTGAACCACCCCGGACAATGTGTTTGACCCTACAGGCATTGGGAGCTCAGCCAAGAATGCAAATGCTTTTCGGAGACTGATAGGACTGTGGGATAGCTGGAGTCCTCAGTACCCCCTCCCTCCATGAGCGTCCATTTGATTCTTTGGCTTTCCATTACGCTTGTCACACAGCAGTGTGCTGTGGCCTCTGTCTATCATAGCCTGGAGATTTTTTCAAATGCTTTCTCATTTCAGCTTCTGTAACGGAGCTGTGATAGAACAGATTTGTCTCCTCATACAGCGATCAGATCCAGTATCTCCTGTACGGCCCATGCTGGAGCTCTTTTTGGATTTGGGACTGCATCACCACCCATACTGATCAGAGCTCCACACTGAGCAAACAGGAAATGAAATTCAAAAGTTCGCAGGGCTTTTCCTGTTTACCGGGCCAGTGCATCCGAGTTCGGACTGCAGTCCAGAACAGTCACAATGGTGCACTGTGGAATACCGCCCGGAGGCCAATACTGTTGATTTGCGGCCACACTAACCCTAATCTGATATGGTAATACCTATTTCAGCGCTAATCCCCTTGTCGGGGAGGATTACAGAAACCAGTTTAAAGAGCCCTTTATATCGATATAAAGGGCCTTGTTGTGTGGACGGGTGCAGCGTTAAATCAGTTTAACGCTGCTAAACTCGGTTTAAACGCGTAGTGTAGACCAAGCCTAAGTTATATGTATCACCCTTTTGGATGTTGTGTACAATAGATCAGTCATTTATTTCTTAGCAACTGCATTTTTAAGAGCCTTCTTATCATATAGGTACTGTCAAAGCTCTTAACAGTATGAATATTTTTATTTGTACAACCAATTGTAGAAGGTTTTCAAAGCAAATGAGTCAAGAAAGCAGTTTTTTTTTGGGTCTGTGGCAGACATCTGCCCAGGTCACTTTATATGGGACATCTCAATATTAAATACATTGTTTTGATCCATAATTAGCATTGACACTTGAAGTTTTCTAAACGTTCACTAGGAATTTATGGCCTCTTTTTCACTGCCATTCAATATATTGACCTGTTAACACTGAAGTGGTGATCATATACCAGTCAAAAATAAAAATATTTGAAGATAAGTGTAATGAAAGGAAAAGTTATTTTAGAAGATGATACTAAGTAAGTGCTAATCAAACATTCAGTGCATGAAACCTTGAGCTTTTTTACTTTAAATAGTATTTCAGACTACTTTCCTGGGAATGGGAGAGGTGAATAATTCTCTGTTCTTAATTTCATTGTAATAATTGGAGTAAAGACTGCTGGATTTGGCTCATTATCCATAATAGTATTATTGACTATGGGAGATGATATCATCTGTGGGTACATTTTTTAATAGTGCTTAAGTGACTTCAGAGCCAAATGCCAGGTCTACCCTTAAATTTTATTGGCATAGCTAGAGCAGTTGGGGAGTGGGTGTGATTTTTTTTTTTAAATTGACATAGCTATGCTGGTAAATGCAGAACCAGCCTAAGCTGTACCAATATAAGCATTTATACTGATATAGCAGCATCCACACAAGAGGGTTGTGCTGGTTTAAATATACTGGTATAATTATATAATTATAGGCAAACCTTTATATTATAGACCAGGCCCTAAATTTTGCTGGCTCTTTATGGCATTTAGGGGCTTCTGAAAATGTTACTCTGCAACTAGTGACAGTCCTTGGTACCAAGTCAGAAAGTATTTTGTCAACTTTGGTGTCCAAAGTAAATGTTTCTGGAGTCACGACATCAATACTAACAAGAGCACATTTAAAATATTATTTTAACAGGATTTTTTTGCCCACTCGCCAACTTCAGATCTTCATTGAAGACTAGTGGCACATGATTGTAGCCACAATACTCACTGGGAAAAAATACACAATCATACCACTGGAAGGGACCTAGAGAGGTCCCTCTCTCACTTCTACACTCATGGCAAGACTAAATATTATCTAGACCATCCCTGACAGGTGTTTGTCTAACCCGCTCTTAAAAATCTCCAGTGATGGAGGTTCCACAACCTCCCTGGCAATTTATTCCAGTGCTAAATCACCCTGACAGGAAGTTTTTTCTAGTGTCCAGCCTAATCTGCCCTGGTTAGGGAGAACAATTTTTCTCCCTTCTCCTTGTAACAACCTTTTATGTACTTGAAAACTGTTATGTCCCTTCTCAGTCTTCTCTTCTTTAGTCTAAACAAACCCATTTTTTCAATCTTCCCTCATAGGTCATGTTTTCTAGACCTTTACACATTTTTGTTGCTCTCCTCTGGACTTTCTCCAATTTGTCCATATCTTTCCTGATATGTGGTGCTCACAGCTGAACACAATACTCCAGCTGAAGCCTAATCAGCGAGGCATAGAGTGGAAGAATTACTTCTTGTATCTTGTTTACAACATCCCTGCTAATACATCCCAGAATGATGTTGGCTTTTTTGTTTGCAACAGAGTTACACTGTTGACTCATATTTATCTTGTGATCTACCATGACCCCCATATCTGTTGCTGCAGTCATTTCCCATTTTGAATGTGTGCAACTGATTGTTCCTTCCTAAGTGGAGTACTTTGTATTTGTCCTTATTGAATTTTATCTTATTTACTTCAGACCATTTCTTAAGTTTGTCCAGATCATTTTGAATTTTAATCATTCTCCAAAGCACTTGCAACCCCTTCCAGATTGGTATTGTCCAAAAACTTTATAAGTGTACTCTCTGTGCCACTATCTAAATCATTGATGAAGATATTGAACAGAACTGGACCCAGAACTGATCCCTGTAAGAGCCCACTCGATATGACCTTAGAGCTTGACTGTGAACCACTGATAACTACTCTCTCGAGAGTGGTTTTCTAACCAGTTATCCACCCACCTTATAGTAGTAGCTTGTATAGTAGTTTGTATTTCCATAGTTTGTTTATGAGACGGTCATGCGAGACAGTATCAAAAGCTTTATTAAAGTCAAGATATACCACATTTACCACATAAACCATCCACAAGTCTTGTTACCCTGTCAAAGAAAGCTATTACATTGGTCTGACAATTTGTTCTTGACAAATCCATGTTTATTGTTACTTATCACCTTATTTTAGGGGTTTGCAAATTGATTGCTTAATTATTTGCTTCATTATCTTTCTGGATAGTGACGTTAAACTGACTGCTCTGTGATTCCCCAGATTGTCCTTATTTCCCTTTTTATAGATTGGCACTATTTTTGCCCTTTTCCAGTCCCTCTTGCAACTCTCCCATCTTCCATGACTTTTTGAAGATAATTTCTAATGGCTCAGATATCTCCCCAGTCAGTTTCTTAAGTATTCTAGGATGTATTCATCAGACCCTGGTGACTTGAAGACATCGAACTTGTCTAAATAACTTTTAACTTGTTCTTTCCCTCTGAGCCTCTCTCATTTTCACTGGCATTCAGACGTCCAATAGCCAGTAACCTTTTCGTGAAAACTGAAACAAAAAAAAGTCATTTAGCAGTTCTGCCATTTCCACATTTTCTGTTAGTGTTTGTTTTTTCCCCCCTTTACTCCCAAGGATAATGGGCCTACCCTGTTCTTGGTCTTCCTCTTGCTCCTAATGTAATTGTAGAATGTTTTCATGTTACTCTTTATGTCTCTAGCTGATTTAATCTTGTTTTGTACCTTGGCCTTTCTAATTTTGTTCCTACATACTTATGTTATTTGTTTATATTCATCCTTTGTCTTTTGACTCAGTTTCCATTTTTCATTGGACTCTTTTTTTGGAGTTTCAGATAATTGAAGATTTCTTGTTAAGCCAGGGTGGTCTCTTGATATACTGTCTATCTTTCCTACGCAGTGATATAGTTTGCTCTTATGCCATTAATAATGTCTCTTTGAGAAACTGCCATGTCTCTCAAACTGTTTTCCCCTAAGACTTGTTTCCCATGAGATCTTGCCTACCAACTTCTTGAGTTTGCTACAGTCTGCCTTCTTGAAATCCATTAGCTGTTTTCCTTCCTACCATTCCCTTAGAATCATGAATTCTACCATTTCATGATCACTTTTACCTAAGCTGCCTTCCACTTTCAAACTCTCAACCAGTTCCTCCTTATATGTCAAAATCAAATCTAGAACAGCCTCTCCCCTTTAAGCTTTCTCCACTTTCTGAAATAAAAAATGGTCTCTAGTCCATTCCAAGTACAAAATACATTGTCTGGAGGTAAGATGAATTCTCTCATACCCTTAGGAGCAGAAAACTGCAATAAGCTCTTTGGATACCATAGTATAGAGCTGGGGTAGGCAACCTATGGCACGTGTGCCGAAGGCGGCATGCGAGCTGATTTTCAGTGGCACTCACACTACCCGGGTCCTGGCCACCAGTCTGGAGGGCTCTGCATTTTAATTTAATTTTAAATGAAGCTTCTTAAACATTTAAAAAAATCTTATTACTTTATATACAACAATAATTTAGTTATATATTATAGACTTATAGAAAGAGACCTTCTAAAAACATTAAAATGTATTACTGGCACACGAGACCTTAAATTACAGTGAATAAATGAAGACTCGGCACACCACTTCTGAAAGGTTGATGACCCCTGGTATAGAGTATAATTGGTATAAATTGTTTATGGGTTAATATGACAGTTCTTGCACAGGGTAGAACTCAGTTGTAATTTTATTACTGCTAAGGACTGGGATACAAACAGCTGGCTGAATACAGACTTAACTATAAATATTTTTTAAACCATCTATGTGAGAACTACTATTCCAGGTGGAATATCTATTTTACTGTTGTTCAACAGTACTGAATGAAAAAGGCTTGTTCTCAGGAACAATCAGGCTGGCCACAGTGGTGCTGCTAGTTGGATGAACCTGGGAGATCCAAGAGGCATTGCTGTTGTAACACCAAGAGACCCCTGTCATCATCAGGTGGGATTGAAGCTGGGACCTCAGTGCCTGAGACTCTGCTACATGAGCTAATGGCCAACTGGCTGTTAACTAAGGCTGAAAAGTTGTCTTTCTGTCTGTCTCTTACTACATGTTCAGTAGGGACAAGCAGCTACTTCCAAGTGACAGGAATGAAAAGGACAATGAAGATCCAGTCCTGCTGCCTTTAGGAAAAGCTCCCATTGACATAAAGAAGTTGTCTCTCAGTAAAGCTGCAGGATCAAGTCCTAATACTGTATAGTGAACAATTTAAAACATAGTTGTGACTACTGGTGCATTGCTTAAATATCAGAAATGTGGCAGTTGATTGTGGAAAAATAGCAGTGTGAGTTGCTTGTAACCTTTCAAATAATGTAAGTTCATTGTACAGTAGCTACTGGAATATCATATATCAATATCTCCATACAACAGCTTGTCATTAGCAAATCTTGCTCTCTCTCTGAGACTTCCAATGATCATTGCAAGTCATATGTGTCCAACACTCATTTATTATGTCCATAGAAATGGACTTTTTAAAATTGAATCTGAAACACTTTACAATATATTTCTGGGAAGCAACTAGCAAGGTAATGTTCAGCATGATGGATAGGAAACCAGATGTGTAAAGAACAACAGGAGTTGCTCTTAGGGTCTGCTCCAAAGCCCATTCAAGTCAATAGAAAGACCCCATTGATTGTAACGGGTTTAGGATTAGGACCTTAATGGCCTTGCAAATGCACTGACAATGTGCCTCTGAGCATTCCCACCTGCTCAAAAGCCAGGACCATCAATATGTTTATATATTCTTCATAAAGTATCCTGTTTTGAAGATTACAGATGGCAGAACAAATAAAATATAAAGCATTGTTAAAAAAATTGAATACTTTTAGGTAGATCTAATTAAATTTCATGCCATTTTACAGATTCATTTGAAATGAATGAACCAGAAATATCAATTTAAAAGATCAGTAGAATGAAGTTGTGATGAAAAATGAGAATGTAAAATAGGATGAGGCATAGGGTGACCAGATGTTCCGATTTTACGAAAAGAGCTTTTAAAAAAATGCGACAAAGAGTCCTGTGGCACCTTATAGACTAACAGATATTTTGGAGCATAAGCTTTCACCGGTAAATACTCACTTCGTCAGATGCATGTAATGGAAATTTCCAGAGGCAGGTATAAATATGCAGGGAAGAATCAGTCTAGAGATAATGAGGTTAGTTCAGTCAGGGAGGATGAGACCCTCTTCTAGCAGTTGAGGTGTGAACACCAAGGGAGGAGAAACTGCTTTTGTAGTTGGCTAGCCATTGACAGTCTTTGTTTAATCCTGAGCTGAACTAACCTCGTTATCTCTAGACTGATTCTTGCCTGCATATTTATACCTGCCTCTGGAAATATAGTGGACCATTAGGATAATGAAGTAAACATTAGACTATTAGAATTTGTAATATGCAAGAGGAGTCAGAGGAAGAGAGCTTATTCTATAATTTTGTAATTTTGCTACAAAGATCCTTGCTCAATATCAACCTAAAAATATAGTTCTGAGATAAGATGGTCGAGTAGTGAAAGTAAAATCTAGAATCCATAAGAATCCAAGTGTCTATTCCTGGCTAAGCCATTGTATCACTGTTTGACATTAGGCAAGTAATTTGACCTTTATGTGCCAAAATTAATTCAGCAGTTTAACTAGATGAGAAGGACTGCACTGAGAACCATCTGTTTAGTCTGGACGTAGCTTTCTCTTGAGATATTTCTTTAGCATGTCAAAAAACAGTAAAGCAATGCTAACTACTGAGTAAGTGAAAGGCTGGCTCATGATGCTGAACGTGTTGTACTGGAGAATGAAAATAATTTAAATTTGAGCAACTGTCACCTGATATACTCTCTTTGGCCTGAACTATACTAATAAACATTCTAAGGTACTTATAGGCCCCTACCACTACTGTAATATCTGAGCACCTCATAATATTTAATATATTTATCCTCTATACCTTGTGGGATAGGGAATTATTATTCCCACTTTACAGATGGGGAGCTGAGGCACAGAGAGGCTAAGTGTCAGATTTTTAAAGGTATCTAGGTGTCTAAAGATCCAGATAGGTCCCAAGTGAGATTTGCAAAAGTACCTAAACCACCTACTTCCCATTGAAATCAATCAAGTTATGTGTCTAGGTGTTTTTGAAAAGCCCACTTAGTTGTCCACCTGCATTTTAGGTACCTGAATACCTTTAAAAATCTGGCCCTTAGTGAATTGGCCAAGGTCATGCAAAGTAAATGGCAGAACGGATACTTAGACTCATAAGAACATAAAAATGGCTATATTGGGTCAAAGGTCCATCTAGCCCAGTATCCTGTCTTCCAACAGTTGCTAATGCCAGGGGCCCCAGAGGGAATGAACAGCACAAGTAATCATCAAGTGATCCATCCTGTCACACATTCTCAGCTTCTGGCAAACAGATGCTAGGGACACCATCCCTGCCCATCCTGGCTAATAGCAATTATAGACCTATCCTCAATGAATTTATCTAGTTCTTTTTTGAATCCTGTTATAATCTTGGCCTTCACAACATCCTCTGGCAAAGTGTTACACAGGTTGACTGTGCGTTGTGTGAAGAAATATTTCCCTGTTTGTTTTAAACCAGCTGCCTATTAATTTCATTTGTTGACTCCTAGTTTTTGTGTTATGAGACGAAATAAATAACACTTCCTTATTTAGTTTCTCCACACCTGTCATGATTTTGTAGATCTCTATCATATCTCTCCCTGCCTCAGTTGTCTCTTTTCCAAACTGAAAAGTCCCAGTCTTTTTAATCTCTCTTCTTACGGAAGCTGTTCCATACCTCTAATAATTTTTGTTGCCCTTTTCTGAACCTTTTCCAATTCCAATACACCTTTTCTGAGATGGGGCGACCTCATCTGCATGCAGTATTCCAAATGTGGGCATATCATGGATTCATGTAGAGGCAATACAATATTTTCTGTCTTATTATTTATCCCTTTCTTAATGATTCCCAACATTCTGTTTGCTTTTTGACTGACACTGCACATTGAGTGGATGTTTTCAAATAACCATCCCCAATGACTCCAAGATCTCTCTCTTGAGTGGTAACAGCTAATTTAGACACCATCATTTTATATGTATAGTTGGGATAATGTTTTCCAATGTGCATTACTTTGCATTTATCAATATTGAATTTCATCTGCTGTTTAGTTGCCCAGTCACCCAGTTTGGAGAAATCCCTTTGTAGCTCTTCAGAGTCTGCGTTGGACCTGAATATCTTGAGTAGCATTGTATCATCTGCAAATGTTGCCATTTCACTGTTTACCCTCTTTTCCAGATCATTTATGAATATGTTGAATAGGACTGGGCCAAGTCCAGACCCCTGGGAGACTCCACTATTTACCTCTCCCCATTCTGAAAAACCTGCCATTTATTCCCATCCTTTGTTTCCTAGCTTTTAACCAGTTACCAGTCCATGAGAAGACCTTCTCTCTTATGCCATGACTGCTTACTTTGCTTAAGAGCCTTTTATGAGGGACCTTGTCAAAGGCTTTCTGAAAATCTAAGAACACTATATTCACTGGATCCTCCTTGTCCACATGCTTGTTGCTCCACTCAGATAATTCTAGTAGATTGGTGAGACATGATTTTGCTTTACAAAAACCACATTGACTCTTCCCCAACAAATTATGTTCATCTATGTGTCTGACAGTTTTGTCCTTTACTATAGTTTCAGACAATTTGCCCAGTGCTGCAGTCAAACTTACTGGCCTGTAATTGCCAGGATCACCTCTGGAACCCTTTTTAAAAATTGGTGTCACATTAGCTATCCTCCAGTCATTTTGTACAGAAACTAATTTAAATGACTCTGGTCTATGCTAACACCTTGACCAGCAGACTAGGTCATTCATTCAATAAATAAGTGTTCATTTGGAACTGATGCCTCATGAAACAGGATTAAAATAAAAATTTTAAGGAATAATTTGAGAACATCATTTGAGATGTGAGACCATTTCTTCTTTCTTTACGACAGCAATAACCAGGAAAAGAAAATTGCAAGTGGAAAAGCATCAGATTTGGATAAGCTATTTGAGCCTGATATCATAGCATTTAAAACACAGTATAAGAAATCACCCAATGTTCCAAGGAGTAGTGAGATGAGTTAAAAAGCTAAACCTCACTCTTATCTCTGAATGTACTTGTTTTGTGGCCTTTAACATTACTGAGACAAAGGTTGTGATTTAACATACTGGAGACTCTGTGATTCACTTACCATTGTATTTTCAGACACATTTGCTTTCCTTCCCACTGTTTCTCCCCTCTCCCCATATTGTCTCAGCCCATGGAAGTCTGAGAAAATCATCCATTCTCAGCCCCAAAAGTCTCATGACTTTCTCAGTGTTATCTTCATTTAAAGTGGGTTTACAGTTGGTGTTGCAGAGGGGGGTTGTGTTTTTTAATTTATACACCCCATAAGGTTTTTTTATGGACTCATCATTTTGGCTGATATATCAACAGAGAAATTAGATTTTTAATAATGGGTCTAGGATTTGTTGGCTGCTAGAGAAGTTAAGGTGGAACTTCTGTTTCCATGTAACAAGACATGTAAAAGGGAAGAGGTCCCTTACAATAAGAATTGTACATAGAAAATCCTCCCCAGTTAATATGAGATCCTGTCTTTTTAAGCTAGTCTCCTAAAAAAGAAGCTCTAAATTATCTTTCTAAAACATATCTAATGACACCTTGTTAATAAGAAATTGGAATTGACTAACATGGGGATATATGAATTATCTGAATTCTACCTTTGCTGTTAATTATAAGCCATTTTCAATACGCTCACTGTACACTGAATTCCAGTTGACATAAATGAGATTTCTGCATATGAAACATATGTAGAATATTCCTCTATTTGTACAGCTTTGGCTGGCATGCTTTGAAATGAAGCAGTTGTCTTGTCAAACTCTGTGACTACCAGCCGAATTTTTCAATATCTCCCTCGGTCAGGACATACTTTTCTAATCTTTATAAATGTTGTCTTCCTTGACCAGATATTAGAACATCTGAAAAAGTTGTCTTTGCTGGCCTCCTAATTAACTTAAAATGGAGGATCTGTAGTTGCCAATGAATTGGTGAAATTTCAGGCTTATATTTGCAGCATACCTCTCAAACGTCTTTCGTTATACATTTTAGCTCCAAAATTAACTGTCCCACATAAATTTGGGGTCCTCTCACTTCTTTTGTTGAAAATGATTTGTCAGAAATAAAAAATCATGAATGTTAGGTTATGAAAAGAAAAGGAATAGATCCTGGGTCATTTTAAATTTGCTGCAGAAACAACTTTTTATGTCCCTCATTTTAGGTCTTTGTAACACATTGTGTCCCATATTTGGACACTGTCAAGCTGAGAGGCATAGTTTAGAGTTTAAATGAAACTAGGACAGATCCATTGGAATTAAACTTAGACCCTGAACTTT
Organism: Gopherus flavomarginatus; assembly: GCF_025201925.1. Classification (NCBI taxonomy): domain Eukaryota; kingdom Metazoa; phylum Chordata; order Testudines; family Testudinidae; genus Gopherus; species Gopherus flavomarginatus. Next base: position 218,130,754 of record NC_066619.1, read on the forward strand.
CTTTTGCTCATTCTACCATATCTCTTTACAGTTTATTACCACACCTCATTCCTGTTATTTACCGAACTGAAATGAGTTTTAATACTGCAGCTTACAGCACTTCCTATAATCCAGAATGTGTTTTTCTCATGAAGAAGAAATACATACTTACACAGCTACACTCTTTTAAAGACTACTCTGGTTTCCATCACTGATCTATACTTATGGTGTAGCAGATTGTCCTTCTGCTTTATGCATACAGTACATTGCTCTTAGTCAGTGTTTGCCTTCCTTTTATCATAAATTCCAGGCCTCACAGAGTAGGAATATATTTGTTCACATTACCTGCTTTTTGAAGTAGGAACATGAAGCTTAGATTTTGAAAGACGTTTAAAATGAGAACTCAGAATTATTGTTGGGAGAAGGAATTCAAACTCTGTGAAACATTGACATGAAACATTTCACTTATTGTTATGGGATAAGGTCACTAGTTCAAATAGCATCTATATTACAGACAGTTCTTAAAGTGAAATTGAAGAAGTGCTGATATATATATTTTTTAAAGGGCCTCTTTTATAAGCTTAGTTATATGGTGCCAAGTGTGGTGGGTTTGTGGCAAGGGGGATGGAGGAGGTAACAATTCATAGTACAGCCTAATCACGGCATGTATTAATGGCTGAAGGAAAAATGGACTATTATTAGATGTAAAATACCTATTCACTTGTCTATTTTACAAAAATTCATATATCATAGAAGGAAGGATAGTAATGAGGATATTTTTCTTGAAAAATAGGAACTCCCAGTAGAGCACTCTGCTCAAGAACATAAGGATTTGCTGTTTGACCATCCATGAATCCAGCTGTCCATATATAGACCAAATACATACATCTGTCACAGTCAAAGGAACCCCTTAGCAGCAGAATTTTAAAAAAGCACTGTAGTGGTTAAACTACAACCTGGATTTATCCTCACCCTACAAGGATTTCATTCACTTTATTTCTTAATTGCCTTTTCTGCTGAAGGATCCCAAATAACTTTACAAATCATAGGTTCAGACCAACATTTAAACCAGCAGAGAAGTATTTCTAGGTTCTTAGGAATGTTACCTGAACTCATGAACACCCTGCACTCATAGACTTCAGTAGGGTTTATTTGTTTATTTAAATTTAAGCATGTGCTTAGCTGCTTTGCTGGATTAGAACCCTAATTAAACATGACTATTTCAATATATGTCTGTCAAGAACACTTCTGTCACAAATAGTGTCTAAGCTAGGTAATTATCTTTCTCCTAGGTATTTTACTTTATAAGATCATACAATAAAAAACTGCACATTATAATACACCAGTTACAAAATAAACCAACAGAAGTAAGAAAATGTGGCCCTGATTCTTTTCTAACACTGTTGTAAAAGTCAGGATGAACTCTGCTGAGAGCAATGAAGTTACAGGTGTGTAAAACTGCCCTATGATGAGGCCCTATTTAATCTGGCTTGTTATAGCCTGATATTGCAGCATGAATGTGTTTGAGAAACAAAGTCAAGTTTTATACATGATCTGCTCATGCCACTGAATTTAAGTAGTGTAGTAGAGCGGCGCCAGGGCTCAACCCTCCTTGCGGGCGGAGGGGAGCCACACCGGCCCACCGTGCTCCGTCGACTCGGGGCCCGTCCCTTGCTGCAGGGCAGAGTGAACCCACAACAGTTAGCAAGTGGCCCAGGCCCTTAGGCAGGGCAGGGCAACACACACAGTCTACGCTCAGGCCTTTCAGCGGGGCTGAGCGACAAGATAACAGTATATATACAAGCCCAGGCCCTTAGGCTGGGAGGGGCAACATACACAGTCTACGCTCAGGCCTTTCAGCGGGGCTGAGCGACAAGGTAACAGTATATATATAAGCCCAGGCCCTTAGGCAGGGCGGGGCAACACCCACAGTCTAGGTTCAGGCCTCGTCAGCGGGGCTGAGCACCGGGGAACAGTATATAAGTATGCCCAGGGCCTTGGGCAGGGCGGGGCAACACACACAGTTTAGGCTCAGGCCTCGTCAGCGGGGCTGAGCACCGGGGAACAGCATATAGCCTCCACAGGTCAGGGGAGGGGGAGTCTGCCACCCTTGGAGGGGTGGCAGGGGGAACGCAGGCCCTCCCACTCCACTGCGTTCCAGCCCGGGGCCCTAGTAGCGATCAACACCGCTAGCGGTCAGTGAGGGATCCTGACCGAAACACACTGCCTTCGGCTCAGGTGAGCCGGCAGCCTGACTGGGGTCGGCTGCCCCTGGGCCACTTCCAACCTCCCCCTCACTGGGTACCTGCCCTCTGCCAGCGTATTCCGGGGGGTCCCAGATCATGGGTTCCTCAGGGTGTCCAGCGTCGGGAGGTCCAGTCCACTTGTCAGGGTATCGGGTGTCGGGAGGTCCAGCCCACTCCTCGGGGTACCGGGCGTCGGAAGGTCCAGTCCACTTCTCAGGGTACCGGGCGTCGGGAGGTCCAGGAAGCTCCTCCACAGGCCGAGCGTCGGACTGCTCAGTCGGCTCCTCTGAGTACTGGCCCCAGGGGAGGTCAGGCCAGTACCCCTCCGGGTACCGGGCACGGGGTAGGCCTGGCCCAGCAGGAGCTCGGGCCCTAGCGTCTGCCTTCTCTGGCAGCCTCCTCCTAACTGAGCGCTGGGGCCGGGCTTTTGTACTTCTGATCCCGCCCCCTGACTTCCAGGGGACGGGGACAGGCAGCGGGGCCTCCGCCTGTGGCCACACCTTCTCTGGCCTATGTCCCTCAGGAGCGAGGGGGCATGGGGCCCCCTTGCTACAGTAGTTATAGAAAGTAATGTTCTTTGCTAGAAAAGATTTGACTGATGGCTGATAATATATTGTTAGTAAGTGAGATAAAGAAAAAAGAGGAGGAAGGGAATATAAGCGGAGAAAATCATGGTCAGGTCACGGAATGGGTTTAAGGCTGAAGATAACTCAGATTTGGTGGTGCTGACATAATGCTAATAATTATTGCAAGAAGGTTTTGATCCCAAATTTCAGAAATTTGAGATTTCTACAGTATTGAATAGTGGAAATTCCATGAAATCATCTGTTCTTGTAAGATTTGAGCCATTTTTGAGAGATTTTCACAGGAATGTCTACTCTTTATGATAGTTTAAGTGCATCAAAATAAGAATGCTTATTGCAGGTTTAAATCCAGTGTTATGAATCTGTGCTTCTTCCCCAACATTCAAATTTGAAGAGATGAATTCATATGTGGCATTGATATTTTGTTGTATATCTATGTTTAACTTGATTTAAAAGACTCTTAGATTATCTACCATAATGTCTTGTCACTATCTGTTGCATAGGGGACAGTGATGGTCTGCTTGTTGACTAATGTAAGTCAAATTATTTCTCTTCTTTTTCCATTCAAGGAGACGTGAAATTAGAACAGGGTCATCCAGTTATTAATACACAGTATATAAATGCTGACGGATGAGCGAGAAGTGAACATGTCAATTCTATGTCATTCAAGATATAATCACCTATTTCTTTAATCTGCATTTTTATCCATCAATAAGGGGGCTTGTGCAATGCCCTTCTTAATAGAGCTAATATTTGGGCCTTGTGAAGTAAAAATATTAGCTTTCATTGAAAAAATGAGTTTCTAGCTCTTTTGCCTGTGAAGATAACTGAACTGATATTAACTCCTTTTTACAATGGAAAGGATCAAGCAACTGGTTTCCACTTCAGGAGATGTGGGGACCTGAAGATCCCACCTACACATAGATTTGTAGATGTATCTGTTAAGTTTGAGGTGTAGCCAGAAATTTCAGTAACTTTTCCCAAAATCCTTAGGACAGCCTTGAGCATTTTAAATCTTCCCAAAATACAAGTTTCTTGGAACCCTTTACAAAGTTTTGTCTGTGTCTAGTTTCTCACTAGTCTTCTTGACAGACTGTCATCTCATTAAGTAAGACAAGATGTTCATTTTGGCTTGGCCAAACAAAAAATCCAATTAAATTTTAAATGTAACACATTCTTTAGGGAAAGATCTGTCTTAATACAACTGATAACATTGCTTTTAAAGCAATATATTCTTCTGAGTCTTAGCTATTTCTATTTTGAGCTTAGAGACAGTTCTGATAGTCTTTGCACTGTGAATAGATGTTTACACTTCTCAGTAGTCTGACGAGAGAGTTTCCTAGACCTCTGCATCTCATATTGGGCTATGCTTTTAATATGAAGTTTGTATTTTATACGTTCTACAACTCCTAGATTTATCCTGGTAGGAGAAGAACTATTTAACAGAATGAGAAAGGAAATCGGACCTAATTTAAGTCTAAATTCCAAACTGAAGTTGGATGATTTATGAAACTTCAAGTTTTCCTGTGTACACGAATGCTCCTATGACCCTTTTAAAATTTAGCTTAGTTTCTGTTTATGAGAGGAAGGCCAATAATCTCAGAATTATTAAGGAAGATAAACTATTTACATTAAATTCTACTCTGATGTAAATGTAAATCCAAATTTCAATAGCATTACTCTAGACTTTGTGCTCTCCTTTGCACTATCTAGACTGTTATCTTCAGGTGGAAAAGTATTTGACTGTTCCCTTAAATTTCAAACATAGTGTTTCAACAAGTGTCACGGCAAATTCTAAGAAATTATTACTCTTTCTTAGAAAGAATTTCTGGCCTGTGGTGACACCAGACTTGACATCTCAGCTATTTACTGTTTGGCAGTGGGAGAAATCAAGAATTTGTGTTTGTGCTACAAGTTCAAATATTTTGATAAGTGGTTAAGTATGTATCATCTCAGCGACTCTGTCTCGGTATGTTCTTCACTTCACTCATTCAAATAAGCAGATTCTTCCTAAAGAAAATCAAGCTTCTTCTAAAAACTAGAAAATTGATAGGAGACAGAGCTGCTAGAGGAATCCAAAATAATGTTTAGAGTCTGATTTTAAAAAATATGCCTGTGTAATTGTACACTGGAGGCCTGATCCACAGCCCCACTGAAGCCAATGATAAGTCTGAGATCAATGGGCTTTGTATCAGGCTCAGGATTTGTGCACATAGTTACTGTCATACAGTCTGCAGTGGCTCAGCAGCCTGAGTACCAACCTCAGGGCAGACTGTGAAGAAGCAGGGCGCAAACCTCAAACTGGTTGTGAGTTCTATAATTAGATTTAACCAAGTATCAGGTATGAACTTCTCAAGTGCTCTAACAGGCTTAACACTGAGCCAGCCAGTCCCCTGGGGCACTCTGGTCTATCTTGCCACCTCGGCAAATTTGCCTTTGGGACGGATGGCCCCTTACATCAAAAATCACAACACAATTCAAATTACTCCTAGTCTCAAAGGGCCAGTCACTTATCTCAGGTTAATTGCACCTAAGATCTTAAAATCATAGAGAATGCTTGTAGCCAATCCTATAATAAACTGTCTAAAGATTTGTTAATTAAGGAAAAGAAATGAGTTATTTACAAGGTTAGATCAGATAAACACACACAAATGAGTTACAGTCTTAGGTTGCAAACAAAGCTGCTTTAATATGCAAGCTCTGTATGTCCTCTAGGGCTAACCCACACTAGACTACTGAGTTCAAGCAGAATAGAGAAACTATGCCTTCTTGTCAGGGACTTTTATTCCTTGCCCCCAAAGCTCAAGCTGATGAGATGAGTCCACCTGCATGTCTCTTCATGGCTGTGGGGGAACAATCAAAAAAGCATTTGTTGTTTCATGTTTCACAATGGTTCACTGTTTCAATGGGCTTTCTTCATGGGCAGGACTTAACACCTTGTGTAGGAAGCCAGCATTTCTACTCGTTTCCTGTTTGACTTACACAATTACAGAGGATTGCAATGCGAACACTTACTATAACCTTATACCATGCGGTAGAGATGTTATCAGATTAATACATGCAGCATCTCCTACAATTTAGACACTAAATAATCCCCATAAACTTAAGATCTATTTTAACCATACTAACACGTAAGTGAGCCAGACTGGTTTGTCAGTGTTCAGAGAGGCCTAAGGGCCTTGGCATGAGTTTGTACCTGGTCATCGCAATTGCCCTCATTTTGAATTCATGTTTTATTGGAAAATCAAATTCTTCATATGCCTGATCTCCGACCTTCTCTTTTTCAAAGTTTTTTTTTTTTTTTAAAAAGAGATTCAATACGATCTGCTGGTTTCTGCTTGGAAATGCCTTTGAGCTTGCAAAATGAATTGCTTTTATCTAAACTGGTAACTATGTATAAAAGACACTCCTCCCAAATTTGGAGAACTTGACTTTGGACTTAGAATCATGTAAAACAAAACACTACCCTATCATAAGTCATGACTCAGACTGTCAGAACAATTTCAGAAAATACATAGGTACCTGCTCAGATGGTGATCTGACAAACTGCCTGCAGTTTTGGGGGCTGCCAGATTGGTCACCATTCTTGGAAATATTAACTTCAATTAGGGTTGCCAGGCATCCAGTTTTCGACCGGAATGCCTGGTTGAAAAGGGACCCTGGTGGCTCCAGTCGGCACTACTGATTGACCGTTAAAAGTTTGGTCAGCAGCACAGCGGGGGTCTGGGGCTAAGGCAGGCTCCCTGTCTGCCCTAACTCCGCGCAGCTCCCAGAAGTGGCCACCAGGTCCTTGCAGCCCCTGGATGCATGGGTGGCCAGAGAGGCTCTGTGCATTGCCACCACCCCAAGGGCTGGGTCTGCAGCTCTATCGGCCAGGAACTGTGACCAATGGGAGCTGTGGGAGGCGGCACCTGTGGCAGGCAAGTTGTATTTGAGGGGTGTTGGTATTGATTAGATATTTTAATTGCTTCCTACATTGCCTCAATATGTTTTTCACTCAAGACATTTTAATGACCAAGTACAAGGCCTTTGGATTCTGACTGTGATGTTAGAAATAATCCAGAAGTGTAGTTATCAAATTTGACAGATTGTCTCATGATCTTGATCCATGAAAAGATAGGATTGGTCAAGATGATCTGAAGAATCAGCTTTTCCTAGATAGCTGGCAATCATCTCGATGTTTAAGAAAATCCCCTGGGAAAAGTGAGCTTCTTTAACTTCTGCAATAATTAGACTAATTATTTTATTACTATCATAATTTAATTACCCATCTCAGTATCTGTAAATACAGTGAGCACACAGGATTTTCTTGGCTGATTTTGCACATCATATTACACTTTAGGGATAGGTGAACCAGATGGATAAAATAAGAACTGGCCCCTCCTCCAAAGTTTGTGCAGAACTGTTCTTAAAACTGGAATAAAATCTTGGTTTATATATGTTTACAAATTGTATAGTAAACCAAGAACTTTTATGAACAGTGAAAACTACGTACTAGTAATTTTTCATGTTGTAATTTTACCAGAGAGGGATGATCAAAGGGAATATTTCAAGAGTGGAAAAACATAATTTCTAAGTCCCTGTGCTTGAAATCATCTTAAACAGTAGCTGTACTGAAATCAAACCTCCTGGTAGCATTACTTTGTTGTATACGTGAATACTAAGCATCAACAAAATGTTCAGAACACAGGAAAAGGCTAATTGGAACTAGAGTAGACCTTAGACTGCACCTTACTGTCTCTTACCATTAGGGTTAGACTCCTGACATAAGACAACATCCCAGCCACACTAAATCTGTGAATCTTCTAAGATGAAGCGTCCACTGGGAACTTTAGATAGAAGGAATAATGTCACACAATCTGGCATGCATTAAACATTCAGAGATGATATATACTGAGTCAGAGAGGATTGTTCACTTAGGTGACCAAGAAAAATGATGAGTTTAAACCCATAAATAAATCTTTCAAGTGAATTGTGAAAGCAGTTGGAAAAATATGTATAGTATGTTCTTTATTTATGTGGAAGCACTAGGTACTTCCTCAATGAATCATACATCTATAATAATTCCCAATGAAGGTAGAAGAGATAATCTCACTAATTCACACATCAATAATAAATCCACAAACTCAATATTTCTCAAAACAAGATGGTTTCAATGCAAGAGAATAAGCTCACTGTAACCTTCATGTGCGTGGGTCTTTGTCCAGATAGCTGAAAGAAGATGGTTTCAGAGTAGCAGCCGTGTTAGTCTGTATCCACAAAAAGAACAAGAGTACTTGTGCACCTTAGAGACTAACAAATCTATTTCAGCATGAGCTTCCGTGAGCTGCAGTTCACTTCTTCAGATGCACAGAATGGAACATACAGACAGGAGATATTTATACATACAGAGAACATGAAAAGATGGAAGTACGCATACCAACAGAAAGAGTCTAATCAATTGAGATGAGCTATCGTCAGAAGGGGAAAAAAAACTTTTGAAGTGATAACTAAGATGACCCATAGAAGGTGTGAGGAGAACTTAACATAGGGAAATAGATTCAATTAGTGTAATGACCCAGCCATTCCCAGTCTCTGTTAAGGCCTGAGTTAATTGTGTCTAATTTGCATAATAATTCGAGTTCAGCAGTCTCTCTTTGGAGTCTGTTTTTGAAGTTTTTTTGTTGCAAAACTGCCACCTTCAAGTCTGTCACTGAGTGGTTAGAGAGGTTGAAGTGTTCTCCCACTGGTTTTTGAATGTTATGATTCCTGATGTCAGATTTGTGTCGATTTATTCTTTTGCGAAGAGACTGTCTGGTTTGGCCATGTACATGGCGGAGGGGCATTGCTGGCACATGATGGCATATATCACGTTGGTAGATGTGCAGGTGAACGAACCCCTGATGGCGTGGCTGATGTGATTAGGTCCTATGATGGTGTCACTTGAATCAATATGTGGACAGAGCTGGCATTGGGTTTTGTTGCAAGGATAGGTTCCTGGGTTAGTGTTTATGTTGTATGGTGTGCGGCTGCTGGTGAGTATTTTTTTCAGGTTGGGAGGCTGTCTATAAGCGAGGACTGGCCTGTCTCCCAGGATCTGTGAGAGTGAGGGATCATCTTTAAGGATAGGTTGTAGATCTTTGATGATGCGCTGGAGAGGTTTTAGTTGGGGGCTGTAGGTGATGGCTAGTGGCGTTCTGTTATTTTCTTTGTTGGGCCTGTCCTGTAGTAGGTGGCTTCTGGGTACTCTTCTGGCTCTGTCAATCTGTTTTTTTACTTCAGCAGGTGGGTATTGTAGTTTTAAGAATGCTTGATAGAGGGATTGGAGCAAATACGGTTGTATCTTAGAGCTTGACTGTAGACAATGGATAGCGTGGTGTGTCCTGGATGGAAGCTGGAGGCATATAGGTAAGTGTAGCGGTCAGTGGGTTTCCGGTATAGGGTGGTGTTTATGTGACCATCGCTTATTAGTACAGTAGTGTCTAGGAAATGGACCGCTTGTGTGGATTGATCTAGGCTGAGGCTGATGGTGGGATGGAAATTGTAAAAATTATGGTGGAATTCCTCAAGGTCTTCTTTTCCATTAGTCCAGATGATGAAGATGTCATCAATGTAGCGCAAGTAGAGTAGGGGTGTTAGGGAACGAGAGCTAAGGAAGCGTTGTTCTAAGTCAGCCACGAAGATGTTGGCATACTGTCGGGCCATGTGGGTACCCATAGCAGTGCCACTGACTTGAAGGTATATATTGTCCCCAAATGTGAAATAGTTGTGGGTGAGGACAAAGGCACAAAGTTCAGCCACCAGGTTAGCTGCGATGTTATCGGGGATACTATTCTTGATGGCTTGTAATCCATCTTTGTGTAGCCATCATCTACAGCCCCCAACTAAAACCTCTCCAGCGCATCATCAAAGATCTACAACCTATCCTTAAAGATGATCCCTCACTCTCACAGATCCTGGGAGATAGGCCAGTCATCCCTTATAGACAGCCTCCCAACCTGAAACAAATACTCACCAGCAGCCGCACACCATACAACATAAACACTAACCCAGGAACCAATCCTTGCAACAAAGCCCAATGCCAGCTCTGTCCACATATCGATTCAAGTGACACCATCATAGGACCTAATCACATCAGCCACGCCATCAGGGGTTCGTTCACCTGCACATCTACCAACGTGATATATGCCATCATGTGCCAGCAATGCCCCTCTGCCATGTACATTGGCCAAACCAGACAGTCTCTTCGCAAAAGAATAAATCGACACAAATCTGACATCAGGAATCATAACATTCAAAAACCAGTGGGAGAACACTTCAACCTCTCTAACCACTCAGTGACAGACTTGAAGGTGGCAGTTTTGCAACAAAAAAACTTCAAAAACAGACTCCAAAGAGAGACTGCTGAACTCGAATTAATATGCAAATTAGACACAATTAACTCAGGCCTTAACAGAGACTGGGAATGGCTGGGTCATTACACTAATTGAATCTATTTCCCTATGTTAAGTTCTCCTCACACCTTCTATGGGTCATCTTAATTATCACTTCAAAAGTTTTTTTCCCCTGCTGATGATAGCTCATCTCAATTGATTAGATTCTTCCTGTTGGTATGCATACTTCCATCTTTTCATGTTCTCTGTATGTATAATATCTCCTGTCTGTGTGTTCCATTCTGTGCATCTGAAGAAGTGAGCTGTAGCTCACGGAAGCTCATGCTGAAATAGATTTGTTAGTCTCTAAGGTACCACATGTACTCTTGTTCTTTTTGAAAGAAGATGGTAATTGCTCCTTTAAGAGTTTGCTTACAACAGGTGGGGCAAAGGGGAAAGTGTACAGGGATGGCCAGGAAGGGCAAGAAGCACTTGGGGCCAGGTTTAGAGAAAGTCACTGCATTGCCCTTCCTGCTGACCAGAAGAATGGAGAGGTATTTATACCCCATGCAGCTCTGTCCATGATTGGGATTGGCAGCACCCACGCCTGAGTGTGGCAAAAGGACCAGGTTCCTTCTTGACCATCTCTGGCCATTATGCCAGTTACCATTTTCCTTAGGGGGCTGGGAAGGAATTTTTCCCTCACCACAACACTGGCCAAGGCAGGTGGGTTTTTCATGTTCTCCCTGGGTGGTCTGGGATCCAGTGGTGCTGAGGGACTTGACGGTGCTGTTGTGGTGTATGGCCAGTGCAGATGCGCAGTATAGAAGGAATACAGTTGTCATGTAAAATAGGTTGGAAGAGGATTTGAAAGAAAGCATCCCTTAAGAGAGCTGAATAAGGGGGAGAGGGTTGGGAATCCTACATCTCAGAGTGGAGAACCAAATCCCTTCCTTCCTGTACAAAATTTTTACTGGCTACTCCCAGATATTTTAAGTCAATAAAATTGAAGACTAATTAAACCACATCTGTGGCCTTCTGTCTTACCTCCAGTGTGGACGGATAAAGTTGATGTGGAAGTCTCCTTCAACATTCAGTGGAGTATGAAGCTTTGCATGTACTTATATATGTATCTTGCTGAACTGGGGCTTAAGTGATCCTGTGGCATAATAGGACCCATAAATAACCATCAGGTGGAGACTATGACTTAAACTTTAGCATTCTAATTCATCACTAAAATCTCTTCAAACTGTAGCATTTCTGAAATAAATGTTTTTATAGCTGCACACTTTGAAAGCCCCAGTGACATTACTACCGAGAGCCTATGCCAGACATTCAGTGGGAAGTTGGCACTTGTTTTGATTCCCAAGGTTGTATAAATGTCTGATTGTTTATATTGCTGTTATCTCAGGAACAAGGTTGGTGTACCTTTTTTAACTATAATTCATGTTCTCTTACTGGTATTAGCAGAAATTAAAATAAGTAGGCACTACAATTTATTTTTACCTTATTTTAGTTGTGGGGCAGTAATTTGTGTATTTTTTTCTCATTCCTCAAGTTTCTCATTGCTTAGTGAGAGTCAGGGTTCTGCACGAAACATTAATACAATGAAATTACATATTGCTCACTGTCACGGGTCAGGCCCATGGTCATACCTATGCACCTCTAGCCGGAGCTGCGCATTCCTGTGGTTGGAGTCAATAACTGCCCCATGCAGCCTAGTGGCCAGAGTCAATCACTGGTCCCAGGGTAAGGGCTGTGTGGCCTAGCGGCCAGAGTCAATAACTACCCCCAAGCTCAGGGCTGTGCAACCTAGTGGCCAGAGACAGTGACTGTCAGAATGGCCCACCACTCAGGGTGGGTAGCAGCCAGGATGGGGAGATCCGGGCCCTCCCTCTCCACTGGGTCCCAACCCACTACCCTGTTGGTGGCAGGTCACCAGCTCAGTGGGAATCTGGTTGAAACACGCCGAGCTAGCCTCTGGTTGTCCACCCAACTCCCTGTAGACTCCCTGGGTTACTTCCTACCCTCTTCTCCACATCTTGTGGATTCCTAGTTCCCCTGGTTCCTTCTCCCTCAGTAGTGTCCAGTGCCTGGGGGTTGAGGGTTGCTGTCAGCTGGCTGACCTCCACATCGTGAAGTGCCAATGGCCCTTTAGCAGGAGCCAGCGGCACACCTCCTTCCCCTACGGCAGTCCACCCAGACTGAGCCAGGCTGCTCCCTCTTATACTGGTGCTGCACTTTGAGTATGCCTAGTAGGGCCATGGGGGCATGGCTTCCTCAGCCCACAGTGAAGGATTAACATGTACACCAGTGTGGGGACATGCACACCTTGTCATAGTCACCTAACATTGTGTAACAAATGTCTATTTGCTTAAGTTGCAATTACACAAACTCCAGAATACATTGCAGGAAAGTACAATTGGCATTCACTGACTTGGGTGTCTTCTGACCTGTTAACAATTATACTTAAATCTTTCAGAAAAGTGCTAGGAAAAAAGAATGTATACTTTCTCTAAAGATCTGCTTTTGATACTATTTACTTGCATGTATGGCTTTTCCCTTCTCTTAACTCTTGTCTATCCTATCTGCTCTGCATTGATACTGAAGATTCTAGAGCACTTTTCATAAGAATAAGTGTTTTCTTGGGTGCCCTTGGCAGAATGGAGGAATTTTGGCTATGTACTGTAGACCAGTGGTCTACACAACTCCAACCTTTTACCCGAGAGTTGGCCATATTTTGATAGTTAGTAATGCTGGATGCAGAGATATGGGTTTGTTTTTTTTAATGGAAAGTGATTTTTAAATGTATTTTTTTGTAATTTGACTAACATTTATATTAATGTAATATTATCAGCTATTTCCAAGGACCATAGACAAATGGAAGATAGTTGTAGAAATAAAGTATCCATTTGTTAATCGAATAGTCATTTTGGACAGGAGCATCAATTTATCAGATTAAGATCTCAGTGTTAAAAAATGGTGTAGAAGGAAAATGTATAGCTTGTTAAAAAATGCGCCAGCCGTGTAGCACAACGCTCCGGCTAAGCATGGCTCTACTGAGCCCTGCCTCAGTTTCCCCTTCACTCAGGATCCCTTAAAAAGTTCACACAGCCCAGATATTCAAAACATTCCCCCTTCTGGGGTCCAATTAAGTACTGCACAAAACTTTCAAAAGATAAAGACTTATAAAGTGTTCAGTTTTAACTTCCTCTTTCTGAGAGTCTGTCTTTCCTTCAGAGTTCCAATACTTTTCTGCTCCAGTTTCAAGCCAGGCATAGCCCTTCCTCCCTGAGGGTCTGTATTTCTGCTCTCCCAGAACCTCTTGCCTGGAGTTTGGCCTTCTCCACAGACCTTTCCCCTGCTGACTAAGAGCCCTGCAGGAGCCTTCCTACTTTCTGCAGTATCTGCAGGCATCTGCTAACAATAACCTGCAGCTTTCTTCCCCTTTATAAGGCCTAGGTGCCTCCTCTTAAGCCATGTTGGGCAGCAGGTAGTCTGTCCAGGTGCACTGGACTCTGCTCACCTTAAGACATGTCTGAAAAACATATAAATATTTGAACATAGACAGAGTACCTGTAGAGCAGGGACAGGAAAACTTTTTTGCCTGAGGGCCACATCAAGTTTCTGAAATTATATGGAGGGCTGATTAGGGGAGGCTGTGCCTCCCCAAACAGCCAGGCGTGGCTTGGCCCCTGCCCTCTATCCAATCCCCCCTGCTTCTCACCCCCTGATGTTCCCTTGGGACTCCTGCCCCATCCACCCACCCCTTCCCTGTCCCCTGACGGTCCCCCCGAGACCCCTGCCCGATCCATCTCTCCCTGTCCTCTGACCACCCCTGGCACACACCCCCCATCCAACCCCTCCTCTCATTCCTGAATGCCCCCCCGGGATCCCTGCTCCATCCAACCACCCCTTCTCCCTGTCCCCTGACCACCCCTGTCTCTGACTGCCCTCCGCTGCCCCATCCAATCCCCCCCTCCTTCCTGACTACCCCTCCGGGATTCCTGCCCCCATTCAACCCCCCTGTTCCCCGCCCTCTGACTGCCCCGTTCCCTATCCACACCCCTGCCCCCTGACGACCACCATGAACTCCCCTGCCCTCTATCCAACCCCCCGCCCCGCTCCCTGCTCCCTTACCATGCTGCCTGGAGCTCTGGTGGCTGCTGGCACTACAGCTGCACAGCCCAGAGCACCAGGACAGGCTGCTGTGCCACTTGGCTGGAGCCAGCCATGCCACCATGCAGAACAGAGCACCTGGTCAGGCCGCCCAGCAGTTGCTCCCAGCCTCACCACTCAGAGCATTGTGCAGGGAGGGGCAGTGGGCTAGCCTCCTAGGCCAGGAGCTCAGGGGCTGGGCAGGAGGGTCCCGCGGGCTGCAATTTGCCCACCTATGCTATAGAGAGATCCCTCACTCCTTTTCTTCTAACCAGTGTTAAGAATCTGTCTCAGAAATGAGATGGAAAAGACTTCTTGGGTCAACTAGTTACCCTCTTGCCAGTGTCCTTACATTCCATATATTTGAATAATCTAGCTTTGAATGTTTTAGGGATCGGGCTTCTGCAACTTTCCTTGGAGGGCCATTCCATTATAACTACCAACTCAAGAGGGAGCCTCAGCATGAGGCCTGTTTTCTCAGTCTAGCTCATAATGGAGATAATGCTGCTCCAAGGCCTGTTTTGCATGATCTGGTATGCTTCAGAATTTAAATAACTTCATGAGGGATAAAGTGTCTAAACACAGATGCAAGGAGTATGGGGAATGAACAAGAACTGGAACTATTAATATATAAGCTACATTATGACTTAATTGGCATCACAAACTTGATGGAATAATTTTCATGATTTAAATATTAGTAGACAGGGTATAGCTTGTTCAGGAAGGATAACAGGTGGAAAAAGGAAAATGGTGTTACATTATACATCAGGAATATATACACTTGTTCTGAGGTGTAGCAAGATGTGAGAGGCAGACAAGTTGAAAGTCTCTGGATAAAAAAAAAAGTGAGGAAAATATGGGCAATGTCATAGTAGAGGTCTACTACAGACCACCAATCAGAAGGAGATAGATGTGGCATTTCTAGAACACACAAAAGTCTCCAAAACACAGACCTGCTAGTAATTGGGAAAATTTACTACACAGATATCTATGGAAAAGTAATATGGCAAATCAAAGTCTCCATTAAATTTTTGGAATGTATGGGGGACAACTTGTTTCAGAAAGCTCAGGCAGTAACCAGGGAGACAGTCATTTTAGACTTCATTCTGACTAATGGAAGAATTGGTTGAGAATCTAAAGGTTGAAGGCAATTTGGATGAGCGTGATCATGAAATAGACTTCAGGATGCTGAGGAAAGGAAGGAGAATAAGGAAAGCAGACCTGAAAAGAGTAGTGACTTTAACAAACTGAGAGAACTGTAAGCTAAGATTCCAGACAGAAAAAATCTCAGGGAAAAAGGTAGTCAGGAGAGGTGGCAATTTCTCACAGAGGCAATATTAAAGGCAAACAAACTATCCTAGTGCAAAGGAAAGATTAGAACAGCAAGAGGCCAATATGGTTCAATCACGAGCTTTTTAAATTACCTAAAAATAAAAATGGAATCCGACAAAATGTGGAAACCTGAAAAAATTGCTAAGGGTGAGTATTAAAGAATAGCACAAAAATTAGGAAGACTAAGGCACAGAATTAATTATACCTAGCAATGGACATAAAAGGCAATAAGAAGAGGTTCTCTAAATGCATTTTAATGAAGGAATGTGTAGGTTCTCTACTTAGCAGGGAAGGAGAGCCAACAGATGATATCCAGAAGGCTGAGGTGTTTACTGCCTGTTTTGCTTCAGTCTTCATTAAAAAAGTTGATTGTGACCAGATACTTAAGACAATCCATATTAACAAGGGTGAAGGAACACAAGCCATAATAGGGAAAGAACAGGTTAAAGAATGTTTATAAGTCAGATGTATTCAAGTTGACAGAGGCTTATGAAATTCATCCTACAATACTTAAGGAAGCAATTTGGTAACCATTAGCGATTATCTATGAGAACTCCTGGATGGATGAGGTCTCAGAAGACTGGAGAAGGGCAAACACAGAACATCCAGGAATTATAGCCCAGTCAACCTAACTGCAGTATCTTTCTAGGTATCAAAGCAAATTTTTAAACGATCAGTTTGTATACATCTACAATATAATAGGTTTATAAGTAAAAACCAACGTGGATTTGTCAAGAAATCATGTCAAACCAACTCAATTTCCTTCATTGACAGGATTACTGTCCTAATGGATGTGGGAAGCCATAGATATAATATCATGATTTAAGCAAGGCTTTAGACAGATTCTACATATTTTCATAAGCAAACTAGGGAAGTGTGGTCTAGATGAAATCACTATAAGATTGGTGCACAACTGGTTGAAAGACCATGAAACAGGGTGCTTGGAAAGCCAGGCAGCCTAGTGGTTGGTGTGCCTGAATTCCAGCCCCTTGTTTCTTTGGTTGAAGTGTCTCAGTCTTTTAGGAGGTGGGGTAGGTGACCATGAGCCCTCCCGCTCCATTGGGTCCCAGCCAGGGCGCTGTGTGAGTCAATCCCTGAACAGGGGGGACCCCCTCAGCAGGAAGACTAAATCCACTGCCCCTTCAGTTTAGGGTGGCTTACTTCCAGTAGCAACCCCTCATGGACCTTGAGAGGGCATGCTGCCACAGTCCCAGGCTACTTTGGGTAGGGCAGACATAAGTTTGGTGAGGCCAAACCCCACGATGTCTCTGTGTTTCAGATACCCAGTTAATTCAGTTGCTGGAGGCTCCTAGATTTCTTGCCAGTCTCCTTTGGCTGACAGAGGAAAACACTCCCTGGTGGTTGCCTTGTCTAGCAGGCAAATGACCCTTCCTCTCAGGTAGTGAGGCATCTAGCTCCTGCCTCTTAGCCAGTCAGCCGTCAAAAGGCCAGGCCTTCTTCTTCTCTCCCCCTCTTCAGGCCTGGAATTGGATGCAAGTATAGCTAGCTAGGCCCAAAGGCTCCCTTTAATCCCTGCCATGCTGGCGGGCAATTTCTCTGCTTCATCACAGACCATATTCAAAGAGTAGTTGTCAATGGCTTGCTGTCACACTGGGAGGATGTATCTAGTCGTGTCTGCCAGCATCTGTCCTGGTCCAGTACTATTCAATATTTTCATTAATGACTTGGATAATGGAGTGGAGAGTATGCTTGTAAAATTTTGGATAACTCCAAGATGGGAGGGAAGGGGTTACTAGCACTTTGGAGGTTAGGATTAGAATTCAAAATGACCTTGTCATCCTGGAAAACTGGACTGAACTGAGCAAGATGAAATTCAGTAAAAGCAAGTGCAAAATACTCATTTATAAATAAAATATCAGCTACACAACTACAAAACGGGGCTAACTGGCTATGTAGTAGTACTGCTGAAGAGTTTCTGGGGTTATAGTGGATTGCAAATTGAATGTATCAACAATGTGATGAAGTGGCAAAAAGACTAATATTCTGGGGTTCTATTTACAGCAGTGTTATAGGTCAGACACAGGACAGAGTTGCCAACTTTCTATTTGCAGAAAACTGAAACCCTTGCCTCTGTCCCACTCCTTCTCCGAGGCCCCACCCCCACTCACTCCATCCCTCTTCCCTCTGTTGCTCGCTCTCCCCCACTCTCGCTCATTCACTCATTTTCAGCGGGCTGGGACAGGGGGTTGGGGTGCAAGAAGGGGTGAGGGCTTCAGCTGGGGATGTGGGCTCTGAAGTGGGGCTGGAGATCAGAGGCTTAGGGTGCAGGACGGGGCTCTGGGCTGAGGCCAAGGGGTTCAAAGTGCAGGAAGGGGCTCAGGCCTGGAGCAGGGGGTTGGTGTGTGGGAGGGGCTGCAGGCTCTGGGCTGAGGGTGTGGGCTTTGGGGCGGGGCAAGAAATGAGAGGTTTAGCATACAGCCTGGGCCCAGGGATTTGGAGTGTGGGAGAGGGCTCCAGGCTGGGGCAGGGGGTTGGGGCATGGGATGCATTCTCTGGGTAGCGCTTACTTCAGGCGGGTCCCAGATAGCTGCCAGTATCTCCCTCTGTCTCCTATGCAGAGGTGCAGGCAGGCGGTTCAGCGCACTGCCTCTGCCTGCTGGCGCCACCCCCGCAGCTCCCATTGGCCACAGTACCCATCCAATGGGAGCTGCAGAGCCAGCGCTGGGTGGGGGAGCAGTGCACAGAGCTCCTGTGGTCATACTACACCCAGGAGCCAGAAGAAGATATTGGCAGCTTTCTGGGAGTCGTGCAGAATTGGGCAGACACCCTGCCTGCCCCACTGTGGACAGCCAACTGGACTTTTAACAGCCCAGTCACCAGTGCTGACTGGAGCCGCCAGGATCCCTTTTCAGCCAGGCATTCCTGTCGAAAACTGAATGCCTGGCAACCCTAACAGAACATAAATTGTCCCACTCTACTCAGCTGGTGAATCCTCAGCAGGAGTACTGTGTCCAGTTGTGGGTGCCACACTTTAAGAAAGATGTGCACAAATTCGAGAGAGTCCTGAGGAGATCAACAAAAATGCTAAAAGGTTTGGAATACCTGATCTCTGATGAAAAGTAAAAAAAACCTGAGCATGTTTAATCTTGAGAAAAGAAGACCTGATAACAAGTCTTCAGATATGTTAAGGCAGGTGTAGCCAATAGGCAGACTGTGGGCCAAATCTGGATTGCCAGACACTTTTGAATAGACCTTGAAATCTTTTTATTTACTTATTATCATTATTGTTATTTTTTATTATTTTCTGTGGCGTCTGGACCTTGACTATATCTTGACCAAGAAAAATGGACCTTGACAAAAAATAGACTACTCCTGTGATAAAGGCTGTTACAGAGAGGTCAGTGATCAATTGTTCTCCCTGTTCACTAAAGATAGGACAAGATGTAACCAGCTTAATCTGCAGCAAGGGAGATTTAAGTTAGATACTGGGGATAGTTCAGCACTGGAATAGGCTTCCAAAGAATTCCTGTCATTGGAGATTTTAAGAACCATTACACAGTCACCTCTCAGGGGTGGTCTGGGTATATAGTAGTTGGTCCTTCCTCAGTGGGGGAGGATGGCTTAGATAACCACAAGATTTTCTATGAATTTATTATGCTAGGACAGTCCTATTATGATTTTCCATGAGAACATGCTCGCAGGCGAGATGAACTGATTTAATCATTACATTTATGGGACCAGTATAATAGACAGTCTATTCTGGAATTCTAAAAATGTATTTTTTGGGGTTGGTCATTGTGGTTCCCCAACTCCGATATAATAATTATCCATGCTGGACAGCGAGATGTCAGATGTTAGATAGCAGAATGATGGGCACTGTACAAAATCCTAAGAGACAAATGAACAGGATAGCTGATGTGAGAAACAGTTTTCCATGGGGAAATTTCTTTGATTGAAACATTTTGGTTTTTCTGTGGGAAGTTTGCAAATGGTTCATAATTAAACTGACAATTTCAATTTAAAATGTTCTTTTATAACTGAAAAAGAAAAAAATGAAAATTATTTTGAATCATTGTTTTGACATAAAGTGTTCTTTTTTTTTTAAGTGAAGCAAAATGATATTAAGTCTATGTGAAATTAAAATTGTTTCAAAGTATCCTGTGGAAAAATTGTAATTATACAAAAGCATTTTATGCCAGGATAACTTTCTTCACTAAAAGTTTCAACCAACTCTAATAAACAGGAATCAAAATTATTAGTGGTTAAATTCTACTCTGAGAGAAGTAAAATATTTCCCAAACTCTACATTTATTATGTGTAGCTCATTAACTAAAAGTTTTCACCAAACAATACTCCATTTCCCCATAACACTTGCGTGATGCCACTTTTCCTGAAGAGAATCTGAAATGATGCTGGTAGGACAAATACAGTTCAGACATTTTAAACTCAAATACCAAACCCTCTCTTCATTTCCTTGACTTTACTAACTCTCATTCAGCAGTATTTGCAGTTTAAGTTTCACTAATATAACTTGTTACGTTAGTGGCTTATATGTTTTTAAAAGGTTTCTCATCTCATTTCCTGCTTTTAATATCTAAGACATTTCTGCCATGTGTAGTGTTTGGAAGAATTTTGCAGTAGTAAATTTGATCTGCAAATATTGACTGGGAGATTATGGATAAATGAACAAAGTAAATAGCTTATAATCCTGACTAATTTAAAATATTTGCCTGATGTTTGTTTCCACAGGGATTTTAATTTCTATACTCATTTCTCTTCTGGGCATTTTGTTTCCTTAGAACACAGGCTCTCTCTATGCATAAAGCAGGCCTTGAACTCTTAAAAACTCAGTGAATATCAAGCACCAGCAGTGTGTGGATGTGTTTTTCAGGGATGCTAAGAATTTATGGGGCTACTTTTTACAGAAAATAATTAGTTTAGGACGCTTGCCAAGTAAACCAAAACCAGGAGAAGTTACCACCTGGTGCGCTTGATGCCCCAAACATGGTGCTGATCTCTAGCAAATAGCAAACATATCCACTGATTGTCATTGCTATTAAAAATCCTGGGTTGAACACAGAAATGCCATTAACAGATGCTAATTGCTCATTAGGACATGTGACATAATGGATGAGAACCACACCTATGATCTGTGCAACATTGTAACATATAAATAGCAACATCTAAGTGCTAAACAGATAGCCAACTGTGCATCTCACTTTTAAAATCCTATTAACATTTGGGCATCAAGCAGACTCTGGTTCCACACACTCCTCTATACACCTCACTGCCCAGCTTCAACTAGTATTGATGGATGCCTTGCTCTGTTTCCTCATGGGATAGCCAGGGCTGCTGTTATGTCTGGACATATTTGCATGCTACAAGTAGTCCCTGGGAATCTCAATTCAGTGAGTGATTTTAAACTATATATGGAATGAAAACTCTCCATTGCCCCTAATTTATCTGTAAGATTAGTAATTCTCCACAAGACTCCCTTCCCATGGCCTTCCCAGGGCTGTATTCATGCTCCCTTCAGAGCATAAATTACTTCTAAAATGAGATCCTTTCAAAGACAGTCATTTCCTGTCATGCATATCTGACTCTCACCAATATATTGTGTGGAATTCAGTTATCAGCTGAGAAATGTAGATTTGCTAAATTGGATCTGTTCTAGGAGTTACTTTGCATACTGTTAGCATAAGACTTACAAAAGAGACAGCAAGAGCAGAAATGTGTGACCCTTACATTATGTACCCAGAATGTTGTTCTGTGTGAAGTTTATGTACAATCTGGCTTGTATCTGCAGAACCAGATTTTCTCCAGTACTCAATCCTATGTTGAGGGAATCTTTCCCAGCTGAGTTTCCTAGCAGGGCCCTTCCCCTGGCCAAGCACTTTATATAAGTCCAGTTAAAAACAATCAATACTGACATGTGGGCAAGTCCAGTAGAAGCATCTGTGTACAGCAGTCTCAGTCAGCTGTCTCAAACAAGCTGTGAGTTTTCCATGATTCCTAGGAAAGGTTAAAGGCACAGAAAAAGGTGAAAAGAAGTTGATGTGCAGAGTGAACCACTTTCCTGGCAATTTCAGAGGTTTCAAACTTTACTGTCAGCTAATCCTTCAGAAGGAGTGCTGACATTCCCTGGCAGTGACTGCTGTTGTCTGCCCTTTTATAATCAGTGACAATATCTGGATTTATTATCTTGAACAGCTCCAGAGTGAATTTTACAGGATTACTACTTAATGAGTTGAAGAATAACTTTGTTACAGGAGGGGAACATGGATGACTGCCCAGTAATTGATTAATTATTAATTAATACGCCTCTACCTTGCTATAACATGACCCGCTATAACACAAATTTGGATATAATGCGGTAAAGCAGCACTCCACGGGGCGGGGCTGTGCACTCTGGTGGATCAAAGCAAGTTCGATATAACGCGGTTTCATCTACAGTGAGGTAAGATTTTTTGGCTCCCGAGGACAGCGTTATATTGAGGTAGAGGTGTACTAGCGCCTGAAAAAGCCAGTCAAGGCTCTGGGCCCTTTGGTCTAAATGCTATACATACAAATAAAGACATAGCTCTTTGGAGCAGGAATGTTCAGTTTAGGTGTCAGAAAAGAGACAGTAAGTGGACAAAACAGACAAATGATGTGTGTGGGAAGGATGAGTTAACAAAATGAAGAGCGTTTAGCAGGAAAAATACAAGTCTCAGCTTGCCACTTGCCTAACCAATACTAAGCAGTGATCATGGCAGAAGTAGTTTTAAGGAGGAATTTAAAAGAGGATAAGATGGCAGCTTTATGAATTCTGTTGGGAGTCTTCCCCATGCATAGGGTTGGCCTGGGAGAAGGCACTGAGGTAGCAGAGGAAAAAACAGACAGATGAGCAATCCCAGTACATGGATGCAGAAGGTGAGGTTAAATGGTGAAGGGCCTTAAAAGCAAAGACAAAGAACTTGGTGTGTGATATGGTGCTGGAGTAGAGGGAGCCAGTGGAAGGATCCCAAAAAGGAGATGATGCGGTCAGAATGACGAGCTAGAATGCAGCAGCATTTGGTGGGGGACGTGTGGCTGGTATGAAGACAAGAGCTGAGGAGATAAAGTGTGAGATGAGGGCCTGAAGGAGAATTGTAGCAGTCTGAACAGGTCAGATCATAGCAACGTTATGTAGGAAGAAGCAGAAAGACTTGGCCACAGCTTTGGCATGTGGATCTAAAGAGACGAGTTTAAGGTAACCCCCAGAATATGGACCTGAAATACTGGGAAGATAGCATTTGTTACCTAAAGTGACAGAGAAATAGGGGAGAAGGGAAGCCTTTGGGACCAGAGAAAACAAGACGTTCAGTTTTGGCAATGTTAATCTTAAATTACTAACTGAACACCTATAAGGTGATGTCAGGAAAGAAACCAAGATGTGGGATTAGAGTGGGAAACATGCAGTGTGGTAAAACAAGACCTGCCTAATAAACAGCATCCCATATTAACTATGCTTTCCAATTCCCATCTCCTAATACATTCATTCTACACTATGCATGAACAACAACAAACTAGATTCTCACTATTGTTTGGCAATGTTGGATTCTGGAGGGGAATCTGAGGTCCAGACTGTAGCTCTTCCTCAGAATTTTTGAAACAATTATTTGGGGAAGGCATCTATCATAACCTTAGTCCCAGATTTGGACCTTAGCGTCCAAAATATGGGGGTTAGCATGAAAACCTCCAAGCTTAGCTACCAGCTTGGACCTGGTACTTGCTGCCACCACCCAAAAAATTAGAGTGTTTTGGGGCACTCTGGTCCCCCTGAAAAGCCTTCCCTGGGGACCCCAAGACCCAAATCCCTTGAGTCTCACAACAAAGGGAAATAATCCTTTTTCCCTTCCCCCCTCCAGGTGCTCCTGGAGAGATACACAGACACAAGCTCTGTGAATCCAAACAGAGTGACTCCCCCTCTCCGTTCCCAGTCCTGGAAACAAAAAGCACTTTCCTCTTCACCCAGAGGAAATGCAAAATCAGGCTAGCAAATTCAACACACACAGATCTCCCCCTGATTTCTTCCTCCCACCAATTCCCTGGTGAGTACAGACTCAATTTCCCTGAAGTAAAGAAAAACTCCAACAGGTCTTAAAAGAAAGCTTTATATAAAAAAGAAAGAAAAAATACATACAAATGGTCTCTCTGTATTAAGGTGACGAAATACAGGGTCAATTGCTTAAAAGAATATTGAATAAACAGCCTTATTCAAAAAGAATACAAATCAAAGCACTCCAGCACTTATATTCATGCAAATACCAAAGAAAAGAAACCATATAACTTACTATCTGATCTCTTTGTCCTTACACTTAGAAACAGAAGAGTAGAAAGCAGAAAACTACTTCTCCAAAGCTCAGAGAAAGCAGGCAGCCAGAAAACAAAGACCTCAGACACAAACTTCCCTCCACCCAGAGTTGAAAAAAATCCGGTTTCCTGATTGGTCCTCTGGTCAGGTGCTTCAGGTGAAAGAGACATTAACCCTTAGCTATCTGTTTATGACAGCATCCTAAGAATTTTTGCTGAAAAGTGTCATTGGTAGCATCAAATAAAATGGTAAAACAATTGTGGAGCCTCAAATCAGTGTTAGTAATAAACATATTGCTGAATAGAAAGAAATATTATATTTTCAAGTGTCCATCAGAAGAGCCTAAAAAACTTTGTATCAAAATATACTCAGGGAGCTATTTCAATCCCAAATCATGGGTCACAAAGTAATAGTGGCATATTAAACTTGTGTAACTCAGGGCACTTTCTCTATCTCATACCCACCCAGCATCTGCCCACATAACCCCAGCAATGGACTCTAAACATTCCTTTAAAATTCCTACCCCAAACTATGCTCTATGCTTAGCTACAGTTTAAACACTTTTATAAGCTGGTCATGGGCAGTCAGAGTAGGAATTAGGCCAAGTGAGGTACCACAGGGTCAGAGTCCAAGACAGACCAGAGTATAAACCAAGAGTCAGACATCAGGAGGCAGAGTCAGAAACTGGGGTCTGGGAACACATACAAGTCTGAAGCCAGGCAGGTGGTCTGTATTGTTGCTCAGACAACTCCCTATCATGGCTTCCTGGCTTAGGACCAGTGCCAGCCAATCGAAGAGCTATGAGGAGCTGCCACTCAGGTACTTCCTCCTGGGCCCAACCTCACAAAGTCCTTCTGCTGGAGCACTGGCAAAGCCTCCTGTGGTAATGGGGAAGTATCACTAACCTAGAACTGTCCTGGTTCTGGCCCTCACAGGTATACAGAGTAGGTTCAGAGCTCACTTCCCACCTTGGTCCCCAGTGAGGTGGGGGAATGCCTACTTTTGGAATCCTACCAGGGCTTAAGCAGGAGCTAGGACACCATGTAGCTCAGCACTGTCAGGACAGTTTTATGCATGCCCATCAGTGGGAATTTAGGTGCCTACAGAGTTAGGTAGCAGCTGATTGGGGGTTTTGTGAATGTCAGTGGTGCTTAACTGTTGGACTTTGGCACCTAAAGAGGCAGTTAAGCGCCTAAAGAGGCAGTTAGGCACCTAAGGCTCTTTGTGAGTCTAGCCTTGGGCAGCTTCTGTTTTGAAAGTCCAGATCCACATCTATCTCTAGGTATCTTTGGAACAATACGTTTTTCATGACAGTTTTATTTTGGTCATATTTTGGCTTTATCTACTGTTTTCCCTTCAGGCACAGTATTTGTTCTAGTAAACTTTGATTTAAAAAAAAGGCCACAATGTGATGTTTATGCAACTTCTATTTATGTCTTAATCATGTTCCAACAGTGCTGTTACACTTTGCACTACTTGAGTACAGGATTATGAATTCTTGGTTTCTGGAATTTCTCTTGAGCTTTTTGACATTAAGGAGAAGAAAAAAAAATGAAGCAGAGACTCTGGAGGAGGTCAACAGTTTGCAACTTTTTTTTTATTGTTTAATAATAATGGATCTGCAGTTTTGACTAAGTTTAACCTGTCACTGGTACCATCAATCTGAAGAGCATTTCCCTACCTCCCTCTCACTAAATGAATCAGGAAACTAAAAAGGGATATATACTTTAGGAAAATTTAGCAATGTATCTGGAAAATAATTGAGCAGATCTCATGTCTGCCCGCAACAGCCATGAAATTGCCTGTTCCGCCCTGTTCCTCATTACACTTAGTTGTGTACTGAAGTCTTTAAACAAAAGCAATTCAGTGCTAAGCAGGTTTATGGTAAGATTTTAAAACAATCTATGGCTCCCATTACTGTAACATAGTGCTTCACAATCCTTAGCATTTCAGAGTAGCAGCCGTGTCCTCACAACATGTCTGGGAGGTAAGAAGTGTTATCTTCATTTGACTGATAGAGAAGTGAGGTCCAGAGAGACTCTGAGACCAGGTCTACAGACTCTGGCTTGCAAGGCTTGAACTATGGTGTTAAAAATAGTTATGTCGATTTTCAGGCCCGAGAAGGGGTGTCTACACTGCTATTTTTAGCATGAGTCCCATGAGCCTGAAGACCTGCACTCTGAGCCTCACTGTCATGGGGTATTTTTTGCAGTGTAGACATACCCTAATGCCCAGATCCACAAACTTATTTAGGCTGCTAACTTCACTGAAATTGTTGGAAGTTAGGATCCTAAATGCCATTGTGGATCTGGGCTTAAATGTCTTGCCTAAGATCACGTAAAGTCCATAGCAGAGGAAGAAATTGAACCCAGTTCTCTAGAGTTCAAAACTAATCTCTGCTGTGGCACGTCTAAAGTGCTCACCCAAGTTAGGTGCCTAATTGATGATGAAATAATTATGACTATTTGTACACTACATAAGAGTGCACAGGGTGCTTGTGTCCAGTAATAAAAATAAAGCCAAAGAAGGAAAAGAAATTGTTCATCAAAAAATAGCACCCAAAGGCTGCCCTGATCTCTGTATCTCTGGATTGCTGCTCTGCTGGAAGAGGAAAGTGGAGAGTCAAGTGTTTAATGGCTTCATAAAGCTTCAGGCCAAAAGGGATGATTAGAGTATTGTCTGACCTCCTGTATATCCCAGGCCATTGCATTTCATCTTGTTATCCCTGAATTGTCTGCTCCTTCTCATACATCCAACAATTGCATTAGCCCTTTTTTGCTACAACATTGCACAGAAACCTCATGTTGAGTTATTTCCTCACTATGACCCCTAAACCCTTCCCTGAGTCACTGCTTTCCAGGATTCAGCCCCCTATTTTGTAGGTCTGGCCTGCATTTCCTCTGTAATCTGCACTACTGGCCAACTTTGCAGAGAAACCCCACTGAGCATGTTGCCATAATGAGTTTGGATTTTTCTTATGTGTGTGTTTCCCCACTGCCCTTCGATGTTTGGAACGCTATGATGACAAATCAGTTATAATTTTTTTGCAGAATTATGCATACTATTTTGGGATAATGACATGAAAGCCTGGGTTACTCCATGGTAACTCCACTGGTAACTCTACATGGTAACTCCACTGACAAAGATGGTAACTACATGGCAACTCACATTATTGTATCATCCTGGTTACCGTTAATTATGTAATTAGCTCATGTCACCACTACATTCCTTATCTCTAATTACCTGCATACTGCTTCCCATATCCAGCTGGAGTCTAGACAACTGGCAAGTGTTCCACGCAGCTCTGA
The DNA here is from genome assembly GCF_025201925.1 of Gopherus flavomarginatus. Classification (NCBI taxonomy): domain Eukaryota; kingdom Metazoa; phylum Chordata; order Testudines; family Testudinidae; genus Gopherus; species Gopherus flavomarginatus. The sequence continues at coordinate 218,158,009 of NC_066619.1, forward strand.
AATAAACTACATTGTTTATAAAAATGCATTGAAAGAGAGAGGTTATGAATAGTGGAGATTAAAATTTAGGTTTCCAGCTTTCCAGACAAGGGATTAGTTAAGAGCTAAAGAAACAGTTCCACTAGTTCAAGCCAGCAGTGACTTCTTTATACTTGACTCACAAGTTTAACTGCTAACAGCAGTGTAGTTGGTATGCAGCACACAAAAACAAAACAAAACCTGGAACGCATGAAATAGGATTTGGTTTGAAAACACATAATCAAACATACCAGCCTGTAATAAAAAATTGAATGAGCACTACTACCATGGGGGTGTGAATGAAACAGCTGTAACATAAAAAATATCTGTGCTTCTCAGAGTATTCTTAGGATATCATCCTGCAAGGTGCTGAGCCTGAAGTTCTCAAAAGTGCCTAAGTAAGATAGGCACTTAACTCCCCTGAACATTAAATGGGAGTTAAGTGCCTATCTTACTTAGGTGCTTTTCAAAATCCCAGCCTGAGCGCTTTTGTTGGGTACTGATTGGACACCATTAAGGGCCACTTCCTTCACTGAACACTTAGCACCTTCCAGGATCAGGCCTTAAGAGCTGATCAACTCAAACCAGGCATGCTTACAAAAGAATGTTTAATATATATTACACCTTAACTACATGAAAGCTAATACAGCCTATGGAACGCTTTCCCTAGGAACTGTTTATAGAAGTTGACCTGTCAGTTACCTTTTCTCTATAATGTAACTAATGTAGGTGCCCAGAGATACACCACAGAAAAGCCAAGCAAAGTGATCTTCTTGTTTAAGTGGTTAGAATAGTGTTAAATAGTAACATCAAAAGGTGACATTAGAACAAAGGTACCTTTCAGAATGCTACAGAACTTTTCATTCCTCTTATGCTAATAAAATAGAGATGTATCTGGAATCTGACACATGATTGAATCTTTGATGGATAACCTTTATTCTCTGCAGTTCTGAGTTATTTTATTTTATTTTGTTGCAAGCATCCTCATCTCATTTTACCTTTTTAATCTTTTTTAAGCATGTGTTCTTGGATTTCTTCTATTGTGATTTTTTTGCTCAGATAAGCCTTTTCATTACAAGGTAGTATTTGAGGCTTTAGTCTACAAAACATGCATACTGGTGATACAACCTTCTCAGAATATCTTTTCTATGAGTGCTGAAGAATTTACTTTGCTTAATTTTTTTCATGCACCTGCCTTCTGTTGAATCAGTTAGACATAATTTTATTTCAGTAATCATGGCTGCGGTTGTGCTGACCTCAATGCCTATTCTGCATAATGTAAACTGATACTGCCTTAAAGGTCTAATAATATTGAATTCCTGGCAGTCAGGTCTGTATTGTCAAGTGCTAGCCAAGCATATTGAGGCATCCTGCAAAGCTGCTGTTTTTCTCTCAAGTGTTTTCATATTCTGGAGGAATCTTTCAAGAGATGACAAGGACTTAAAAATAAAATATAAATAAACACCGCCATTAGATTTTACCTAAATGTGGACTCAATGGTGACATAGCAGCCACTGTCATGTGAGCAAGTGATAATCCTGTGCTTTGAAAGTAGTTATAAAAGATTAAAATGTAGTAATGTGCTTAATGTATTAACAGTGATGGAAAGAACATGCCATTAACTGCATTATTCTAAGATGTTACAATTATACTGCAGGGTACAGATTTCCTGAAAAATAACATGGGAAACATTAAAAAAAAAAAGTCTGACTGTGCCTATGATTTTCAAGGTTAGTAGAGATTTAGGGCTAATGTAAATTTTCCCTAATGTAGAAAGATTAATCGAAAAACTCTGCAAGTTAGAATTCAGAATTTCAGAAACATTTCCCACTGTGGACCAGGTAGTGAGAGACTGGTATGATGAGGCAGAAGTAGGGGTTGGAGATCTCATAACGAGGCTGCCAGTGTGACCTAAATAACTGCTTGTAACAGTTGGGGTCATAGAAGCATGGGGTCTGTAAACCAACAAGAGCAGCTTGCACAGTTACCGCTCACTCTGGGTAATCCAACGATATTGTGCCTTCTTGAGGCACAATCCCAATTGAGCTACTCATGGGGCTATACAGTTCTGCACCCTCTAACCCACTCTCTAGCCAGTGGTTAAATTTCACAGTTCAGTCCCATAGGATGAGGATTCTGTGGTTGTGCATAGAGTGCAAGGTGCATCACCTTCAAACTGTGCAAATTCAATAATCCATATGAAAATCTGGATTTAATTATGAGGATATCAAGGCCTCTGTGCTGCTCACTGGGCCCTCTTTTCCCTAGTGGCATGGCTCCCTGCTATTTATTCACTCATTGTGGTAGAGTGCACAGTACTCTCCTCTATAAAATGTGCTAACTGCAGCGAAGGGGACATCGGAACTGCAATTGCTTGGAAAATTAATTTCAAATTGGATTGGATAGAAACAGTCATGAACTGTGAAAAGGTTAATACTAATTGACATGAGCTGGGGGAAGGCATCTGGGGGAGTGCTGCAGGGATCAGTGTTAGATCTGATAGGCAAAATATTGTTATGCTGTTTCTCCTTTTTTGCAAATTTGGGACTGAGGCATATAGATTAGGAGCCTGATCCAATGCCATTGCAGTCAACAGAAAAGATCCAACTGACTTCAAGGCCTTTGAATCAAGCTCTGAGTGACTGGGGGAATGTCACATAGTAGGTTGACCACAAAACCATTTTGTCTTGAAGATTTCCTTACTTTTGGATATTGTAAAATATTTTAAAAGGTGTAGATTAGGGCTGTTATGACACTTGAACTAAAAGCCCTTCATTCTTTTAAAATACACTGATTGGTAAATTTTCCTCGGTTTTATCAAGAGGGGAATGTATTTTTCTTATTTTGACACAAATCCTCATGTTTTAAAAATTCTTTTAATTATTATAAAATTACATGGCATCATCTTATCATTCGGTTGTAAGTATTCGTTTAATTTCTGCCCAGTGAGAGAATATTCACTCTTATCTACAAGAAAGGACATTTGAAAGACACCTCATCATTAATTTAAGATTACTTCCTAAGATCTTTTGCAGCATGTATTATCTGGAAAAATCAAGATACTTGGATTCCACAACTTTAATCCATACAAATACAACATCTGATTCTAAGAGGAAAAGACAATCCAAATATGCCTCCAAAAGACAGATACTTTGCAGCAGCATGACTCAGAGAGAATTAAAAATCCCCCAAACCAACAATTCATGTTGTCTTTCTCTCTGGATAAGATGGAAAGTCAGAGTGAGACTAAAGGGAAAAAGTTGGCAATGATGGACCCTGGCTGGAAATAGTAAAATTGAACCTTCCTTGCATACTTCTTCATTTATAGAGGTTTTCACTCGCAGTTGGTTTTGCTGCCAGTTGGATGGAAAATGGTGCTACAAAACTACTTGCTCTCAAAAACAAATGAGATTTCATTGAAGGACAAAAAGCAAAAGAGAGATTTGTCTGTCTGGCTATTCACTTGATTAGCTGAATGGAAAACATTTTGTCACGTTTTTCATACATTTCTTTCTGCACCTCCTTTCAAATCTTCTATCTTTTGTTCCATATGTTTCTCATTGTCATCCCTCTCTCATGAGCAAAAAGGGTTGCCCATGACAACTCAAATTTATTTATTTATTTTGTTGGTACATTTTATATTGACTTCTTTATATTTATATATATGATTTCCCCCAGTGCACACTGGAAAATAGCAGCGATCACTTCCTGCCCACTGCTAAGTGTAGCCTTAAGCAACTCTAAATTACAGTTTGATAACTGGAATGAGAGAGAGGTCAAGTGAGACGTTTGAGAGAAGCCTTGATAAGAGTGCTAGTAAAGATAAAAGTCACACAGAGGGAATATAGTATTTTTGTACCCTGATAGCTTGCTTGTCATTGTACAGAGAGTTAAGCTTTCAAGAAAAGAGCTTTGTCCTCCACATACTTCTGGGGATAATGTTTATTCCCCCTAATGCTCCCATTTTATTTTTGCCCCCTTGATCACATTGAAGTCAAAGGGAATTTTACACCTGAATTCAATGAGATGAGGATTTGACTCTTTGGACTGGACTGTGTTATCTGGATCGACTTAAAGGCTCAGTACTGCAAACATTGCTGGGAGTAGTGCTTACTCCCCTGAAAACATCCCAGCACTTCTTGAATAGTGCAAGTACTACATTTGTGAACAGAAATCAAAATCTAGATACTAGCTCTGGCAGTGAATGTTTGTAGGATTGGGTCCTAAATGATATGCAAATGTAGTTTTCCCAGTTTTAACAGCAGTGAGGATCTTTTTGCACACTTCTAGAGGGACTTATAGAGAGACAATCTCTCATCTCAAGATATATGTAATTTATTCACAAATCAGTTTATAATTTTGTTGTTGGGTGTTTGTATCATCATCTGATACATGTGACTTGCAAAATTCTAGGAATGCAATACAATAAATAAAAGACAAACACCTTCCCTAAAATTCACACCAGGGTGCATTGCAATAATAAATAACTGAAATAATAATTTAAGCTAAAGTAAACCATTTAATAAATTTTGAAGAATGCAGAAGTCTAACCCTTTTGAAACACAAATCTTTGATCTTAAATCACAAGTTAGAGAATTCTAAAGCCCCCTGGTACATTGAACAATGGCATTAGCAACTGTCATCTCATGACATTCAGACATGTAACATTTTCCTGTTTCTGAGAATTATAAGATAAAAATAATTGTTCCCAAATTGATTCACGGATCATTGGCTGTGCATATAGCGTTCGCGAGTCACCTAGTGCTGGCTCACTTCAGCCAGGAATTTAAAAAATAAAATCAAAGAATCATAGACTTGTAGGGCTAGAAGGGATCTTGAAAGGTCATCTACTGTAGCCCCCTCCATTGAGGCAGGTCCAAGTATACCTAGACCATCCTTGACAGGGCTTGTCTAACTTGTTCTTAAAAACCTCCAATGATGGGAATTCCATAACTCTCTTGGAAGTCTATTTCAGCGTGCAACTAAGCTTATAGTTAGAAAGATTTTCCAAATATCAAATCAAAATCTCTCTTGCTGCAGATTAAGCCCATTACTTCTTGTTCTGCTTTCAGTGGACATGGAAAATAATTGATCATCATCCCCTTTATAACAGCCCTTAACATATTGGAAGATGATTAACAGAGCCACCTCCTCATTCTTCTTTTCTCAAAACTAAACATGCCCATTTTTTTAACCTTTCCACAGAGGTCTGGTTTTCTAAAACTTTGACAGTTTTTGTTCCTCTCCTCGTAGATGTAGAAAAATCGGAGAGAGTCCAAAGTGTGGCACACAAAACTGGACTCAATACTCCAACTAGGGCCTCACTAGTGCCAAGTATTAGAACAATATGACAGTTCTCTTAATACATCCCAAATACTATCCGTTTCTGCAACTACCTCACATTATTGACTCATATTCAATTTGTGGTCCGCTATAACCTCCATATCCTTTTCTGCAGTACTACTGCCTAGTTAGTTATTCCCCATTTTGTATTTTTGGAATCTGTTTCCTTCCTAAGTGTAGTACTTTACACTTGTCTTTATTGTTCAAGGTCACTTTGAATTCGAATCCTGTCCTTCAAAGTTCTAACAACTCTTCTGGAAAATTTTATAAATATACTCCCCACTTCTTCAAATCATTTATAAAAGAGTTGTATAGTATTGGACCCAGGACAGACCTCTGCTGGACCCAACTAGATATGCCCACCTAGTTTGAGAATGAACCATTGATAACTACTCTTTGATTATGGTTTCTCAACCAGTTGGGCACCTACTTTATAGTAATTTCAACTAGACCACATTTCCTGGGTTTGCTTATGAGAATCATAGAAGTGTCGGATTGGATGAAACCCCGAGAGGTCATCTAGTCCAATCCTCGGCTCTCAAGCCAGGACTACATAATAACTAGACAATTTCTGACAGGTATTTATCTAATCTATTCTTAAAAACCTTCAGTGATGGAGATTCCATAACTTCCCTAGGCAATTTCATCCAGTGCTTAACTACCCTGACAGGAAATTTTTCCTAGTGTCCAACCTAAATCTCCTTTGCTGCAATTCAATCCTATTGCTTCTTTTCCTATCCTCAGATGTTAACTAGAACAATTTTTCTCTCTCCTCCTTGAAACAACTTTTTTTGTACTTGAGAACTGTTCTTATGTCCCCCCCTCAGTCTTCTCTTCTTCAGATTAAACAAACCCAGTGTTTTCAATCTTTCCTCATAGGTTATGTTTTCTAGACCTTTAATAATTTTTGTTGCTCTCTGGACTTTCTCCAATTTGTCCACATCTTTCCAGAAATGTGGTGCTGAGAACTCAACACAATACTCCAGTTGAGGCCTAATCAGTGCTGGGTAGAGTAGAAAAATTACTTCTCATGTCTTGCGTACAACATTCCTGCTAATACATTCCAGAATGATGTTCACTTTTTTTTTTGAAACAGTGTTACACCATTGACTCATATTTAGCTTGCGATCTATTATAACCCCCAGATCCTTTTCTTTAGTATTCCTTCCTAGGCAGTCATTTCCAATTTTGTATGTGTGCAACTGATTGTTCCTTCCTAAGTGGAGTACTTTGCATTTGTCCTTATTGAATTTCATCCTATTTACTTCAGACCATTTCTCCAGTTCGTCCAGCTCATTTTGAATTTTAATCCTATTCTCCAAAGCACTTGCGACCCCACTCAGCTTGATATTGCCCACAAACTTTATAGGTGTACTCTCTATTCCATTATCAAAATCATTGATGAAGATATTGAACAGAACTGGACCCAGAACTGATCCCTGTGGGGCCTCACTTGATATGCCCTTCCACTTGACTGTGAACCACCGATAACTACTCTCTGGGAATAGTTTTCCAGTAAGTTATGCAACCACCTTATAGTAGCTCCATCTAGGTTATATTTCCCTAGTTTGTTTACAAGAAAGTCAAGTAAGAGTATAAAAAGCCTTACTAAATATCATTGATTCATAGATTCCAAGGACAGAAGCGGCCATTGTGATAATCAATCTGACTTCCTGTATAACACAGGCCATAGAACTTCCCTGAAATAATTCCTACAGCATATGTTTTACTAAAACATCTAATCTTGATTTAAAAGTTTCCAGTGATTTAGAATCCACCATGACCCTAGGTAAATTTTTCCAATGCTTAATTACCTTCCCTTTTTTAAAAAAATACACTTTATTTCCAGTCTGAATTTGTCTAGCTTAAACTTCTAGCCATTGAACCATATTATACCTTTCTTTTATAGATTGAAGATACCACTATTAAATATTTGTTCCCCATGTAGATACAGTACACCCTTGCTATAACACCCTTCATAATAATGAACTTTCTGATATAATGAACCTCGTTGTTGGATCCCACCTCATGCCCTGCGGCTGTGTCGGGGCCTGACAGCTACCCTCTCCCCTGTATTGTCCCCATGGTGGGTCTTTTTTGCTGTAATGAACCTCTGGCTATAACGAACAAATGGCTTGGTTTCTGAGGGGTTCATTATAGCAAGGGTTTTCTGTACTTAAAGACTGTAATCAAGTCAAGTCATCCATAATCTTTTCTGTGTTAAGCTAAATAGTTTGAGCTCCTTGGATATATCACTATAAGGCATGTTTTCTAATGCTTTAATCATTCTTGTCGCTCTTCTCTGAACACTCTTCAACATATCAACATCTTTCTTGCATTGTGGACACCAGAACTGAACATAATATTCCTGCAGCAGTGGCAAATACAGAAGTAAAATCAGCTTCTGTACCAAATGACTGGAGGATAGCTAATGTGACACCAATTTTTTAAAAGGGCTCCAGAGGTGGTCCCAGCAATTACAGGTCGGTAAGCCTGACTTCAGTACCAGGCAAACTGGTTGAAACTATAGTAAAGAACAAAATTGTCAGACACATAGATGAACATAATTTGTTGGGTGGAATCAACATGGTTTTTGTAAAGGGATATCATGCCTTGCCAATCTACTAGAATTCTTTGACAGGGTCAACAAGCATGTGGACAAGAGGGATACAGTCATAAACGCTGCCACCATATCATAACTAGTCCCAGATTTGGACCTTAGCGTCCAAAATATGGGAGTTAGCATGAAAACCTCCAAGCTTAGTTACCAGCTTGGACCTGGGAAAGCTGCCACCACCCAAAAAATTAGAGTGTTTTGGGGCACTCTGGTCCCCCCAAACCTTCCCTGGGGACCCCAAGACCCAAATCCCTTGAGTCTCACAACAAAGGGAAATAAACCTTTTCCCTTCCCCCCTCCAGGTGTTCCTGGAGAGACACACAGAAGCAAGCTCCGTGAATCTAAACAGAGGGATTCCACCCTCCCCGTTTCCAGCCTTGGAAAACAGAAGGACTGAGAGCTAATCTCTCTTCCCCCCTCACCCAGAGGGAATGCAAAGTCAGGCTAGTAAATCTAACACACACAGATTTCCCCCTGACTTCTTCCTCCCACCAATTCCCTGTTGAGCACAGACTCAATTCCCTGGAGTTCCGCACTAAAGAAAAACTCCAACAGGTCTTAAAAAGAAAGCTTTATATAAAAAGAAAAAAAATACATAAAAATAGTCTCTCTGTATCAAGGTGACAAATACAGGGTCAATTGCTTAATAGAAATATAAATAAACAGCCTTATTAAAAAAAAATACAATTCAAAGCACTCCAGCAACTACACACATGTAAAATACAAAAAAACATATAAATCACTATCTGATCTTTTGTACTTACAACTGGGAAACAGAAGATTAGAAAGGCAGGAGATAGAAAAATCCTTCCCATAGCCGAGAGGGAGTACAGGCAGAAGACAAAGAACTCAGACACAAACTTCCCTCCACCCAGACCTGAAAAAGTCTGGTTTCCTGATTGGTCCTCTGGTCAGGTGCTTCAGGTTACCTCTTTGCAGGTGTAAGAGACATTAACCCTTAGCTATCTGTTTATAACAATAGTGTACTTAGATTTTCAGAAAGCCTTTGACCAGGTCCCTTACCAAAGAATCTTAAGCAAAGTAAGCTGTCAAGGGATAAGAGAGAAGGTCCTCTCATGGGTTGGTAACTGGTTAAAAGAGTAGGAATAAATAGTCAGTTTTTGGAGAGAAGTAATTAGTGGTATCCCCCAGGGGTCTGTACTGGGACTAGTCCTATTCTACATATTCATAAATGATCAGGAAAAAGGGGTAAACAATGAGGTGGCAAAATTTGCAGATGATACAAAATATCTCAAGATAGTTAAGTCCAGACAGACTGCGAAGAGCTACAAAAGGATGTCTCAAAACTGGGTGACTGGGCAACAAAATGGCAGATGAAATTCAGTGTTGATAAATGTAAAGTAATGCACATTGGAAAACATAATCCCAACTATATATATAAAATGATGGGATCTAAATTAGCTGTTAGCACTCAAGAAAGCGATCGTGGAATAATTGTGGCTAGTTCTCTGAAAACATCCACTCTATATGCAGTAGCAGTCAAAAAAGAGAACAGAATGTTGGGAATCATTAAGAAAGGGATAGATAATAAGAAAGAAAATATCATATTGCCTCTCTTCAAATCCACGGTATGCCCACATCTTGAATATTGCATGCGGAGGTGGTTGCCTCATCTCAAAAAAGATATATTGGAATTGGAAAAGGTTCAGGAAAGGGCAACAAAAATGAACAAGGGCATGGAACAACTTCCGTATGAAGAGAGATTAATAAAACTGGGATTTTTTAGCTTGGAAATCTGTCCGTGTTTCTACTTTTTGCAGGATTCCTTTCTAATTTCATATGTTATTAAATGAGTATCTAAAATTAGTCTCATTGGAACCAATTGTCATTTACACTAGTGGCTTGTCTACACTTGAAAGTTAATTCAGATTCAGGTAGAGTGTGAATTTAAAACAAAATAACTATTCCTGAATAATCCTATAGGTGGACCCTTTTTTCCTAGAAGAATTGTGTCCACACAAAGAGTTATTCAGGGATGGTGTTACCATAATAGCTATTCCTAAATAGCTATTACAGAATAGCTTCACAGTGTGAAAGTGGAGTAAAGGGGCCTTTCTGCAAAAGACAATCTGTCCCACTGATTTTAGTGGAAGCTGCTGGGTACTCAGCATTTTTGAAAATAAGGCCATTTGTTTAGATGCCTAAATATAGATTTAAGAGCCTAATTGTATGCATCTGTTTTTGAATTTTTTGGCGTTAATACTTACCTGATATCATTTTTCCATATAAGCAATTGCTGCATTTACCACAGGGATGCTATTCAGTTGCAGTTGGGAGGGAAGTGGTTTGTGCAATTATGAATATGAGATTCACAAATCTTTCTATTAAGATGTGGCCCATGCTATGAAAAAGTTTGAGGACTTCTTACATACAAGCTGGAATATAATAATAAAGGTGATAGGGCAAATAAACAGGAGCAAGGCCATGGAGGACCTTGTTGATTAGTATAGTACAGAGGTTTTCAAACTTCATTGCACCGCAACCCCCTTCTGACAACAAAAATTACTACATATCCCCAGGAAGGGGGACTGAAGCCTGAGCCTGCCTGAACCCCACCACCCCAGGTGGGGCAAAGCCAAAGCCAAAGGGCTTCAGCCCTGTGTGGAGGGCCTGTAAACTGAGCCCCTTGCCCAGAGCCAAAGCTGAAGCCTGAGCCCCACTGCTTAGGACTGAAGCCCTTGGGATTGGGTCTCAGGTCATGGGGCTTGAGCTTGGGCCTCAAGCCCCAGCAAGTCTAACACCAGCCCTGGTGACTCCATTAAAATGGGGTCCTGACCCACTTTGGGATCCCAACCCACATTTTGAGAACCACTGGTATAGAAAGTTTATAGAGAGCCAGTCAGGTGAATGAAGATGAATGAGATGAGCATATGAGTTCATAACAGTTTTACCTGATTGACCTTGCTAAACTTTTCTTAAATACATAATTTGAGAGACCAAATAGTAAAGAATTATGAAAACTAATTCATCAAGTGAAAAGACTGAAGAAACATGGCAATATTATTATTGTCAGACAACAATACAAGTTATTATGGGGATAGATGCTATGGAAAAAACTAAGATTGTCAGTCTGTTTGTGTGTTTCTGGGAGATCTAAGGATATCTCCATTCACTGGGTCAGCTTCAATGTTAAAGAAAGATATAACTAACTCCCAGTTTTTTGACACTAGACTCAATGATGTCCAGCCTACCTGTGACAGGCTTCACTGAAGAGACTAAGACAACCTAGATCCACTTGAGGATATTTAACTACCTACATAGCCGGACAGCAGATAATTATGTAAGGAAAACCTGGGCCTAAAAAAAGGCTTAGGAAATATTCCTGAGGAGGAAAGAAGCTCCAGAGGATGGGTGCTCCCAGGGAGGCCTGGGAAATACCCTGAGCAAACAGAGGAAAGACTGCAGAGATCTTCCAGCAGTGGAGAAGCCTGAGGCCTTACAGAAGAAGTCACTGCTGCTGGAAACTAGAGACTTTTTGTTTTGGGACTTTTTTTTAGCTTTATCTGGGCTCTCAGCTAAGAGCTTCTAAATCACTGAACAAGTGCTTCCTTCTCAAGGCTGTATCAAAGGGAGATATAATCCTGTACAATGCAGTGTTTGGATTCTCCTTGACCAGGGTTGAGAGGACAAAATAGAGCAGGCCACAGCAGAGCCAAAACTGCACTGTCATGCGGTCTTGGGAGGCAACAGTGCCCTTTTTTTCAAGGTGAAATTGGGCACTTAGCTGACATTTTTGTCTTTTTTTAAAAAAGGCTTTTTTAATGATTAAAGAGGCACTTGAAAATAACAACTTTACAAAATATTGGCATAAATTAAGAAGTAAGACTAGTTGAAAAGTTTCCATTCAAATGATTTTTCAATGAATACTGAGTCTTCAGCTAAACCAAGTTCTTCAAATAGTGTCTGCTTTCCATAGAAAATTTAGATTTGTTGAAAAACCAAATGTGTAAAACCCAAATATTTTGGCCAAAAGTGTAAGTATTTTGATTTGGATATATTGCCATGCTGGCTTTTGATAGTGGTAGTTTAGGTGCCTAATTCTCCCATTCTCTTTTATCAGCCAGGTTCCCTGGTGTGACTACATCTTCCATGATGCACCACAGTTGGGCACTTCCATGATGCAATTGCCTTCCCTCTCCATAAAGAGAGACCATGTGGCATCATGGGAGATGTAATCAGAAAAGGTAATTTCTCCTAGGGGGAGAATTACACACCTGAAGTACAACTCCTATGAGGCATCCAGTGTTTCATAATTTTTTTGCCAAAAATTTGAAGTCTACTTTGCTTATATTTAAGTTTTTTTCAACCGGTTCTAGTTAGGAATATGTTTTATGATTGATATTGTTAGTGATGTAGCTGCCTAAGTCTGAATAGTAGTTTTTAAAAATTTTATATATCTAAGGCCATATTTTGATTGTAGTACCATCAACATTTTTCATCAGACCCAGATGGTGCAGTCTCATTTTACTCAGTACATCATTGACTCTAGGGCTTGACTGAGGACTAATTGGCTAAAGCTCAATTCTGACAAAATGGAAGTGATTCTGTTTGGTTGGAGAAACCATCTGGATGACAACATTCACAATCTAGGGTTCTGATTTGATGTTTAGCTATCTAAATAGGATCAGCAGCCAAGTATGCAGTTTCTTTGATCTATGCTTGGCAAAGAGGGTGCAACTTGGAGATTCACAGAGCAGGGTGAATAATACACAATTATATTTTAATGAACAAACATGGAGACTTTGTCTTGCTACTATTCATGAAGTCATTTTGTTCAAGTATTTGAAAATACTTTGAAAATCACTGGTGAATTTGTGAAAATGTCCATGGACTCCAAAATCTACATGAATTTTAGCACAAATCATTGAGTTATATTTTAGGTAAGTTATTGAGTCCTTTAGTGAAAATTTGTCCATTCTGTTTACTAATAAATAAATAAATAAATACTAAATTATACTTCTGCATAGACATAAAATAGGAACATCTCAAATCTTTAGGTTGAATATCAGGCAAATCTTCCTGACAAGATGTATTAAACTCTGGGATAGTCTTTCAACAGGGTGATGGAAGTCCCATCACTTAGGACTTTGAAAATTATATAGCACTAAGCAAAATACTAGCAAATGAATTGTAGGGAATTATCAGTTCATTATCCAATGGGCTGTCTCCACCTCTAACATCTAAGATTCTAAGATTCTAGGAATCTGTAAACTTTCGGACAAAATTTTTGCAGAACTGGATGCAAAATCTCTATCAAACTTTTCTATCCAAGCTAACATTGTGGGGACTGCTGTTTTCTCTTTGGATGTAATAGAAAAACTATTTAAATGTTTCCATGCTTTCTCTCTATGAACACTACAGCTGAAGTAGTGGACAGAAGGCTGAAGATCATTAAATAGACTACAATGAGCGAGACTGAGACAATATTTCTTCTCCATCTTGAATCAATTTTAAATTAAACTTCACTAACAACATCAGACTGTGCCTTTCATCTAATATGCACTTGGTCATGACTATGAATTATGTGGACTATGACAACAGTGAATGTAATACACAGAAAACCAGAATCAGTACATGCTATTAAATAAGCAAAAAGTAGAGCGAGAAAGACAAAGTTGAAAAATATACTATGAGTTTGCCAAAAACTAATTAACAGAATAAATTGCTGTTATGCTCTTCCCACTGGATTAACTAAAACATTTACAGCAGCTTGATACTGCATATCTAATCTTAATTTAGCCTTCTGCTACAGTATTTATGTATAAACTTTAAAAATGTAAAGCATTAGGACAGAATAGCATGTGAATTCCCATTGTCTTGAGTGGCCATTTTAATTAGGTGGAAAACAGATAGTAACCTAATTAAAATATTTTAATGAATAGGGAAACAAATGTTCTTGAATCTCAGTCATTGAAAGCAGATTCATTATAAGTAAATTTCCTGGTACAGATCATGAACCGGATTCAGTGGTGGTACTACAGAAAATGAATAACTGATTTTCTGTTCACTATCAATTTTAAAAAATCAGCAAAGCTTCAATTTGGGTTGAATCAGTGTAGCAGGATGGTTACCCACTCCTGCCTTGCGAGGCTAGAAATAGCCCTTGGAGAGGGCTGTGGCAGGAGGAAAAGCTGCTAGGTTGATTGGGAAAGTAGCCGCAGCTGGGGCATGCCCCGATTATGCCCCATTCCTGAGCCTGTATAAAGAGGTTGGGAGCCAGGAGCTCACCAGTCTCTCTCTGGCTGTAGAAGGAGGTAGGCCTGGCTGCAGGGAGCGAGAGACAGGGTACTTGAGTGGAGCAGGGCTGAGGAAAGGTGGAGGAACTGTGGAGCTCCAGCCTGGAAAGCCGCAGGCTGTGGTCTAGCATTGGGCTAATAGGTACTGAGGGTTGCAGAGGGCAGCCAGGGGTAGGCAAAGGCAGCAGGTCCAAACCCAACCTTGCCAGTGATGAGTAGGCTGATACTTCAGTCTGCCCCAGGATGTGGAGGCTAGACAATGACTGGCAGTAGCCATATACTGAGGTGAGGTGGGGATAGTGGGTGCGGGTTCCCTGGGGAGGGTAAACCCTAAGACTGAGGGGTTACTGCCGTACGGTAGTGTCCCAAATAACAGGGCACTAGGTCTGGGAGGAACATGGGGGCCAAGCAGTAGGGACACTGGCCTGCAGAGAGAGCTAATTCCTGGAGATGACCAGCAGGAGGTGCTGCAAGGGTGAGTCCTGCACACTTACAATCAGATTAGAAAAATTTTGGTGAACTGAAAGTGTTGAGTTCAACCCAAAACATGTGATTCAACCAAATACATTTTGTGTCTGGGCATTTGTAAAGGGTTAGATTCATAAACTAGTTGGAGGAACCACTCATAACTTTTAGCTGAGTTGGTAGGGCACTTACTTGGGAAGTGGAAGACCTAGATTCAAATCCCCAGTCTGGAGCAGGGATCTGAATCCAACTCATCTGCTTACAAAGTGAATGCCCTTATTATCAGACTATATTGAGGTGTCTCTTGCTTGGTCTTTCCTGTTGATGCTTTTCCTCTTTGCATAAATAATTAACTGTTCACTGCAACAGGGATTTGAACTTGGGTATCCCACATCCCAACTCACTGCCTGAATCACCAGTTGAGGGAATGGTTCCCAAGGTCTTTCACAGGCTGAATGATTTGATGGCTCAATTAACACATTAATACTGTATTTTTTAAAAGCAGTGGTTAATATTAGAAATTTACTTTTACTGTGGACATCATGGAAGAGGAAACACTCAACAAGAGACCTGAATGAGTGTAGTGATTTGGGAAATTGGAGAAAGAAAAGTGTTGCAGGGAAGAAGTAACAAATACTTATGTGAGAAAGAGATGCCTGGGGCATTAGGGCTGGCATTATTGACAGAACCAGGCGAGGGTGACATGAAAAGAGATTAGTTTAGATTATTAGACAGGAGAAGAGTTATGGAAGATGAGGAGAGGAAGTTTAAATTAGATATGATGGACAATGAGTAGTAATGGAAGGTGTGGTGTGAGCAGAATGACAATAGTGTCCATTTAAGTCAATGGAGTTTCTTTTGGATTTAGAATGGTATTAATAAAAATAGAATTTGACCCATTTGTGGTAAAGTCCATTTACATCAACTTTGCTACAACCACTCACTCAGGTGTGGTTTGTACTGTGATTGAACCTACCAGTCAGAATCACGTTTTAAAGAGTACTGGACAGTGCTCAAATAGATGCCAGTAATACTCTATCATGATCCAAAGTGTACACAACTGTTGGTTCTTAAAATGACTTTCCTGAGCCTGGGGTGGCGGGAATGAGGGGTAGGGAATTGAATGGGAGTTAGGTTATCTAAACGGAGCTGTTAATTTAGCACTGTTCACTAAATCACTTGCCATGAATCTTTACAACACACAAAATCCTCCAAAGCATTTCATTTTGGCATCAAGACAAATGTTTGTACATCTTAATAAAGTACTTGATGCTGGGGAACATTTGTTCCCAATGAGGTCAATGGCATTGACTTCAGCAGGCCCAGGATTTCTCTAACAGACCATTTCATACAAACATTTACATAAGGGATGTAGAATCTAAACTCTGATTTACATAATTATAAATAAAAGCTGCATAACTTGTGATCTGCAGCTGCTATAATTAGCTTGCTATCTTCTGTGACAAGGGGGACAACCGGTAATGCATTTGTCATGGACAAAACAACCAGTGATGTGACCAGGCCTGTCATTATCCTGCTCATACATATTCTGTCCTCCCTTTATTCCTGGAATAACACATGTTAAAGGTGAAGAGTACAAATAAATTTTTAAACTCCATTTTCAAGCACAATTACAATACAACTTTTTCTAGTCCTTTATTGTCACATTGTCCCTTGTTGTGATGGGCTTGAATGTGACGTCTGAATTGAAAGCCATGCTAATATTGTGAAATCTGAGAAAAGGCCATTAAATTTACGAGTTGTGAAAGGAAGGAATTGCTAAAGATGGGCTATCTAAGGAAAAACTTTGATTAAAGAAATTTTGGGGGAGATGGCCATTAAATCAGTAGAACTCCATTGACGTCAACTGAGTTATGTTAGGTTACACCTGGCAAAGATCTAGCCCATTTCACCATTTCTCCTTTGTATCTTCCCCCCCCAGTTCTTTCAGAAGTGAATTTCAAAATACATAGCATCATTTAATTACATTTTTTCATATTTCAATTTCAGAACCTTCAAAAAAATTACAAATAACTGATTTTAGTAGTTTACTACTTGTTTGTACAGGTCAGAAAAGTGAGGATGTGTGACACTCTATCTCAGGGGAGTGCCCTGTAACCCCCATATTCATAATTTATATAATATAAAACAGGTCACATGAGGTATCAGGGGAAAGGTTTGATACACTGAAAGCTATGGTTCTATCTAAATATGTATATTATTAGTGTGTATGAAGTTATCAGATTGTGTTGTATGATTGTCACTAAAATCTGCTGAGAGTTGGGGAACTGCCCAGATATTAGATCCCAGAGACAAGCACAAGAGAGCTAATGAATGCTCCAGTGGGTGTCGAACAACCATCAACAGCCATTATCCAGCAAGGGAGCTACAATGCAATGACTCACTTGCATAAGGTCACACCAAAGGAATTGCTCAACCTTGTCTGGGGACTCAGCAATGCCCACCAGACATGCCTGGATTTGTGTTCTCCAATCACATGGACTAAGGGTATAAAACAGAACACAGTGGCCTAATGCACAACCTTTCTCCTTCCCCCACCTATGCCACAAGCAACAAGGACACTGAGAAGACTAAAGACTCCAACAGAGGAGACTGGCCCAAGTTTCAAGGGTGAAACCTGTATACTATGAACTGCAATATCCAGTGGGGTGAGGAAAACTGCTTAATCTAGATGTTGCTTAGTCTAATAGGGTTGAAAGTTTAGACTGTGTGCTTATATTTTCTTTTGGTAGTCACTCTGACTTTTTGCCTATCATTTAAAATCTATCTTATGTAGTCAATAAATTTGTTTAACTGTTTATCTTTACCAGTGAATTTGCCTGAAGTATGTGGCAAATCTGCTCAGTTTCACAAAGGCTAGTGTATATCCACTTTCCATTGATGAAGTGGTGAACCAATTAATAAATGTACTGCTCGTCTTGAGCCATGCAAGACAGTATATTCCTGAGGTACAAGGTTGGGAGCTGGGGGATTTGGCTCGTGCCTTTCTTTGTGTCATTCATGAATGGCTTTGGGAGCATTCATGCAATTTAGCTGGGGGTGGGACTCCACATGTGGTTATGCTGAGTGATAAAAACACTTGGAGGAGTTTGCTGCTTGTCACTAGCAAAGCTTTGTGAAAGACAGTCCAGGATGGAGAGTTAAGGGGGCACAGCAGTACCACAGTCCCAGGCTGCACCCTGGGGATCCAGTCACAGTCTAGTCTAGACGCAATAAATCAATCCTCGAGCGCTCTCCCATCGACTCCTGTTCTCCACTGCCATGAGAGGCGCAGGCAGAGTCAAGAGGGGAGTGGCAGCAGTCTAATCACTTCAGTGAAGACACCATGATGAGTAAGTTTAAGTATGTCAACTTCAGCTATGTTATTCATGTAGCTGAAGTTGCATAACTTAGATCGATTCCCCCCAACAGTGTAGATCAGGACTTAGAGTACGTTGACATTTGAGCTGAGAGGTGTGATTCCCAGCTCATATAGAAGTACCTGCACTAGCTCTGCTTAGTTAGCACACTAAAAATAGCAGAGTAGCTGGGGTCACTTGGGCTGTGGCTTGGGGTAGCTACCTGAGTATGAACCTAGAGGGAATGTACTCAGGCAGTCAGCCCAAGCTCCTGCCTGGACTACCCTTGCCACACAGCTATTTTTAGCACACTAGCCCAAGCAGAGCTAGTGTGGGTACGTCTACACAATCTGGGAATCACACCTCACAGCTCAAATGGAGATGCATCTTTACTTGATGTCAAGGGAAGTTTTATGCAGAGATGCAAAGAGTGAGGCTACAGGAAAACTTTATGGCCCTTTACGTATGTCAGCTCTACAGCTGATCTAGCTGATTGTCAACCTGAGGATTCAGGTTAGATTAGCTGAGATTTGCAAAGCCCTACCCCTACTATTGTGTCCTCACTGTTTCTGCACTTGCCTGTGTGTCTTGGGATATATTGCATGGTTCTTTGTGCTGAGATGCTCTAGGATATTTTCCCCAGTCAGCTGGGGAGAATTTGTCCATCCTTCAGGGGAATTGTGGAAAGGCACTGGGGAACTATCAACACTCAAGTGATTTTTCCTGCATCCTCACTGCAAAGTTAACAGGTTCTAGCCTGAGTTAAAGCAGAACCCAGGCTCTAACCCAGAGCCCATCTTTGTAATCTAACACTTCCAGATCTAGGTCAGAAATTTTTCTGTTTGGTGATAAGGGGGTTGGGGCTAAAATCCAGGTCAGAGCCCAAGTTAACTGTACAATGAAAACATACCCTTAAAAATAATGTCTGTATGCTACAAAGAAGTTTTCTAGATACTGAAATGGTGCTTGACTGAAAAAACTGGAGCTGTATAGAATCCTGGTACAGTAGAAAGCAAGGGTTTCCTTTGTTTCTCTCTAAGTAAATGGATATTTCACCAACTTGACTTCAGTGAGAGCATGGTCGTCTTTTAGCCACCAAACTGCAGATTAATTATCTGTATTTATTTCTTTAAAGCTTTAAGATAAAAACAACAGAGAATGTATTCAAAACTCTTGGTGCCAGGTTTTAAAAGATATTTAGGTGCCTAAAGATGTAGAAAGGTTCTTATTGGGATCTTCAAAGCTCATTGGGAGTTAGATGCCTAGGCACTTATGAAAGACCTACTAGGCACCTCACTACACTTTTAGGCACCTAAATATCTTTAAAAAGCTGGCCTTCATTGCTCTGTCATCACTTATAATGTATGTTGTACCTTAAAGAATCTCACTCAGCTGTACCATTCAAAGAATAAATAGGCAAGCAACTACCTTATTCTGCTTCAGACCCTTTCTCATCTGCTCTATGCACCCATATTTCCCCAGAAACCCAGCATATAGATTGGTCCTGAATAAACTGAATGTGTTGCCCTTGAGAGCACACTGCAAGGCATAAGAGAGAGTTCTGAAGTTGAGGGATCCTCATGAAGAACATCCTGCTTGCAGCCTCCTCTCTGTTATTACAAGAAAGCTCCAGTTCATTGACTGCACTGTGGCAGTACAGTACAGGGACAAGGTAGCCTTCAAGCAACCAGGCCCCAGGCCAGGTCATCTAGATTAGAAGCCAGATCCAAAGTTTATTAAAGTCTTTCTTCAAAGCTGGAAGAAAGCTGATGTACTCACTTCTATCCCATGAAAAGTATCTTAATCCCAAGTGACACAGTAGAAACCTCTCCAGCTCCTGCCAGAAGTGATGCTGGACACACATGGATTAAAATGTATGTTTGTTCGTATTGATCAATATGCCAGAGCAGATAATATAATTTATTCAGCTTCAGTTATGGACTGTGCAAGCAAATTATAAAATAAATGATATCTTAATTTCTTTGTGCTATTTCTTGTGAAAGGAAGCAGCCCTATGTGCAGGCACAAATTCTCTGATAAACGTATAGACATTTCCATTTATTCTCTATGGTGCCAGTCAAGCAAAGCACCTCAGCATGTGTTTTACTTTAAGCATATGAATAGGCTTTCTGCAATCCATGGGGCTACCTACATGCTTTAAGTTATTCATATACCTAAGTGCTTAGCGGGATCAGTGCTTATCTGGCATTGATCCTGCAACTAATTCAATGTGGGCAAATCCCTGCTTTCACATGGAGATTCTGTGTAATTATTAGGGATCAGAGTCACTCTTCAACAAATGAATAGACAATTTTTGTATTCTGACCATCAGGGACATCATTTCAGACAAAAATGGGGGGGGAGGGGTTGTGTTAGCAGATAGTACAATCACGTAGAATGCTCTGTGTCCTGCAAAGTTGGGGGGCAGAGAGGGAACAAGAGGAAGACATAATGGAGCATATAGACCTATGAAAAGTTGGGGGAGAACAGACCTGTCCCACTTACCCCACAGTCAATGATGTTCCAGCTGACTACTGTTGAACATTTATTTAATATTTAGTGTCTGCTGAGCAGTTAAAATCTAGGCAGCTGGCTTTTTGAAAAGCAAACATGCATGTGTGGTTTTGACCAGCCAAAAAGATTACTAATCCAAATAAGGAAATAGCAGGATTGTGTCCATGGGTGCACTAGATATTGTTCCACATTTAAATAACTCAAGATGCTGCTTTAAAATATTTAGATATA
The DNA here is from genome assembly GCF_025201925.1 of Gopherus flavomarginatus. Classification (NCBI taxonomy): domain Eukaryota; kingdom Metazoa; phylum Chordata; order Testudines; family Testudinidae; genus Gopherus; species Gopherus flavomarginatus. The sequence continues at coordinate 218,178,813 of NC_066619.1, forward strand.
CCCTCCCAAAGTTGTCCAGGAACCATCATCTTATATTTCATTTAGAACCTCTCACTGCTTTTATTAAAAATAAAGCTTTCTAACTATGCACTCAGACGTCCAAATCTCCATATTTTTATATAGGATTATTTTAAAAATAGAGTGCCTGTAAGCAATCACTTTTAAAAGTTTCCAAGACTTCAACAGGAAGGAAATACTCGCTGTTGGAAAATTATGATCTATTGTACTGAGAAGAACAAAATTCTTTTAAAGCTTGTATCACTTCTTAGGAGCTTTGGCAAAATGCAACTATGTTTAGTTCATTTATGCTTACTTCTCAGTCCCAAAATATGCTGTAGTTTCAACACAAATATCACAATAAATTGTTACCAATCCAAATAAATCTGTTTTTATGCCAAACTAGAAGTTGTGAGCATCACACTGGACTGTGTACCTTAAACCTCAGAAACATATTAATGTATTAAAAAATTGGAGTAATTTTCTTCATTGCCAACCCTAATTGGTCCCTATTGGCATTACTATCAGTCTTTCTTTATGTACTATAACTCTAGCTCTATTTGTCAGACATCTTCAGTTACGCTCATTACAAGTCTGTTATGCACCAGAGAGCTGAAGCTCATGGCTGCTATTCCAGTCTGAGGAAGAAATATTTGTAAAAGTTAAAGGACTACTGCAAATTCAAAGGTCAAAGAGTAACGGTGTTTTGAGTATTCTGTCAGATGACTGAAAACCATTTTTCCCAAACTGATTTTGCCCTTTCCATTCAGAAAACACTGATAGCCCAGCTCTGTGTTTCCACCACACCAAATCTTATCCAGTTCTCAGCCACACCTCTTTCTCTGACACAAACTCCTATCCCTTTTACCCATCTGGTAAACTCAAAGTGGGAGGAGAGGTGCAGGCTGGGAGGGACTACAGAAATGTCTATCACTATAGCAGCAAGAAGTCAGAGCAGTCCCTAGAGGCAAGAAACTCAACTGCTGCTGTCGCCTGCCTGCCCAGTCCATCAGCTCAACAACTAAATAATGACTGGCTGAGGAAGTGGGAGGGGAGTTCTGAGCCTTGCTGCACCAAGAAGCAGCCTCAGACTGCATAGTGCCTCCCCTTTCTATCATCCAATCAGCTAACAGTTGGATGTGGATGTTGGAAGAACAGTTCTCCCCCACCAACCCTTTATTATTACTCTCGCCTACAATTAAGTACCCCCAGCAGCTACAGGGATGGGGGAATTTCACTCTCTGTTTCCCTGATATCACTTCTGGTGATGGGGATGGAAGGAGGCATAGAGGCCAGCACACCTATCAGCTACAAGGATTATAGCTTCAATATCCCAATGCAGATGGAAACTAAGCACCAAGATACACATCTATAAGTTAGGATTAAGGTGACGACCAAAGATGCTATTAGGTTCAACATCCTAAACAGGGAATCAAGGTAGGATATCAAAACATGAGAGTTACACTAAACCTTAGAAGGGGAAGGTTTCAATAAAATGAGGTTAGTCAAAAATGCCCTAAAGTTAAAAGCAACAAAAGTAAAATTGTTAGAAGTGGTGTGGATAATATTATTGGTTTTATTTAAGTAGTGTCTCTGAAGCTATACGTATCACTGATTTAAAAAAGAACCAGGAAGGCAAAGAATAAACCAATACACCTCTCAAACTGGCAAAGTTTGAGAGACTTCCAAGTCAAACAAAAATCCTTCAAAATTTGGAAAACAGCATTAATTACAACAGGCAATAGGTAAGAGGAAAATTAGAGGGGCCAAAATGGATTTAAAAAAACAAATGACTAAAGGTGTAAAAACGAACAAGAGATTCTTTAAGTATATATGAAGCAGAAAGTGTTTGAAAGACTAAATGGGTCTGCTGGATCACTATTGGTCAAAAGGAGCTATTAAGGAAAGCATTGATGAGAAGCTAAATGCTTTCTTTGAATCAGTCTTCAACTCCAAGGATGTTGGAAAAATTCCTACTCTGGACCTTCTCTTTCTAGTAATAATGAGGTAATCTTAGAGACTGAGATGCCAGATGAAGAGGTGTTGGAGCAAAGTGATAATTTAAAATTCAGTAAGTTACCAGGCCTCAAGTTCTCTTTGCATCTGATGAAGTGAGCTGTAACCCACAAAAGCTTATGCTCGAACAAATTTGTTAGTCTCTAAGGTGCCACAAGTACTCCTGTTCTTTTTGCAGATACAGACTAACACGGCTACTACTCTGAAAGAAAAACATACAATCTCATTAAAAATGACTGTGGTTCTGGTTGTTTAGAGGTTAACAAATATTGTACCTATATTTTCAAAAGCCTATCAAGGTGATTCAGACCTGTAAAAATCTGTACTTGGGAAATTGGTTGAAATGATAATTAAAAATAGAATAATAAAATATCTGCAAGATCATGATCTGATAGGGTCTAATCAGCATAGTTTCTGCAAAGCAAAATTGTGTCACACTAATCTCTCAAAATTCTTTGAGCACTCAACAAAATAGCGGTTAAAGGAGAAACAGTAGACCTAATTTCTCTAGATTTTTAAAGGGACTTTGACAAATGTCCCACACAAGAGGCTAAGTAGTTAAGGGGTGCAAGTTAAAGTATTATCATTGATCAAAATATGGCTAAGACATTGAAAGCAAAGAGGTCGCTTGCTGGTGGTGTCTCTGCAGCTTGAGGTCTTCAAACCATTTTTGAGGATTTCAATAACTCGGTCCTGGGATAGGGGTTGTATAAAATTGGATGGGTGGGGTTCTGTGGCCTGCCTTGTGCAGGAGGTCAGACTAGATGATCAGATTGGTCCCTTCTGACCTATGAGTCTATGAGTCTATGAGTAGGATTAAATGGTTCATTTTCATGGCAAAAGGTTAAAAGCAGGTTTCCCAAGGTTCTGTACTAGGTCCAATATTAACATTTATTAATGATTTGGAAAGAGAGGGTGACTAGAACGATGGCAAATTTTGCAGATGACAAGGTTATGTAGGTCAGGACCAAAGAGGACTGAAGAACTTCAGTGATACATAGAAGAAGAAATGAACAGTCAATGAAGCTGAAAGGTACCAATGTAAAAACTGAGTAATTAGACTGTGGAACTGACTGCTAAGTGAAATTGAACCCAAGCACTTAGCAAGATTCAGAAAGGGGCTAGATATTTCTATGGATATCAAGAGTTATATATCTGATAAAGTTTTGGGAAGGGATATTACACCTAATGCTTCAGGGTTTAATCCAATTTCTAACTATTGAGGGGGGAGAGAGCAGATTTTCCAATATCTGACTACTGTGCGTTTCTTACATAGTTCTCTGAAGTCTCTGGAACTGGGCACTGTCAGAGACAGGATAGAGGACTAGATAGACCTTGGGTCTGATTCAGTGTAGCAGTTCCTATTACATAACTTTTATACAAAAAAAAATGTTTCATGAGTATCAGTGAGCATAGTTCACTTTTATATAGCCTCCCATTCTGTAGCCTCCACTTACCTTACAGATCCATCTACAGATTGATGAGGTGTCACAGAAAAGGTCTTGGCACCAGCCTACGTAGAACCAACAAAATAGGGCTAAGGGTGGGCTCACTAACCTGTGGTTGGGATGTGCGTGCATTTTACTTCCCTTACGGAACCTATGCAGGTAGAGAGGATTTCAGCCTAACTGAATAACACAACACAGTTTTATAAGGAGAACTCTAACAGAACTCCTGCTTTTACTTCAGAATTCCTCTTTCTTAGAGTTCCATGAATCATTTTCCTCTTTGATTTTAGTTAAGCCTGTTAGCTGATTTTGAGTCCCATTTCTGCCCTACCCTGAATGTGAACTATAACATATTCTGGAATTTGCAAGACAGAGAATTGCAGCATCAAATTTGTCTTATTGGAAAGCTCTCTTCACTTCCACCAAAAATCTCCTGTGGGCTATGTGGTTCGGCTAAGATCTGGGAAAATCAAGATTTTGTTTCCTTCAAATGTTGTCTTTTTCCCCCCACCGTGTCTACTTCTAAGAATCTCTTTCTGTGATCTAAAGCTGTAGCAATATTTGTATTTCCTATTTTGTTCATTCTATCCGACCCTTTGGCAGGACTCCTGCCACATTTATTCACAGGTACAGGGGTTATCATCTACTTCTAAGTCTAATATGGAGGCAATCATTTACTACAGGAAAGCTGTGGAATCAAATTATTCGCTTCCTATAATGACTCTGAATATCTAGATATTTTTGGCTTGGACTTGGTTTTCCATCATACCTATCAGCCTGCCTGATACTGCATTATATTTTACAAATGCCAGTTTAAATTCTTTCCATTCATTGGGAAGGCATAACTTTCCACTTTATCCAGCTGCTGCTTCACTTGGTTACACATCCATCCGGAGAATGTATTATTGTAGGTAAAGTCTCAAGTTTGTATTCCAACAAAGAAGAAATCTGCTTAAAGTCTTCCTGTTTTGGTACATGTACGGACTTTAAAAGCACAGAGCTTTCTCAGAGAGATGCGGAACAAGATGGCTGTGAGGGTATTTTTCATGAGTATATGAATACAGCCTGAGATTTCAAAAAAATTTGCCCATCGCAAATTGGTACAAAAAGTTGAAATCTCAATTTTATTTAGAGAATTTTTCCCAAAAGCTTTTTCAGTTAACCTTCCTCCCCCCCAGCTCCCCAAATAAACAAACAAACATCAAAGCCATATCTGACCCTGGTTGCTCAAATCTAATAAATACAATTATATATTCCTGCAATGATTGGGTAATTACCTTTTTTAGATTTAATATAAAGGTTATGCAATCTGTACACAAGTTCAGAATATGGAAAAAAAATTATGAGCAGGCCTAGTTCAATAATCCTATTAAAGTCAATGAATAGGGACCCATAAGGTCTGTACTATCCATCATATAATTAAATAGCAGTCACTATGTAAGTATAGTACAGACTTCCATAGCATAGGACTCGCCACTTAAGTTTAATCATTGCTAAGTGATTAAGGAGTCAGTAATAATTGTAGCTTTTATATACCGTATGTAATTGATGAGTACTCATAGACTCATAGACTCTAGGACTGGAAGGGACCTTGAGAGGTCATCGAGTCCAGTCCCCTGCCCTCATGGCAGGACCAAATACTGTCTAGACCATCCCTGATAGACATTTATCTAACCTACTCTTAAATATCTCCAGAGATGGAGATTCCACAACTTCCCTAGGCAATCTATTCCAGTGTTTAACTACCCTGACAGTTAGGAACTTTTTCCTAATGTCCAGCCTAAATCTCCCTTGCTGCAGTTTAAGCCCATTGTTTCTTGTTCTATCATTGGAGGCTAAGGTGAACAAGTTTTCTCCCTCCTCCTGATGACACCCTTTTAGATACCTGAAAACACCTCATAAGGAAGTACCCCGATGGGAAAGAAGTTCACTGTGGTCTTATCTACACCAGAAAACTTAATATTCCAATAATGGGCAACAACCATGCAGTTGTATTAGTGTTTTTATGATGTATCATGGAAACCTTCAGAAGCTTAGTACCAGAAGCATTGCTGGAATACAGGTACTAATTTTTCTAGTGTAGATGCATCCTCTATCTGGTCATGTTCATGTAATTAACTAGAAGTATTGTATACAATTTATTAAAAGTACAATTGAGGTGCCAAGGTAAAAGACAAGTAATTCTCATAAAAGATTATCTCCTATTTGGTATAAGCATGAGCCAGTGTATTTAATCCAACTGTTTAGAACTATATCCAAGAGTAATGTCAACATAATCTAAGACTGTCTGGAACTATATCTGAAGATTTTCCTCTGCATCTACAGTTTATGTCCTCAGAGAACAAAAAAAAAATGGAGAAGGATACAGTGGCTCAGTGGCTGTTGGATCAGAAAAATGTGTAAAAATGTATTGAAAGAGATCAGGTAGGTGAGGAAACATCACTTACTAGACCAAATCCTGTTGGTGGAAGGGACAACTCTTTTGGCTCACCTGAAGAAGAGCTCTGTGACACTCAAAAGCTTGTCCCTTCTACCAACTGAAAAAGTTGTCCCAATAAAAGATATTACCTTGCCTAACTTGTCTTTCTCATATCCAGTGACCAACAAAGACAATAAAACATATTGGCTTTCTTCCTTACAAATTGCTGCCTCTGAAAGCATAAGCAGGGACTCACATGCTATCAATCTCCTTTGTGTTTTCCTTAATGTACGTCTGGCCTACAAGTACTATAGCTACCATTGCTGCTCTTTTGACAGCTTACACCATTAAAATCATGATATTTTGCCTTTCAAAAGAGATAACACTAGCATTACATCTGCTACACTTTGTTCTTAGTATACGGAATATCACAGATATGGCCCAATCCACACTGTACAATTTACCAAGCAGATTTACCCACAAACTTTCTGAACTCCTTTTTTAAGTGCAAGTCCAAATTACAATGGTGAGTCTAGAAAAAGGTGACATCAATATTATTCACTCCTTCTCCTACTATTGTGCTACTTACTCACCTTTCTCTGACAAAATTCCATTTTAGATGATTAAGTGATCATTTTAGTAAATGAGCAATAGGTTTGTAATCAATGCTGAAGCGTACTTATAGCCAAAATTTTAGAGTGACGAGTGATTGTGATGTGCACCTCCTTCTGAAAATTGTGCCCCATTAAGTTCTTTCAAGTTGGGCACCCAAAATCAATAGCCACACAGTCTCCTCATAGGTGGAGGAGTGAAAAGTGATGAATAAATTAAAGAAACGGAGGCTCAAATTAAATGGTTCAGAGCTGTATGAGATATACAGTGAAAGCCCAGTGTTTGCTGATATAGGTTACTGCTTTCATCTATCTATGCTAAGTAAGAAATAATAGAATAATTTTTAAAATTTCAAATGCCTTTTCTTTCAACTCGCATATGCCAAAAATATTATGAATTTGATAACAGCCCTTACATCTTTAGTCTTTTTTTCCTAGTCAAAAAATTAGAATTTCAAAGGATGCTCAATGCCATACAGTCAAAATATAGTATCTGTTTAATTTCTTGAACAACTTTGTATTGCCAATTGCCTTCTATGAGTTCTACAAGTGTAAAAAAGAAGGTTGAATCAAATGATGGGCTGCTGAAGGGAGGAACATGTAACTGACATATAAAACAATAGCAGCACTTATAATGCAAATTTACAGTTGCCAGATTACTATGCTATATTTAACTGTGAATGCCTCCTTCTGCAAGCCTAGGCATCAGTAAAAACAGTAAAAAGTTTTAAAATAAGCACTCTTTTCCAAACTATAATTTCAGAAAAAAGCTATTTAATATTTAAACAGTCATTGTAAATCTCATTGTGCGTCAAAAAGCTGAAAACACACATGATCACCACTTCCCATCAATAGCGGGGTTACAAGTCACATTCCACAGAAAATGATACCTTTATGAACAGTCCAGACCAGGTTGTCAGCTGGTGATAATAAGCATAGAGCCTTGGTAGTCAGTGGAACTATATCTGCTTACACTAGTTAAGAATCTGGTCCAGTTCCTCTCCAAACTTTGCAGGCATGGGCTCATATGCACACTAAATTTCTTTGTGTGTAGATTGTGGAGATAAAGAGATGTGTCCATATAGTTGTAAATAGAAAAAAAACCCTATTCTTTTCTCTTTCGTGGCTCTGAAAAAGCTGATCAACCCCTTCAATACTTCCAAGAACAATTAGCAACACCCCAGAGAATCATATGCAATAGATATAGTACTTCTACCATTAGATGGAGTTGTGTTAAGCAAATTGGTTGAAAACTTTTTATGGCCATGTCATTTACAATGATTGAAATGAAAAGTGATGTGAATGTTTTGAGACAACTTGAACAGACCATTAGAGACCTCATTGCTAAAGAACCATTTTTGTTTTACTAGGAGGTTATATACAACTATGAAAAATGGAGCGTGTACAGTAAAAATAAGACAACTTTACAAGTTTCATTCGTCAGTAACATATTTGGAGAAAAGCTCTCCTAGAAATGTAATCTGGCCTTTCTGGATTAGAAGCATGTTTTATTCATTTTGCTTGATTGCCATCTCTAGATTATTCTATCTGCAGATTTAATACACAAATTGTATAAAGGGATTTGTCTTCAATTAGTGAGGAAATGCTTATGTATTGTGTTGCACTTTGATTTGTTTCCAAAGAACAATAAACACAACGATATGCATAAAACCCTCAGACCTAGTGTGTGCTGTATTCAGGTCTTGATTCTGCAATGTATTCTGGTCAGGCACAGTTCTACAAGCATTGCAAGGTTAGGCCTTGTTATAGAATTTGAGTTACTAGCAAATAATAGGAATGTAGCCTTCTACCAGGTTGTTTGACAGATTCAATTTTATATGTTTGTGTGTGCGTGGATATATAAGTAAAACAGGTTTTACTGTTGATTTAAACAATTCCTTAGTCACTGGTACATAGAATATCTATGTAATTCTTTTTCTGATAATGGACTTGGTACGGAGTGTGAAATTTAGCCCAGTTTTGGAAAATTTACTATAATTCGGGGAGAACTGATCTGTGCTGGCCCTCTGCACAGAGTGAATTTTACCCTTCAAGTTTCTCTCTAGTTGATTCTGTGCCTCATGTACACATTCATAAAATATTTTCATTGATATTATATACAAATATTCTATAATGTTATGCTACCTGTTAAACTTCCATCAGCTTGTTGCAGAAAACTCAACACTGTATATGTTTAACTAATTCGTTTAAAGTGAGACTGCTAAAGTTATGACTGCTTGTCCAATTGCAATAAGTTAATTATTTTAGAAATCTCCCATATACAATGTAACTACATAGGAAATTGAATTGAACAGTAAAAGAAAGTAAGGCAGAAACACAGTTGACAGATTAATATAATCAAGCTTTTGACTATTTCTGCTCATTTTTCACAAAATATTGACTTTATACTTTATAAACAGGAGATATAAATGTTTACTTTTTGGCTCCATCCAACACTAGGATTACAGGGAATGGGCTACTTGGCAAAAGACTTCTCCTGTTATAGTCTCTCTCTCATTTTCAGCTGTATTCCTCTGCTAGAAAACAGAACGTGTAGTCATATGCAATTTAAATAAGTTCTACACACAGAAAAATCAGCTCTGTGATCCTCAGAGTTTTGAGAGTGTATACAGCATTTCATCAGAGACTGGCATTTGTTTCAAATTCACTCATTTCAGATCAGACTGTAACAAATACTATCCACAACATATATATCTCTGAAGTTAACATTTCATAGTTCCACACTTGAGAAAACAATTGATTTGTTCATGTTTTGTTTTGCACTGAGTATGCAGTGGTCACATTGGACATCTTTCCTCACAGTATTCTTCGTTTAATCATATAACCCACATCTGATGGCTTGACCTTGGAATCTGTGCCATTGTAGTGCTATATCTATCATTGCTTTCTTGGCAGAAGTCTTCCTTTCTACCATCTTTCAAAACTGGAGTGCATGATTTTTATACATTGTGATAAATATGCACTTTAACTCCTGCTTTATGCCAAAAGGCAAAGACATACAGTTAACTGTTCCTCTGACTTCTTTACCTCTGAATAACGTGCTCAGCATCCAAAAATGTTTGTGAAGTTGAGTTTGAAGGGAAATGCAACAATAATTGAACGAAATACTTTTCAAGCTCAATCTGTATTACTTCATGCAATACACAAACAGAAGTGTATTGGTGGAGTCCTACCAAATTCACAGTCCATTTTGGTCAATTTCACAGTCATAGTATTTAAAAAGTATTACTTCATGCAATACACAAACAGAAGTGTATTGGTAGAGTCCTACCAAATTCACAGTCCATTTTGGTCAATTTCACAGTCATAGTATTTAAAAAGTCATAAATAGGTCAGCTATTTAAATTTGAAATTTCACAGTGTTGTAATTGTAGGGGTCCTGACCCAAAAAGGAGGTTTTGGGGGATCACAAGGTTATTGCAGGAGGTATTGTGGTACTGTTACCCTTACTTCAGAACTGTTGCTGGTGACAAAGCTACCTTCAGAGAGGGCAACTGGAGAGTGGTGACTGTTGGGCAGGAGCCCAGCTCTGAAGGTGGTGCCACTGCCAACAGCAGGGCAACAGGAAGTATGGCATGGTATAGTACTGCCATCCTTACTTCTGTGCTGCTGCTGGCTTCAGAGATGGTTATCTGGCCAACAGATGCCACTCTTGGGCCACTCTGAAGGCAGCAGCATAGAATTAAGGGTGGCATGCTATTGTATTGTCACCCTTACTTCTGCATTGCTGCTGACAGGGCGCCGGCTTCAGAGCTGGATGCCTGGCCAACAGCCACCACTCTCTGTCCACCTGGCTCTGAAGGCAGCGCAGAAATGAGGATGGCAATACTGTGACCCCACTGGCAACTCCCTTTTGGGTCAGGATGCCCAATTTGAGAAATGCTGGTTTCCCCCATGATATCTCTATAGTATAGGGTAAAAACATAAAAAAAAGACCAGATATCACAGGAGGAGACCAGATTTCATGGTCTGTGATGCGTTTTTCATGGCCGTGAATTTGGTAGGGCCCTATGTATTGGATACTGAACATTACAGTTTGCATGTATTCTGTTTATAACTTGCAAATGTACAAAATTCAGTTTCCAGTTATATATTATATATAGTGAACATTTCAAAGGGAAAATAATCTTAAACTGGGTGGGAAAAAAAAGTTGGGTCTGATTCTCCACTAACCTGCACTTTTTCTAATCTTTTACCCCTGTGTAAATTGAATCCAAAATACTATAGTTCCAGTATGTAATAGGTAAACTCTCAACTTCACTGAGTTAGTAGTAAGAATCCCACTGACCACAATGGGGCCAGGATTTCACTCTGTATTTATGTATGTATTGTAAGAGCACTTATAGCCCTGAACTGAGATCAGCACCCCGTTGCGCGCACACACAGAAAGAGATGGAGCTCAGCCTAAGGGCAGGTCCAGACTAGAGCTTTAAATCGATTTTAAGAGCTCTAAATCGATTTAAAGCTGTAACTGTCCACACTACAGAGTGCATAAAATCGATTTTAAGGGTCCCTAAAATCGATTTTGGAACTCCATCTAAACGAGAGGAGTAACCCCAAAATCGATTTTTTAAAATCGATTTTATGATAGTGTGGACGGACATCGAAGTTAATGGCCTCCGGGACGTATCCCACAGTGCTCTAGTGGCCGCACTACACAGGTAAAGGAACTCTACTGCTGGCCAGGTAAACAGGAAAAGCCCCGGGAACTTTGAAATTCCATTTCCTGCTTGCACAGCGTGGAGCTCTCAGCAGCAGAGAGTAGAATGCAGTCTCCTGAAAATAGGAAAAGAGCTCCAGCATGGAGCACACAGGAGTTACTCGATCTGATAGCTGTATGGGGAGAAGAGTCAGTGCTTTCAGAACTGCGCTCGAGCAGACGAAATGAGAAAACCTTTGAAAAAATTTCTAATGCCATGCGGGAGAGGGGACATACCAGGGACTCGTTACAGTGCCGAGTGAAAATGAAAGAGCTCAGACAGGCGTATCAGAAGACCAAAGCAGCAAAGGGCAGGTCAGGCTCTGCCCCCAAAACATGCCGGTTCTACGACGAGCTTAACGCAATATTGGGGAACAGCGCAACGACGAACCCCCCCTTGTCTGTGGATTCAGAGGTGGGCGTCGTGATTCCTGCCACTACGGAAGATTTATTTGACCGCGATTATCAGTATGATGAGGACGGAGAGGAGGAGGCTCCAGCAGAGAGCACAGAGCATTTTATCCCCCCAAACAGGCAGGATCTTTTCCTCACCCTTACTGAGGTTCCCTGCCAGCCATCTCAAGGCAGTACTCCAGAAAATGAAGCTGAGGAACCGTCCTCTGGTGAGTGTAATTTCTTTTAATAAAAGCTTCGGTTTAATGTAAGCCTTTTTTACTGGGTGCTTCAAATCACTACCTGTACTTAGAGTCACTGGAACAGCCTGTTAACATGTCTGGGGATGGAGCGAAAATCCTCCAGGGACATCTCTATGAAGCACTCCTGGAGGTACCCCAAAAGCCTTTGCAGAAGGTTTCTGGGTAGGGCGGCCTTGTTCCGTCCGCCATAAAAGGAAACTTTACCACGCCATGCCTGCAGCACATACTCAGGAATCATCGCATGACAAATTCTAGCTGCGAATTGCCCTGGTGACTGCTGACATTCAAGAAGCATGATTTCTCTTTCTCTGTCTGTTATCCTCAGGAGAGTGATATCCTCCATGGTCACCTGTTAGAGATTAATGTACTTTTAGTAAAAGGGAACAGAGATGCGCATACAGTCGGTCCTTCTGTGCTGACCAAGTAGATTAAAAACCTTTCCTAAAACAGTGACCCATGAGGTGGTTTTTAGAAAAGTCTCCATTGTAACAGGGCGGATTCCTCCTGCACTTGGCCATCATGACTCACGGCAATTTGTTGCCATGGTAGAGGGGGGATGGGGTGAGGTACATGGATTTCATGCGTGCTGTGAAGTGCAGCACAAGTGGGAGGGAAGTGGTAGCATGTCCCTGTCCATGGCTTAAGAAAAGAAAGCAATGTTGTTCCTTAAGGCACTTTGCTCCGTTCATGCTACCTGACAGTACAATCGACTACAGGGATTACTAGCCATTAACTTACCATTTTCTCCGGACACGGTCTGTGTGCTCCCCTGACCTGCGTCTGAGCAGAAATCTCTGTCCTCAGCCACAAGCAATAAGTATTAAAGGACTCCTAAGGCGACCTTGTGGTAAAGTAACATGTTCAAGGTTCGGTAACAGGCACAGGTCAGTGAGGAGAAAGACTGTATGCATTGTTGTGTGAAATGTGTCTCTTATGATTCTTTTATCACTCTTTCCTATCCCCACCCCCCCCCCCACACAGCTGCACATTTCTCCAGCCTCCCTCTCTCTTCTCCTCTACGTGGGGGGGGTATCACAAGAAGACTGAGGAAAAGGAGGATGCGTGAGGACATGTTCACCGAAATTATGGCAGTAACCCGTACAGAGAGAGCTCAGCAGGGGGACTGGAAACAATTGGTCGCAAAGTACAGGGAGGCTGCCAGTCAACGCGAAGACAGGAGGGACCAACACGAAGACAGGAGGGACGCCAAAAATGATGTCAGGTGGCAGGAAGATCAGCGCTGGCGAGCAGCAACGGTGGATCTTCTTCGTGATCAGACTGACATCCTCCGCGATATGCTGCAAGAGCTCCGTGGTTTCAGAATGCCCCTACAGCCCGTGTATAACCTCCCTCAGTACTCACCCTGTCCCACACCTTCCAGAACCAGGCGTGTAAGAACGCGTGGGGGAAGGCTCTCTGCACCAGCCCCCTCCACCGCTGAGGACACTCCAACCAGAAGGCTTTCATTAAATTGAAAAGCCCTTTGTGTCCTGTTTTTTCCCTCCTCTAATGCTCCAAACTTCTCCCATGGCACCTTTGCCTATTTTTACTCTCAGATCATGCTATTAAGGCAGTGTGAGTGTAGTTTGGTAATGAAGTAAAGCAAGCAGCTTTGGAAAGCTGCACGGAAGCTAGTTATCAGCATCAGGATTTGACAATTGGGGATATGGGTAATAAAGGGAAAACAAAGAAAGCAGCCATACCGTACCCTGGTCCATGAGAATTCTTGTTCTGTCTTCTCTGATGCACTTTCTTCTTTCCAACCTCCCTCCCCATTCCTCCAAACCTCCCTCGCTCCGTCCCCCATAGAACGCTGAGTTATGAAATTTCATGCACAGTATTGTAACAACAAGCATGATGCTTGATTGCTGAAAGGGTCTGATTTTAAATAAAGAACACAATTCTTTTAACAAATAATAGTAACTTTATTTTCAATAAAAATCAGTTAAGGAAGGTTGCAGGTACGGTGCCTTGCAGCAGACGGAAGCAGCTAATGGTGGAGGTAGGTAATAATTGGGAAATACAGAATTATATGTTTTTCAATGGACAGCTCTTGCAAGTAACCTAAGCAAGCAGTTGAGGAATGCTGCAGGGAAAGTATCTTGCAGCAGCAAGACTGCATAGATGGGGAGGGCAGCAATCAATTGAAAGGAAAATCAGCATTCAAACTGTACCCTGGCCCATGAGGAAGCTACTTTTCAGTGCTTCTCTGATGCGCACAGCATCCTGGTGTGATCTTCTAATTGCCCTGGTGTCTGGCTGCGCATAATCAGCGGCCAGGTGGTTTACCTCAGTCTCCCACCCCGCTATAAAGGCCTCCCCCTTGCTCTCACAGAGATTGTGGAGCACACAGCAAGCAGCAATGACAAAGGGGATATTGGTTTGGCTAAGATCTGAGCGAGTAAGAAGCGTTAGCCATCTCGCCTTAAGCCTGCCAAATGCACATTCTACCACCATTCTGCACTTGCTCAGCCTGTAATTAAACAACTCCTGAGCACTGTCAAGGCTGCCTGTGTATGGCTTCATTAGCCAGGGCATCAAGGGGTAGGCTGGGTCCCCAAGGATAACTATAGGCATTTGGACATCTCCAACTGTTATTCTCTGGTCAGGGAAGTAGGTCCCTTGCTGCAGCCGTTTAAACAGTGTAGTGCTCCTAAAGACACGTGCGTCGTGAACCCTTCCTGGCCATCCCACGTGGATGTTGGTGAAACGTCCCTTGTGATCCACCAGGGCTTGCAGAACCATCGAAAAGTACCCCTTGCGGTTTATGTAATGGGCACCCTGGTGTTCCGGTGCCAAAATAGGGATATGGGTTCCATCTATGGCCCCCCCACAGTTAGGGAATCCCATTGCAGCAAAGCCATCCACAATGGCCTGCACGTTTCCCAGAGTCACAACCTTTCGAAGCAGCAGCTTAATGATTGCTTTGGATACTTCCAGCACAGCAGCCCCCACAGTAGATTTGCCCACTCCAAATTGATTACCGACTGACCGGTAGCTGTCTGGCGTTGCAAGCTTCCATATGGCTATTGCCACTCGCTTTTCCACTGTGAGGGCTGGTCTCATCCTGGTATTATGCCGCTTCAGGACAGGAGAAAGCGAGTCACAAAGTTCAAAGAAAGTGCTCTTACGCATGCGAAAGTTCCGCAGCCACTGCGAATTGTCCCACACCTGCAGGACTATGCGGTCCCACCAGTCAGTGCTTGTTTCCCGTGCCCAAAAGCGGCGCGGAACGGGTAGAACCTCACCCATAACCGTCAGGAGCTCCAACGTGCAGGGGCCCGGGGTGTCGGAAAACTCGTTCTCCAGTTCATCATTGCTGTCGTCCCCGCATTCAAGCATTCTCTCTTGCATTTCTGCATCATGGGTCAGCATTGATAGAACAAGAATGCGTGAAGTATTTACAGTATTCGCGATTCAGGACAAGAGCAGACCTGGATCCATGCTTGCTGCAAAATGGCGTTTTCCTCACTGCAGCCAGTAAAAACCGCGCGAACTGACTGTGTGCCGCTAACAGGAAGGTGGGGGGGGGTGAGGCTGTACCCAGAACCACCCACGACGGGGACTTTGATCCCATCATGCACTGGGCTAGTAACCCATAATTCCAAAGGGCAGGGACCTGTGCAGGAACTGTGGGATAGGTACCCAGAGTGCAACGCTCAAGCAAAAGATGGACGCCAGGGAAAATGGACACTCAACATCGATGTAAGTACCTCTAGTGTGGATGCACAAAATCGATTTTATAAAACCTGCTTTATAAAATCGATTTTAAGCACATCGATTTTAGGCTGTAGTCTGGATGTGGGCTAAGGGGCTTACGATAAATAGACAAAACAGACAAAGGGTGGGAGAATATGGAGGGAATGAGGCACAGTGAGATTAAGTGATTTGTCCAAGAGCATATACAAAGTCTGTGGCAAAGCCAGGAACTGAGCCCAGATTTCCAGCACCAAGACTTACCCACAAGGCCATACCTAACACCCACTTTGCACATACCAAGCAGTGGAAATCAGGCCTGTTATGTTTACTATGTTTTTTTAAATTAGATTATCATACAGCCTCTTCATGTTCCCTCTTTATGAAGCTGTGCAGCTTTAGTACCAATTCTCAAATTTAACATGTCAAGAGAGATATTTCTCCAAAGTTTTTGACATCAGTTCTTTTATATGCTTAAATTTTGAGTTAGAGCCCTACTGTGGTTAGTGATACTACTTATCTGCTTGGAGCTCAGCATTTGCTGAAGGGCTTAGCTGGATCAGGACTTTAGTGCTAGCGAAACATGTAAGCACTAGAAAATGAAACCTATATTTATCCATATAAACTAAATCATGGACAGAAGCAGTACAGGCTCCCAGCTCACACAGACACAGATTAACCTTAAACTGACTTGAAACCAGAAAGGTTTTGGTCAGGTCAACCTGAATCAAAATGAAATATTTCATTTTGCTTTTCCAAAGGGAAATGTGAAAATGGAAAATTTTCAGAAAAAATGAACATTTTCCCTTGGAAAATTTTAATTTTGAAGAAACTGCACTCTCTCCGAAAAATATTTAGGAGGCTAATTGCCAACAACCTCTAATAAATATAGTGATAACTCAGTTATTGTGTTTTGTTATGTGCACGCTTTTCCATTATAAATTTGCAAGATCAACATATTCTAGAGGCCAAACTGCCAACATTTAGTCACTAATAACCTAGCCAGATTTAAGCACTGATTTAGAGAAATATAGCTTGTCACAATATTAATACTGTGAGCAACCTGTGATATTATTATTAAATGTCTAAATTGCCGTATACCCTTAAAGGATACATTATGCTAGATGCTCCGCGAACACATAAGATAATACAATCCTTTCCTTGAGAAGTTTACAGTCCAACAATTTATTATTTTGGAGTGTGATATTAAATTTTCACTCAGCCTTTAATTAGCCTCAAAATGTGTCCACGCAGTTGCACATGCCACTCCTTCATTTGCATGTATGATGTGGATTTAGGCATAGTACAGACTCACCACATTTGTTACAATCTATGTTAATGCAGACTACTGATAGTATGCTCTGGTGTACATATAATTTTATAATTACAAAATATGAGACTGTGGCTGAATCTTTGGTGAGCTGTGTCCAAAATGAACAGAAATAACATTTTCAAATGGAGGTAGTTAAAATTTGGTCTCTATATTTAGGTACATAAATAATTGATTTTAAAGGCTTGATTTTTCCAAGCTGCTAAGCAACCTGAAGCTTCTACTGGTATCAGTCGTAGTTCCTTTGAAAGTCAGGTCACTGTAGCTGTAGATGATCCATTGCTTTTAGGCACAAAGGTTTTGTTTGTGAAGGAGAGCACACAATGCCACACATAACTTCTTGTTCACAGCTGTTCTCTTGTTTATCACTATGCCATTTAGTGTGATGCTAAGAAAAATAATGTGTTGGGTGATGGCTTTACAGTCCACAGAGCTGTTATAACTGTGCTTGATGTTTAATTGCTAACATTTAACAGACAGAACTGAAGAGAATCAGTTATACTTTTTGTTTACTTAGCAGCTTTGCCATTTAACAAAAAGGTAATGGGCTGTAATTGCTTAAAAAAGATAGAAAAAGAGGTTACGCAAGAAACGAATTCTCAGGGTTTTTTTTGTTTGTTTTTTGCCCTTCTAAAAAATATTAATGTAATGTTGCCACCAAATGCCTTCCACATGCAGCTTTTTCTGGCAAGATATTTGGAGTATTTAGAAGCTTTTTCTTATACATGTTCCAGTGAAGTAACGGTTTATAGTGCTATAATCCACTTATGTCACTGTGTTTTTTTCAGATTGTGTTTTAAGTGGGCACTCACCTCTGGAGCGCCTCTTGGCAGCTCAGTGTGGAGCTGTAGGTACATCCCAGCCTCGGTTTTCCTTAACTGGTTTTCAATGAATTCTATGAGGCTTTTTTATAGCAAACAGTTTCCCTTCGTAGTCTAATTTATTAACCAAAGACCAAATATGATATGTAAGCAAGCCTTTCCTCAGTGCCCTAGCTCTGTGTGTGTGAGAGAAAAGTTAAACTTAGTTTGTCTACTCCAACTTGATGCCATCCGTCTCTTCCATCCAGGCTCTTTTCTAGTACGGCCATCTTGACCTGGAACTCTGTTCTGGAGTCAGACCTTCTGCTGTCACCTAGAGATGGGTTCCTTCTCTAGACTCAGGATCCCTGCAGGTGTCAAATTGCTGCAGATCGTCTATGGAGCAGCATGTAGTTCTTCAGTGACCTGAAATTCTTGCTGCTGCCTGGTAAGGTCCTTTCATTAGGACTTATAGCCCTTTTGGAACCTGCTTCCTTCAGTGGCACATTTTCTAGGTTCCCTTTTTTGGTGAGCTTTCTAACCAGCTCCCTTGAGAAGTTCCTTGCTTCAGGAGCTTCTTCTCTGTGTCCTGAATGCCTCCTGACTGAACCCTCATAACCTGTTTTTAGGTCCAGGTGTTCCTTGGGCAATTAGCTGCTATCCCACCACCTATGGATCTGGGTTGTCTCATTCTACTTAGCAGAGCCATGTCACAGGAAGGCTGGGTTCCTGACCCTCTCAGTGGCTAGCTATACTAAGATACCATATCACAACTATCCCTAAGGTACGTTATTCTAAAAACTAGTCCCAAATAAAGTATGAGAATGGACAGCAAACAACCCCCCGAGTTTCAGCACAGCAGGATGGTGTTCCTTTCTACTTACAGAAAGGACTAGAGTTCTGTTTCTATATTAATAGAATATTCCGTGCAAGGACATTTTTCTCAGATAAAAATATTATGCAGCCACAAGTTATTTTTTTGCAAAATGATCTTGGAGTAATACATTTGAATTTAGTTCAAATTTCTATATTAAGGGTGAAATAATGACCTCAGTGAAATAATGGCAAAACTCCCATTGATTTCAATGGAGCCAAGATTTTGCTCTCCATATGTCAGACTTCCCCTCTCCTGTGAGGGTTAGAGACACACACTTTCCTCAAAAACATCATCTTCACATACTGTAGAAGTTTTGCACAGCAACTCTTCTTTGCTTCTGTTTATGGCAATCTGATATAATGACTTTCCTTTTAACAAGTACATCTTAAAACCTAAAATTTGTTTTCTCTTTGCTGTATTGTGGACAAAGAAAATGAATACCCCCATGAATAAGTAGCACATTACAAGTTTATTTAAGTACTGTATAGGAGTAATCATAAGGAGAATTGTACTTAAAACAAAGCTGTCCTTCTCTTTGAAGCAAATTATTTTCTATTTCACAAATGGGTGCTAATCATAACATAACTAAATCCAGGGTACAGTAGTAATCTAATCTCACATGTAAAGCGACATTTGTGACATTAATTGATTCACTATGTAAACAGCAGAGATTCTGTGGCTTTCCAATGTAAATAAAGGAAAAGCCACAGTAATCCTCATGGTTTGCGCTGCAGGGCTGTGACATGTATTACATGTAAGCCATGTAATTTACAGATGAAATTAATAGAAAAAGAGTTTGGTATTGTTTAATTAGAATCCAACACAATAGGTATTTAGTAGCTTCTGTTATTCACCAAGGCCATGTTAAACACCAAGCAAGTGTCACACTGCCCGTTTATTAGACGTGTTGGCTACTGCAGCTATATGGCTCTAGCAGTTTGGAATTTGTTAGGAGCCAGCAGACGCATGCTGAATGTCACAAATACATTTACATTATTCAATAATAAAATAAATAGTAACAAATTAAACCAACTTAAATAGCTTCTTCATTACTTTCAAGACACAAGTATTAGCCACCCATGTGAACAAATAATCACATCTGCCTTTTCCCTCTCAGATCCTTCCAGCATTGTTGTCTCCTGGTTTTTCTTGTTTGAATTCAGATTATAAACTCTTCAGGCAGGGAATCTGTCTTTAAAGTACAGATGAAGCTCCATGCACATTCAAGCAATAAAACCAAGTAATTATTATCATTATTAATATCTGGAACTGTGCATCAGGCTGGAAAAAGCTCTATTGCTCAGAAGCCTGAGGCAAGCAGAAGTGTGGTATGTGAGTCAGTAAAAGCCATTGTAGAGGTAAAATCACTCAAGGAAGCATTTCAGAAACACATACAAAGAGCTAGAAGTGTTACTGTGCTTGTTGATGGATGCAGTGACAGGACTGTAGTGAAGCAAGAGGAAGGGTACATCAGATTTGAGCAGCATGGGAAACCTTGCACACTCTTTGCTGACATATCAGACTTGTTTTTTTGGACAACTGATGGTATCAGATGGGAAAGAAATAAAATAGCTTTTGAAGTTGTGAAGATGAAAGCACAAGAGCTCAAACCAAAACCTGGTGGTATGGATTTAGATAAGCAGAACTGAATATGAGTTGTTCAGGAATATGGCCAAGTTTAGACAAGATATTCCTCTTCTTCTTGTTGTACACTGCAACAACCACAAATGTGGGCTTACTGTTCTGGATCTCATGAAAAATTATCCCTCTGTTGAAAAGGTTTGACTTAATTTGAAAATGTTTTTCAAAATATTCCTATTTAAATCCCAGAAGACAATGGCAACTTTAAATTCCTGCTGATGCCTTTGAGTGACTGTGAACTATTTTGGAGGTGTCTACTTCATACACTGAAGGAAATTACCACCATAATCCTGGTGTCACCCTTTGGAATATGTTACAGAAACAGAGTGAAGGGCTGATACTATCAATATTAGCATCATTCTTAAGGTGATCAGGATAGACAAATCTGTGGGCAAAATGTATTTCATGGACATTCCCTATTATGGTTGAAGTCTCTCAGTTTTGGAGAAGATGATCTTTTGCTATATGAGGCTTTGCAAAAGCTAAAAAGATTTAGGCAAGAACTCATAACAATGAAAGTCAATCTTAGTCTTTACATCAAAAAATTTATACTTACTGATGGCACATTTGAAGGAGTAAATATTTATGTATTTTTTAAAATAAAACCACAGAAAAATCAAAGTTATCTCCCTGAAGCTGTTATTGAACTTCCAAGGGCCACTTTCACCAAGCTATAGCAACCAACATTCAGATAACTTCAATTCTTTGACTCCTCACAGCAACCTAGTAATAAAGAATTAGCCAATTATAAGAAAGGACAATCTGCTAAACCCCGTTACACAGATGTTGATTAAGGAGGAAAAGAAGAATGCCCTGTTTAAGAGGTTGCCTCTGAAATCACACTTGAGCACCATCAAATCCACAATAAATGACAGTGTACATACATACTTAAAGCTGTAGCAGCAACAGCAAGCAGTGCTAGGGAAGAAGTTGATTATTTAGTAAGGTGATATCCAGATTTCAAACCAGATTTATATTATCCATAATAATATTTAGTATATTTTTACTTGAATTTTAAATAAATGATTGTAGAGTCTCAGTTCTGACTCAGTCTAAATGTGGTGGAGAAAGTGACATTTTAATTTATACTAAAGTGAGTAAAACTAAAACACTTAAGACCACATTATTGACACATTTAAGAAAATAAAAATTAGAAACCCTATCATAATAGCCAAAATCAGAACAAGAACAATGCAGAAAAATGCTTTCCAACCACAATCTTTCATTTTAATTTACTCAAGAGAATGAGAAACTTGGGAGAACCATGTGGGTTGGCCCCCTAGAAAACTGTTTGCTACACAGACAAGCTTGACCTTTGTTGTCAAAAGTTCATTGTATCAGCGGGGTGGAGTTGTCAACCACAGTTTTCATCCCAGAGTCTGAGGAGATATGCTGCACCCAAACCACTGGACCTTGAAGTTAAGGACAGAGACATTGAACTTGACAATATTCTGTGGAAAGCCAGTGTAAAGAGTGGAGGACAGGTGTGATGAGCTCATCGTAGTCCATGTTGCTGAGGAAACATGCTGCAGTGTTCTGTACTAGTTGAAATCTCCAAAGGCCAGATGACTTTATGCCCAAGTACATTGCACTGCTATAGTCCAGACAGGAGATTACAAACACATATGTAACTGAGACCAGGTCATTATTGACCAGAATGCAGTGGATTCTCCTAATCAACCAGAGATGATGGAAAATGTTACTTGTGGATGGTGCTATGTGTGAGCTTAGCATCAGCGAGAAATCTAGGAGAACTCCGAAACTATGGACTGTTGTTGTAAGTCCAAACTGCGTTACCATGACAAATTACTTTGATTATCACAGATGAGACAGCTACCTTATTTCCTGTGTTTGTTGTACTGAATAGTGGGTAAGTTGTTGTACCTTTCATGGGTGATCTTCAGAAATGTATCTTTTAAATGTAAGAGTTTCTTCCACAAAAGCCTGTAGGATAATTATTAGGGTGTGATTTTTTATCCTTCCAGGAAAGTCATCAGGCTGAAAATTTTAGCAGCCCAGGAGATTTCTATACTAGCAACTCTAGTTTTATTTATTTTCTGTAATAAAATTTCTCTGACGCATTGTGTGGCTGATAGATTCTAAAATCTGTACTGCCCTCTTTTCTTGTATGACCCAGTGCTGTTGTGTGAACCAGTACCCTGTCATGATCTGAACTATCTGACATGAGCCCATCACTCATTTATCCAGGAAATCTTATACTATTTTGCTGATATAAAAGAGGATAAAACCCTCAAAAGACACAATATATTTTCTATAAAATGTCAGTGCGGCAGAGTAAGATAGCCTCTGGTTTGCTACTCCAAATGTTACAAAAAGTACCTACACCACCTGCAGGCCCAACAAAAGAACAAAGGAAATTAAAAGCAGGTTGTGTGTTTTCCTCCACACTGGACTGTATTTTCTGCTATTTATTTCCATTACATTCTTACAGCTATGTTTTAGTATACTGTATTTGCAGATAAATACTGTAATGAATCCTCCCATCTCCATTTGCTGTCCCCCTTCCCAGAGATATTTTATCTTCAACCTCAATTGTTTTATTTTTCCTCTGTAATAATATGGTAGAGCATTTTGTTATGTCTGGATTCTAACTTTCTACTTTTCTGCTAGTGTAAGCCTAAGCATAACATATTCCTTTCCATGCTAAGGTGACTTCCACATTTGTGTCAAAAGCAAAGAGACATTTCTACACTTAAAATTAGAGTACTGAAACTCAAGATTTGTTTCCTGTCTATGTTTATCTTAATTTTGTTTAAAATACTGAAAATTTTTATTGAAACGCCATGTAGCTTCTGAACAATTCTTTTCCCAGTGGATTTTGACATAATTGTACACTATATTAAAATAGACACCTTGGCACATAAAAGCCAATGATCTGCTGTCTCTGAAGGGAGAATTTTCATTTCAAGTCAGTTTTTTCATTTTAAATAATTTTCTGAGAATGTGGTTTTCATAGAGGTTAACAAGGTACTTTTTCCAAGAAAATAATTTGTTATTTATAAATCCATTTATAAATAATTACAAAGCATTTGCACAGAGTATATTTAAATTTGGTTATATAACATGTATTACATGCACTGAGAATGCCATCTTGTAATCTTCCGAAAGTTCCATTGTGTCTCCATGAATTCCAGCTGCTGCAATAGATTGCAGAAGTAGACACAGTCTCTAAGACAGCTAGACTCCAAGCCAATGTTTTAAAAATTACATTCAAGATATTGATATGGATATGAGGGGCAGAAAAAAGGAGCCAGTGCATGGAGCAGAGTGATGGGAAACAAATGTAATGTGCTTTTGGCATTTTTCACCTAAAACATGGGCTACTGCATGTTGAACCACCTTGAGCTGCTACATGGTCTTAATAAGTATTGCAGGGGAAATGTACTACAGCAGGCTATCCCGGCAATGACTAAGGATGAATCATGCTGATTGTGTCCTCATCTAGAGGAATGGGCAAAATCTCCAGGCCAGTTGAAGTCTAGGAAGGTGCCTAGACTCTTGTCACAACAAATGGCTGAGGGTCTTCAGAATAACACATATGGAGAATTTTGCAGGATTGAGCTTCTAAATATTTACTCAATCTCTGGTCAATTTCCTTGATTTTTTGTCTAAAAACCAGAATCCCACTGTTACTTCAGTGTAGAATCTGGTGGTTAAACAATATTTATGAGTATGAAAACAATTATCTCAGCTGTAAAGAGTGTGGCAGAAACAATGGGTGTGCATGTCATGAGTTATTTATCATAGCTCTAGGGTATTTTGAAGTTACGATTATCACTTATCACACTTTTGAAATATTTATGTACTAAGTGTATCAATGGGAAATAAATTTTGAAAGTTGGGTCATTCAGAGTGTTGCCAAGAGGAAAGGGTTCATTTAAGAAGCTTCCTGTCTCACTGGTGCAGGCCATCTGAAGCCACATATGTCAAAGACAGCAACGTTTCACAAACATGTTTCTATCTAGGTGTCACAAGAGAGTGTAAAGGTGTTTTCCCACAGTTCGAGAAACTGAGCTCTATACTCAGCTCTTTGATGAGTCTAGGAGCAATGGGGACATTCCCACCCCACCCTGAGTAGGGCAGGGCGGGGAAGATATCAAGCTGGAGTGGCAGGGCTGGCTCTAGCCATTTCGCCACCCCAAGCACAGTGGCATGCCGCGGGGGGCACTCTGCCGCTTGCCGGTCCTGCGGCTCTGGTGGACCTCCCACAGGTGTACCTGCGGATGCTCCACCGGAGCCGCGGGACCAGTGGACCCTCCGCAGGGACGCCTGCGGGAGGTCCACTGGAGCCGTCTGCCGCCCTTCCAGCAACCGACAGAGCGCCCCCCGCGGCATGCTGCCCCAAGCACGCACTTGGCACGCTGTGGCCTCGAGCCGGCCCTGTGGAGGGGATGTATCAGGGTTATATGTGCTCTCCTCCACCCCGCCCACCCCGCCCGATGGCCTGCAATGTGTGTGCGAGAAAGCTACGTCTTTCTTGTTCCCTCTCTCCCTCCTTTCCCCGCTTTTGCTGTGCAGAGATATGGTTGTGGTGGAGTTTCTCACACAGAGTCCGCTTCCTGGAGCTTGTCTCACCCACTCCTGCTGCCATTGGACAGCAGGGGGTCATGATGAGCCAGCAAATTTGCTTGAGCTTACTGAAGCACCAGGGCAGGGAAGGAGGATTGCTTCTGCCTGCTGAGTAGCCGGTTTGGCTCTGTTCCAGCCTCCTCCCCACCACCTTTATCTAGTGAGATGGTATCTAGTGTCTGATTGCCACACTCTGCTTGCAGTCTGGAAGGGATTTTTCCCATACTGTAAAATTAGCAAATTGCTCTGTGAGATTTTTCACATTCCATTTATCGTCATAGGAGTCCACTTTTGCATTTTGAAATTACATTTTGCAACTTTGGTGGGTTCCAGTGCCACTGAGGGCTCCTCTCATCTCATTTCTTCCACCTCAGTCATAGAGGAGGGGAGTGGGTTGGGACTCTGGCTTCCAGTTAGGATCCCTGAGCAAAGCCTGAGGGTGAAGAGGGGGTATTACCATCAGACCCACCTTCAGATTCGTAGAACCCAGGACTTTTGTTTCCCAGTTGAAATTGGCATTGGTGCAACTCTGCCAGGTACACTGGGGAGTGTTTCACCGTTAGCTAATAGTTTTAATAAAGTTGCAGCCTCCACATTTAACCCCACTGTGGCACACATCTCATTGTTTCCATGTCTCCATCAGTGCCTGGTTCCCAGAGAGCAACTCTGCCTCAAGAATTGACTCTAATCAGAGATGAAGGCAGAAAGCATACTCTCCTCCTGGTCACACAGCTCCATGTTCAAGGACCACTGCCTCTACACAGAACCTTACATAACCAAAAAACTAATGACAACATAGTCTTCCCAAGACTGACCATTTGCTTGCACACTAAGAAAAAGCATGTAGAAGACTTTGTGTAACATCACCCTGATGATATCTGTCATAACAATATTCATATCTAAAAACTGACCTCCAAAATCTGTAATAAATGTTATCCCCCAGGCACTTCCATAACCAGACTCCATGAGGAATGCACAAAATCCCCATTAGTATTAATAAGTTTGCATGCATATAAACAGACAAAATCTCTATAGTTTGTAAGCACGTTAGCTAGCCCTATTTCAAGTCATTTGGAAATCTGTGGGATTTGATAGTACATTAACAGCAGGCCAAACACTCAAAAGATAGTAAGTTTATGTCAGAAACACATTTTAAACCCAATCCTATTTTGATATAACACTATTGCTGTGGCACAGAATTCAAAGACTCTCACACTGACCACCAGACTGTAAGTTAGAAAATCAGTACTGGAATAAATAGCACTAACATGGAAAAAAACAAAATCAAATTAAATAGTCTGTATAAAACACGTATTGAATTCTGGTAAAGAAATCAAATGCTGAAGCATTAACTATAGCTTCATTATGCATAAAATTGCCAAGGTCATTTAAATGGCCCGGAGTGGGAATTAATTACTTTGAGTTCAACTAACTGGCTAACTGCAACCAACACTGCTGGGCTGTCGGTGGCATTGACTATATAGTCATAAACCATATTATTACTATTGTACGATTTTTTGTAGAAGTAAAGGGCCAGATTTTCAAAACAGCTTAGTGCCTAGCAGCTCCCATCTGGGCACCTAAATAACTGGCTCAGTGGGAGCTGAGAACTTTTGAAAATCTGCCCACTTCATGTAGGTGCCTAAATGGGAACTGAGCTCTTTAGAGACTCTGGTCCCACTGGTGGGTGCTGAACGTTCTGAAATGTTCTTTGCACTGTGCCAAGGTGTACACCGGGTATCACTTGCCTGCACGTGATGCTGATGTTCAATCATTCCTTCATGGAAATGAATAAATCCGACACCTACCAAGAAAGGAAATAAAAATGTGATGTTCTCTGTATTGCACCATATTTTTTAAGCCATTAAATTTAAACACAAAGTTTTTCTTGATATCCAAAGCAGGAGAGTTTGCAAGAGAATGCAGAATAGTATAGGCAAATAATTAATGAACATTTTATTTATTTAGATTTATATCTGAAATAAAAAAAATTGCAAAGAGTCATTTGGCACCCAGGGGGCAGTACAGTCAAAGAGGAGGGATGGTATGGCATTCGCAGCATCATGAAGACTTCTGTGTCCTAAAGCAAGGTCTGACCAACTTCTGAGTGGGCACCATGCCAGTCTAACAGATGGGCACCAGTACTGGCAGCAATGCTGCCCTGTATGTGGCTGTGCATCACAAGTATTTGTCTAGGGAAGGGTTCTCACCCAAGAGTGTCCCAACAGCTGTTCATCCTGAGTTTATATCATTCTTGTTAAGGAGTGGTGTCATAACTAATCCTTTTTGAGCTTTTTTTAAAAATAAAGGTAAAGTGTCTTTTTGGCTAACAGCGTGAGGACGGCAGTATTTCCATAAAATATGTGCACAAGAACACCTCTACAGTGCCTCCAAGTCCATCAGTCAAAGAAAGGAGTAGCAAAAGTCTCTGATAATCCCCAGTTTCCCATGACACAAGGTAGCTGTAAAGCTGTTAAGCCTATTCAAGCACAGCCTAGTTTACAATGGTTATAGCCTGGATACTGTAGCTGCTTCTGCCGGCTTTCATTTCTTTAAAAGTGGTAGGTATTTGGGCAGTGCAAGGAAGGGCAACTCTTTTTCAAATCTGCAATTCTTACTGTCAGAGGGAACTGGCCCAAAGTCACTTCTCACACTCTCACTGCCTGGAGGCTCCTCTTCACCCTTCTTGCTATGTGAAGCACAGGAGAAGGAAAGGAGTTGATAAGGTAGTTGTAGTACCAAGTTTGATCCCCCAGCTACAATGCTGGGAAAAAGATGAGGGAATCTCCCTACCCTCTAGCATCCATTTTGCATGTTCCTCCCTGGCTGAAGTAAATAAAGTTATGAAAAGTTGCCTACAGAGGAAGACTGAAAAGTCTGAGATTTTCATCTTTGCTGCAATTGTCTTAAAGATGTCCCCTTGAAATTTGAGAAAAGTGAAATAAAAGTCTGTTGTCAAAGCCTGGGACTCTGTGTGGTTTCAGCACTTGCAGCACATTGGGCAGGTGTCAAGGGCCAGACCTGTGTAAAGTTATTGCCACTGAACCACTAGCTTGCTGGATTGATATTGAAGGAACAGCAGCTGTGAGGTTTGCTGAGTCAGCACCTCTAGGGTGATGCCAATGTACAAGCCTTTACTGGATCATTAATACATATCCATTCTAACTCCTGACTTTACTGACTCAGCACATTTATCCTGGTGGGTTAATGTCAAGGTGTAGATCTCTGTGAAATTTGCTGATTCATTACCTCCAGATTGCTGAGCTAATGCCAGAGCCTCACCCATTTGAAGCTGGCCTCATTTGTGTTTATTTGCCCTGTATGCCATAGAAACTTGAATCCTTTGTTGAGCAGCATGGAAAGGTGACTACTGCTAGGTTAAGATGTGGGATGCCTGAGAAAACACCAACAGGGCAGAAATCAGTCTCTTCACCAGGCCTGAGTATATTCTTCATTGAATGGTGCTAAGGGATACAATGTCAATGCTCGTGAAAGGAGTGGCGATTGCACCTCTCTGTGGCTCAGCTGAAGTGACAATTTAGTACACAACTGGCTCTAATATGCCATTACAGCAGTGCATACTCTCTGCATTGAACTTGGGTTCTTACATGGTAAGACAAATATGTGGTAACCACTACACAATCAAAATTTGGTTGATGATTTCTCACATATGGACTGAGCAAGAGTAATGCATATGGGTTGGACTAAATCATATCCTTCTCAAGGCCCCATTCTAGCTTCTGTTCCCTCAACTTTTTTAAAAAATGCAAGGTGTGTCCTGTCATAACAAGTACAAAGAGGTGAAAAGAAGCAGAGAGAGACAGTGCTTCCGTCTATAAAACACTGCTCTCTGGGGCAATATGGGAACTGAAACTATTTGCAGAAAGACTATGGCTTTACTGGTGCCCTTCATGGGATGCAAAGAACTTTCATTTGCATGGCATTGGTGGTTCAGCTTTTTTATTACAGCTGCCACTCAAGAGGTTTAGGCTCCATTCATATCCAGTAAGCTGGTATCTGAATTGTCTTGTTGATTCTCCCCAAATGACTGCAATTGGAGTCCATAATGGAGCTTGTTTTCTAAGCTTGTAACCTGTGCATGGAATGAGGAAATATCCTTGTTGGCCAATGTATTTGCCTTTGCCATCTTCTGCTAGCAATTTGTCTTTAAATAGGCTTTGATTTTTTTAAAAAAGAAAGTGCTCTGCTGTTAGGGTGACACTTAATACAGAGTCTCCTGATACTGAGTTAGGGCGCTTGCAGATGCTAAGTATGTTCAGTTTGTTACCAGGAGTTAGAACACTCACAATTTCCTTTAACCACAGGTCCACCTATACAAATGAAATCGGCTCCAATTCTCTTCATATAGAAGACCACAAAATTAATGAATATTTAAATAAAAAATATATTTTCTCTTATGCAATTTATGCCTCAAAATGAACATTTCTTGTTCAGATGGAAAGAGGATGGAGATAGTGCAAAATTCACTTTGTTCTGAGAATGAATTATTTGCTCTGTTACTCCATTGAATCCTGATGGGTGGTACAATCACAACATAAAGTTCAACTGCATTAACAGTGTCCTACTCCAGGAAACTAATGGACTTTTGGAAAATATCCATCAATAAGTGCATAAAACATATGCAGCAACAAAATAGTCAGCTTCTTATTGAATTAATTTGCTTGGTTTCTGTTGAATTTCCAGATGACAATGTCAGATTCCAACTCAGACTGCAAAAAAAATATATTTTACAATATGACATTACTGCTTTAAAAAAAATCTTTAATGTATGTAGAAGAGACCTAGCCAATTAACTGGAACATGTCTGAGGACATTATGCTATTCCTTTAATCGTGATGTCAAAACAAATCTTAGCCACCTATCAATTTTGTGTTTCTTGAAAACTCATTAAAGACATTTTACAAATAAATGTTCAGCAACAAAACCTAGAGCCTCCATGCAGTGTTTTGTTCTATTGTATAAGTCATGGCAATTACAAATTAGTTTGGAAGATCACTGGCTTCTTCTAAAGACAGAACATTTTCTGCCATAAGTCATTATTATCTGTTTCCTTGACAATCCTTCCCATGTAGCCTTCAAAATGCAAATGCCCATGGTCTTGGCAGTCTTATCAGGTTTTTCACAAAAGTAACCATTAAAACACTGTTAATTATAACTCCATTGATGCCACAACACCACTTCAACACCTGAAGGAAATAATATTGCTGATCTCCCTGCTGCTCCAGGAAGGGACTAAACTGCATTGGGTCTCTAAGCCGCACAGCATCTCTCTCATGATGCACTGGTCAGTGTAGCACTGGGAGATGGAGCTAAGGCTTCACTTGTTCCCCACCGTTTCTTTCCCACTTGCAAGGGAGTGGGACTTAGAAGGTCTGCTGAGCCCACTTCCCCTGGCATACAGGTTAGCCAGATCACTGGCTGGCCCTCGGTCTAAATTGTTTTGGGCCTAATCCAAACCCCACTGAAGTCAATCGGAGTTTTTCCACTGACTTCTATGAGCTTTGGATCAGGTCCTTTATGTCTCCTAAAACTTGTGAAAAAAGTATAAATGCCAGCTGAGCCAATGTAATCCAACAACCATGGATCTTACGGCATGTCTACATTGCAATTACCCACAACAGGCTCAAGCCAGCTGACCCAGGCTTGTGGGGCTCAGGCTAAGCGACTGTTTAATTGTGGTGTAGATGTTAGAGCTCTGGCTGCAGCCCAAAGTCAGAGACCTTCCTACCTTGCAGGGTCCTAGAACCCGGGCTCCAGCCCAAGCCTGAAAGTCTACACTGCAATTAAACAGCCCCTTAGCCCAAGCCCCATGAGCCTGAGTCAGCTGGCGCAGGCCAGGCCAGCTGTGGGTGTCTAATTGCAGTGTAGACATACTATAAGAGTAAGTAAGTAAGTAAATAAATATTTTTAAAAATGAACAACTTTCTATTCAGCTTTTCCCAAGATATCAATCAGTCTAATCTTATATGTCCTGTCATTTGTTTTTCAAGTGAAATGTCATCCTTTAGTAAGTCAGTGAAAAATTATTTTCTGCAGACCTGTGCACACCACAGACAGAAGAACTTGAGAAAATTGGTTTGATTTAAGATGCAAGCAGTTTCAAGTTTACTGAAATTGCCAAGTAAAGAAACATTGTTATACCTAAATATTTTTTCACCTAATAGTTGCAGCATTAGGTCACTATTCCAGTACCTTAGAAACAGAAAACTTTCTGTTCCTCATTATTATTAAACTGAGAGCTTGGTTTAATTTTCCAGATGACAGTTTTTTGTATTTGTGGGATTACAATATAAATAAGAGGAACAATTGGACATTTCAATCCCAAACCACAGAAAGTTACATCAATAAACAAATACATAAAATAAAATGTAGGGATTGAGAACCTATGAAAACTGAAACTGAAGAAGTCTGCATGAACCCTTGTGAATTAGAGCTGCTTAGTTTTGTACAGGTTTCAGTTATAATCCCCTGAATATAACAGAATATAATAGAATTTAGTTTAATCTGGCAAATTTCATACTGTAAACATTTGCAAGTAATAAATCAAATACCAGTAATGTAGTGACCATACAGGCAGTTGTGGTAGACACAATAGGTTTAACAATAACACACACACAGCTGGATATTGGCATTTCTGTTACTGAGTGAAGGATTAATGACTAGAGAGGATTGTTAGGACTGAATTAATATGTAGACTGAAGTAACTTCTAACGCTTAGTGAAGGCTCAGTCATGAGCAAGACATACTGACAGGGTGATAGGAGAAAACTTAGCGAGCCTTAGCCTATGCAAAGTTTTGTGAATAAATACAGGAATTTAGTTTCCAGATGTCATTTTTGAGAAGTACTAAATGTACTAAAATATTGAATTATTATAATTTATATGATGGTAGTACCTAGAAACACTATCCAAGACTTGGGCCCAATTATGCTAGATATCGCACAAACACATAGTAAAAGAGAGTCCTTGAGCTAAAGAACTTAAGAGTATAAAGAGACAACAGACAAAAGGTGAGAGAAATTATCATCCTTATTTTTTAGATGGGGAATTGAAGCACAGGGCAATTAAGTGCCTTGTCTAAGATCACAGAAGAAGAGGAAAAACCTGAGCCTAGTACCTTAACCACATGACCATCTGTCGTCTCTGAATTATGTTGGTTATATATATTATACATAATCAGCTGGAGTCCCCTAACTTTTGACTCTACACTTTCCTTTTGAACGAAGTCCAGATCAGAGGGGGAAGGCACAAAGATGGTTTAAATCACATTTTCCTAAGCAAAGATGGGTTTAATTTTCTGCTTCAGCATAGATTTTCTGTAATGACCTTGGGCAAGTTGTTTAGCCTCTTTGTGCTTAGTTTCCCATCTGAAAAATGGGGATAATAGTATTTCCTTGCCTGGTGGGAGTGTTGTGAAGATAAATACATTGTCTGTGAGGCACTCAACTATTAATGGTCATGGCAGCCAGATATGGACCTACAAGAGGTTTGCACTGAGATGGGGTTAGTCAGAGGATACCCACAGGAAATCCTCCTTTGTCCGGCTAACCCAGTTTTAGGGTTCATTTTACTGCCAGAGGGGCACAAAGTAGCATTTATAGACTAGAACATCCATCTCTCAATCTTTGTTAAGGAAGATAGTAAGGGGTGGGGCTGGGCGAACCTGAGTTATGATTTACCTAGTTCCTTTGGAGTGCCATTAATGATTTCAGCACTACGTCAGCCAGGAATGTATCTTGCAGTGGGATCTTAGTCTGAAAGTCAATAGTGTGTTATGTTACAGTTGTTAGTGTAAAGGAGACTTTATGTAATATCTAGATGGTGGAATAAACAATACAAATAAAATTAATATTAATTTTACTGTTTTCAGCCTACTCTCAGTTAAAGTTGACTATAAAAATAGACCGTTTTCAGAAAATATATTACAAGTCCTTTTTCTGTCTTTCACAGCAGCAAAAAATGTGTAAGCATTTGATTTGATCTGCTCTCTGAGCTTTTGAAAGAAAGGGATATAAATACAGTAAACATTCCTTTTTATAACAATATTTTCTGTGGGATTCTTTTTCAATGTTGTATATTATTAACTGCTGTCTCTTGGGTCACAAGGAAGACAGAATTAATTTAGCATTCACACATCACTCAAATTAAATATGGACTATCAATGCTTACCAAACTGACATTTCTAAAATTATATTTAAACATTGTATAAATAGAAATACACTTTTTCCAATTGCTTTCAGAAACTTTGTGCTTAAAGGTTACTGAAAGCATAAGGTAGTTCATGGTTGCAAGAGTGTGTAATTGGTTTCCCTATCTACAATTCAGAATCAACTGTCCTCCAAAATTCCTTACCATCTTTTACAATATACCTGTAGTTACAATGAAAGTTCCCGCCGGGTGTGTAGTTCCTCCTATTTAGTTCGTGTTTCTACAGCAGCCATTGTAAAAGAGTAAAATAGAAAATAAAGGGTAGAATTTCAAAAATAGTTTGTCTAATGCTGCTCCCACTGAAGTAAATGGTTAAACTCTCATTGACTTTAATATCAAGAGAGTTAAGACAATGCCGAGAGCGTCTGAAAATACTACCCTAAAGCAGTAATTAAAATAAAAATTAAATACATCAGTGATTTAACAAACCCCAAATGGTGAGCTAAGCTAAAAGTGAGGCCAGAATGGTCAAGGTATAATTCTGTTCTATTCAGACTATAACCTTGGCATCAGAGCAACATAGCTGACTTGAACTGAAGGGCCATGATCAATATTTGAGTATAGCTAGAGAGGCACTAGGGATGGGGAATATGCTTGAGAAGCTCCCTGACACAAGAAAGCCCTATTGCCCCACCACTCCACCGGCACACTTGAGTAAGAAGCTGGATGGACATAACTGAATAAAGATGCAGGCCAATTTGCATGAAAAACTACTATGACAGGACATAGTTTGAGAGATTTGCACTCAAATGCCCTGGGCCAGATTTATAAAGAAATAAGGTCAATATTTGCAAACTTGGATGCCTAAAGTTAGTCACACAAATCCTAACTAAAAGTTTACTGTGTTTAGGTGATGAAATATTAGGTGCCTATCTTCAATTAATTTTTTTGCACAGGCATTTAGGGAAGAAGATGTTGCTTAAGGACCAACAGCTAAGGAAGGAGTGTGGGGTATTTTTCTTAACTTTTTCTTCTTCTGTCATGTTTTGCTAGTTGTTTCCATAAAGATTACTAATAGATTAAAAGCATGTCTACACTTCAAAGAAAAACCCATGACACTGAGTCTCAAAGGCCAGATCAATTGACCCTGCCTTCAGATGGGTTTGAGAGCCAGGACCTCAGCCAGAACCTGAATGTCTACACTGCTATTTTTAGTCCTGCAGCCTGAGTCACTTGACCTGGGTGTTGAGACTGGGCACTGCAGGTTTTTCTTTGCCATGTAGACGTACTCTCTAAATCATCATTAAAGGTGCCTAGACTTTGGGCTCGGTTCCTTTTTTGTTTATTTTTAAAAAAATCAAATAAATAAGTTAAAAAGATGTAAATGTCAAATTACCTACCAAATAATATTTACCTTTAATATGTTAGCAATGTAAACTAAGGAAATAAAAATGGTAATCAAATATCATGCTGCATGGCTTAAATAGTGGGGGTCAGGAAAGAATTTGAGTCCTGAATACTTCACTTCATAATTGGTGAGTTTCAGGAGTTTCTCCTTCCTCTGATAACAGAAACCTCATGCTGTACAGACTGCTGCTAGAAGGCAGTATCATATTATCAATCTTTAAGTAGAAACTCCCAAAGTAACCAATTAAGAGTTCTTCCTTAAATCAATAGCAGAATGTGACCCAGACACAGGTTAATGTCTGATGTGAGATAGCAAAACCTTTGCTCCTGTTCTCTGAAATCTACATACTAATCTATAATATATCACGCTACAATTAAAGGATTCGAGAATCAGTCTTGCAGTCCTTATATGACTGCTGCCCTCATGGCTGACACACCAGGGAAAGAACTGGGGATCTCCAGAGCTAAAACCATGAGTTGCTACAACTTGGCTTAAAGAGCCAAGACTGCAGCTGGAACAACTCATAGCTTCTGTGGACTGGCACAGAGGGGGACTTATACCACACATTCATCAATGGGTTATTCTTACTCAAGCAAAACTCCCATTAGGCCCATTTAATAAATCAACCAAAAATCCAGCCATTTATGTGAGAGAGAATTAAAAATGTTCTGTAATCTGTGAAGGTTACAAAATAACCAGGGAATTGTAAAAACATGATGAGACTATAAAATAGGCTATTCTGTTTAGAGTAGGAGGAATATGTCATATCTTAGAAATAGAAAAAAAGTTACATGACTAACATTCCAAGCCTCGATCCATCTACATAATAACTATAGACAACATCAAAAACAATATTCTCTATGCTATATTTCTAGCATTCATTCTGATAGAATAGATTCTGAATTGTGTTAGACATTTTTTTTATCATTCATAGTATGCTAGTAACAATACTTCATTCAAAATATTACTCTATACTCTGTCTTTGGATGATCTTTTCTGAAAATGCTGCTTCAATTACCATATTTATGCTGATGACTCACAGATCTACCCACACCTGTCATCCAAACTTGTATCACAACCTTCCTTTCTGACATCTCAGATCATTCTGATATACTGCCTTCAAATTAAAAATTGATCATGAGCACAATGAACTTTTGATCATTTCCCCCAAAGTCTCCAGTATCTCCCACTTTATCACCATAGACAATACTGC
This sequence comes from Gopherus flavomarginatus, assembly GCF_025201925.1. Classification (NCBI taxonomy): domain Eukaryota; kingdom Metazoa; phylum Chordata; order Testudines; family Testudinidae; genus Gopherus; species Gopherus flavomarginatus. Next base: position 218,214,403 of record NC_066619.1, read on the forward strand.
AATCTTCCCTGTCACTAAGCCTTGTACTCTGGATGTCATCTTCATTCAACTGTCACCCTAACCTCACAAATCCAGGTCACAGCTAAATGTTGCCACGTCCTCCTCTAGAATATCTTTATGATCCAGCCAGTTTTGTTTGTACAGCTTAGTAGAACTCATGTCCAGGCCCTTATCTCATACTCTGATTACTGTAATCTTCTCTTCTATCACTGTGATACCTCTAATCTTGCCTCATATCCATTAAAGATGCTACTGTTAAATTTATATTGCCAGCTCGTTATCACAGATTTCCTATAGGATATTGGACAACACTATCCTAAAACATATGCTCAAGGGGTCTGAGTGAATGGTGTATAGGCAACCCTAATTCTGGCATTTCCTAACTTCTGAGTACTTGATTTTGCAACCTTAATGTTCTTTTAGCAGTTTTTTTTGTAATTATACCTGATACAGTATTGTTGTCCCCTGACAGATATAAAAATGATCTAGAACTAAACTATCAATACAACTCCTGACTGAAATGTGTTTTTTTTTAACAAACCTTCAAAAATTCTGAGATATATGTCTGGATATTTCCTGATACCATGTGCAAGGTAGCACAGATCTTTGACTAGAACACTTATTATACATATATATAACTAATTGTTTGCCTATAAATCCATTCAGTTAAACCATATTCCTGATTCTTGTCCACACAGCTGTTGAATATTATCAAGGTGAAATATGTGTGGCAAGGAACACATAATAATGAGGGGGCACCAGAGCTTCAAAGTTTGGATGTGGACTCAGACTCAAACTTTCCGAAGTCTGGATTCAGGGAAGGTTGATTTATGCCATCAGAGATTGGGCTCAGCTATTAAGTTTGGTTTCTCATTTAGATCCACACTTTCTAACTTTTGGGGGTTTTCATATCTCACATTTTCCTTCTATTCCACCTTTAAATTTTTTTTTATGTTTTCAAAGGTTTGTTCAGAACAGTCCACAGACAAGCTTTGAAATGTATCCCAAACAGTGTAAGTGTTTTCAAAACTAGAGCTTCAGACAGAGCCAGTTGCTTTTTAACAATTCATGATTTTTCTGCAGTGGAGTGCTCCTCTGACCCATTCCCAATCCTTCTCTGTCCTAAACTCCTGACATCCATTGTCTTCTCACAATAAAGACAGAGTTTCCCTCTTATTGGTGTTTTAATACTGTAGTTCCCCAGGTATCTGGCAGGAATTACACATACCTCAGCATGTTTTGTGAGAGTCGACATTAAAATTACTGTACAGCTGTCATTAATTTCTTTATTGCTGTACTTGTGGCATGAAAACAAACCAGCAACAAGGCAAAGAGTTCATAACTTTTAGGCAACCTTGGTGACAGAGGATGTACAGCAGGGAAATCATTTATTTTCTTTTAGTCCTTTTTTATTACCAGGAGTTCCATCTATGAATTACTCAGTTACCTCTTTTCACTTTCCGACACTTCAGCATCCTTTCATCTTCAGGTACAAAATGGCATTTATATCCATGATCCCTACCTTTTCATTATTGCTCAACAAGGTCAACAATAACTAACACCCAGTCTGTTTATAAGGATCATAGAACCATTCTCTAGTTGTTTGGGATAGTTAACACCAATATTTGCTTTTCAGGCTAGAGGAACAGACCATTTCCATTTTCATTCATAGACATTTAAGGCCAGAAGGGACCATCACACTCTCTAGTCTGACTTCCTGCATATGGCAGGCCACAGAACCTCAACCACACACTCATGTGATAGACCCATAACCTCTGGCTGAGTTATGGAAGTCCTCAAATCATGATTTATAGACTTCAAGTTATAGACAATCCGCTGTTTACTTTAGTTTAAACCTACAAGTGCTATTGGGATTGTTTTACCACTCTGGCCTGAACCAAAAAATTCAAATGATCCTCTTTAAAGAGTGAAATAAGTGTGTTAGCGTCCTAAGACATAAACAAAAGCCCCACAGAGCCAAAGCTCTTCCTTTTCCTTAGTCCTTTTCAGATTATTTAGATATGTTGTGGCAACTATGTGAAACATCTGTCTTTAACCTCAGAACAGGGTGACCAGATAGCAAGTATGAAAAATCAGGACAGGGCGTGGAGGGTTATAGGCAACTATATAAGACAAAGCCCTGACTCTCAGGACAGTTCCTATAAAATTGGGACATCTGGTCACCCTACCTCAGAAGTACTTGAAACCAGCATTTGCAATTGCAGATATCAGCCCATACTCACAAAAGTTTGACAAACATGCACTGAGGTTATTTGCCAAAATGGGAAGCTGTTGAAATTTCCTTCTATCCATCCACCCATCCTAGTTCCCTCAGACACTTTCTGTTTTTCTACAGCAAGGGACCTTCCCGAAGTCATCCAAGAAGGGAGGTTCCAATGTTTGTTGGGTGTAGAAAAGGCAGCTGGGAAAGTGTACAAAAGGTTACTCTTCACTGAGCTTGTACCTCTAAGAGACGTTGCTGGGAGCGCTTTACATCTATCCCCCAAAAAACAGACTGTAGGGTTCAGTTTGTGAGCCATTTCACAAACCACACCATTCAGGCTGTGCACATCCCCAGTCCTGTACGAATTAATGAAAAGGAAGCGTACTCATCAGCTGTATGGTTTCAATCTGACTCCCATTGAATTCAATGGGGCCTACGTAATTAAAATTTTTTGAATGTATATAGAAAGCTGGGGAATGATGTAAATTGGGGCTGTTTTTTTTTAAAGGCTGCCTTTGAAATATAACAAATGCTTTTACCTACTTTTCATTTCACTTGCCAAAGGCGAATAACTTTACAGTTACATCTACTGATAAATATGCAAAGTTAAAGTGTGTACAATGACAGATCTTGGACGAGAACCTCCGCTAATGCAAACTAGCACAACTCCATTGAAATCAATGGAATTATGCTGATTTACACCAGATAAGGATATAGCCCCTCAGCCATTCTTAAACAATAAATACATAAATTCTCAGCCAAATCATTGGATTCAAGATGATGCTGTCTGATGTGCTTTGACAAGAAAAGAATTAACACAGGGCATGTTTACACTGAAAATAGAAAAGAAAAGAAAAATAATCAAAAACAAAAAACAAACCATGGCAGTCAATCTTGGAGCCCAGGTCCACTGACTTGGGTTCATGCTACAAGTCTAAAAATACAACTAGACATTCCCACTTGGGCTGAGCCTGGGCTCAAAGACATAGCAAGGGGGGAAACAATAGGGGGGAAACAATAGGGGGGAAAAATGTGATTTTCTAACAAACCATGGTTACAAAGACTTTTTTTTTTTATTTTTAAGAAACAAATTATTTTATAAAATGTTTCTCCCTCACCTAGTGCTCTGAATTCTGTTACCCAAATGCTTTTACAGACAATACCTATTGGCATACCCTAGCTATCTGAAGGTTTAATGGTACATATATAATAAAATAGAAATTTAAAATTTAAATTTTATGTAACATGAAATAAATAATAGTGACAATACTTATCACTTTTATAGAATTTTCGATCAGTAGAACTCAAAGAACTTTATAATATCCTTATCTTCATTAGGAAGATTGGGAAACTGAGGCATAAAGAGGTTAAGTGATTTGTCCAAGGTTACTGTAAGGGGGTCGGCAAACCCCATACTGAGCATAGACAGAGAGGGGAGGAGTGTCTTTCTTGTTTACAAGCAAGCAGCTTGATCACACAAACCCACTCACAGTCAGTGCTGCCAGTCATGAAGGTAGGCACCCACAGCTGCAACTAACAGAGAAAGCATGGCCTGCTATAAAGGGGAGAGTACAGAGAAGAAAAAGGAGGTAGAAAGGCATGTGGTACAACGGGGTAACATCTCTACACCAGCCTACCTCCATGAAAATAGCCAGGAGACTGAAGCAGACTAAAATTGAAGGGTTGATAGATGTCAGAGTCCAGGAACTGACCTAAGTACAAACTAAGAAGAGCCCCAGGCAGGAGAAGCAGAGATCCCCTCGAAAGACCACCCCTGGAGATGGTGACAGTCAAACAGTGAATGAATCGTGGAGTTGGGAATAGAATCCAGATCACCAATGTCTATTTCTAAACCTATCACAATGTCAATTATTTTATGATTTTGTCTCACCAAATCCTCATAATTATTCCCTTTTAGTAGAAGGAGTTGATTCTATCATATATGCTTTCCAAGTAAATCCAGGAGTGCTCTTTAGAGTTACCAGCTTCCTATAATTTCCCGCCCCCTCAACATACTCTCTCACCTTGTAATATGACACATTGGTTGAACCAGGTGTCAACGCTACAACATCTGTGTTTTTAAATAACATAGAATAATAGAAATACAGGGTTGTAAGGGACCTTGAGAAGTCATCATGTCCAAACACCATTGGTGTGGCAGGACCTAGACCATTCCTGTCTAGGGTGTTGTCCACCCTCTTCTTAAAAGCCTCCAATGATGACAATTCTACAACCTCCCTTGGACGCCTATTCAAGTGCTTAACTACCCTTTTAGTTAGAATGGTTTTTTAAATATCTAATCTAAATCTCTTTTGCTGCAGATTAAGCCCATTACTTATTGTTTTACCTACAAGTTCTCTTGATAGAAGGAATCTGTATAACAATCCTTAACATATTTGAAGACTGTTATCAGGTTCCCCCTCAGTCTTCTTTTTTCAAAATTAAACATGCTTAGTTTATTTACCTTTCCTCAGAGGTCAGGTTTTCTAAACCTTTGATCATTTTTACTACTCTCCTCTGGACTCTCTCCAATTTGTCCACATCTTTCCTAAAATGTGGCACCCAGAACTGGACACAATACTCCAGGTGAGACCTCACCAGTGCAGAGGGGAGTGCTACAATTACCTCCTGTGTCTTACTTATGACACTCCTGTTATTACAGCCCAGAATGATATTAACCTTTTTTGCAAATGCATCACATTGTTGACTCTCGTTAAATTTGCGATCTACTATAATCCCCAGATCCTCTTCAGCAGTACTCCAACCTAACCAGTTAGTCACCATTTTGTAGTTGTGGATTTGATTTTTAATTCGTAAGTACTTTGCTCTTGTCTTTATTTGTTTTTATCTTGTTGAATTCAGATCAATTCTCTAATTTGTCAAGATAATTTTGGATACTAATTCTGTTCTCCAAAATGCTTGCAACTCTTCCCAGTTAATGCTATCTCCAAATTTTATAAGCATACTCTCTATTCATTATCCAAGTCATTAATGAAAATACTGAATAGTACCTAACCCAGGATTGACCCGCGGAGAACCCAATGCATATGCCCTTCCAGTTAGACAGTCAACCATTGATAACCGCTCTTTGAGTACATCTTTCAACCAGTTGTGCACCCAGCTTATAATCAATTCATCTAGATCGCATTTCTCTAGTTTGCTTATAAGAATGTCATATGGGGCTGTTTTAAAAGGTTTATTACACATCAAGGTATAAATATTCCACACCACCACGTAATACATAAATTTTTATTTTTGATTATATACATGTAAATGAAATGGATTATAAATATATACAGCCAAATTCTGCTCTGAGTGTGCATTGACTGTAATGGAGTTTCAAGGCAGAAATAGCCCCCATAGAATACCCATATAATATACAGTGGAAATATTTTTGCTGAATTCATTCTTAAACATAAGTAGCTCCCTTCCATCTGTGTGCTTTTAAAGCTTTGTTTTAACATTAAAGACTGTGATGGTCTACCCATACAAAAATACAATATATCCCAATACAGCTTGCAAACCAGTGAATGTCTCTGCTCCTATAGAAAGTAACATGAATGCTGCAAATGCAGTATTTTAGTGTTAATTCATAGGGATAACAGGTTGGCAAAAAAAATAAAATAATGAATTTACATCACTGAAAGCTGAAATACTAGAATAACCGGAGAGCTATTAATATTTCCACGTTTTCATTCAGCAGTCCAGAAATATTGATATTTACAGTCGTATGGTACTTCACAGACCATAGCTCACTTTAACTGAGCTCACATATTGAAAAATACTTACAAATGTTCAAAATCAAAAACTCATTTAGAGTTTAAAGTTTAAGACTTCATCATCTCTGTGTGCACTTAGAAAACATTGAAAACATCACCATGCATCTCCAGATTTTTCCCATTCAGAACTTAGCATTTACATTTGTGATCTGATTTTTAGCACAATGCCCTTCAGCACGATTCCCCTCATGGAAAAACATACATAACATTTGCCTAAATGAAAATTCAGGTATGCATATAAAACAATCCTATAGGTTTCCTTTTATCAGGAGAGCTTTTTTATTGCATTTAACATAAGGCTGTTGCACATGAGGAGATAAGGGCTGGGTAAAAGTGTGTAGAGGTGATGTGGTCCTCATATAGGGTGACCAGAGAGCAAGGGTGAAAAATCGGGACAGAGGGTGGGGGGTAATTGGCACCTATACAAGACAAGGCCCCAAATATCGAGACTGTCCCTATAAAATCGGGACATCTGGTCACCCTATCCTCATAGGAATTGTGTGGGGCATCCATTCTTGTTATGCTTGTTGCTGGGTTATTTGATTTGATCAGGAGTCTGTTTACTTATTGGTGTATATGCTTTTATTTTAGTTTTGATAAATCCAAATAAATAAAATAATCAGTACATTTCACATTTTAGAATGAATTTTAATAAGTATGTTTTGAGCACTAAAGATAAACAGTTAAGATGGGAAGTTGTATGTAATGGTTGCCTTGCTTCTACTCTATATGATAAAGATCTAAGCCAAATGCCAAGTGAATCTTGACTTTCTCATGGCAGGGAAATTGGGCAAAAGCCAGTTCACCTTGACTTCAGTTAGATTTTTCATGTCAGAAAGGCAAGCACAATTTGGCCCTTGGATATCAATGAGTCATCCACAGACTATCCACAGTATTTAGTTAATGGCCTTGATCTTGTCTTTTCTAACCTAATATGTACCTATAAGCAATTATAATATCCCTACATGTAGGTGCTGAAGTGTAATCCTGCAATAACATGCAGCTCTGAGCAGCTTTTCTATCACCACCCTCTCTACTGTTATGTACTCTATTACAAATCAAATAGTGGCAAGTTTAAGAGAGTTTTCTACCCAAACTTTCAGAGTTATAAATTAACTTAATCCTGGATGATGACTTAATACACTGTAATAGCGCTGTTTCAGCTCACATGAAGGCAGTCATGCTGTTCTAACACAGAACTCCTGTTCAAGTCTGGGAAACTAACTCAGAGTGTCATGGCTAAACACAAGGAGAAACAGATTGTTTAACAGAACTAGTTAACACATATTTCAAGGGACCATTCCAAGTGAACTGGCCTGTTAACACCCCTCCAGTCACAGGGAGAAAAGAAAGAAGAGAGTTGTTAGTGGGTAATGGATTGTTATAATAAACCATAAATTCAATGTCTCTATTCAGTCCATGATTTTTATTGTCTAGCAGATATATGAATTTAAGCTCCAAGGCTTGTCTTTTGAAAGTGTTGTGTGGGTTTCCTTTGAGGATAAGAACTGATAAGTCAGATATAGAGTGATTGGCTTATTGAAAAGTGTTCACCCACAGGTGATGTGGTGTTGTTTTTTATCGTTTTCCTGTTTGAGCTCATGGGAGAGCATAGAGATTGTCTGTTTTCACCCACATAGTTGCTTTGGGGTATTTAATGCACTGTCAGAGAATGATGCTGTGGAAAGGGTTTCAGAGGAAACATCAAGAATCTCAGTGGACAGTCCAAGCAATGAATGGACAAGGAAAATGAACTCTCCTCTCATTGAAATGGTCATTACAGATCAGGGACGAGGTATGTCAGTTGGACAACACTAGGGAACTTGTACTGTGGTATGGTCTGTGCTGTACTTGTTCTATACGTTGACAGCCCTGGAGAATGAAATGCTCAATCTGGCACACACCCACAAGCACTAAAATAAATATAAATTAAGAAATTCAGAAGTAAGATATTATAATTTTATTTATAATTTTATTTCTACGCCACACCACATAACAGTGGTCTTTTAACATACCATATGTGCTACAATACCTAGACACAACTGCTTGAGTTAAAAGTGCAGTTTCATTTACTGTTCTTTTTTGTGGGCTTGAATCAGACATGTAGCATACATTTAACATTTTTTGTATTCTTGTAAAAATGTTTCAGTTTATTTTGTTTTGCATCTAAAGATTAGTTTGAAATTCCAACCTTGTCACGATGTTTTATTCCCCCTTTTAAACATGCAAACAGACTCCAAAAAACAAAACCAAAAAAACAAAATCAAACAAAACAACCACCAGCCATCAGTTAAAATATGTAACCAAATGCCAAATCTAAATTAAACATTATGGATTTAATTTAATAGTCTTTATTGATTTTACTTTGTTACATATTAAAATAAGTCACAAGTACTCTCCTAGGAGGAATTCATTTCTAATGCATAGGAAACTACTTCATGAAATAAAAATGGCATATCAAGATGTGGTCTGCATGTGTAACACCAACAGACACTGGTTGTCGACGGGAAGTCTGGAGCTAAATGCAGGAGTCTTTACTGCATGAGCTAAAAGCCACGTGGCTCTTAGCTATGGCTGTAGCAGACTCATCAATCTCTAGCTGGGCTAGACGCCACTGAAGAGGGACAGAGTACCACACCGGGCAGGCATGGGTTACACATATACATCACTTATCAGAGGGGTAGCCGTGTTAGTCTGGATCTGTAAAAGCAGCAAAGAATCCTGTGGCACCTTATAGATTAACAGACGTTTTGGAGCATGAGCTTTCGTGGGTGAATACCCACTTCATAAGATGCATGTCATCACTCTACTGTACATAACATCACTGTACGTCTTCTTCCTCACTGATGCACTGTCTACTAGAAATGGCTTAGCACATGGAAGAAATAAGCAAATAGACACAACAGCTGGTTCAAACTTAATCTAGGGAAAATAGAAGTGTTGATGCTTAGTGGGGAAAAAATGGACAAATTTACTGACCCTTGCTTCCATTGAGGGCAGATGACCACTAAAGAACGTGTCTACACTGCAAGATAAACCCAGGGTTTGAACTTCTGTTTACACACAAATTGCATTAGCCTAAGGCTTGGACCCAGAGTCCCAGAGCCCCATTGCGGGGTGGGCCCAAGCCTGAGTCAAGCTGGGATCCAGAGTTGAAGAAAGCCCTATTGCTCTGAAGTGTAGATGCAGCCCCACTGGACTTGAGCCCTGGGAGTCTGCCAAAAATATCCCACAATCCCACAGGCCAACATTCTTGGACAGTCAAGTTTGGTGGGCAGTCAAGTTTTCCCATCAGGAACAAAGGGCTAGAGTGGCCACATTTTGGGAGAAAGCTAGGATGTCTGGGATACAAGTGGCTGGACTCACGCGCCCATAATACAGTAAAGATGCTGGAGCTTCAGGTTAGGACCCAGCATTCAACCACTCCTAACCTGGGTTTACAAATGAATGTAGACATTGAAGCCCTAAGTTAACAAACCCAGGGTCTGCTAACCCAAGTTCTACTAACCTTCACATTACAGTGAAGACATAGCCAAATTGTCAAAACAGTAGGAAGCCTCAGATGCTGAACTAGTTACTGCTCCTGGACACATAGTCCGTATGAGTGGTGAAGAACTATTTTTACTGTCTCCAATTGCCTAGAAGATTAAGTCTTATCTTTTCAGGCAAAAACTTTGTGTTGCGATCCCAGGAGTTTGTTCCCAGAGATCAGACTACCTAGAGCTGGGTGTTATTGCTACTTTGAACTTGAAACACACAAGAGACAGGCTTATCAACTAATACAAGTAGGCACAAGTGTATCATATCAGAGCTTAATATTGTTGCTTTATCCTAGTTGTCTGCATTTAAATTAATTAGTAATATTAAAACAGTGCAATGTTTCAGTTGCTGTGATGGGGGTATAACAAAGAAGAAATAATTATGATAAATTAAATTAAGAAGCATCTAAAAATCAATGCCCACACCACATCAATATTCCTGGATTCATTGTTTGTCATGACTGTTACGTTGTGAAAGAATATTAATTTATTCACTGTGAAATGTATTAAAACTAGGGGCTAAAGAGAGAGATTCCATTTAAAAGTACAATTACTTCTAACTCTCTTTACTTCTGTAAAACTGTGCTTTCTAACATATTATTGTAATAGCTTCACACAGTGTTACCACTCATTCAAATAATGTTTATATCAGATGACAGAAAGAAATAATTGCCCACAAATTACACCATAGCTTTTGTGCATGCTGCATATTTGGCTTTCTGCTCTTGGACCAATTTTCAGTGTCATTAAGTAGAAAGCACATCATTTCCCAAAGAACTGGGAATGGAGTACATACAGAGACTGATTTGGAATTTTTTACATAAACTTTCTGTTTTAGATTTGGAATATTTACATAACACTAGAGCAAAACAATACTCTAGAAACATATTTGTGGTGTCAATTCATTTCCCCAGCACTAATGTTCTACTCCAGCTAGTTCTACAGGGCTTTACCTGGCTGTGACAACTCGTGCCTTGGACTTCTTTTGTTGTTTTTAAAACATTATTTTTATTCCCTCAAATTTTGTTATTTTATTAGTAATTTTTTAAATATTCCTTTGGGATAACAGAGGCCAAACTTTAACATTTACCAAAATACTTGTAAATTGCTTAGCACTCTGGGAAAAGATAAAGTTGTTTTGGTTACCTGTCATCAGACTCAATCGTGTAAGCCAAACCAGCTACTCTTAGCCAAATCTTTATGATTATATGCTAGAAAACTGACCTCAACTCAGTACAATGCATACAAATAAATCTATGCCACTGTTTCCCAGGAACAGTATGAAACTCTATGCTTATCTCTTCTGTCCTTTAAATTCTGTTGCACACCACCATTTTCTGGAAATAGCAGAGCTTCTAAAAATATATGGAAGAGCTTTGAAGAAATGATTAGTTTTGGAAACCATGCAGAATAAATGAAGGTTGGTGCTGTATAATTACTCCCTAACATTAGGCATATTTCCATATCTGAAATAATCTAATCTCTGGAACTACTGGCCAAGTAGAAGACAGTTTAATTTTCTATGAAACACTAAATTTCAGCAACTTATGCTCAGTGCCCCAGTTAACAATGCCATCTCTTGCATTTTTTTAAATACATTCTGGGATTATTTTACACGGTCAGATAAAGGAGATTGCTGCTTTTAACTTGAATAGAAAAGTGTACGATTCTGTGCTCATTTATACCAGAGCAATCTCATTGATTTTAATGAGAGGAGAATATGTCCCTTTTTTACATTCATGTTAAACAAAACATAGAGGTTATTATACATTTTGCATTAAGTCAAATCATTACCTGTCAACAAAATTATGGATTCTGAACCATGTGAGTGGGCTCTCCATTACTGATTTAGGTAGATTTCTTCATTTAAGGTCTAAATAGTAAAGAATATGAAGAGATTGCTCAAAATCAGTTTTGAAATTATTTTCATGTAAAGTGTGATCACATTGGAAGAGTGTGCAGAGTTTAGGGTATTTGCAAGACTTTCATTTAAAAAAAATTGTGAACCAGGTTGAGAATCAGGCCAGGATGCTGCAAGTGACAGTCTTGCCTCAAAACCTGCTCAGAACTCCAGCGAAGTGAGAGGGACTCTGTGCAGGTGCAGGTCTCCTCCTGCAGGATCATTTGCAAGATCAGTGCCTAAAATTCTAAATAAATGGTATATTATGAATGCAGAGACTTCAGAGTTCATTTGTAAAAGTAAATTGTTCCATATTTAGAATAATAGAATCATAGATGATTAGGGTTGGAAGAGACCTCAGGAAGTCATCTAGTTCAACCCCATTTACTTCATGGCTGGTTTGTCAGGGCTTCTGAGAGCAATAAACTCTTCTTTACTGAGCCATCCCAAATGTGTGTCAATAAACCACATAAACCACATCACATATTATTCTGTATATTCCACATATTTAGCAGGAAAAAATATTTTAGAAATCTTGCACTTTTTTCATATAAAGATGAGACTCCATAGTCCAACTGTACTGACTCTGAGAGGAAAAAAATAAATAATAAATTGCAAAAACTGCTAAAAAAATTTTTAAATAACTTTTCAGTAGGGCTGGTTGAAATTTTTCCATTAAAAGTGTTTTTTGATGGACAATTGGGTTTTCAAATAATTTTGTGGTTGTGCAAAATATTATCTGCTTTCCCCCAGAAAATTTCAATTTTTCATCGAAAAACTGAACACCCAAAACCTGAAAAATTCCAGCCTAAACCCCAAAATTTCTATTTGGAAGTGCCCACATGGTGCCTCATGGTAGTTGTCGTTTGTGTGCCTCATGTCCCCATTCTCTTCTGTAGTTGAGGTTTCCCAGCCAGATTACATCACCTACTGGCAGAGACTCTCATGAAGCACTATGATGGCTCAGCAAGAGGGAAGACCATGGTGCATAAGGAGACTTATAGTCCAGCCAGGAAGCCTGGTCCATAGAGGAGAGTGGTAGCATGAGACACCTGAACTACTGCCCTCATGAGGCACTACAGTAGCATTTTCAAACAAATTTTTGTTTCTCATCCAAAAGTTTCTGGCCATATTTTCCCCCAAAAGTTGAAATTTTCTGAGGAACAAAATCATGCTCAATTTTTCAGTGTACTACAACTTGTGATTTTAAGGTTCAATACCTTGGGACTATCCACTGCAAGAAGCAAGCTCTAGGAATATGTAATTTCATAATATGTAGCTGCTATTTCTTACCCTCATAGTGATGAGATAATTGGCCCTTAAAATATTTAAGGTCTCATATCTTGGGATCCATAAAGGTTACAAATAATTTTATAACATTTAAAACTCAGGCTCCCCAATGTTAATGGTGTAAGGCTTTAATTCTAGCCTTCTGTCTGCCATCTTTTAAGTAATGGGAGATGCTCAGTACTATGGTGATGAGCCATATAACTATCTGGATAAGTAATGTTCTATCACTCTTCCTTCTCTGACACTAACTTGTCTTCGCAAACAGCAACAATTTACAGCTTCGCACTATAATGTAATGAAATGGGAAAAACTATCCTAGCAATTTCTTTGAGACTTTCTATTTATATTTTTCTTTTTTCTTCTGAGACTTGTACAATAGTGAATAAGAGAGACTGACTTTTCAGGCAGGTGGGATGTAAAAGTAGCACCTATCTTACAGAAAATTTGTTCACATTCGTTCTCCAATAAATTTTCTGTAAGATAGGTAGAGGAAGATTCTCTGTCTCCTTATTAATTGCTTAGGTGACACATAGGGAGTGGGAAACTGTCTAGACATGCCTTGTTGGGGATTCTCATTGGGGAGTCCCCCAGTAAGAAGAGAAGTATTTTAGCTTTTGCCTCCTTCCTTGCACCCTGGCACAGTGATGGGGAGGGCTGTTTCAGAAAGGTTGAAGGATTCACCACAGCCCCTTGAAAACCACTGCATGATGATGTAAGTTAGAGCAGTCCCCAGGCTGCTCTAACATGGGACACATCTGACTTCCTGACAACCCTTCACTCTGCTGCAACCAGCAAAAAACCTGTCCTGTGACAAATACAGAACAGCATATTATGTAGTATAAAACAACTAGATAGCCATAGTACTTTCTATAAACACCTAAAATAGACATAACAGTTTTATTGGCACTCATTGGGGATGACCTGCACAATTCACACATGACTCTGCCAATACATCCAAGAAATAAGCTGCCTAAAACACAGGGATAGATAGATAGATAGATAGATAGGAAAAGCACAACAGAGTTTTTGGAGGTAATACACAGGGATATTTTTGATTGAATGAAGCTGTCTGAAATAGAATGTCAGGAATCTTGCAGTGAACAGGGTGATTGGCTCATGTTTCAAGCTCAAATTGCTGCAGGAAAATGCAATCAACCCATACGTGCTGTCACTTTAAAATAAATGAAAGCAGGCAGCCATACTTATCACCCACACTTGTTGCAACTCTAAACTAAAGGAAGTAGATTTAATTAGGCTGGTGTGCTACAAAGGAAATTAGAAATCAACATTTAACATGATGAAATATTTTTGTTGTTGAAAAAATGGTCAGGAATATAAATAGCTGAAGAATGTATCAAAAAAAAATCAAAACCTACAGCTGGCTCATACACCACAAAAAATTCAAAATATTAGCCCTTCAGTGTCCATGCTACAGGAAAAGATTGTTTACTTGTCATTTCAGTACAACAGAGCCCTTATTATTCTGTAGCATACAGTCGGTCTGTCCGTTAATGTAACACACACCTGTGACAATAAGACTGGTCTGCAAATCTCTAAATTAATGAAATCCCTAACCCAAGTCTCTACCAGTTGTAGAAGACTTCTCAGAATACAACCACTAAGTCATCCACACAAGTCAGAAATGAATAAATGTTGAGGACAATTAATTTCACAGCAGAAAGTTACTTAGTTCAAGGCATTTCCATCAAAAGCTTCCAAAGCCACAAGTGGTGTGGCAACCCTGTACTCATACACTAGGCTGAAATATCAAGCATGTAAAACAAACACTGGCTGGTTCAAGACTTGCTACACGATTTTTTATTACATTGGCTGTGTTTCTTTGTTTCTGCATTTCTAAAGGGATTAAGAGACTCATTTTAAAAGGAGGCAGATAGGTTTTACAAGTCTAGCTCTGATCCTGCCCTGTTTTATGTTCTGCCAAATGGCTTCCACACTCACGTGAATGAATAGAAAACACTTCTTTTTTCAGTGAGCCATCACTGACGCTTTCTTTAACATGTCATGTTAAGGTGAAGACAAGGTCAGATTCTACACTTGGCTAGACAACAGAAGCCTTTCACAACCCCCCCCACCCCCCCCGTGTTTCATCTTTATTAAATTTTCCAAAGACACTGGTGCCAGGTGTGGAGCTTTCCCTCACTAGAATTTTGCTTGGTTGCTCAATGGGAAGCTGATGGTTGTGGTAAAGCAATCTTAACAATGGTAAATATATTGCCTAACCATTCGTGGTATTGAGCATCTCCTGTGTTGAGTGCATTCAGCTCCCAATACATTAATTCAATAGCAGTTGAGAGTGCTCAGCACCATGCAGAAAATGCTAAAAAAAAAAAGGATAGGACTGAAATGGAACACCAGATATAAAGCCTCTTGAACTTTAGAGAAGCTCAAATGAGATTCCAATCTGAATCTGAACTTTACCATTTACATCCATCTTTAATTCAAAAATTGAAAGTGGAATCTTGTGCAGAATCGGAGCACCCTCAATAACCAGGATAAGAGGAACACTCAGCATGTTGATCATTTGAATCTTAATTCTTCTGCAAGTCTGAGTCCAACATGACTTCTGGTTGCCATTCATTGTCACATCCTAGCATGGCATTTTGTGGATGTTATCAATTCCAGCATCAAATCTGGTTGGGGACTGGCTACTATGTTAAATCCTGAGGAATTATTTTTTCTTTTATTAAAATATGCCAATTTCCAAAGTCTATAATGTCCCTACTTTGTATTCCATACAGGACATGAATGAAATATAAACCTTAGAATATCACATAACAATGTACAAGCCCCAACTAGGCAGGATTTACCATACCCCTATACGCATTGTCCAGAAATGGTGGGAAGCCATCAGCAGGAGACAGCAAGTTGGGGTGTCACAACGTGCAGAAACTAGTGTTTTGAGGAAAATGGACTTTCAGCACCTCCAAATGAACAAGAAGGAAAGTTCTGAGTGACAAATGAGCTGAATGCCCCTTTTACCTTCCTTGTCTAGGGCATTCAGCTGCAGTTTTATTTACAAAGATCAGAGATTTTTAGAATTACACTAGCAGACATCTTTAAGCAAACTCTTGACAGAGTGATTTCTGTAACAAAGATGACACGTTCCCAAATTCTTTGGGGACACTGGCAGCAGACGTGGCTCCCACATTCTCTGCAGACTACAAATTAAACAATAAACATAGCATTGGCGACATTGCTTAGGACACAATTTCAAAAAAGGAAAACTGTAGCCATATATCTACCAGCTTCAGACACAAGGCCCTGGAAACTGGGTCACCTAAACATAGTAACAGAGATTAAATGTAACCCTTCTATGTCTCTCTCTATGTACAGTGGGCTAATTGCTGAGGTAGTTCAAGCAGCAGCGTCTAATATATGCTTAATGCTAACAGAAACAGCCAGGCTGTTATTTTCTGTTGTGATTATTAATAGAAAGTTTCTAGCTTAGCCTTTGTTCATGTCTTTTCTTTCAGCTGAAATCCCAAGAAAATTACAAAGCCAAAAATCTTAGACATCCAACTCCTTTAGTGCCAAACTTGCCCTTGATTCTTGTGTGCAATTTCATTTGGCTTCGATTGGTTCCAGTGCACGTTAATGCAGAATCTGGATCCTGATCCAGAAAAGTACTTAGACCCAGTTCCTCAAAGGTATTGAGACACCTAACTATCATTAATGTCAATGGGAGTTAGGTCCCTAAATATCTCTGAGGATCTGGGCCTTAAGAACATGCTAAGCTTTAAGTATGAGTAATACTATTGACTTCAGTGTGTCTAATCAGGTGCTCATTGTTAAGCACATTTGTAATTGCTTTACTGGATTGGGGCATTGGTTCTTAGAGACCAGAAAAGCAAATTAAAAATGGTCCTGTGTAATGGTCTTTTGTGTCAACTAACTTTTTTTTTTATTTTGTTTTGGGGTTGTTTTTTTCAAGAGAAACAAACAGGGCTCCCAGGCATCTTTGTGTGCATTCACACATGGGAATATATACACTGCTACACAGATGGGCTAGTTACATTAGGGATGAATTCGGCTCATCATTACTAGACATTATGCTAGCATTTAGATGAATAGCTCTGTGAAATATCAGAGAGGGTACTCACCTTTGTAGGCTCACTTGTAAAATTCAATATATCGCAGATGGTGCTCTACCACTTTAACATAAATGTAATGCATCACTGCTTTTCTGTTTAAACTGTTTAATATACTCTACTAGATTTTTCATTTTTTTATGAATGAAGAGGCCTTCACTCTAACAGAATTTTAAAAAAATACTTCAAGGAAACCAGTGCTGAGGAATGTGAGTCTGAGTCAATCCATTGATTTCAGTGGCTTTGCATCAGTCCCCGTCTTCTGAATGTGCATGGCAGAAAGCCAAAGTGATACTAATGTCATTTTTCATTGCTGTAGAGCAGCACTGGATTAGTCTCCCTTTGCTGTATATACATGGAGTGTGGGAAGGAAACAAAGTGTACTTGGAGGAAAAAGGAGCTGGCAGAGTTCAGGATCAGAACCAAGCCAGTGCTGATGGTGGCACATGTATGAGAACCTGTAAGAGAGACAGTTGCTGATGTGAGTCTGGAATACTGGAGAGTAGCAGGCAAACAGTCATTCAGAAACTCCTGTGTAGAGCTGTTAACATGATAAGAAGTATGGATTTCAGTTCGGAGGGTATTTGGATGCAGTGAAGGGCCTTAAAAAGGAGGTGCCAAGGTCATAGCAGCATGCAGAGAATCTGAGTTTGAGAGTGTTTTTATTCGCATTGGCTGGAAATGAGCCAGGTGGGTATTGGGCAAGCCAGAGAAGGAATTGCAGTGGGAAATCATAAGGGCATGAACAAGAATTTTGGCAGTAGGGATAGAATTTGACAGATGAGTTATAGAGATGTTCTATGGGAAGAAGTAATATGATCTGGCTACAGCCTCTCTATGAAGGACAAAAAGAAAACAGGAATCAAGGATGATTCTAAGATTGCAGTTCCAAAGAACAAGGAGGATAGTGTTATTTATCCTGATGGCAAAGAGAGGCCGGGAAGGGAGGGGGCTTAGTGGGAAGCTGAGGAGTTCAGTTTTGCCATATGACATGGATTCTGATGGTGGGATATGTAAGAGGGACTGAAAGAGAGATGACTGAAAATGTGGTCCTTGTGAGAGCTCTGGGGTGAAGAGAACTTTACTTGGTATGCATTTTGCCCCATGAATCAGAAATGGTGATGCCTAGTGGCTAGGTTAGATTTCCCCTCCAAGCTTAGACACGGAGGTTTTTATGAATTACAGGAAAATTATTTTTCCTCTTTCTCAGTTGTTACGGCCTTACTCCACATGTGCAAATCCGTGCACAAGTACAAATATTTGAGTCAGGAATAAAAGGAGGCAGTAGTTCTCTGCTGTAGAACCTGGAAGCTGCTCGAGAAAAAAAAAATCAGGGAGACCTGAAGGTACTGGGCCTTATATTCCAGATCGGTTGTTAACTTATTGAGAGACTACCATAAATACTGCATACAAGATGCTTGAAGTAGTTCCACACAGAGAGCAGTAATCCAACCAATGGCAGAATTAAAAGTAAGGACAACTTCTGGGTAAGAAGATCCCTGCTTTGGAAATGGAACATACAGAAAAACCAAAGATTTAACTTTATGTACCATATCTGACACTTGCACTTGCATATCTTCTTTGTATAGCCAGAAGGAAAAAGGTAATGTTGGAAATGATTGTACATTAAAGCAGCTCTGGGAAAACACTGAGTGACTAATCATCTGGAAATAATATATCAACTATGTGCTGCACTGTGTGCTGAAGTGCTCTTGATCAGTTCAATATGGTACAGTTCACGACTGAGATTTTGAACTAGTGTGCACCCAATCAAAACTGACACTGAAAAAATAGCAGGCAGGGGACTGATCTTCTTTTCATTGTGAACTGGGCCTGATTTATGCACCATACTCTTGAAGGTGACATACAACATATACCTGAAGACATTTTTGTGCTTCTTATACTATGTTTTATTTGAATTCTACGGGTCAAGTTTTGCCCTAAGCTATTCAGAAGAAGTTGTATGTATATATTGTATATGATAGCAGAATTTGATTATTAATTAGAAAATAACGGATTGTAAAAAGAGAAAAAAATATCTAACACTATAACCCAAGGTGCAATATACCCGAAGGATTGTAAATATGGGTTACTGAAAGGGATATTAATTATCCCTTGTCATTACATTCCAGGCCCCTTAAGTCTACACACATCAATGTGTTTTGGTCCAGTGGATACTTTTTACTGAGATGCCCTTAGAGGACATTAACTCCTGCTTCCCAACCTCATTCTGATGAATGCATGAAGTAAATCAAATCTCTGAGGACTTGATCCTACAGTCCTTATGAAGTCTTTCTCTCTTAATTTCAAGGGGAGTTGTATATGTGCTTTGCTCAACAGAGATGGACTTTTACTCATTCCTACAATTAAGCATATGAAATGGTTACACACCTCATAATTGTTGCTCTTCAAGATGTGTTGCACATGTCCGTTTCATTTAGATGTGTGGGCATCCCATGAACCAGTGCACTGTTTGCTCTAGTGGTATCTCTAGGGACTGCCACAGTCGTGGCCTGTTGTCCCTCATGCTTCAATCTCATGTATCAAGGGTGGAGCCACCTCACCGATCCTTCTGGTTCTTCATATAAGACTGTTAGACGATAGATTACAATGTGTTGGAGAAGGTGGAAGGGTCATGTTGTGGACATATAAAACACATCTCATAAGAACAAACATTATAAGAAGGTGAGTAATCATTTCTTCTTTGCGTGATTGCATAAGTCTGGGATATGGTTGGTTTACTTTGGATCTGTGCATTGCAGTGTGGATGCCAGGCCCTTGGTTTGAGTCCCAGGACAGAAAATTAATAATGTAGAGTTAACAATCAGTGTAGATGCTCAAGCCTTAGGTTCTCTAAGGCAGCATCAGTTGACTCAAGTCCCCCTAACCCTGGACTTACATTGCAGTGTAGACATACCCTAGGATTCTCAGTGAAATAGGGACTGCGTGACTGCTTTCCCCACATGTGTATTTTCCCTTGATGCAGTAGTAATGCATAATTGCATAATGTCTTGCAAATGTGTGGACAGAACACCATGTCTGCTCTGCAGATGTCTACAGTCGGGATGTTTTCCACAAATGCCGAGGAGATTGAGTGTGCTCTGACTGAGTTGGCAGCTTCTTGGAGAAACAATGCTCTTGGCAGCATAGCATATACCAGTTCAGCTGGTGATCCATCTGGAGAGCCATTGCCCTGTGACAGTATGCTCTCTCATTTGTTCTGCACAGGACACTAAAAATTGAGAAGGGACCCAGAAGTACTTTGTTCTATCTGGGTAAAGAGCCAGGGTTTGGCATACATCTAAAATGTGGATCTTTTGTTCATCTTTGCGAGCATGTGGCTTTGGAAAGAAGACTGGGAAGTATATTTACTGATTGAGGTAGAAATCAGATACAACTTTGGAAAGAAACATAAGGTTTGACCTAAGCTATACCTTGTCCTTGTAAAAATGGTATATGAAGGATCTGTTACCAGGGCATGCAGTTCTCCTTCTCTCCTCATAAAGGTGGCTGCTGTAAGGAAGAACAACGAGGAGTCTTTGTGGCACCTTAGACTAACAAATTTATTTCAGCATCAACTTCCGTGGGCTAAAACCCACTTCATCAGATGCATGGAGTGAAAAATACAATAAGCAGAATATATATGTTCTAGCACATGAAAAGATGCAAGTTGCCTTACCAAGTGTGTGTGTGGGGGGGGAGGAGAGTCAGTACTAATAAGCCAATTCAATTAAGGTGGAAGTGGCTTGTTCTCAATAGTTGACAAGAATGGGTGAATACCAAGGGAGGGGAAATTATTTTTGTAGTGCTAACAAGGCCAATGCAATCAAGGTGGTCCATTTCCAACAGCTGACAAGAATGTGAGAGTATCAGTAGAGGGAAAATTACTTTTTGTAGTGACCCATCCACTCCCAGTCTTTATTCAGGCCTAATTTGATGGTGTCCAGTTTGCAAATTAATTCTAGATCTGCAGTTTCTCACTGGAGTCTGTTTTTGAAGTTTTTTTGTTGAAGAATTGCCACTTTTAAGTCTGTTATTGAGTGTTCAGGGAGATCGAAGTGCTCTCCTTCTGGTTTTTGAATGTTACAATTCTTGATGTCTGACTTGTGTCCATTTATTCTTTTGTGTAGAGACTGTCTGGTTTGGCCAATGTACATGGCAGAGGGGCATTGCTGGCACATGATGGCATACATCACATTGGTAAATGTGCAGGTGAATGAGCCCCTGATGCTGTGGTTGATGTGGGTAGGTCCTATGATGGTGTCCCTTGAACAGATATGCAGACAGAGTTGGCAACAGGGTTTGTTGCAGGGATTGGTTCCTGGGGTAGTGTTTTTGTTGTGTGGTGTGTAGTTGCTGGCATTTGCTTCAGATTGTGGGGGCTGTCTGTAAGTGAAGACTGGCCTGTCTCCCAAGGTCTGTGAGAGTGACGGATCGTCCTTCAGGACGTCCTTCACTTGTAAGGAAGGTGACCTTTGCAGAGAGATGTAACAATGAGCCGATGGCTAAAGGTTTGAAAGGAGGTCCCACAAGGGCTAATAATACTAAATTCAGGTCCCAAGGTGGAGTAGGTCTTTGATAGGTAGGAACAACCTCTCTAGGCTCTTTAAGAACCTGGTAGTCATGACTTTAGAAAATATTATCCTGCCCGTAATATGGGAGCGAAACACTGAAATTGCAGCTAGATGCACTTTGATGGAGCTGTCAGATCCAACTCTTGAAGGAGTAATAAATAGCCCAAAATCTTTTGAATAGTCGATTGTATAGGAGTTACACTGTGACTAGTCACCAAGGTAGAGAAATGGTTCCATTTACTAAGGTAAGTAGCTCTCATGGATGATTTCTTACTATTTGAGCAGGACGTTCTGGGTTGCTGTTGAACAGTGTGCCTCCTCATTGAGGGTCCAGGCCATGAGGTGTAGCAACTAAGGATTTAGGTTCAACACCTGCTCTTGATTCTGGGGTATCAGGTGCTTGACTATAGGCAGGAGTAAGAGTTATCAGACTGATAGCTTATTCAGATTGGAGTACCACAGTTGCTTTGGCCAGGCCGGAGCAATGAGGATAATTTGCCTCTGTCTCTTGTTTCAATTTGACAATGACACAGAGGATTAGTGGCACCAGTAGGTACATATACAGCGGGTCCCTGTCCCATGCAAAACAGAATGCACCCAAAATGGACCGAGGGCTGTGACCAGCTCTTAAACAGAAATGGGACATCTTTCGATTTTGGCAAGTTGCGAGCAAATCCACCATTGGGACCTACACTTACTTGAAACATTGATCTTAGAATAGCCATGCTGAAAGATCCAATTGAAATGGAGGTAGCAATCTTGTTCTTCCCACTGACTTTCACCCACTGACTCTCACTGAATACCCACTGACTTTCACACTGTCCTGGAATCTCTTAGTGCCTCATCAGTCTTTTGAGGAAAACAGAGCACAGCCTTCAAAGGGAAGGTCTTCAGTAGTCTGCTGTGCTGCTACAGGAATCCTCAATGACTGGAGCCACTAGGAGAGGTGCACAATTACTGACATCACCATGAATCCAGGGAAGCCTGCAGAGCCAACCAGGAGACCAAACAAAACTCTAACAGAAGAGACTGACACTCGCCTCTAGTCCTCAGGCAGCTCAATGTAGAATTTGGACATAGCATTCTAATTCAAATTAACCTAATGAGCCAAGAGGGCCTGATGGTAGTTACATGGACGTGTAACCCAGTAGTAGAATAAACCTGCCTACCAAAAAGGTCAATTTTTTTGCTCTGCCTTCACAGTAGCATTCATTTATTGCCACCACTCACCTAAGCACTTCAAACAGTGAGAGTGAGGATCGCTTTCAGACATTGGTTTATAACACCCAGGGCCTGAAGATAGGAAACTTTGGCATAAGCTTCCCTGGTACCGCATAGACCCTGGAGCCCACTCAACTATGAAGAGAGAGAAAGGGAAAGAAACTGCATCTTCCTGAGGTGTGTTGTTACCTCATGAGAGATTTAGTTCAGATGCCTCATGCGCTCGTTATACCATACTGCTAAGCCATATTTGCAGAAACTTGGTTCATTTGAAGATCTCATTGGGCTAACGCATGCTAGAAAATTGCTGATTGAAAACAATAAGAAGAAAGATTGAAAACAAGATAACTTTTGCTGCAGGTTTTTCTCCATTTTGTAAGTACTAGAAGTGCCAGTTAGTGTGAAGAGCTTCACTGAATGGCTCATTTCTCTTAATGATCTTTGCCATGTTACTTATACTGTTCTGCTCTTAGACCACCATTGATGTAGTTTTCCTGCCTTCACCTTTCTTATTGTTTTAATAAGTTATTTTATAGAGTGGTTTTCATCACTTCAATAGCATTTCCTCTCCCATTTAACTCCAGAATTTACACATTTATAGTGTCATTCCTGTGTTCTCATTGTAACAGACTGAATAAAGTCTTGAAAAATCCCCCAAATAATGTACAGCTTTCATCACAAGGGAAAGCCAGAAACAAAATGTGTAAAGTGGAATGACGAATGTCTGAAGGAACATCAGCTTGTAATCTTATTGCAGCTTGATTTTATAATGAACCCTCTTCACTGCATGTTTTTTATTTGAAAGGTGTTCGCTTGTGTTACACTATTTTTCATTTTTCTGATCTCTTCTCTTTAATTTAGTTCAAATCTACAAAAATGCATTAAACATTGCTAAAGTGGCATTTGGCTACTTAAATCAAAGCATCTTAAATGAAAACTGCCACAAAATTGCTTAATGTTTTTAATAAGCAAAAAGGGATGAAATCAGAGACTCTGAGATGAAAATAAGATGACCTCTTTTCTATGACAATGTTGTCTAGTTATGAAGAAAACAGGACAGTGGATTTTGTTTATTGCATTACATGTGCACTTTGACACTAACTTCAGTAAGAGTAATGGGGCCTCATGTCTTATAATAGCACAGATAATCAGGAACAGGAGAAAAAGGCAGACAGCATCTTGGGCTTGGATATTCAAAGGAGCCCAATGAAATTAAGTACCCAACTCTCATTAAAAATCTATAGAGTTGGATTCCTGCCTTCCCTAGGCTCTTTTGAAAACCCCAGCTCCGCGTTTTGATGGATTTTTCTTGTATGTTTTGTGTTGGTTGTTCACATGCAAGATTGCACTTGTTTATCTAAATCGAGTCGCTGTCTCTTTAAAATATCACAAACTGGTACATTTGGGCAAAAATATCACAGTAAAGCAGCAGTTAGGAGTTTAATTCCCTGTAGCAACAAAAGGGGAATAACATGCTTAGATCTGGACTTCATCTTTCTCTTTAGGACCCTGTCCATGCTCCCATTTTGAACACGCCTTAAGTGAACCTGTTTAAAAGTTGCCACACAGTGATACAAACTAAGCCAACAATAGTGTTTGTACCCTGCAAAGCAATAATCCTGAGCAGCTGTGTGGAAAACAGTCTGAAGTGATTTGTTGATTTTTTTATTATTACTTCTGTTAAGATTAGGATTATTCTAACACAATATGCATGTTTTTTGCATATCAATATTTGCTGATTTTTTGCGAGCTCAAAAACCATGAGGAGTCCTCTCCATGGGCCTTCCATAAGAAGAGCAATGGACCGAAATCCTAAAATAGCTCCAGCTGACGTGTGCTCTGACCCAGCAACATACCCCAAAAGTCTTACAATTAACTGCTTCAAATGCCTCAGAAAGGTGAGCTTCCTTAGAATGAGTCACCTTCCCTTGCTGGCTAAAAATTGAACTCTTTTCCAAAATCTCATCAACTTCCATCTTCACTGCAGTTTTCTTTTTTTTATCATAGTTTTTACATCTAGTAAACTTCCATTTGATTATAAATTCTTAAAGGAATCCTCCAACTGCTAAGTATTTTCCATAAGTGACATAATTTTGCATCTGCATTGAAAAAAGTATAGCATTTCTGTTGATTCTTCATCTATTAAGTGGAAAGAGCACGTAACACTGATAGGAAAATGTTGTTTTCCATTTATGAGAAATTTATATCACTCTATCTAAAGTACCAAGGAATCTTAGATTTATCAGTCTTGTTCTGAAGAAAACAAGTCCAAATATGTTGGAATGGAACTATTTGTGAAGAAATGTCTGATGCATTTTTTTATGTGACCATATAAAAAAACTGGGAAGTATTTAAATAAATATTAACTTCTCTATCTCCAGGAGTACACCTGCACTGCATCTGGGAGGTATAATTGCCAGGTCAGATAGATGTACATGCTCTAGTTCTGCTCAAGCTAGTGTTTAAAAATAGCAGCGTGGCTGCAGGAGCATGGGCTTTGGCCAGCTCCCTGACTGCAATCCTTCCTGAGCCCTTCAGTGCATATTTGAGTGCCTAGCCTGAGCTGTTGCTTGTGCCACTGCAGCCATACTGCTATTTTTAGATGCTATCTTAAGCAGAGCTAGCACGTGTATGTCTACAAAGCTAGGAACTACACACAGAG
The DNA here is from genome assembly GCF_025201925.1 of Gopherus flavomarginatus. NCBI lineage: Eukaryota > Metazoa > Chordata > Testudines > Testudinidae > Gopherus > Gopherus flavomarginatus. The sequence goes on from NC_066619.1 coordinate 218,239,701, forward strand.
TAATTTCTTAAAGTGAGATTTACCCTAGTGTAGAGGATCTGTACAAGGCTGCATGTATCATTCAAATCCAGGGGCAGCTCTAGGCATTTTGCTGCCCCAAGCACGGCAGGCAGGCTGCCTTCGGCGGCTTGCCTGCGGAGGGTCTGCTGGTCCTGCTGCTTCGGCAGACCTCCTGCAGATGCCTGTGAGAATTCCGCCAAAGCTGCAGGACCAGCGGACCTTCTGTAGGCAAGCCACCGAAGGCAGTTTGCCTGCCCCCCTTGCAGTGCCGGCAGAATCCCCCCCGTGGCTTGCCGTCCCAAGCATACGCTTGGTGTGCTGGTGCCTGGAGCCGCCTCTGTTCACACCTTGATTTAATAAAGCATTTAAGCACATGTTTAACAACTTTATTAAACTGGGTCCCTAAGGGCTTAAGTAAGGCTTAGATGGCGCTTAACATAGTGTGAGTCCTCTGCACTGCAATGCATTTTTCTTCTAAAAGACTTGCCTAGAAAATATTATCTTGTTTCAACACATCACAAAAAGTCGAGTTAGCTGATATGATGCTCACCGCGATTCATCCTCCTAGTCAGCTAACTTGACTTTCCACAATCATGTTCAAGCGCGATAACATTTTCTAGTCAGAGCAAGCCCAGAGTGGTTATGTTCAGGCCATGCAGACTCTTTGAGCTTTAGTACGACCTCACACTAGTGTAAATCAGCAGCAACTCCACTGATGTCAAAAGAGTTAAACTGCTGTGAGATCAGAATCAGGTCATTCATGTTTTTGATAGAAAACCTATCTCTATTTATATCCAGAAACAAAAGGAATAAATATTAAAAAATAGGCAGGAGATATATATAAAACTATAGTATTTGATTTTTTTTAAAAATTACATAGAGGTAATAGTTTAGAGCATGTGACAAGCATTCTAGTCATATAAGGACTAAAAATTATGCTACTGAACGTTATGAAGTACAATTTAAGAACCAGATCTGGAGTACAATAAGATTACAGGGTCTGCCTAGAACAACATTAATACAAAAATTATGGAGAAATTACATATAAACCTCAAAGCTAAGTTTGGCCAATAACTGATTTCAAAAGTGAGATTTATCGACTTGTTCCAGGCAAAAATCTGTTCCATGTAATGCAAGTGAGATATGTACTTACACTGAGTATATTAATAATCCTCCCTCACCGGCCTAACAAGATACTTTTCTTCCAGTTACTGGGTTGGAAGTTGAATACACTTCTAAAATAGTAGAGAAGGGATGTTGGGCTAGATACACAAAGGGAATTAGACACTGTGAGTCTGTCTACATGGGGATAAAAACCCCCCCCGCTGTTGAATCAGCTGAATTGGGCTCAAAAGGCTCGGGCTGCAGGGCTGAAAAACTGCTCTGTAGAGGTTCGGACTCAGGCTGGAGACCATTCTCTGGGAGCCTATTAGAGTGGAGGGTCCCAAAGCTTGGTCTGCAGCCTGAACCCAAATGTCTAGACAGCAATTTTTAGTCCTGCAGCTTCAGCTGTGCCATGGGGGTCTTATCCCTGCATAGAGGTATCCTGTGATGCTCTGTGATTCAATGCCTAACTTTTAAGCACCTTGCCACCCAGTGGAATCCAGTCCTGACTTCGATGCCTAGGCTTCCTATACAATGCATGGGGAGCATTAGACACCTAAAAATGGGATCCGCAAAAGCCCACATATGGAATGGGGAGCCGCCTAAGCTAGCCAGTCGGAAATCCTAAGGAGAGGGATACACCTTTCAAAGGAACTTGGTTGCTTAACTCCAGGTCAAAGGGAGGCACCTGTCTCCACTCGGGATTCTGGAGCAAATCAGCTGCTTTCAGTGTATCAGAAGTGGCAGCATGATGGCTAAAGGAAGAGTTCTCCCACCTTGGATTATGAAACCCATCAAGATCTCAAGGAAGTGAGCACTAAATTTCTTACTGCTGAGCACTGTATAAAGGGGTCAGTTACTATTAAGCTGAGAGGTGTTTTTCCTACGCTGCCTGTTAATACACTGATTCGGAGAAAAATAATAGATTAACACACAAGGCAAGATTAATACCAAATGTACTTTGACTAATTTTTAAGCAACAAGTAGAATAATTAAATAATCAAACACACAAACAAGCCTCAAACACATCTTGATCACAGCTGCTTTATGAATTGTCTGTAGCACTAGAAAGATATCCTCTCTCAGGGAAATATTGATCACTGGATACATACCATATGTATGACAGTCAAACAATCACAAAAACTAGATTTGGAACATTATGGAGCAATTTAAATGGCTTTTTTAACTAAATGGGATAAGAGCAGTATGTATTTCAAAGCTAAAACATGAGCTGCAATTTATGGTTTGCAATTTAATCTTGTATATTTTTCAATATATGCATTTGGCATTCTTTCTTGTGATTCTACTCCCTTCCCCTCTCCTCCAGTTTCTTCAGTGTTTGCATTCTGTAAAAATCCAGACTCTTTTAAGCTGAGAAAACAGTCATTCCTTACTGTTGAAAAAGTAAGAATCATTAGAGCTGATCAACAGTTAATTTTGTACTATAAATATTACAAATTAACCTTTTTTTGGTGACACCTTCATAAACTGAGTCCCATTTATGTGATTGTATATGTTGTTCATATGTATCAAATTATTTCAAGGAAATTTTTTTTGGTCTATTGGCTGTTTGTGAACTGTTGGCTTTGTCTTTTTGGTATTCATTATTAATTCAGGTGATTCAAGAATCATGAATAAAAAGCTTCCAACATGACTTGTCCAATGGATAATGATTTGTGAAGGAAAAAAAAAAATTAAATTCTCTCTCCCTGGCTTATCGCCCGTTTCTTTGCTCAGCCAGTCACAGTACATATTTTAACATTTGTAAATAACAAATAGTTTGACCCCACAAACCAAATTTACTACTTTATTCATAAAACTATTCAACAAACTATTTTTTACTAGCTTTAGGAATTATGTGGATTATGTTGGCACTTTAATTCAGTGATGGCTGACATTTTTAGGCCAGAAAAAGACTTCAGTCTGAACCATACCACTAATGTTATGTTCTAAGTCCACTATATACATATATACACAGAGTGCACTGGATGAACATAAGACTATAAGAACAGCCATACTGAGTCAGACCAAAGGTCCATCTAGGCCAGAGGGAAGGACCTGCCACTGAATTGCCACCGAAGAATGAAGCGGCGGTGGAAGAGACGATCGAGGCTTTTTTTTTTCCCCTGCTTGGAGTGGCAAAAACGCTGAAGCCGGCCCTGAGTCTGACCCAGTATGGATATTCTTATTATATCCCTTTCTTAATGATTCCCAACATTCTATTCGCTTTTTTGACTGCTGCTGCATCTTGTGTGGGTATTTTCAGAGAACTAGCCATCATGACTCCACGATCTCTTTCTTGAGTGGTAACAGACCCCATCATTTGATATGTATAGATGGGATGTTTTCAGATGGGATGTTTTCTAATGTTCATTACTTTGCATTTATCAATATTGAATTTTATCTGCCATTTTGTTGCCCAGCCACCCAGTTTTGAGAGATCCTGTTGTAGCTCTTTGCAGTCTGCCTGGGACTTAACTATCTTGAGTAGTTTTGTATCATGTCTATATCTATCTGTAGAATTACACATTAAAAAGATAATTGCCCAGCAATTAATCCTGACCCCAGCCCCCGTTAGTTCTGTCCTCACTTAACCTCCCTCTATTCAGCCCCACCTCAGTTCAGTCCACCAGCTCCCATTATCACCACCCAATCAGTTCAGCTGCCCCCCAGTTCACCCTCCCAGCACTCATCTTATGTGCTCAGAACCCACCATCAATACAGCTGCCCCACCTCACAGCCCCCACTATCCTCAGTTCAGACCCCGTTGAAGTTCTCAGGCCAAAGTTCAGCCCTGCCAGTTTTACCTCTGCTCCTCTTAGGGTTCTTCACGCTTCCCAGACCTGGGGAGGCTGCAGTGGGGTCCCCTATCCCACTTCCCAGGCTGGCAGGGGAGCAGCTGCAGGGGCTCTTTGCCTCCCTCTGCCCCTTCCCAGGCTGGGTGCTGCAGGAAGGAGGAGCAGAGGTACTGTCCTGTCCAAGGTTCTCAGAGGTGGGCGGGGGGAGGAATGAGAGTACCTATGCCAAGCTGCTGTGCTCTTTGCACACTGCTCCTCTCCTATGAGAATGGCGAGCAGAGGGGAGAGACTTTACTGGCTTCTGGCAGGGCTGAACTTCACAAGGGATCTGGAGCTTCTCATGTCATCATAAGACAAGCTCCAGTATCATTTTAAATCCCATCACTCATGAAAAAAAATCACAAGAGCTGGCAATACCACAGACAACTGACATGGATAATTTTGGCCTAAATGGTTACAACTGGAAAAGATAAAAGCAACTGAAAAAGGATCTTATTCTCAGCAAAGAAGGCCTGCAGCTGAGCCTGGAACTAGTTAGCCCAATCTCCAGGCAGACTGATGAACATTGATGGACAAGGTCAATCAGATCCTGGCACAATATCTGGGTCTCTCTGCTACCCTATGCAAAGTTTGCCTGCAATAATTCAGCCCATGCCTCCACCCATAGCCCATTCTGTGCCAACTATGGTTTCCACACATGCTTTTACTCAGCCATGCGCAGTACCTGCAGTGGTGGATGTGGTTACCATCCTGTACCAAGTGCAACAAGAACTTGGGAAATATTTAAAGGCTGCTAAAGGACCATATAAACACTATGCTGATCTCGGGCAGCAGGCCATCCAGGAGTTCTCTGTAGGAGACAAGGTAAGTTACCAATCTGGAACCTCTAATCAGTCTACCCATCAGCCAAGCTGGATCACCTATACTTGGTCCCATTTCCAAACCTGAAATAAATCAACACAGTAACATTTAAGTTGAAGCTACCAGAGTTGCTGAAGATTCATCCAGTATTCTATGTCTTCCTCCTAAAAACATGCACAGAGAACCCATTACCAGCTCATTCCAACCTACCAGACTCATCTATAACCATCCAAAGATAAGAGGAATACCTGGTTCAGCAAATCCTTGATTCCTGGTGAGTGCAGGGTAAACTCCAATACCTGCTGAACAGGGAAGGCTATGGTCCAGATGACCAAACCTGGGATCTGAAGGAGAGTGTGCCAGAACTGCTGTGAAACTTCCAATGAGCTCATCCCGAGAAGCAAAGCCTGGTGTCATCTAAAAGAAGCCCTTCACAGGGGAGGGAAGTTCTGTCAGGAACAGAGGCCTGCAGTTGATCGTGGGCCTAGCTAGCTCAGTCTCCAGGCAGACTAACAAACACAGGTGAGCTACAGCAGAACCACCTGCTTGGCTGGGAGGAACTATCAAGCATGCTCATTAGCCCAATCAGTAACAGCAAGTTGCTGGCTGTTCAATGTTTATACACACGGTGGATGAGACCACGCTTGTACCTGCCTTGATCTAGACCTGCTCCTTGTTCCAGCTCTAATCCAGTCTTCTCCAGCCCTGCTCGGTGCCTGACTCTGGTTCTGACCCTTTGGTGCTGTTCCTGGTATCTGGCTGCTGCAGCTCCGACCAGTAGACCTCACTGGCCAAGACCTGGTTGCTAATACTTATAATGGGAAGGCTCAGGCAACCTTAATACTAGACAATGCCACTTGCCTCTCCTCTAGTATACATACACACAAATCATGGTTAGTGGTTTTTGAATGTTAACTCTCCTAGCAGTGACTTTATGGGCTATGGTAAAGACTACTATCACAATTCAAATGATGGGAAAAGATGGTTATAGAAATGTTATGGAAATGGTTAAAAGAAGCAAGCCATTTCTTTGTATAGGAGGTGGTCTACCTAAATTTGCCTCTATTTGTCTTTGCTTCATATTAAAGGTTCCTTCCCCCCCACCCCAGCCCAGCCCAGCCCACCCCACCCCACCCCACCCCACCCAACACCTTTCAATTCCTTTACTTTAAATATCCTGGGATTATTTCCATTTATGTTAATCACTTGTTTGGTATGTTTACTAAGCATAGCTAAATTTAAAAGAGCAGTCCTTACTCACATGAATAGTCCCACTGGAGTCAATGGGATCACTTACTTGAATTACTTACATGAGAAAGTTTGCCAGGTAAGGCCCTAAATGAGGGTTTAACAACTACTATTTTTCAATACCATTTTTCATTAAGGTTAAAAATATAAAAGACGTGCAATGGAATTCCTACAGTATTGTTGGGGAAAGAAAAAATGTGCTTAATTCAATCGGAATATAAGTGATTCCATTCTTTGGATACTCTTTGTCCCTGTATATAAAACCCTTTGAGCCAAATACAGGTACAATTTCAAATTGGGAGTTGTAACAAAATAGATATTGTTCATTTCTACTATGGCTCATCTTTAGCAGGAGCACCTTTACTACTCCAGTGTAGGTAATTTTGCAGGACTTCAAATTATGGTTTTGGTAAGACTGACCTCTGTCAGCACCTAATTTATCACATTTATTTGAGAGCTGTAAGGTGAAAGCACAGAAACAAGAGTCATTTGACCTTGCTTAGCCAAACAGACCTGTAACCCAAGTGATTCATTTGATCTTTCAAAATGATAGATAAGGAGTATAGTGCATTAGCAACAGATACTTCTTGTGAACAGTAAACAAACACTGTTTACCTTACATGTCCCCTTCATACCTCAAATTTTAATTAGAAAACTTAATTATATTTGAGAGGAAAAGCTTAGAGCCATTTTTATAAGAGATAAAGAGTCACTGAGATTCAAAGTAAAAAACTACTGGTACCATAATTTATTAACTTTTAGATTTATATGCTTCGGGCAAAATTTGGGAATATTCTGAAGATGTCCCCTCTAAAAAGAGAACTCAGCTAACAAACCCACTTTTATGACATTTGTGGATTGGGGATTACAATGTTTTCCAATGAAACTCTTCTCCCACTATAAAACCTCGGATGAAAGGTCAGCATGTGCTCTACGGAGGTGTAGTTACCAATAATGGACCAAATTTCAAAGTATTCACTCCAGCAAGATTCTCACTGACTAAGTAAGAAATGAGTAAGGGTGTCAGGATTTGGTCCAAGATATTTCTAATCATACCTTACATATACATAGTACTTTTTTATGCTTAGAAATATTGGCTTCATTGGACCAATTAGGCACTGATTAATTTTATTCACTGGGGACAATGCCACAGCATCGGGCGTGTGTGTGTGTAAACTCTTGGTGGTGTTGTGCATCAGGAAAGCAAGAATGACTTTTATGGTTCCCTCCTGCTGAAGGGGGAGTGCCCTTTTAAAGGGATGCAGTACGTTATCCCCTCACCGGCTAGCCAGCTCAGATAATGGGTGCAGGGGGTATAGTTTTGCCTCTTCTCTGTCTTTCTGAAGTGGCTTGCATGACCCAATAAAGACGACCATAGTGGCTGTCCACAGTGAAAGGAGTCACAAGCTGGGGAAAGACTACTTGCAGCCCCCCATAATCTATCATATTTTAATGGTACACCTGACAGACAGATTGTTCCTGTTGTAGAACAGGTGATAGGGCAAGCAGGTCTGCAAATCTCTCAGTCCATAACTTCAGAGGTTTCTGGGATGCAGTCTGATTTCCTTCTGTACACTATACTGGCTCATATCAGAAACAAATTATAAATGAAGAATAACTACATTCTCTGCAGCCATATTTTTTTAATGCCCAGCAGTTCTATCACTGATACTTTCACATATACGTACCGATAGGGGGCAGAGGAGTTCTCGCAAATGGCACCACTATAATGAACTTCACCTTCCTAGTGTCCTATTGCTCGCTAAATCATTTCCTTGCTCAGGGACAATATGTTAGCAGTTAGTACTGACTAGCTCCCTTTAATTAAGAAGGCTGAATCTTCAATTTGCAATCTATTCTCAGCATGATGATTCTTCTGTGTAGTGCTCATTTACTGTTTTCTCTACCCCTGCTTCCTGTGATAAACTTTCTCCTTTCTGAAACAGACAATTTATATCATTGCAGTAAAGATTAAGCTTAACAGGAGTCGATAGCACCTATTCTCACTGATGTTTTATAAAATGAAGTAGGGATGACTGACTGTTTGCTATTAAACGTTCTTATACTAATGTTTTAAAAACATAGTCCATTCCTCAACTGTTGTAATAAGTGTCTGAACACTTATGATACTCTCTTGAGGAGATCATTATCTTATTTTGTTTTGAAAAGGTTACAATGAAAGGGAAGTTTACAAGAGGAAATGCTTCCACGCTGATTTTGACTGGAGCTCATTATGAGCTGCAGCCACATCACCTAGCCTGAGATGTCCTCTCTCCAGCACTTTGTTAGGAGACTTCCAAGGATGAGATTGGTATTTGGATAGGAAACACCTACAGGTATGCTACAGGAAGTTCTATAAGTAATTCAGGAAGCAGAACTCTTCCTTTTGAATCAGTACTGGGCCTACGTTCCCCTGGGAGGGTCAGGAGGAAGAAGTGGTATATTGCTGAAGATGCTGCCTGCACTGCTGAGACTTGACCTCGGATAGTCAAGACTTCTTAGTGGTAATGCAAATTTCACTGTGTCTGCAAGAAAAGCTGTAATATTTATGAAGTCCAAAACAATACTGTCACAGGACCATCAATTCTGTGTTGATTCAGTACCTTAAGCTCTCAGGACTCTTGGTTTGTAGCACCTCATGTAGTTGGGGTGAAAATTTTGCTTAAGCACAGTGACTTATGCTTCCCATACTCGTCTAGCCTGCTGCGCACAGGACAGAGTCAGATAAGCCCTTAGATTAGCATGTCTCAGATGGTATTTAAGAGATTATTTTTTGAAATATAATGTGAAGTGTTTTTATAAATGTAATTTATTATCCAAAGTCATATAACAGAATACATCAGAAAGCAGTTAAGGCCCAATTCACCTCCCACTGAAGTCAGTGGAAATCCTTCCATTGATTTTATAGGAACTGGATTCTAATACACCTCTACCTCGATATAACGCTGTCCTCAGGAGCCAAAAAATCTTACTGCGTTATAGGTGAAACTGCGTTATATCGAACTTGCTTTGATCCACCGGAGTGCGTATCTCTGCCCCCCGGAGCACTGCTTTACTGCGTTAAATCTGAATTCGTGTTATATCAGGTCGCGTCATATTGAGGTAGAGGTGTAACAATATGGAATATTGCCATAGCTCTCTTACATCAGATGCAGTTGCAAACAGAAACATTGTGAAAGATAGTGTTAATGTTGTTCATCCACAAAACATATTCCCATAAAGGTGTATCAATCAGTCAAAATAACATTTAAGTGGGATTTGAATAGTGCAGAGGCCTTGTCCTGGCCCACTAACCAAGTGTGAATTTCACCCACACAAAGGTGAGAAAATACATATTAGTAGGCAATAGTTTGCAGACTAGGCACCTAACTGACAATATGCAATTGTGAGTTACTTTAGTCATTTAATCATACTTAAGATATTATTATTATTATTTTATTTACTTTTGCAAAGAGAGCCATTGCTGCGTATGGTGCTTTACAGGGAGTAAAAGCCATGAGAAGTTTACAATTTAAAATTTCAAGAATTGGATTCTTGTAAATACTCCCATTTTATCAGTTAAGAGATGAATCTTTAATGAAGCCAGCAGAACCTAATTCAGGGCTGGAACCAACTCTCACTGGAATCATTGGGAGACTTTCTATTTACTTTAATTGGAGCTGGATCATGCCTGTAATTATTTCCTGGCTTATATGATTCAAAATCTTGGAATTCATTACACTGTTTAGTCAAGCCAGTTTCTATCCAGCTAGCTCGAGTGTTGGATGGGGTTTAAACACATAAACATTGGCTTCTATCATAGACTAATTAGTTGGATAAAAAACTATGCAGCCCACATACATGTAGTGACACCGTGTTTTTTTTCCCCACGGTGTTCAAAGACAATAAAGGGGAAATGGTGAGCTGTAATACAATTTCAAATAGCATTCAAGGTGCTTCCTTTGACTTGTGATGCTCTTGTGAAAACACACAAAGGCCTTCTGTCAAAGTTTGGTTTGAAGTAGTTTTGACTTCTCAAGGCACTAAGCATATTTATACTTTATATACTCAAATCTAAAACAAAGAGCAATGTTTCCCATTTCCTACTGAAGCCCACACTTCTGAGTGCTGCCCCTCCATTCCTCACTGTTCAGCAACCAGACCAATAAGCTCTCTGGAACAATTTTATCTGCCAACATAAATGAAGGACAGAACACAATCTATATTGTGTAGATTGTAAACGCCTTATGACGAGAAGCTGAAAACGTGAAGTTTATCACAGTGACATCAACTTTCCCACAATACATCTATTTTAAGGCACAAACTTAACAATGTAACTAGTAATTCAAAAAACTCCAGGGCCCTGATTCACATTGACATTAAGCCCTCCTTACACAATTCTGGCAGTGTAAAAAAGACTTCAGTTGGGTATAAAACTATTTACACCCGCTGTAAGGTATAAAGGGGCCTTAGCGTAAAGGAGATTCAGCCCTCAACTGCATAACGTGAGTGAGTTAGGGTTACTTTGGGAACTTTAACTTTTCCATTTCCTGACTTCTGAATGCTTAAAGCCCTAACCCAGAAAACAAGATTCATGGAGGTGTACCCTTGCACCTGTGCAGATCTCTACTGAAGTCAGTAGGGCTTCTAATGGGTAAGGGAATTAAATCTATTTGCAGGATTGAGTGTTAAAATTATAACTTTAATGCTACATTAATGTGTGTTTCTGTATTTAATTTCCTCTCTTTTTTCTTATAAAAAAGACTAAAACACAAATCTTTCTATAGATTTCACTGTGTACCACAGTATCATAGTTGAATGTATACAAAACTATCAAATTGCACTCTGAAATAGCAGCACAAAGCCATTACTCCAACCCAGCTATTAGATACTTATCTAGTGTATTTACTGTACCTTCTTCCACAGTGCTGCAAATAGTACAACTTTAGATTAACTGGAAATTTTGCGAAAAACCAAATTTTCATGTTTGGAGGCAGTGTGGTCTAGCTGATAGAACACAGGAATCAAGAAATCTGGGTTCTGCCCCAGATCTACCATTAAGCCACTGTGGGCAAGCCACAATCTTTCTTTGCTTCAGTTTCTCCATCTGTAAAATAGTTTGTGATTACTTTAATTTTTAAAAGATCTGTATGATCTACTAAAGAAAACAATCACCATATAGTATTATAATATAATATACCATCATTTTAAAGGAGATATTTCATATGTAGCCTGGAGACTAGTCTTCAGGGAGGACTAGCAAACCAAAGCATTTCATCTGAGTTTTGTATGCACACACAGTTGCAAAATTCCCCCCTCACCCCCCGCAACACACACATTCTCAATAACAAAAGGGTAAAAGGAAGTTATGTGCATGTGAAAATCAGCTTAAAATGAAAGTGCAAATGTAACTTTAAATATTTTTTTTCAAAACAATGATACACAAATATATTTTTCTCCACTATGAACCTAGTAACTCAATATATACACTAAAACATAACTGATCCTAGGAGCATCATGCAGACACCATGCTCACACATTTAACTATTTAAGATTCTTATACAGAGCTCATCACCATGGTGTGTGACTGCCAAATGGTATCCCTTTAACTGTGACTGTCAGTTGCGCCCCCCGCCCAAAAAAAGTAGACTTAGAATTGAAGAAAAATGGTTACTTTTTTTTTCTTTTCTTTTTTTTTAAAGAAATAGAAAGAACAGGGCAGAAGTGCAAGTGGCTAGAATCTCCTGATGGGAGTGGGAATGAGGTGCTTGAATAGATTTGTATCCTCTACTGGCGATTCTCACATGTCTAAAACTGTCAGATTAGTACTGACTGAAAAGCAATATGCATGTAAAATAAACTATTAACCAAATCACATTGGTTGGATGCATTTAGATGCTATTATTAAAGACAGCTGCAAACATTTACATTATGTCAGCGAAGAACTGTTCAACCAGTGATTCTTATCAATTTGTGTGTAATCTGCATATGGATTGTACTAAACTGGCCCAGATCCACAGAATTTTATAACATCTAGGAAACCAAGCTACATATCATTTGTTTTAAGAAAATCACTAGAGACTGTCAACAATTTTGTTCATGTTGTCAAAAGAATGCTTTATGTATTTTGTTTCCAAAGTAGCTGAAGAAACATAAACAAGCAGAGAGAAAGAAAATTCTCTGGAAAATAGAAAAGTTTGAGGAAAACACAGGGTTTCACCCTATGTGATGCCGTCATAGATATTCAGTATGAAAACAGTCATCTTTGCTAAGTAACAAAAGTGCACACATAGAACTCAAGAGGTTTTCATTGAAATTACTGCTGACTCTCTCTTATGCTATTCTGTGGCTCCAGTGCAAATGACCCATGTCCAAAATCATTATATGCCAAGTCACAAGTATTTGTACCTACAAATAATACAACACTTTGTAGCTGTACCTTTAAAGAGAGGCTAAATGTTGGAAATCACTGTTGTAATAAAGTAAAGTTCATAAACAGCCATTATTTTCATGGTTTTTGTAGTGTTTTCTAAAAGAAAAAGATATGGCAGAGTTTTACTGGCAAAAAGATTTGGCTTTTCTGATGAAGCACAATCATTACATTAAGAGCAGTCATTGCTCATCTGGGCCATTTTATTCTCACATGATGATTCCAGGACCTTGCTGCACTTTTTCATCTATTATAACTAATCAACTTAATATATTGGGTTTTGTAGATCTATTTCTGCAGTCCTTGGGGAAGTTAATGAAAGGTGTTTTTTGACCAAGGACTTCAGCATCGGACTCATTGTTTGAGCTATGCCTCTTCTTTGGAGAAGAGGCAAACACTTGACAATTCATCATTAGTGTGTGTATGTGTGTAAGTGACAATAAAGATGAAGAGAAATGGCTTCAATACTAAGGGTATGTCTACAGTACAAAATTAATTTGAAGTTATTTTATTCGAATTTCCAGGATCGAGTTCATACAGTTGATGTTGTGTCCCCACTAAAGCATGTTAATTCAGCAGAGTGTGTTCAGAGTACCAAGGCTAGCATCGAATGGCGGAGCATTGCACTGTGGTAGCTATCCTACAGTTCCTGCAGTCTCTGCCACCCATTGGAATTGTGGATTAAGCTCCCAGTGCATGATAAGGCAAAAACATTCTAGGGGTTTTTTCTGGGTGCCATCACTCACTCCTCCCTCCGTGAAAACTACGGCAGAAACCACGCTGCCAGCAGATGGCGCAGCACGGTGCATCGCCTGTCTCCTGGTATGTTGAATCCACTTCAAATGTCCTCTCCCCTTTCTATCTGCTCTTTAATATAACCATTTCCCACCGTTTCTCGGCCATTGTGAACAGAGCCGCACAGCTTCCACCGCTTTCTCCAGATTGTCTGTCCTGGGCTCCCGTGGAAGCTACAGAAGGCAACAATTCTCCGCCATTTCTCAACCATCGTGAACAGAGTCGCACAGCTTCCACCGCTTTTTCTATGTTGTCTGTCCTGGGCTCCTGTGGAAGCTATAGAAGGCAACAACAATTGTTGTTTCTCGGCCATCATGAACAGAGCCACACAGACAATCTGGAGAAAGTGGTGAAAGCTGTCCTGGACTCCCATGGAAGCTACAAAAGACAACCATTTACTGCCTTTTATCAGCCATCTTGAACCGAACAGCTCATTTCTCATCCTTTTTCAAGGATTACCCGTGCAGGCGCCATTGCGTGGCAAACATGGAGCCTGCTCAGATCTCTGGTGCAGTTTTGACCATTGTAAATACCTTGCACATTATCCAGCAGTATGTTCAGTACCTGTAAAACTGGGCAAGGAAGCAATGACAGTGCGATTACTATATTGATGAGGACATGGACAAAGACGTTCCTCGATGCACGGCATGTGGCGATTTGGAGATCATGGTGGCATTGGGCCAGGTTCATGCCATGAAAAGCCAATTCTGGGCCCGGGAAACAAGCACAGACTGGTGGGACCGCATAGTGTTGCAGGTGTCGGATGACTCCCAGTGGCTGTGAAACTTTCATATGTGTAGGGCCACTTTCATGGAACTTTGTGACTTGCTTTCCCCTGCCCTGAAGTGCAAAGACACCAAAATGAGAGCAGCCCTCACAGTTGAGAAGCGAGTGGCCATAGCACTGTGGAAGCTTGTAACACCAAACAGCTACAGGTCAGTCAGGAATCAGTTTGGACAGGGAAAATCTACTGTAGGGGCTGCTGTGCTGGAAGTAGTCAACACTATCATTGATCAGCTGCTATCAAGGGTAGTGACTTTGGGAAATGTGCTGACCATTGTGGATGGCTTTAATGTGCTGGGGTTCCCTAACTGCAGCGGGGCGATAGATGGAATGCATACCCCCATCTTGACCCTGGCACACCGTGGCAGCCAGTACATAAACCGAAAGGAGTACTTTTCAATGCTGCTGCAAGCACTGGTGGATCACAAGGGACTTTTCACCAATATCAATGTGGGATGGCTGGGAAAGGTGCATGACGCTTGCATCTTCAGGAACTCTGGTCTGTTTGAAAAGCTGCAGCAAGGGACTTACTTTCCAGACCAGAAAATAACTGTTGGGGATGTTGAAATGCCTATAGTTATCCTCGGGGACCCAGCCTACCCCTTAATGCCATGGTTCATGAAGCCATGCACAGGCATCCTGGACAGTAGTAAGAAGCAGTTCAACTATAGGCTAAGCAAGAGCAGAATGGTGGTGGAGTGTGCTTTTGGATGTTTGAAAGGGCACTGGCACAGTTTACTGACTCAGTTAGATCTCAGAACAACCAATATTCCAATTGTAATTGCTGCTTGTTGTGTGCTCCACAATATCTATGAGAGTAAAGGGGAGACTTTTATGGTGGGATGGGAGGCTGAGGCAACTCGCCTGGCTGCCAATTTTGCACAACCAGACAACAGGGCGATTAGAAGAGCGCAGCAGGGTGTGCTGCACATCAGAGAAGCTTTGAAAGCCAGTTTCATGGCTGGCCAGAGTACAGTGTGACAGTTGTGCTTGTTTCACTTGAAGTTACCCGCACCCTATATATATAAAAGGAAATAAAGTCAAAATTGTTTAAAAACTGTTCTTTATCATTTGATGCACAGTGCATTGAGAGAAATTTAGAAGGTAGATGGGGGGGGAGGGGGTTAGGGGAGTGGAGGAGGAGGGAAGGACAAGTCCAGAAACCAAATCAAAAGTTCACATATGCCAGCTTTCTGGTGCTTGGGCTATCCTCTGGGGTTGAGTGTGTGGGTCCCCGTAGTTCCTCTGTCATGTTCTGGGTGAGGAGTCTATGGAACTTGGGGAGGAGGGAGGAAGGTTATACATGGGCTGCAGTGGAAGTCTGTGGTGGTGCTGCCTTTCCCACATTAGATTCCCCATACAGTGGAGGATGTCAGTTTGCTCCCCCATGAGCTTGACCATAGCATCCTGCCTGCTCTCATCACGCGCGTCCCTTCTCTCTTCAAGTTCCTGTAATACTTTACAGGACTCTGCAATTGTTTGCCTCCATGCATTTAGCTGGGCCCTATCAGTGTGGGAGGACTGCATGAGTTCGTTTTTTCTGCCTTCTAATCTGGACCAGCCTCTAGGATGGAGTAGATAGGGGCCATGTTGAAACACTTGCACCTGCGGGAGGAGAAAAAGGGAGGGTAGTATTTTAAAAAATACATAGCAGAGAACAAAGGGGGCACTTTGGTATGAGTAAACCATCACACACGGCTGGGCAACAGAATTCATCTTGCAGGCAGCCCCCAGGGGCACGTGGAGTTCTGCTTCTTCTACATTCATTTCATTGCTTTCAAACTGCTGGGCCCCATTTCCCACAGCAAGCAATGCCTGGTGGGTTTGCCATGTAAAAGAAGGGCCTGTGGGCTCTCTGGGATGATCACTGCACACAATAACCACCACTAAACCCCGTCCCCACCATGTGGCGCCAATCATGCTCAAAGCAGGGATGAGCCATTTACTCTAAATGCGAACAACTCAGCACGGCTGGGTTCCCCTCCCCCTGCCCCCCACTACGTGGCTCTGATCAGGCTCTCACTCACCAGAAGTACCTTCTCCAGGGTCATGGTCTGGGAGCCTGCCTTGGGAGTGGGGGGAGGCTATTGGATCCAGTGTTAAGATTAGTTCCTGGCTAGGGGGGGAAACGGATTCCCCATGTGCCACCTGTACACTGTCCTCCTCCTCCTCCTCCTCCTCTTTGTCCTCCAATGTCTCTTCCTCTCCACTCTGTGCAACTCCTTCCTTGAGGTGTCCACTGACAGTGGTGGGGTAGTGGTGGCATCACCCCCCATAATTGCATGGAGCTCATGGTAAAAGCGGAATGTATGGAACTGTGACCCAGAGTGCCCATTTGCCTCCCTGGCTTTTTGGTACACTTGCCTGAGCTCCTTGATATTTGTACGACACTGCTCTGTGTCCCTGGAGTAGCCTCTTTCCGTCATGGTCCTGGAGACTATACCATAGGTATTTGTGTTCCTTTTTTTGGAATGTAGCTCTGCCATAACAGACTCATCTCCCCAGCATGTGATGAGATCCAGTACCTCCCGTTCGGACCGTGCTGGAGCTCATCTGCGAATCCTGGACTGCGTGATCTCCTGTGATGGTGGACTCTGCATGGTCGCCTGTGATGATGGACTGTGCTGATAGTCACCTGTGCTGCTGGTGACCGAACAGGAAATGAAATTCAAAAGTTCCTGGGGCTTTTCCTGCCCCCCTGACTAGTGCATTGGAGTTGAGAGTGTTGTCCAGAGCGGTCACAAGGGAGCATCCTGGGATAGGTCCCGGAGGCCAATAACATCGAATTGCGGCCCCAACACCTTAAACCTGGGATTGTGATCTTGATTTAAGCACTACTCCACTTGCTGAGTTGGAGTACAGAAATCGATTTAAAGAGCCCTTTAAATCGAAAAAAAAAAAAAGCATTTGGTCATGTGGACGGAATCATTTTTTTTTCTGAAATAACTCAGCTAATTCCAAAATAACAGGCTAGTGTAGACCAGGCTTAAGAGTATGAAACCCCATTGAACTTGGTTTACTAACCAGGTAGACGTATATATCAGAAATGTAATGATCAATTAATGAAATAAGAGAGTGCAAATGTAATAATTTACCTGACACAATATTAAAACAAAACCATCAAAATATATTAAGGGTATGACTTCAGACAAAGAATAGAATATGAGGGTGTAAACTGCCATTCTGTCTTTCAAGGAAAACTGTACAAAAATATAAATAGGAGATTCTTACCACAAGTAAGAGTAAAGCACTAAAAATTTGAAATAAATAGAAGGCTCCTCAAATCTCTTTATAGATTTTAGTTTGTGTCTATACCGTTACACAACTGAAAGTATTTGACATTATGAAACTTCACAATTAAATAGCAATGTAATATGTTGTTTTGACAATTTACTGATGTAGAGCAGAACTCGGGGAATCCAGCTCAGAATTTACCTGTTGAATAAAAGGAGAAGTCTTTCAGTGTAGGCAGTGGTGCAAGTAGAATTCATTTCTTACCTGTATGCTGCACCAGCCAAAGGGGGGGGGAGGGGCACAAGACCGTCTCACGCAACCCCCCCCACCCATGAGTCCTCTCATGACCCTGTTCCGCCCCAGCCCAAGGCCCCATGCTCTCCCTCTCTGCTTCCTATGATCCATCCCATATTACCTGGACAGGGTGGGGAGCACTCCCAGTGAGTGGACATGGCACAGCTGTTGTGTTGGCTGCTAAGAGAAGAGGGCCTACTCTCTGAAACAATAGCCAGTTGCAGGCCTGCGATGGGGCGGGCAAAAGGGGCAATTGCCCAGGGACCCAGGCAATTTAAAAAGGCCTCAGGCACCTAGGCGCATGAGACTACTCTGGGCCCCGCCCTTTGGAGGGCCCCAGAAGCCAGAATGGCAGTCCCGGAAGTGACATATTCTTCAAGTCCACCCCAAGCCCTGCCCCCTGTGACATTCTGTATCTCGTGGGAACACCCTACACCCCCATGTTCATCCTTATAACATGATTGTGTGGTATTTAACGCAAAATTTGTCATGTCAGGTTTCTTCAGAAGGCTCATGATGTACTGAGCATTGTTGTTACGGTAATATTATAGTTAAAGTTGCTATAGTAATGTTATAGGTTGTAATTTCATGTATATAGTTAGGAGGCTGAAAATGTGTCCTCATGGCTTAAAGCAAGCCCAGGCAAAAAACTCTCTCAGAAGCAGAGGGGCAGTTCACACCTCATCAGGGCACGTATGGGACAAACCAAGCCTCACAGAAACAAAGGACACTGGCCTAGGCAACAACAAAGAATATGTTGGACTCTCAAGTGAGTCACCCCCGTTCCTTTGGTCAGTTTGGCATTGCAATGAGGTAATGTTCACCTGACTCTGAAGAGGGTGTGTGGCAAAGCTAAGAGGAAAGAAAGGACATGATCAAAGGGAGAGACATTTGCCATGCTCTTCCTTTCCCTTCCACCTCCATCTACAGACATCACCCCACCCAGTGACTGAAGCGCTGATCAAAGGGGAGATCCTGGCTGAAGGGCAACCAGCCAGCCTATGGTGAAAAGCATCTAAGTTTGTAAGGGCACTGAAAGTGTTAAGATCAGTTTAGAATGCTTTTTGCTTTTATTTCATTTGACCAAATCTGACTTGTTATGCTTTAACTTATAATCACTTACAAATCTATCTTTGTCGTTAATACATTTGTTTGTTTATTCTATCTGAAGCAATGTGTTTGGTTGAAGTGTGTCTCAGACTCCCCTCGGGATAACAAGCCTGGTGCATATCAATTTCTTTATTAAATTGACAAACTCATATAAGCTTGCAGTGTCCGGCAGGCATAACTGGACACTGCAAAATGGAGGTTTCTAGGGTTGTGTCTGGGACTAGAGATATTGGCTCATGTCATTTGGTTGCACGGTCCAAGGAGCAGCTTACATGCCAGAGGCTGTGCATGAACAGCCCAGGAGTGGGGGTTCTCACATCAGAGCAGGGTAAGGCTGGATCCTAGAGTCAAGGATTGGAATGACCTAGCAGATCACCAGTCCAGATAACACCAGAGGGGAATGTCACACACCCCCTATAGATGGTCTTGGCCCTGGGGCCCAGAATTTCTGTTAGTGAGCCTGGCCAGTCACAGTCACACCTGCTTTGGGAATTGCCACCAGAAGAGCTTCAAACCAGCTCCCTCTGACAGCAGAGAATATTTTTTCAAACACTCTGGCAACCAAGCCCCATGCCAGCAGCTCTTCCGGCGCAGCTGTACCACCCCCAGCTTCACCCCTCCAGCTATACAGGCCCCAAACGAGACTGAGGAGACATCTTTGAATGACACAGGAGAGAGGTCCAACCACCTAAATTTTGTGCACAATTTCTTTGTCATATAAGCTAACTGAAGGATTTAATATTCAAATGTGCCTTTAGATACATAAATATTGATTAACAGACACATTCATCTAATTGCTTTAAACAGTTGTGATAATTGTGTAGGTGCTGTAGCGGGGTAGACACCCGGTCCTGCCCTGAGGGGCTTAAAGCCACCCCTGGGAGAGGGCTGAGAGAAAAGCTGGTCTGAGCAGGAGGCAGCCTCAGCTGGAGGACATGCCACAAACAGACCCAGCTGGACCTATAAAGGTCAGGGCAGCCAGGAGTTCAGAAGGCTCTCTCTGGTCTGAGAGGGAACAGGGTCTGGCTGCCTAGCAGAAAGGGTATTGGGAGTGAAGCAGAGGAGCTCCTGGCTGGCAACTCCCCAGGCTGCAAGGTCTGGTTTAAGGCCTAAAAGGGTACTGGGTGGTAGAGGAAGGCACTTGACCCCTCCCTTAAGGCCCCCTGTCCACTCTCTCTGCCTCACCCTGGAGGCCCTGCCACCCATGCCTCTCTGCCCCCTCTCCTGAAGGGTCTCTCTGCCCACCACTTGCACTTCTCTGCCTTTTAGGAGCTGAAGGGTGTGAGCAGTGAAGGGAGAAGGCCATGGGGGAGAGGATGAAGAGGTGGGCAGAGGGGGCTGCGGGGAAGTGGAGGAGAAGCATTACAGACTGGTGTGGGGAAAGGGGTGGAGAAGCAGGATCAGCAGGATCCCTGGGGGAAGAGGCGAATTGGAGGAGGGAAGAGTAGCAGCATAGGCAGGGCCATGGGGGAAGAGTAGAATGCTGGAGTGGGGCCTTACGGCAAAGCATGGGTGGGGCTATGGCTTGGGTGTCCTTTCAGCGGTGGCACTTCAAAGGTGGCAGGCTGGTGGCGTGCCTCCAAAGGGAGGTGCACAGCATTCTATTTGGGGAGGCTTAGCCAATAATACCCACTGCCCATGTATGCTATGTCTTGTGGCCCTGGAACTTCCCAGGTTTCAACTTTGATTCTGTAAGTCCCATGTATGAATGATGAGCTGTATTGCCTTCACTCTGATCTAAATTATCAGACAAGATGATGAAGGCTTTCTCAGGAGGAGGTGGAGGCAAGGTTTAGTCACTTCTGATTAAAACAAAATTTGAGGGGAACTGGATGACCAGGAAATTAGTGACAGGAAACAGAACTTTTCACCATCAGTACAAAGCAGACTCACACTGGTAATCGGCCAAAAGTCTGGTTAGTGGCCTACATGAAAGGAGATGGTGGTCTCAGTCTAGTTGGTAGGCCATGACATCCCACATGGCAAAAAAAACACAATCCCAACTGGCACTAATTGGCACCTCTGTTACCTGCCAAAGGGAAAACACAGACTGAAAAGGCATTGAGACCAAACTACCCTTTCACACCTAGAGGCAATGCTTGTCAGTCAAGGAGGAGTCACACTGGTACAGCACAATAGTGAAGCTTGCACTTGTCTGCTTGTACTGTGCCTCATCTGTGGATACATAAACTGCATATTTAGGGATATCAGGCCAATGCCTTCCACAATCACCAAAACCTATTCAACCCTTAAAAAGCAACTCCACCCTGACCCCAGCATTTTGCAAGATTTCTGTAGAGAATGCTGAACTGAAATACTTAGGGTCATTATAAAACAAATAGAACATTTTAAAAAATACTGAAGTTTGATTTCTGCTTGGGTGTTATCACTAAAAGCAATGCCTAAGACAGCTAAGGATTTATAGCAAGTGTCTAGTAGTGGCTGAATGCTTTGATAACTAGTTGGATTTCTTTCATAGAATTCCATGTACTCTGAACTAGGGGGCTTTCACAGGCTGTTTTAATTAGACACTTGGGGCCTGATTTTCTAAAGACTGCTGCACAATTGACTGTACATTATGAATGTTTGTCTAGTTATTCACCTTCCCTTGAAAGCTATGTCCTTAACTGGAGACCTACTTGCTTTCATCCAAAATGAATTTCTCAGCAGCTGCAGTCACAATTTCAAAAGAAAAAACATTCCGAGAGGTTAATCATCTCTGATTAGTAACAGTCAAGTGGCCTATTTATTTCAGATTTTAGACTCCCAACCCATCCCAATTCACTACAGGAGTATGACCATTTAAATGTAAAAGGTCTGTTACTTGACCCTTGTTTCTCCAGCCAGGACAATGGCAACATTTGCTCCTAAATGGATATTTGAACAGGTAATGAGTGATGCAATGTAAATGTATATCCACTGACCGTACTTTCTTGCAGCTAGTGGGATGTTGGTATTTTTGTTTCTCAGAAACTTAGTTTAAAGAGTATAACAAAATACTATGTGCTGTGCTTTTGTGAACTGACTTTAGTCTCATTGTCCCAGTCTTTGTCCCCACCGACTCTGGCCAGTGTCCTTTTACATTGTGACGTTCATTATTTACTTGTATTATACAATACATGGATTAAGGCTAAAGGCGGTTTGCACTGAACAAAACTATTCACACATCTCAGGTGAGGAAAGTGGAGACACAAAGGGTGAGATTCTGTGCTGCATCTCCAAGGGAGTGGAATACACAGTTGCAGTCAGGATGAAAGTGAAGCATTAAGCCCTTTTTATGCCCTTCGGATTCTGGGTAGACGGAGGCTGGGGGACTTTTGAAGCCCTACTCAGTGCCCTACTCAGTGCCTGAGCCAGGGAACTTCTTTTCCAGTTGATTGTGGGGATTTTCTGGCATGTAGGGTGTGTAGTGAGGGAGAGAATCCCTTCCAAAATCTTGAGGTGGCTGTTAGTACTTTATATTATTTTTAAGCTTCTGTTCAAGAACAAGGGTGGATCTGGCTGAGAAAGAAAAGAGCATGTAGCAGAGGAGCTGGCATGGCAGATTCTCAGATGCAACACAGGGGTGCAGGTTTCTCTCTTGAGGCATCTTCATATCAGGTACTTGCACCCTCTACAGTGGTAGAGGAAAGGGTCAGTCCTGGAGAACTGCCATTGTTCTATGGCTTCTTTATACCTGTCCCCCAGCTAGATGCTGCTTTTATACCTCAGACTATGTATTTCTATTACTAAGCCTGCCTGCCTCTGCTCTTTTCACTATAGACAGATCCTGTCAGTTATTGGAATTGACATTTTCTCCACCTCCATCTTTCCCAAACTATATGTTGTCAAAAAAGATGAAATTAGGAAGCATTTAAAAATTGACTAAATTGCATACGTAAGGATCAGATTGTTTCTCTTCAGGCTCACACTCGGTATGGAACATGCAAAGGGCACATGAGTAAACACAATGCCTCTGAAATGCAGGGTGTTCACACAAACTATTTAAACCAGGAAGTAGTCCAAGAAGCTGTCTAAATAACAATGCAGACTCTGGTTTGCTACTGCTACAGATTTTATCTTTTGCTCTGGGTATGCCTACACTACGAAATTAGGTCGAATTTATAGAAGTCAATTTTTTAGGAAGCGACTTTATACAGTCGATTGTGTGTATCCCCACTAAGCGTATTAAATCGGCGATGTGCATCCACAGTACCAAAGCTAGAGTTGCCTTTCGAGCGTTGGACTGTGGGTAGCTTTCCCACAGTCTCTGCCACCCATTGGAATTTTGGGTTGAGCTCCCAATGCCTGATGGGGCAAAAACATTGTCACGGGTGGTTTTGGGTACATGTTGTCAGTCGCCCCTCCCTCCGTGAAAGCATTGGCAGACAGGTTTCTCTCTTGAGGCATCTTCATATCAGGTACTTGCACCCTCTACAGTGGTAGAGGAAGGGGTCAGCCGTCTGTTAGTCTATAAGGTGCCACAGGATTCTTTGCTGCTTTTACAGATCCAGACTAACACGGCTACCCTCTGATACATTGGCAGACAATCGTTTCGTGCTTTTTTCCATGCAGGCACCATACTGCTTTCAGCAGACGGTGCAGTAGGACATGAATCCACCTCGCAGGTCCTCTCATCATCCTGAATAAATATCTATTCTTGAGGTATCAGCTGCTACTCTGCTCTCCTGCTCTTGCCTCGCCATTCCATGGCAAGCGTGCAGCCCACTCAGCTCAGCTAAGAGACACCACCACTGTTGTGTCCTGGTGCTGCAGGCAGCAGATGGTGCCATAGGTCAGCAAAACTGGCCATCCAACCACTGCTTCCACTGCTACTCTGCTCTCCTGGTGCCATGAATCTACATCACAGGTCCTCTATATGACCGTCATCATCCACCACTTTTGCTGCAACTCTGCTCTTCTTCTCTCGTCTCGCCATACCACGGCAAGCATGCAGCCCGTTCAGCTCAGCTAACAGACACTACCACTGTTGTGTCCTAGCAGCAGACAGTGCAGTAGGTCTGCAAAACTGGTCTTCCAACCACTGCTTCTGCTGCCACTCTGCTCTCCTGCTCTTGTGTCGATCGATAGCGAATTTCTCCATGTTGGCTGTCATGGGCTTCCACTTCCACTGCAACTCTGATTTCCTGCTCTCATGAATCTACCTCGCAGGTCCTCTCATCGTTCTCTATAAATATCTATTCTCGTGGCATCTCGCTATAAATATCTATTCCATCATCCACCGCTTCTGCTGAAACTCTGCTCTCCTGCAGACGCCATACCACAGCAAGCATGGAACCTGCTCAGATCACTGCTGCAGTTATGAGCATTGTAAACACCTTGCACATTATCCTGCAGTATGTGCAGAACCAGAACCTGCAACAACAGTGCGGTGACAAGAGTGATGAGGACATGGACACAGACTTTTCCCAAAGTAAGGTCCCTGGCAATTTGGACATCCTGGTGGCAATGGGGCAGGCTTATGCCATGGAACACCATTTCTGGGCCTGGGAAACAAGCACAGACTGTTGGCACCACATAGTGTTGCAGATGTGGGATGATTCCCAGTGGCTGCAAAACTTTCGCATGTGTAAGGGAACTTTCATGGAACTTTGTGACTTGCTTTTCCCTGCCCTGAAGTGCAAGAATACCAAGATGAGAGCAGCCCTCACAGTTCACGAGAGAGTGGCAATAACCCTCTGGAAGCTTGCAACACCAGACAGCTACTGGTCAGTCGGGAATCAATTTGGAGTGGATAAATCTACTATGAGGGCTGCTGTGATCCAAGTAGCCAATGCAATCACTGAACTGCTGCTATCAAGGGTAGTGACTCTGGGAAATGTGCAGGTCATAGTGGATGGCTTTAATGCGCTGGGGTTCCCTAACTGTGGCGGTGCGATAGACTGAACGCATATCCCCATCTTGGCCCTGGCACACCATGGCAGCCAGTACATAAACTGAAAGGGGTACTTTTCAATGCTGCTGCAAGCACTGGTGGATCACAAGGGATGTTTCACCAACATCAAGGTGGGATGGCTGGGAAAGGTACAAGATGCTCACATCTTCAAGAACTCTGGTTTGTCTGAACAGCTGCAGCAACGGACTTACTTTCCAGAACAGAAAATAACCATTGGGGATGTTGAAATGCCTATAGTTATCCTTGGGGACCCAGCCTACTCCTTAATGCCATGGCTCATGAAGCCATACATAGGCAACCTGGACTGTAGTCAGGAGCTGTTCAACTATAGGCTGAGCAAGTGCAGATTGGTGTTAGAATGTGCATTTGGACATTTAAAAGTGTGCTGGTACAGTTTACTGACTTGGATAGACCTCAGTGAAACCAACATTCCCATTGTTATTACTGCTTGCTGTGTGCTCCATAATATCTGTGAGAGTAAGGGGGAGAGGTTTATGATGGGGTGGGAGGTTGAGGCAAATCACCTGGCCGCTGATTATGTGCAACCAGACACCAGGGCAGTTAGAAGAGCACAGCAGGGCACACTGCGCATCAGGGAAGCTTTGAAAACCAGTTTCATGTCTGGCTACATTGTGAAAGTTCTGTTTGTTTCTCGTTGATGAAAACCTGCCCACTTTGTTCACTCTCCTTCCCTGTAAGCCAACAGAGTCCTCCCCATTTCGTTCACCACTTGCAGAGGCAGTACAGTCATTGTTGTTTCAAATTCATGCATTCTTTATTAATTCATCACACAAATAGAGGGATAACTGCCCAGGTAGGCTGGGAGGAGTGGGGGAGGAGGGAAGCACTGGCTGGGGTGGGGAAGGAGGGAAGAACAAGGCCACACTGCACTTCAAAACTTTGAATGACAGCCTTCTGTTACTTGTCAACCCTCTGGGGTGGAGTGGTTGGTGCCCGGAGGGCCCCCCCCCAAGCCCCTCTTGGTCATCTGGGTAAGGAGGATATGGAACTTGGGGAGGAGGGTGGTTGGTTACACAGGGGCTGCAGTGGCAGTCTGTGCTCCTGTTGCCTTTCCTGCAGCTCAACCATACGCCAGAGTATATCAGTTTGATCCTTCAGTAGCCTCAGCATTGCATCCCGCCATCTCTCCTCTTGCTCCCGCCACCTCTCCTCTCACATCCCTCCTGTCCTCACATTTATTTTGTTCTTTCCTGGACTCTGATCTTGTCTGTATCCACTCATTTTGCTGAGCTCTTTCAGTGCCGGAGGACTGCATGAGTTCAGAGAACATTTCATCGCAAGTGTGGGGTTTTTTTCGCCTTCTTATCTGCGGTAGCCTCTGGGACAAAGATGATAAGGGGAGTGTTGAAACATTTGCAGCTGTGGGAGGGGAAAAAAGGGGAGAGTAGTATTTAAAATGACACATTTTTTAGAGAACAATGGGTAGACACTTTCACGGTGAACCAAGCTGTTAACATTACATAGCACACGTGCTTTCGGTACAAGGTCACATTTTGCCTCTAAATGTCACCTTAATAAAATTCCCCTATTTCAACCAGGTGACCATGAATGATATAGCTCTCCTGAGAATAACAGAGATAAAGAAGAGATGTTGCTTGAATGCATTCCAAGTCTTCAGGGCAAATTAATCATTAAACATGCTTGCTTTTAAACCATGTATTATATTTACAAAGGTATGCTCACAAGAGGTGCCTTCTCTGCCTTCAAGGTCCAGGAGCCCACCTTGGGAGGGTTGGGATAGTATTGTCTCCAGGGTGATAAACAGTTCCTGGCTGTCGGGGAGAACACTTTCTCCACTTGTGCGCTACCGTCCTCGTCATCATCATCTTCCTCATCCCAAAAATCCTCATCCCTGTTGCATGAGACTCCACCCTTGCAGGAGATCACGAACAGGGGTGGAGTAGTGGTAGAGGCACCCCCTAGAATTGCATGCAGCTCATCATGGAAGCAGCATGTCTGGGGGGCTGACCTGGAGTGGCTGTTTGCCTCTTTGGAGGCTTGCCTGAGCTCCTTAAGTTTCATGCGGCACTGCTATAAGTCCCTGTTATAACCTCTGACCTTCATGCCCTTGGAGATTTCTTTTTTCAAATATTTTGGCATTTCGTCTTTTGGAATGGAGTTCTGATAGCATGGATTCATCTCCCCATACAGCGATCAGATCCAGTACCTCCCATTCGGTCCATGCTGGAGCTCTTTTGCGATTCTGGGTCTCCTTGGTGACCTCTGCTGATGAGCGCTGCATGGTCACCTGTGCTGATCAGCTTGCCACGCTGGTCAAACAGGAAAATGAAATTCAAAAGTTTGCAGGGCTTTTCCTATCTACCTGGCCAGTGCATCTGAGTTGAGAGTGCTGTCCAGAGCGGTCACAGTGGAGCACTCTGGGATAGCTCCCGGAGGTCAATACTGTCGAATTGCATCCACACTACCCCAAATTCGACCCAGCAATGTCAATTTCAGCACTAATCTCATTGGGGATAAGTACAGAAATCTACTTAAAGGGCTCTTAAAATTGACAAAAATGGCTTTGTCGTGTGGATGGGTGCAGGGTTAAATCGATCTAATGCCGCTAAATTCGATCTAAACTCATAGTGTAGACCAGGGCTCTGTCTTGCTCTTGACTTTGATCCTGGCCTGGCTTGACCTTGGTATCCATCTCCTTACTTGGCTTGGTAACTAATCCGAACTGTTTCCTTTGTCCCCAGCCCAGCAGATGCTATCAGCCCAACCACCTATGCAGTGGTTGTTACAGGAGATCTTCATACCCTGTTCCTCAGACCACTGTGTCCAGGCTAATATGGCCACACAATCTAGGTTTAGTGTTTTGAGGACTGCTTCTGCTTTCTATCTAAAATAACATGGACTTTATCTTAAATTTATAAGCAGTTTTTACAATGCTTGGAAGTTTACTTCTTTCTTAGAGCTCATTATATGTGCCACATGCATTATCCTCACTTTCCCTTACTATGTGACTTGAATTAATAATACATTATTTACTACATGTTTGATGCTCATCTTGCAGCATATTATATTTCTTATCTCTGTTTTCAATCAATACAGCACTATTAAAACCATATTTATGGAAACAACAGAGCAATATCCAAATGAGACATTTGGAACCTTTAATGAAGAAAAGGACTTTCAATTTATCTCTGTAGAAACACTTGTCTCAGTGGATTTATTAATATATAGAATCACAGATCTGGGAGGGACCTTGAGATGTCATCTAGTCCAGTCCCCTGCACTCAAGGCAGGACTAAATTATCTAGACCATCCCGGACAGGTATCTGTCCGACTTGCTCTTAAAAATCCCTAATGATGGAGTTTCCACAACCGCCCTAGGCAATTTATTCCTGTGCTTAACCACTTTGAAAGTTAGGAAGTTTTTCCTAATGTCCAACCTAAACTTCCCTTGCTGCAATTTAAGCCCATTGCTTCTTGTCCTATCCTCAAAAGTTTTAAGAAGAACAATTTTTCTCCCATCTCCTTGTAACAACCTTTTGTGTACTTGAAAACTGCTTTCATATCCCCTCTCAGTCTTCTCTTCTCCAGACTAAACAAACCCATTTTTTTTCCAATCTTCCCTCATAGGTCATGTTTTCTAGACCTTTAATCATTTTTGTTGCTCTCCTCTGAACTTTCTCCAATTTGTCCATATCTTTCCTGAAATGTAGCACCTAGAACTGGACACAATATTCCAGCTAAGGCCTAATCAGTGAGGAGTAGAGTGGAAGAATTACTTCTCATCTTGCTTACAATACTCCTGTTAATACATCCCAGAACGATGTTTGCTTGTTTTGCAACAGCATTACACTGTTGACTCATATGCAGCTTGTGGTCCACTATGACCCCTTTCCACGGTACTCCTTCCTAGGCAGTCATTTCCCATTTTGTATGTGTGCAACTGATTGTTTCTTCCTAAGTGGAGTACTTTGCATTTGTCCTTATTGAATTACATCCTATTTACTTCAGACCATTTCTCCAGTTTGTCCAGATCATTTTGAATTTTAATCCTATCCTCCAAAACGCTTGCAACCCCTCCCAGCTTGGTATCATCTGCAGACTTTATAAAGTGTACTCTCTATGCCATTATATAAATCATTGATGAAGATATTGAACAGAACCAGATTCTGTGGGACCCCACTCATTATGCCCTTCCAGCATGATTGTGAACCACTACTGATTACTCTCTGGGAATGATTTTCCAACCAGTTGTGCAACCACCTTATAGTAGTTCCATCTAGGTTGCATTTCCCTAGTTTTTTTAATGACAGGTCATGCAAGACAGTATCAAAAGTCTTACTAAATCAAGATATATCACATCTACCACTTCCCCCACATCCACAAAGCTTGTTACCCTGTCAAAAATGCATAGATATAAACAATTTTCTACATGTCAAAGAAAAATCAAAAGATTTAGATATAGAACTACAAGTACCAAGAAATAAAATAATTTCATTTACATGTTTCCTTAGTCTTTCTACCAAAACAACTATTGCATCAAAATATATGTAAATTTAGGCTTCAAATCTCAAACATAACTAGTGATTTTGGGTGTCTCCATTTTTCAGTGTCCAGCTTGAGATATCTTAGAGAGGTCTGATTTCAGAAAGTGCTGAGCACTTATTCTCAAATATTAGGCCCCTTTAAAAGTATCTCAAGTTGGGTACCCAAAAATGAAGGCATTCAAAATCACTAGTCTCCTTTCAAGATTTAGGCCTTAATAGCTTCAAATTTTCAGTGCTAATTTTTATCTTGTTCCACATTGCATAGAGCAAATACACAAGTACAGAAACTTATCATTCTTTCCCCATATCCAGAGAGGGAACCAACATTTCTCTTGAAAGAGACAATTTAGAATGTATTTCTAAAAAAACAAAAACCTAAAAATGATAAGAACAGACATACTGGGTCAGATCAATGGCTCATCTAGCCCAGTATCCTGTCCAGTGCAAGACGCTACAAAGGGAATGACAACAACAGGGCAATTATCAAGTCTCCTGTCATTCAGCCCCAGTTTCTGGCAGTCAGAGGTTTAGTGAAACCCAGAGTATGGAGTTGTATCCCTGACCATCTTGGCTAATAGGCATTGATAGACCTATCCTCCATGAACGTATCTCATTCTTTTTCTGAATCCATTTATACTTTTGGCCTTCACAGTATTCCCTGGTAATGAGTTCCACAGGCTGACTGAGTTGTGTGAGGAAGTACTTCCTTATGTTTGTTTTAAACCTGCTGCCTAGTAATTTTATTGGGTGACTCTGGGTCTTGTGTTATGTGAAGAGGTAAATTAATATTTCTCTATTCACTTTCTCCATACCATTCATGATGTTATAGATCTCTATCATATCCCAAGTTAGCTGTCTCTTTTTCTAAGATGAAAAGTCTCAGTCTTTTTAATCTCTATAAGAAAGAAGAACTGCTTTGTCTCTTTATTTTTTAGTGTGAACCGTGGCTCAGTTAACACAAAGGATGACAATAAGAACTTGCTGAGGGATGATGACTTTTGGATTCCTCAATAATGTGCTCTCCACAGCTGTATGCAGTGAATTCTTGTCCAGCTGGCCACAAGAAGGAACTGTTGCCCCTTTAAGGGCTTTATCTGCAACTGGTAGCAAAGGGGGAGGAAGGGGAAAGTTTACATGGATGGAGCAGGAAGTGGTTGGATCAATACTAAAATCATGGGGGAGGCACTGATCGTGCAGCTGACCAGAAAGGGAAGGTACTACTTAAACTTGGCAGTCCCACCTTCCCACTCAGGGAATCTAAAAAAGGGCTGGGTTTCTTCATAATCCGCTCTGGGCATCACACTAATTGCCTCTTTCTCCTTGGAGATCTGGGATGGAATTTTTCCCTCACTGATTGCTGTGGGAAAGGCTAAAATACCTACTTTGCCTTGGCCAATCTATTTTAGGACCTGTTGTGACAGGACAAGGGGTTAGGTTATAATGTTGCAACTTTGTACCTAAAACTTGTGCCAGATCAGGATGTCCAGTGCAGGTACTCTCGTACTCGTTATGGAAGAGATACAGTTATCAGATAAATCCTCTTCCAATCTATTTTAAAGGAAAGCATCTCTAAGGGAGCTGAAGAAGGGGCGAAAGGGGGAGTTCAGGGCTCTTACACTCAATAGAGTGGGTAGCCAACCCCACCTCTCCTTCTCTAGCCCTCATAATCCTCATACGAGAGGAGGATAGTGGGGTCCTGGCAGCAAGATGGCCAAGTCCGGAAGGCTGACAGCAGCCCTTCTAGTGATGTGAAATGACGATAACCTGAACTATATAATTTATTGTCAGGTGCTCCAGATATTTTAAGTGAGTAAAGTTGTGGCCTAATTAAATCACACCCATTGCCTCCAGTTTTTCTTCTCGCATGGCTGGAAATTGAGGTAGGTGATGTGTGCATACACAAACCGCTACTAAGTACACAGAGAGGGGATGGAATGGAAAACGACATTGATCACTTGGATGATTAGTTGACTACAAATTAACAGCAAATTATCACATTCCTGTGGTGTCAGTCCTTTACATTTGCTTTTAAGGGTGTGAACATGCAACCTTTACTCACATAGGTAATCCTATTGAAGTGGGACTAAAATGGTATTACTTCTATGAGTAAGGGTTGTGAGATTAGGCCCTGAGAGCAAAACATGACCTCTATTTGTAAAGTCCTATTATTATTTTGTCTTCCCATTCTTTAACTAATACGACACTCTCATTATCCATTATTTTTCTTCTTACTCTCTTGCTATTTTCCAGTACATGGAAATCTCTGTATCTCTAATAACTTCACTTCTCCTTGTCACAGTTCCCACCAGCCTATACTGCCTAGACAATGCCCAACAGCTTTACCATGAAACTGAAACAAAAAATCTGGTTATCAGTTCCCCCTGCTCAACCCCCACCCCTCCAAAAATAGGGTGTGGGGGAAGCCAACAAAATTTGACTGGTAGTAAAACACTTGGACATTTTAAAAGCTCACTCTCCCAATCTTTTAAGAAGGCTTAAAAAACAAATAAACAATCACATCTCAGTGTTTGGGTTTTTTTAGGTGATTTACATTTCAAATTTGAGCAAACAGAAGTTGCTCAAAAGAATTCTAAGAGCAGAATTTTCAAAAGCACTCTGCATGGCATAACTCTGCTCTCACTGAAGTCAGTGGTAAAGCTACCATTAGTCTAATCAGTCCTGAGCACTTTTAAATCTTTTAGGGGCAGATCCTCCGCTGATTTCAAAGGAGCTATGACAATTTACATCTGCTCCTAGGCTAAGATTGTCAGAAGTAAATGCAGCAAAGAATCCTGTGGCACCTTATAGACTAACAGACGTTTTGGAGCATGAGCTTTCGTGGGTGAATACCCACTTCCTCAGATGCATGTAATGGAAATATCCAGGGGCAGGTATATATATGTGTGCTAGCAAGCAAGCTAGAGATAACGAGGTCAGTTCAATCAGGGAGGATGAGGCCCTGTTCTAGCAGTTGAGGTGTGAAAACCAAGAGAGGAGAAACTGGTTCTGTAATTGGCAAGCCATTCACAGTCTTTGTTCAATCCTGAGCTGATGGTGTCAAATTTGCAGATGAACTGAAGCTCAGCAGTTTCTCTTTGAAGTCTGGTCCTGAAGTTTTTTTGCTGCAGGATGGCCACCTTAAGGTCTGCTATAGTGTGGCCAGGGAGGTTGAAGTGCTCTCCTACAGGTTTTTGTATATTGCCATTCCTAATGTCTGATTTGTGTCCATTTATCCTTTTCCGTAGAGACTGTCCAGTTTGGCCGATGTACATAGCAGAGGGGCATTGCTGGCATATGATGGCGTATATTACATTGGTGGATGTGCAGGTGAATGAACCTGTGATGGTGTGGCTGATCTGGTTAGGTCCTGTGATGGTGTCGCTGGTGTAGATATGTGGGCAGAGTTGGCATCGAGGTTTGTTGCATGGATTGGTTCCTGAGCTAGAG
Source organism: Gopherus flavomarginatus (assembly GCF_025201925.1). Taxonomy (NCBI): domain Eukaryota; kingdom Metazoa; phylum Chordata; order Testudines; family Testudinidae; genus Gopherus; species Gopherus flavomarginatus. The sequence goes on from NC_066619.1 coordinate 218,272,206, forward strand.
TTATTATGGTGTGGTGTGCAGTCACTGGTGAGAATATGTTTCAGGTTGGCAGGTTGTCTGTGGGCAAGGATTGGCCTGCCACCCAAGGCCTGTGAAAGTGTGGGATCATTGTCCAGGATGGGTTGTAGATCCTTGATGATGCGTTGGAGGGGTTTTAGCTGGGGGCTGTATGTGATGGCCAGTGGAGTCCTGTTGGTTTCTCTCTTGGGTTTGTCTTGCAGTAGGAGGCTTCTGGGTACACGTCTGGCTCTGTTGATCTGTTTCCTTATTTCCTCTTGCGGGTATTGTAGTTTTGAGAATGCTTGGTGGAGATTTTGTAGGTGTTGGTCTCTGTCTGAGGGGTCAGAGCAGATGCGGTTGTACCTCAGTGCTTGGCTGTAGACAATGGATCGTGTGATGTGCCCGGGATGGAAGCTGGAGGCATGAAGGTAGGCATAGCGGTCGGTGGGTTTTCGATATAGGGTGGTGTTAATGTGACCATCACTTATTTGCACCGTGGTGTCAAGAAAGTGGACCTCCCGTGTAGATTGGTCCAGGCTGAGGTTGATGGTGGGGTGGAAGCTGTTGAAATCATGGTGGAATTTTTCCAGAGTCTCCTTCCCATGGGTCCAGATGATGAAGATGTCATCAATGTAGCGTAGATAGAGAAGGGGTGTGAGTGGACGAGAGCTGAGGAAGCGTTGTTCCAGGTCGGCCATGAAGATATTGGCATATTGTGGGGCCATGCGGGTGCCCATAGCAGTGCCACTGATCTGGAGATATATATTGTCATCAAATTTGAAATAGTTGTGTGTAAGTATAAAGGCACAGAGTTCAGCAGCCAGTTGTGCTGTGGCATCATCAGGGATAGTGTTCCTGACAGCTTGTATTCCATCTGTGTGTGGGATGTTTGTGTAGAGAGCCTCTACATCCATGGTGGCTAGGATGGTGTTTTCTGGGAGGTCACCAATGCATTGTAGTTTCCTCAGGAAATCAGTGGTGTCGCGGAGATAGCTGGGAGTGCTGGTGGCATAGGGTCTGAGTAGAGAGTCCATATATCCAGACAGTCCTTCGGTGAGAGTGCCAATGCCCGAGATGATGGGGCGTCCAGGATTTCCGGGTTTGTGGATCTTGGGTAGTAGATAGAATAACCCTGGTCGGGGCTCTAGGGGTATGTTGATTTCTTCTGGTGTTAGTGTAGGGAGTGTCCTGAGTAGATGCTGTAGTTTCTTAGTGTATTCCTCAGTGGGATCTGAGGGAAGTGGCCTGTAGAATTTGGTATTGGAGAGTTGTCTGGCTGCCTCCTTTTGATAGTCAGACCTGTTCATGATGACAACGGCACCTCCTTTATCAGCCTCTTTGATGATAATGTCAGGGTGGTTTCTGAGGCTGTGGATGGCATTGCGTTCTGCACGACTTAGGTTGTGAGGCAAGCGATGTTGTTGTTCCACGATTTCTGCCTGTGCACGCCGGCGGAAGCATTCAATGTATAGGTCCAGGCTGTCATTTCGACCCTCAGGAGGAGTCCATGTGGAGTTCTTTTTCTTGTGCTGTTGGTGGGAGGGCACCCGTGTATCAGTGCACTGTTCAGTGTTGTCCTGGAAGTATTCTTTGAGTCGGAGACGGCGAAAGTAGGCTTCCAGATCGCCACAGAACTGTATCATGTTGGTGGGGGTGGCAGGGCAGAAAGAGAGTCCCCGAGATAGGACAGACTTTTCTTCTGGGCTGAGTGTGTAGTTGGATAGATTGACAATATTGCTGGGTGGGTTAGGGGTACCACTGTTGTGGCCCCATGTGGCAGGTAGGAGTTTAGACAGCTTACAGTCCTTTTTCCTTTGAAGAGAGGTGAAGTGAGTAATGTAGATCTCCTGTCTTATTCTAGTGAAGTCCGTTTGTATAGAAGTTTGGTTATTAATGAGAGTCTCCAGGTTGGAGAGCTCTTTTTTGATGTTTTCCTGTTTGCTGTATAGGATGCTGATCAGGTGGTTCCTCAGTTTTTTTGATAGAGTATGGCATAATCTCTCACTGTGGTCTGTGTAGTATGTAGATAGCAGTGGATTTTTTACCTTTAGTCCATTTGGTATGATGTCCATCCGTTTGCATTTGGAAAGGAAGATGATATCTGTCTGTATTTGTGCAAGTTTCTTCATGAGGTTGATGGATTTCCATTCCATACGGCTAAATGCAGTGCCTTGCATGGTGTCAAGTATCAGAGGGTAGCCGTGTTAGTCTGGATCTGTAAAAGCAGCAAAGAATCCTGTGGCACCTTATAGACTAACAGACGTTTTGGAGCATGAGCTTTCGTGGGTGAATACCCACTTCCTCAGATGCATGTAATGGAAATATCCAGGGGCAGGTATATATATGTGTGCTAGCAAGCAAGCTAGAGATAACGAGGTCAGTTCAATCAGGGAGGATGAGGCCCTGTTCTAGCAGTTGAGGTGTGAAAACCAAGAGAGGAGAAACTGGTTCTGTAATTGGCAAGCCATTCACAGTCTTTGTTCAATCCTGAGCTGATGGTGTCAAATTTGCAGATGAACTGAAGCTCAGCAGTTTCTCTTTGAAGTCTGGTCCTGAAGTTTTTTTGCTGCAGGATGGCCACCTTAAGGTCTTGCACAAATACAGACAGATATCATCTTCCTTTCCAAATGCAAACGGATGGACATCATACCAAATGGACTAAAGGTAAAAAATCCACTGCTATCTACATACTACACAGACCACAGTGAGAGATTATGCCATACTCTATCAAAAAAACTGAGGAACCACCTGATCAGCATCCTATACAGCAAACAGGAAAACATCAAAAAAGAGCTCTCCAACCTGGAGACTCTCATTAATAACCAAACTTCTATACAAACGGACTTCACTAGAATAAGACAGGAGATCTACATTACTCACTTCACCTCTCTTCAAAGGAAAAAGGACTGTAAGCTGTCTAAACTCCTACCTGCCACATGGGGCCACAACAGTGGTACCCCTAACCCACCCAGCAATATTGTCAATCTATCCAACTACACACTCAGCCCAGAAGAAAAGTCTGTCCTATCTCGGGGACTCTCTTTCTGCCCTGCCACCCCCACCAACATGATACAGTTCTGTGGCGATCTGGAAGCCTACTTTCGCCGTCTCCGACTCAAAGAATACTTCCAGGACAACACTGAACAGTGCACTGATACACGGGTGCCCTCCCACCAACAGCACAAGAAAAAGAACTCCACATGGACTCCTCCTGAGGGTCGAAATGACAGCCTGGACCTATACATTGAATGCTTCCGCCGGCGTGCACAGGCAGAAATCGTGGAACAACAACATCGCTTGCCTCACAACCTAAGTCGTGCAGAACGCAATGCCATCCACAGCCTCAGAAACCACCCTGACATTATCATCAAAGAGGCTGATAAAGGAGGTGCCGTTGTCATCATGAACAGGTCTGACTATCAAAAGGAGGCAGCCAGACAACTCTCCAATACCAAATTCTACAGGCCACTTCCCTCAGATCCCACTGAGGAATACACTAAGAAACTACAGCATCTACTCAGGACACTCCCTACACTAACACCAGAAGAAATCAACATACCCCTAGAGCCCCGACCAGGGTTATTCTATCTACTACCCAAGATCCACAAACCCGGAAATCCTGGACGCCCCATCATCTCGGGCATTGGCACTCTCACCGAAGGACTGTCTGGATATATGGACTCTCTACTCAGACCCTATGCCACCAGCACTCCCAGCTATCTCCGCGACACCACTGATTTCCTGAGGAAACTACAATGCATTGGTGACCTCCCAGAAAACACCATCCTAGCCACCATGGATGTAGAGGCTCTCTACACAAACATCCCACACACAGATGGAATACAAGCTGTCAGGAACACTATCCCTGATGATGCCACAGCACAACTGGCTGCTGAACTCTGTGCCTTTATACTTACACACAACTATTTCAAATTTGATGACAATATATATCTCCAGATCAGTGGCACTGCTATGGGCACCCGCATGGCCCCACAATATGCCAATATCTTCATGGCCGACCTGGAACAACGCTTCCTCAGCTCTCGTCCACTCACACCCCTTCTCTATCTACGCTACATTGATGACATCTTCATCATCTGGACCCATGGGAAGGAGACTCTGGAAAAATTCCACCATGATTTCAACAGCTTCCACCCCACCATCAACCTCAGCCTGGACCAATCTACACGGGAGGTCCACTTTCTTGACACCACGGTGCAAATAAGTGATGGTCACATTAACACCACCCTATATCGAAAACCCACCGACCGCTATGCCTACCTTCATGCCTCCAGCTTCCATCCCGGGCACATCACACGATCCATTGTCTACAGCCAAGCACTGAGGTACAACCGCATCTGCTCTGACCCCTCAGACAGAGACCAACACCTACAAAATCTCCACCAAGCATTCTCAAAACTACAATACCCGCAAGAGGAAATAAGGAAACAGATCAACAGAGCCAGACGTGTACCCAGAAGCCTCCTACTGCAAGACAAACCCAAGAGAGAAACCAACAGGACTCCACTGGCCATCACATACAGCCCCCAGCTAAAACCCCTCCAACGCATCATCAAGGATCTACAACCCATCCTGGACAATGATCCCACACTTTCACAGGCCTTGGGTGGCAGGCCAATCCTTGCCCACAGACAACCTGCCAACCTGAAACATATTCTCACCAGTGACTGCACACCACACCATAATAACTCTAGCTCAGGAACCAATCCATGCAACAAACCTCGATGCCAACTCTGCCCACATATCTACACCAGCGACACCATCACAGGACCTAACCAGATCAGCCACACCATCACAGGTTCATTCACCTGCACATCCACCAATGTAATATACGCCATCATATGCCAGCAATGCCCCTCTGCTATGTACATCGGCCAAACTGGACAGTCTCTACGGAAAAGGATAAATGGACACAAATCAGACATTAGGAATGGCAATATACAAAAACCTGTAGGAGAGCACTTCAACCTCCCTGGCCACACTATAGCAGACCTTAAGGTGGCCATCCTGCAGCAAAAAAACTTCAGGACCAGACTTCAAAGAGAAACTGCTGAGCTTCAGTTCATCTGCAAATTTGACACCATCAGCTCAGGATTGAACAAAGACTGTGAATGGCTTGCCAATTACAGAACCAGTTTCTCCTCTCTTGGTTTTCACACCTCAACTGCTAGAACAGGGCCTCATCCTCCCTGATTGAACTGACCTCGTTATCTCTAGCTTGCTTGCTAGCACACATATATATACCTGCCCCTGGATATTTCCATTACATGCATCTGAGGAAGTGGGTATTCACCCACGAAAGCTCATGCTCCAAAACGTCTGTTAGTCTATAAGGTGCCACAGGATTCTTTGCTGCTTTTACAGATCCAGACTAACACGGCTACCCTCTGATACTCAGAAGTAAATGTGATTGAAAGGAAAGCAACTTTTTCCACATTTCTTCTCCTCCCATTTTAGTTTTACACCAGTATAAACTATTGGTTTCAAAAGCTACTCCAAATTTATCCTGGTTTGGGAGGAGAATCTGGACAATGTTTCTGAAGCAAAGAGAGTTTTGATCTTGCAGTGAGATCTATGTATTTAACCTAGTCCTATTCACATCTCCACATTATTTCTTCTTTCCACATTAGCAGAAATCTTTTTCTTCATCACATTCGAGAGTCGGAATGTGGGGGAACAGTCCAACAAATCTTTCTTTGAGCATTGTATATGGTTTATGTATCACCATACGTGGAACAACCCCCCCAAAAATATTTCATGTATTGTAAGAATGAAGGAAGTCTGTTTCAAAATGTCCTCTGGAAAAACTTGTAGAAAACTACCTAAACAATCGAGTACAGGGAACGCTTAAAATTTAGCAGTTTAATTGAACAAATTATTATGAATTAAGCAAAAAATGATGCCTCTATTTGGTTTGTTCTGATAGAAATTGACAGTTTAAATCCACATGCAGCTGAGTTTTGCCTAGTGCCCTGCTAGGGTCCACTGATATAAACCATGACTTGAATTTTCAGACAGACATATTAATCACCAGGCAGATGTTTGCTCCCTGCAAGGTCACCAGCTCAGAAAAGAAGAAGGGCAAAACAAAAAGGAGGAGGTAACCAAGTCTGACAATATCTCTGTTAGGGCTGCATGACACTTTGAACGTAATCTAATAATGACAGCATTGATTTGGGAGGCAAAGTAGTGATTGAAGAGAAACCTTTATTTAGAAGTCAATAGTGAGGGAGAATGACTCCCACATCAACCCAACAAAAATGCAGACACTTTTTCTAGGTAAGAGTTTTCTCAATGCACTTAATATGGAAAATATGTTCTTCCTATTTCATGACCAAGAAAATGTTTGCAGTGTTTTAACCTTGGCCTTATTCTGTTTATACTTCTGAAAGGGAGATAAGTTACATTATTCATGTTCTCCTTCTCTTAAAAAGAAAAATGTAGTAGTCAGAAAACCATTTATTATTAACAAAGTATGATATAAAGTGAAAGAAAGACCCAAGCTGAATGTTACATTGTTCTCACATGAAAACTGAAAGGGAACTGGTTAGTTTATTTATAAAGATTAGCATGTAGAAATCATGCAGAACTAGAGGAAAGCATATGGATAAATCAGGCTGAGTCTAATATAACAATTACACCTTTGTACCCATTTCCCTTGGTACAGAGTAAAAGTGCAGTCAAAACTAAGTTTCAATTTCTTTAAAAGTAATCAGCCTAGCAACAATTGTTAAAATATGATTTTTTTTTCATTTTGTGCCAGTTTAATTTGAAACAAATAAGCAAAAGTAAATTTGGCTGAAGCTTACATAAATTCTTTTCATTATATTTTTATGGTCTTTCTAGATATTATATATACAGCCATGACACTAATTCTGAAAGAAAAAAAAATCTCATAAAAATAGAAAAGAGATGGATTTTTTGGCTTATTGTGTACGTGAGTAATTCAACATCGTCTGGTATTTTATGTCTTTATTTTCCAAGTTCTTTCCCCCTTTCTAGATAGATGTAACCTGTGTGTCAAAAGTACAGCCTCTGAGCTGAATCCGGCCTGTAGAACAGTTTCACCTGACCCACAGATTTCCCATTAATTGTCAGGCTTGTCTACATGACTTTGGAGTTTGCACTATGGGATGTGATTTGTAGAATGTACCAGTGTGTTGTGCTCTATTTCCCCCATATAGACACTGCTAATGTGCACGCAGGTAGTCCTGTTTGAACAGGACTTGATTTTTCAGTGTATTTAACATTATACAGCACTTTATATATTCAAATCAGAGCTTCTATTGACTTCAGTTGCAACTGTGATTACTCAGCATTTCTGCAAATCATACTTGTTGACCTATGGGTCAAATTGACTGGCTACTCTAAGGTTTCTTTAATTACTAAGTAAGTTCAACCCTTACTAAAATTGATAACAGACTCCAAGGTCTCAAATCAGGCACCCAGAACATGAGGGACATGCAATTAATGTCCAACTGGGAAAATTTTGAGGTAAGTGATTTGCCTAGCAATACATGGAAACTCTTTAGCAGAAGAACTAGAATCCAACAAATGAGATAGAGGTCTTACAGACAATAGCCTCCTTCACTACATAACTTTGATTCACCCCCAGAGAAGGCCCATCCTTTGAACAGAATGAGGCTGGGTTTCCATGGAAAAGTAGAATGTATTCATGTAATTAAGGACTGTACCATAATACATATACACAAAAGGGCTGATTTAGGTTGCAAAGGCAACCTTAATTCTGGCATTTCCTATCTTTTGAGTACTTGATTTAGCAAATTTATCATTTTAATGTAGTTTGTGTAATTTGCTAAGTTTTTTTAAAAAGCCAGTTGGAAAAAAAAATAGAAACTCCATTGTGTGGCATCATATTGACACCCACATCGTTCATAATCTTTAGATCCACAGAATAGACCTTTCCCCCAGTGGAGTGATGGATGTAGAGTACACCAAATGGAACAGAAACCATGGAGCATTTCCACTGCCATTCCCCAAGATCTGATCCCCAGCACTGTGATCAGTTACTTTGGCTGTGGGATTGGAATTTGTTCCTTAAAGAATATGGCAGAACTGAAGAAATACAAATCTACATACTGTTGTTATAATGTTGTAATAATGATTTCGTTTTAATCAGTTAATCCTATTTGCTTCATCCTATATGCTATCCTCCAGTAGTTCAGTTATTAACCTTATACAGACAGTAAGTCCTTCCACATTGCTTTATTCTTATATGTTTGTTAACCACATTCCAACGGTGCATATTTGTCTTTGCAACCTTAGCAATGAAATATAGTTATTGGCCACGGTACAAGGATTCTAAACAAATATCTATCTTTATTTAATTTCAACAATTTAGAGCATTTCCCTAACACTATAGTAATAGGGAATATGACTGTAAAATATTTTATTTCAATTTTTTGACCATAGATTAGAAGTCCTTTCAAATGTGACCTCTTTAGAACATATGAAGATATAATGTCCTATCTGATAGTAGTTTTGCCAGAATTTAATTGTGTCTTTTTGATTGGTTTTGGGATCAAAACCAGTTTTCAAAAACAATCATAATTAAGTGCCATAGTGTATCCGTGGCGGGAATCTTGTACTATTTATGTATAGCAGTTTGAATTCATGGGGGGCAAAAACACAGAAATTAGGTTACCATGTAGTGCTCCGCAATGGATTAATTTATTGTGAACAGTTTCCTATTCATATTCACAAAAATATAATATCTTTGCTGTAGTAAAATACAAGAGACTTGTTTTTTTTTTACTTACTTTCCAACTCTGAACATTTTAGATCAGTTTTGTCCAATTTTAACAGAAGTTATCAGAACCTTTCCCCACCCCCTCCCACATTTTCTTTTATTGTTCATTTTGGTTTGAGTTGTTTTTTAATCATTTTAAAATACTAATACATGAGGATATAACTGGTTATTGTTGGTGATGGTGGGGTTTTTTTGTTTGACAAGCTTATAAGTCATGATCCAAAGCCTGCCAAACCCAAGGGGAGTCTATTAATTGATTTACTAGATCAGGCCAATTCATTGATTTACCAGACTACTGAATGTGAGACCATCACTGAAAAGTTGATGTCATTAAAGGAAGATTGCCACAAAAGTCCCACTCTCTTTTCACAGAATTTTGTAAAGATAAATTTGGCAAGGTATATCCCATGAATCTTAAGGATGGAATAGATGTTATAATCTGTCTTGTATTTCATTGCAAATCCATATTGAAAAATAATAAAAATGTAGAACAAACCACTTGTAGTGCCAAGCCCACTGAAACACAGACTCATCTCACTGGCAAAAATCTCTTCACTTTACATTTCATCCAAATGAACAGAAAGCTTTCTAATCCTACATCACTTTATATGTTTGTGGTGACACAGAACTCCATATTGTCATGACTAGGCTAGCAAGTCTGTCATGGATTCCATGGCAGCCACAGATTGCATGATTTCAATTCCTTATATTATTTCAATTCTTAATTAATACTAACTTATCTTTTCTTGCAAAAGTCAGGGCCGACCAGATGGGGAGGCAAGTGGGGCAATTTGCCCCAGGCCCTGGGCCCCATAGGGGCCCCCATGAGAGTTTTTTGGGGCCCCTGGAGCAGGGTGCTTCACTTGCTCCAGGGACCCCAGAAAAATCTTGTGGGGCCCAGTCCCCCAGAGCTTCTTCCACTCAGGGTCTTCGATGGCAATTCAGCAGCAGGGGGTCCTTCCGTGCTGGGACCCGCCGCTGAAGTGCCCCAAAGACCTGCGGCGAAGGGGTCCTTCCGCCCTGGGACTCACCGCTGAAGCTCCAGGTCTTCGGCGGCAATTCAACCCCAGGCCCCCTGAATCCTCTGGGCAGCCCTGGCAGAAGTCATGGAGACAACATAAGCTGTTATTTTTTAAAATGTCCCAATTCACAGCCACATCTTCTCTCTTTGATTCCCCACAACCTCTAGCTGAATCCTCCAACCCCAGCTGTGAGAGTTTCTCCTGATGCTGGCATTTCCAATTCTAGCTTACTATCCACTTCTACCTCTAGAGGTGTATGTGGTCAGTCTAACAGAGACTGACAAGTTTGGAAACAAAGCCCACTGGAAGTAAGTGTAAGAGATGATGGAACTGGAAGTCCAATACAGGTAAGAGTTCTGACAACTGATAGAGGAAAATAGTAGATGCTAAAGGGTGACAGGATCAGAATTGTGATTATATTTTAGAATTATCAGGAATCTCCTGTAATTTTTTGTCAGCTGATGGTATAGCTTAATGGTGAGAGTGGTGTCAGACTTAGTGGTTGGAGCAGGTGTCATGCCTAGTAGTCAGAGCAGGCATTGGGAATCGAGGACTAGGAGCAAAGCTGGAGTCAGTAGTTGGAAATGGAAGCCAAGGGTCAAGCCAGAGGTCAGGAGTTAGATACCAGAGCTGAGGGTCAAGCCAGCATCAATAGTCAGAAGTCTGAGGTCATAAACTGGAGCAAACAGGCAAGGAAGGCTTCAAGACAGACGCAAGTCTTGGTTCAAGGCAGGAGCAGAAGGAACAAGGTAACACAAGAGCAGGCACGGGGTGCATATGAGCATTGAGCAGCCAGCGAGCTGTTGCTCATTTAAGAGCTGCCTTCTGGCCCCTCCATCTAACCAGGTGGCATGGCCAGTCAGTTGTCCTGCTTCAGGTCGACAGTACTGATGAGGCTGCCTGGAGATTAGCTGTGCGGCAGGCCCTGATCCCCAACAGCGTCCTCCCCTGCACTAAAGATGTTGTCTAGGGGCCTTGGGACCTGGTTTCTCAGGATAAGCCTAGTGAAAGGCATACAGGAGATCCAGGACATGGACATGTTCTGCAGGTTCCCAGGCAGGGGGGCTTGGGCTTCAGTAATAGTGTGCTGTGACACTTTTATATCTAATTTTTCTTTTAAGCAAGTAGTTTTTAAGAGGTGAAACTTGGGGTATGCAAAAAAAAATTAGACTCCTGAAAGGGGTACAGTAGTCTGGAAAGTTGAGAACCACTGAATTAGATACCATAGTTTTTCTCAGACCCAACAAGAAGCTAGAATCTGATGACTCAGCTTGTAAAAAGCATAGTAGCAATCAAAATGCCTATTGTGAAACTAAATATCTCATTGTTTAGTAGCATTCTGACATTAGTGCACAGTAGAGTGTGACCACATAATTGTTTCCATCATATTCTAGTTGAGATAATATCCTACATGACAAGAGAGAATTTATAAGGTTGCAATTCTGTTCAACTTGCAACATACCTTTACATCTAATGCCATAGTAGTAAATTAAATAGAGGGACAAATATATGGTTGCATACTCTGGTTTACCTTTATTCTCATTACTTTTTTTTTACTATATTAAAGTTTGAATAAACCCTCAAAATGCTAAATCTTAAACTTACTGAAAATGTGTTTTTTATTATACAATATATGCATTTTAAAGCACCCATCACCATAGTGTTTCTCCTAGACATGGAAATACTATTTACTGTAGTGAGAATCACTGGGTTCTATTCCTAATTACTTGGAGATTTCTGGACAGTTCACTCTGCTGACATTCCAGTTCCTCATTGCCTTCTGGGCAGGGAATTAGTGCCTGTGTAGAAAGGCAGGTGGTGTTGCCATTTAAATACTCCTCCAATTTATTTCTTGCCTTCACTCAGGTTGCACAGCTCTCTCGCAGCCAGGCCGCCACTGGTGGCTCACCTCTGGCAATATTAACTCCTGGTAGAATTTCATTTAGAAAAATGTGATCATTTGACAAGTTGGAGGGACCATTGGTTGCCACTATTCTCCAGACCAGCATGGGTTTTTTCAAAATCCAAGGAGCTTTAGTCACATGGTATTCACAGAGAAGAGCATCCACAGTCTCTGAAGGAAGGAGTGAAGGACTATACTGGATTTGCTCCATTCCCCTCTTCCACAGGTACCCCCCCCACCTCAAGAGAAAAATGTCTACTACCTTTTGGCAATCCAACCTGAGGGGGGAAAAGGAGACACGAGCTCCTGGGAATGGTAACAAGAGTGACAATGGTGGGGCAGGTAATGCCAGCTCTGCACTGGCAACAGCACTTGATTCCTCAAAGTAGTTTAGGTGACAGCAGGACTATGGAACTCTCTCTCCTGGATAGGCCAGCTGAACTAGACTTCCAAGAGTCTTTTGACATGAGCTACTTCTAAGAACAAATGTAAAATCCCTTATGTATCTATTGTTTTTGTAGAGTGGCCTATCACCAGAGAGCACACATCACCACAGTATCAAAGTAGTAGCTTATGATATAGTGAGCTGTCAAACAAAATAAATTAGCTGATGTTTTCAAGCTAGCTGATTGCTCTAAATGAAGTTGATCAATAATTTTATATCAAATGTCTCCATCTGCTCTTTCACATCTCCAACAAGGAGTTATTGTCCCGTAGATAACAGCTGTACAATCACACCTATGTAATTTGAGAAGTCTAGTATTTTTTATGTTGACTATTCATAATCCTGAATTTGTCCTCTTTGCCACTTCTCTGTACAACATTCATGAAACTATTTTCTCAAACAGGTGTTTAACAGGTTAGATTTGGCACTGAATCACGCAAGGTAAGAGCAAGTGCCATTTTGTCTCTTTCATTTTATTAGGTTTCTCTTATGAAAGGGAGATCTCAAGTGTATTAACCCAATTAACTCCTCTCTGAGAAGAAGAATTGCAGGGTGGGAGGAAATGCCCCTGTCATAAACAGATGGTTAAGGGTTAATGCCTCTTTTACCTGCAAAGGGTTAAAAAGTTCACCTAGCCTAGCTAACACCTGACCAGAGGGACCAATGGGGGAACAAGATGTTTCAAAAGGAAGGAGGGAAGTTTTTTCCTTTGTTTAGAGTTTCTGTTTCAGCCAGAGTGAAAAAGATCAAGGAACCAGCCTTTTATCAGAGTAGTAAGTTTTTTGAAAGGAATAAACAGGTGGTCGGTGATGGGATGTGGGATGGGATGGGATCTGAGTTACTGCAGATAACTCTTTCCTGAGTGCTGGCTGGTGAGTCTTGCCCACATGCTCAGGGTTTAGCTGATCACCATATTTGGGGTCGGGAAGGAATTTTCCTCCAGGGCAGATTGGCAGAGGCCCTGGAGGATTTTCGCCTACCTCTGCAGCGTGGGGCATGGGTCACTTGCTGGTGGATTCTCTGCAGCTTGAGGTCTTCAAACCACAATTTGAAGACTTCAATAACTTGGATATAGGTTAGGGGTTTGTTATAGAAGTGGATGGGTAGGGTTCTGTGGCCTGCTTTGTGCAGGAGGTCAGACTAGATGATCACATTGGTCCCTTCTGACCCTAAAGTCTATGAGTCTATGAGTTTATGTTTATTTCTTTGTAACCTGTCTTATGCAATTAGAGGAAGAATCACATTGGGTATTTTTTGTGCAACTAAATTTGTGCCCAGGGGAACATCCTCTGTGTTTTGAATCTGATGTCTGTGAGAGTAGCTGGTATGCTAATCTCTCCCAGAGGGTTTTCTTTTACCTTTCTTTTCTTTAATTAAAAGCCTTTTTCTTAATACCTGATTGATTTTTCCTTGTTTTAGATCCAAGGGATTGGATCTGGACTCACCAGGGAATTGGTGAAGGAGTCTCTCAAGGCTACCCAGGGAGGGGAA